>NC_086285.1:63426877-64088377 GCF_963924245.1 Chroicocephalus ridibundus | reverse complement strand
AGCTCTAAATGCCGTATATTTATACCGAGGGTAGAACAATAGCCTTGTTTATTTTAGTCTCTCTAATGTATTTACCAACTATAAGGATTTCTGTGCACTGATTAGGGGTCAAAAGGTTATCCTGGAGTATTATTTAGCAAGATTGCTCTTTATTGTAATGAACATTGAAGATGCACATCAATAAAGTGGTTATTTTTTAATGCTTTTTAGTGCTGTTGAGACAAATACAGTTTTGAAAGCCTAAAATGTGTCCCGGTTCTTTGAAAAATCTGCTATTAGCTACTAACATATTATTTTCTGTCAGCTCTTTGAATTCACATTAATTGCATTAATGCAATAAATTAATTAGCATTACCACTTTATTTGTTTTCACAGCTGCTTAGCTACAATGAATATTATTCTCTTAAATCATTCTGTCATAAAGTGTTAATTATAAATGTCTTTTATAATAATAATGGTTTCTATACTAGTAATAAAACCCTTGAGAAGAGTCATTGCAGTAAATGTAAGATTATTAGACTATTTCCAAACAATGCCAAAATGGTTAGGAAAATAGTTCTTTCATTAGATTCTGTTGATGATTGATTCCTTGAGGATCCTTTAAGTATTTTAACGAGTCTCCATCTGTACCCAGAAAGCTTGGCTAAAAAACAGGCATCTTTTTATATTTCAAATCCATATCTGCCGTTTAGAAAACATGCATGTACACCGGCTCTGCTGCTCTGGAGAACCACCTCTTTGTACCAACTGGGGTCAGTCTTTCAAACCTCTGCAAATCCAGCCGAGTCTCTCGGATGGGGTTGTGCTTCATTAAGGCTCGAACAACTCATCTTCTGTTACCTCTTTTTTGACTCAAGAAGTTTTTCCTGGTTCATTTTCCATTGTCTCACCACAACAAGAAGGTGCTCGGTGAAGACCTTCTATGAGGTCTTGAATCAAAGTGATTTTTAGATGATCAAGGCACATTTACGATATTCGTTATCTGCACATGTTAAAGCATGCCAATGGATCTGGGTCTGTGTTCCTTCTGTGAGTTTTCTCACAATGATAGAAAAATTCAGAAGTAGGAAAAAACAAGTTTTAAAATGTAGTTCCCTGCCAAACAAATACAGTAGCTTCCAGTACCAATTGTCAGGCCTAACTTCTGAATGCCTCATAGTTAAGTGCGACGTTACAGTTATGGAAAGTTCCTGATCATAATAGCTAATTATTTTACTGCCAGTCATGAAAAGAGCATTGGGATTTCACAATTTTGAAAATTATTACCATGAGCAAAGTGTGATGTCAAACCTTTTCTACTTAAAAAAATGTTTGTTTCTAACACTGTATTTCTCGCTCTCTTTTCAAACAAGGAAATAGAGTAGATTTTGTCACAACAAAAAAAAAGTTCTGATTTCTGTCCTACAGCCACTATTGGCATGAAACTTATGTGTTTCAAGTCAATTACATACAAACATTAGCTAATATAAATATTTTTTTTTCATTTTTAATTAAAAATGCACCCACACATCAGACGGGTTGTACATAAGTTTAAATGGTTTCAAAGCCAAGCCACAAAGTGCTGAAAGCACAAAAATTAAATTTCAGACCTTCTTTGTCACTCTTTGAAGAAAACAACTAGTTGCTTAAAATCTAATTATGCAATTGCAACCTCAGCTGCAAGGTTCTCCTCATCCTTCAGTCTAGTTCCCCCATTGCTTATTAGGAAACCTAAGACTCTATTAGACACAGCACTGTCAAAAAAAGAGGGAGTGAATATCAGAAAATTCAGCAGAGAAATGGCTCAAGAGGAGATAGGGAAAACATGAGAACTATACTGTGTGTTCTTTTTTAAAGAATTCATTTAACCATGGTAAAAGACAACATGCTAAAGTTTCACTGGAAACAAAAATAAAAGAAAAGACATAAGGAAAGATAGAAAAAAAATCTTCTGGAACATTTGCTCAAACAAGTTTGTAAGGTTCAAGACTGAAAGCCAAATAAGTAAGGATATACTTGTGGCTGAATTCAGATATTGGATTATGACTTGAATCGAGTTCAAAATCTGGCTCCACCACAAATTACCTGTGGGAAATTGTGGCCTGATTTTCCAAAAACATCCCTGTGCTTAAAGAAGTACCTGCACACATTGGCTGTGTGACTGCTGTTGGAATTTGTGAGATTATATGCTTACGCTGGTTAGGCACTTCTGCAAATTTTACCAGTGCTTGTTTGTAAAAGTACTCATGCAGAGTGCATCTGTGTTTGAGCTTGGATGGGGAATGTGCTTTCGAACCAAATCTCCTGACTGCTCCCTCACCATGCTTCTGCCTGCCTGGAGCACTCCTTGAACACATAAACAAGGCCTCTTTCAGATACAACTAAGCTGCAAGATGTGCTCCAGGGGGACACCTGATGCACTCTAAATGCAAATAGGATTTCAGCCCATGGGACTGCGTCCGAAGTAAAAATTCAACAAATGTGTCTAGTACAGATGTGAAGTCCTCAGCAGAAACTGTTTCGCTCCACAGATACTGGTCCACACTACTTGCTACAATACCATCATATCCATTTCCATAACAGGACTTACAAGCCTAATGAAGGATCTCAGTTTAGGATGACATGGCATATATGTTCTAAAGCCAGACAGGATCAGAGAAAGACGTGTTCCTCTGTCCCTCCTTCCTCATAGGCTTGTTTCGTAGATACTCCCAGAGCACAGAATCACTGAATGGTAGGGGCTGGAAGAGACCTCTGGAGATCATCAAGTCCAGCCCCCTGTGACTAACATACAGTAGGTTCAGACCACCCAAAATACATTGGTAGTTGTTTCTTTCTTCCAAAACAGCAGGAAACGAGATGTCCTCCTTTCCGCTTTAAAGAAGTGGTTGGAGCAATAACCCCGGAGATTAAAACCTTCTTTGTGTGGTTTAAATCCTTAACTCTCACGTCCATATTTTGTGTTCTAGATACCAACCTGTAGGTATAGGTGCCAGCCATCTTCTCCATTGAACATATTCCACTGTACAGAATATGGCTGAAGAATATATTGGGAAGAAAAAGGAAGAAAGGTAAAAATCCCAAAGTTCAAAGACCCGCAGCTGATTAGTGACATAGGGAGACTTAGGTTCTTACTTTGCTTTCTGGCCTGTTTATGCCTTTTATGTAAGATGTTCCCTGGATAAGTAATGCATAAAAATGCATCAGTGAGGTTCACAAACTGCTCTCCCCTTCAAAGGGGGACTGTGTGATGCAATGATATCAAACTACTTTTCACTCTCCTTTACTGATCTGGTGAATCTTGAGTATATTTCAGCAATAGCCTGCAACCTAATAGCGGTATGCATTAATCCTGTAAGATTTAGGCACCTTTTCTGGGAGACAGAGCCTATTTGTTTGAATTTCCAGGAGAAGGAGTCAAAATCTGGTTCCCCCTGCCGTGGAGAATGCATCAAACTCTTGCACTGGGTTACTACCATTATCTTTCCTCCTACTGTGGTGAGAAGAAAGCAAGTGCCCCTATTGCTTTGAGACAGAGGCACACCTTCAGGGGAAGATTCTGGTGAGAAGTTTATACCAACAGCTCAGGAAGGAGAGGCTTTATGTTTTCTCATTATTTCCTATTAGCATACCTCACCTCAGATTATGCTGGGTTTCTTGGACTGCCTTTCATAGAATCATAGAATCATAGAATCTTAGAATCATAGAATCTTAGAATCTTCATGGTTGGAAAGGACCTTTGAGATCATTGAGTCCAACCATACACACAAAAAAACCCCTACAATCTCTGTCACTAGAGTATGACCTGAAGTGCCACATCTAGACGTTTCTTAAATACCTCTAGGGATGGTGACTCAACCACCTCCCTGGGCAGGCTGTCCCAGTGCCTGACCACTCTTTCAGTAAAGTAACTCTTCCTAATATCTAATCTAAACCTCCCCTGCTGCAACTTCAGACCATTTCCTCTGGTCCTGTCATTATTCACCTGGGAGAAGAGGCCGACACCCAGCTCTCTACAACCTCTTTTCAGGTAGTTGTAGAGGGCAATGAGGTCTCCCCTCAGCCTCCTCTTCTCCAAGCTAAACTTGCCCAGCTCCCTCAGCCTCTCCTCATATGACCTGGTCTCCAGACCCCTCACCAGCCTGGTAGCTCTCCTCTGGACACGCTCCAGCACTTCAACATCCCTCTTGTACAGAGGGGCCCAGATCTGAACACAGCACTCGAGGTGAGGCCCCACCAGTACAGTACAGAAGCATGACCACTTCCCTACTCCTGCTGGCCACGTTATTCCTGATACAAGCCAGAATGCTGTTGGCCTTCTTGGCCACCTGGGCACACTGCTGGCTCATGGCTTTCCTTGGTGTCTAAACCTCAGCGCGTGTTCACAGGCACAGCCACCGGCAACTTTTTGAATCTTTCAAAATACTGAAGTAGCTCTTCCTCCCAGCCCCGAACAAAAATGTTGATGGTGGTTGTCTCCAGAGCAAGTGGTCAGGGAGGTAACCTGCCTCTTCTCTGAAATCTGCAACTTCATAGTGAGTCGTACCTCACCTAGTGAGCCGAGATCCAAATGAAGGAAGATCCAGAGGACTGGAAATCCTTCTTACTCCTCCCTCTATCACGACCAAAATTTCCAGTCTAATGTGCTCCCATGCTGGGAGCACAGTTTTCCTTCTTTATCTTTTGACAAACAGAAGAGGGAAGACTACCTCCTGGAAGGACAGGAAGAGCCCCACCTCCCCGTGGGTCGACAGGAGATGCCACCCAAGGTGTGCTACCCTCTTTCAGAAGGAAGAACAATGGATGAGTTGAGGCAGAAACACAGCAGTTCAGGCAGGGCCAGACCACACACGCCACCATGGACTGGAGCATCTCAGTAGCTTTGCCATAGTAATACAGTTTTCTTAGGGCCAAGCAATTTGGGATTCATGTGTCCATTTATAACTGCCATACTGCCGTGGTCCTTGTATACCAGTCACCTTCAGTGGGCACCTGAAGAGTAGGAATTAGGACTTTTTAATCTTATACCTCAGCACTGTTCCTCCTGAGGCCTCTATGTAATATTGCCAAAACACGTGATGCCCAAAGCATGCCAGAATCAGAGAATAACTCAGTTAAAGGAGTCTGTACCAAGCCTTTCCCAGCCTTCACATCCCATCCAAGCTATGGAAACCCTTGCCTTCCCTGTTCCATTTCATTTATGAGCAGAAAAACCAGTGCGCTCTCCCTATCCTCTGAAACGCATAGCACCAGGAATTAGGGAGTGAGAACAGGACCTGTAAACAGGCTGAATGCAAGGAGCTACCACAAGGTAGCTCCACAAAACTTGAAGCACAAGGGGCTGATGAGTATCTCTGGCCTCAGTTAAAAGAACAGTCCTGAGAGGCTGAAACATTTGGATCCCTGCACTGCCTGGCACAAGAGGATGGCCAGAAAAGACATTGCACCTCTTCTCTCACCTATACATCTGGTATCTTCTTCAAAGAGACCACAAGTAAGTGGATGCTGCATACTTAGGGCCTCCTCAGTGCTAGCTTGGGATACAGCTAGGACAGACAGGGAGACCCAGAAACTTAGACGTACTCAGGGTCTCAGTTTAAACACAGCCTTTGTTTACACCACCACAGACTGTAAACCCATATTTACATTTCTGGCTGAAAGGTTGTTTGGTGGCAGCTTTCTTTGAAAGCATGTCACACTTCTAAGAGCTGCAAGTCGCTCCTTCGTTAACTCAGCATACTTCCAATTTATTTTTCATCGACTGCTACATCCCTAAATATTTTCTTTTAATATACCTCCTCAGAATTTACACAGTGAGCTTCCCCACACTGCACGGCTGAGAGGAAGTGCATACTGTGATGATTGCAGCTCGTCCATGATGAAAAATATCTATCATTATATGCTGCCCCCCCAGTTCTTGTGTACAATTATAATAGCTACACTTTGGTGCAATCAAAATGCTTTTTATAAAGAACTTCCATATAATCAAGAAAGGGAAAAAAAAAAAGCTAGCTGTAGAAAAACACTGACAAGGACTTAATCCTGTTAGAAACTGCCAGACCGTTAAGGAGTGCTCTCTGCACGTCTGAGTCCTTTGCCAAAGAAGAGCCCTCAGTAGGTGTCAGAAAGCACTCAGCACCTAGAAGAATGAGACCAGAGGCCGGTACCTCGCTGAGGTGTCCTGGTAGCTCAGTAGGTTAAATCACATGTGCCTATTTGGGACACGGGCTCCGGCAAAGGCCAGAGTTACTAGCGCAGAAGGTAAAAATGCACATTGAAGCAATGAGAAAATGAATATGGTAAAGAATTTAAATTTGAAACATCTATAAGCATCTTTAAGTAATTATACTGTGGACAAAAGCATTACTGAAATAAGACGGCAGAAAGAGGTAACTCTCAAACCCATCAAATTGTTTGGAAAATGGGGACCCTCTGTGTGCCTGAGACAAATCCTATTGAATCTACATGATTCCGAAATGGCTATGGCTCAATCAGCCCAGAGATGCTGCTCTCCCACTGCACCCTTTTATAAAACTGTCTGTTGGTCTACACACAGGATCCACACAGAAGAAAATTGCAGGAGTCACACTGTTTTCTCCTGCTTCACAAAACTGCTGTTTTAAATATAAACACATTCTGTTGAAAATATAGGGCTATTCTTTGCTGCCAGTTTTTAAAAAATCCAAAATAATTCAACCTGAATTTGCAAAATATCCCAGGCAGCATGAATCTGCTTTTTGTGGATCTTAAGTTTTGTAAAAAAAAACCAAAAAAACAAAAACCCCACAAAAATTACATGCATCTTTAGAGTATATCTCAAAAATTAAAAAAAAAAAAAGGGGGGGGAGCGGTGGTGTTTCAAATGGGACTGGAATGAAATTTGATGAACATGCTCTCTTTCTCTCTTTCCTCGCCCACAGCATTTAAAGGCAGCAGGGGCATTGTGACAACGCAGACAGCTAATTGCAAGGAAATGGATGTCTGATGCCATTAACACTACCCACTTTCCTTGGACATTTAAAACAAAAACAAAACACGCCACTAGGCACACAGTCCTCTCCCTGGGGTGGAGATGAGAGAGCGCCTGAACTACATGTGATAGATGTTAAGTCAGATTGCTTAATGCACTACTGGAGGGAGCTCAGATACACCTAAATGAGGATGGTATTTGAACCTACATAGGACAGAAAGAATAATTGCATCCTGCAGAGTATATATTCAGTCTTAATTTTAGGAAACTACTATGAAACTCCACTATTTGAACCCACTGAAGCTGTCATTTAAGTATTCTAATTACAGATAATGCTATCTCTAAAGAAAAATGACGAATACGCTACTGTATTTAGCCCATACACAGGAAATTCTCCATATTAACAAGTATATGTAAAGAGAAACATAAATAAGTCTTTGTGACCAAAAAAAAAGTTGTCTGAAAAGTAAACATTTGTCCCAGACCTAAAACTAGGAAACAGAATGCCTGATGATCACTCATTTAGCATTAATAGCATGAGAAATCATACAAAGCCATTCCTTATTTCATTGCATGCTCATACTCAAATGACTCAAACTTAGGGTCAGATGAAGAGAAGAAAAATATTTAAATGGCTGAAAAAGTTGCTCAAAACCTGAGAAATGCTCACTCCCTTCTAATCATAAATGATGGATTTAAATCACTTTAAAAATTCAATGAACATATTTCTTTGGAAAATATACCTGCAAAATACCATTTCACTCCAATTTTGAATAGCCATATACTAAAACTCAAAAAAAGTTTGGAAATACCAATAGATTACTAATTACATTAAGCACTGTTACAATTATTGAATTTACCTGACAAACATCTGCAGCAAAACTTGAAATAATAATACCTTTATTATAACTTACCTTCTTGTTTACAGCACGCATTGTTTTAAACACTTATTTTCACACAATAAAATATGACCTGGACTAGATAAGACTTTATCATTTTGAATAACTCATTTCCCCTCTATTTTATTTAAGAAAAACAGCTTGACCATATTATTGCTACAAGTCAGAATTTGAAGTTATAATATATAAACACAGCAGATCATATTGTTATTGAATGAGGTTTTTTGTCGATAAGTTGCTCTACAATCCACTACATTGCCTTATTTAGAGGAAAATTGAGTAGCTACTAATTACAATTTGGGCTACAACCTGAATTCACTGAAATCAGTGGGAGATTTTCCTATTAATTTTGGTAGCAGCAGGATTTGACCATTAATGTAATAAAACAGGCAGTGTAAAAGAAATCCCAGCTCCAATCACTAGTAGATTAGCAGTCTGCAATTAGTTTGTACCATGTCAAGTTGCTGGATAAAATTAAACACCTACAAATCTAGTTATGAAACATATATAAGTTAAAACAGATAATAATTAAAAGTCTGACCTAACAAGATATTAAATTACTATTCAATGTATAAATAAGTCTTCATAAGTAGCCATTAATTTAATACAGTTATTGCCTATAAAAAGTAGATAATATTTTTATAGCCAAAGTTTTTTCACGCCTTTTGTAGCATATCACCGAAATGATCTCAGCAGTAAATTGCTTGTGCTTGTCTGATTGCTATGTGAAGACGCTGGTTTGCCCAGAAGCTGAAGGAGTCTATTTATGTACCTGGCTGGTTAGATTGAATGGACCTGGAGGAAGAACCAGCCCCATCAGGGCTTCTTCAATGGCTTCCATCCTGACCTTGAATCCGACCTTTTCTATGGTCCACTTCCATCTCCATAAAAATGAGCTAAAGGCTAGATTGTCATCTATTTGCTCTTTTATGTTTTCCCAAGATTGATGATATATTCCTAGAGCTGACTAAAACAGATTAATTATCACACTTTGGTGTGAATCATAGGGAAAGAGTTTGCAGTGCACAAGTGAATATTTGTATGCAATTCTTCACAATGCTTAACTGACACTATTATCCAAATCAGAAAATGCTGATTACTAGGCTAACAGAGGGAAAGAGGTTCCCAACACAGAATGAAATGCAAGGTCAGACAGCTTAAGGGGATCAAACAAATACAGTATGCAAGATAAGCAACTTCAGTACTTGTATGGCTCTGATCTCGTACCGAGGCTCTTCCAGCTGCATCCACTCTCATTGTGAAGGTAGAGTATACAATGAACGACCAATTCATTGGTTTAGATACAGCGTATTATCATACCGGAAATGATAATGAGAATTTCACTGCTTATGGATGCCATTGCTTTCCAAATTTGCCAAGGATTTATCAGTGAGTGTTCCCTTTTGACTCTTTTGAAGTTAATTCAATAAAATGTGCACAGGTCCTAATATCTACGTCTCAAGTAATTATATTTTGTTTGTAAGAGAGGAAAAGATGTTTTTACTTAATCGAACTTTTTCTTGCTAGACAGATAGAATAAACATGGTATAAGTTTTAAATAAATTCTGTAAAGGAAATGTAACATATCAGCCTTGCGTCTGAGTAGATTATTTCTTATTTATGTTAAACATATTTTTTGAGAATTGTGATTTTTCTGGGTACAGCCACCATAGACAGAACTGTACAGCCCCGTCCCTTTTCTGAGCTATGCACATCCATTAAATAACTAGTTTGCGTGCCAGGCTGCGTTTGGGGATTGAATGAGAAACCATTTTTTTAATATCCTGACTAGGATCACTGCATGGTGGTACTCTTGGATTACAAGATAACCTCACAGGAGGAAAGGAAGGCATGGGGTTGAATCCCTTCACAGAAAAGGTGAGTTGAGTTCACCATTTTCAGTCCACCCCTCCTTTGACTAAATCCCCTGCAAATCCCCAGCATGTTGGCAGCAGAGCGAGAGGCCCTGTGCTGCCCTGCAGCCAACACAGAAAACACAGCTGCCTCCTTGCAGAGGCTCAGTTTTGCTTTTGGGAGGATAAGACCAAAAAAATGAAATTTGCTTCTCTCTTTCTACATTTTGTATTTGGCACGTACTGCTAAGTTGCTGTAGCTTTCCTATTTCCTCAATCCATTTCCCTTTTTGAGTTTGCTTCCTTCACTTACACATCTACACGTATAATTTACACAAAAGCTTCTTAGGAGCTGGTCTTCTATGAGAGCTCTGAAGCACATTTTCAGTCTCCAACTATTAGCCTTAATACATATTGCACAACTACTTAGAGGCCTCAGCTAGGATTCAGTCCTTCACAGCCAGCGTCTTCAGCTTTAGGTTCTCCCTTGGTCCTCTCTCATGCAGGCTGGAAAGAGAGTTTCAGCAAAGGTCTTTTCCCAAATCTCAGTTAGTAGAAACCCACCATCAACCTGCTTTCTTAAGAGATCACTCCAGCTTTGAGGAAAGACTCCTAATCTTTCCTGAGTTTCTGTCTCGTTTCCTGTCCTCGTTTGTGAAAGTTGCGCAATGAAATGAAAGCCGTGTGTGCTAGCAGCCAGCGTCTATGTTTTACTGAAGGCTATACAATTATTTGAATTTCTATGCAAAGCTGTGTGATCCTCACTTACCATACTGAAGGGGAGGATGTGATAGCAAGTTTAAGACAGCTCAGTTGGTGGAAATGGGCTGATTTGCCACCAAATATCACAGCTTTAAGGTAAAACCCCCCAGTCAGTCCTATTTACCATGCAGTACTTGGGTGAGCAGGACAGACTTGTTCAACCAGTAAGCTAGTTTTCTTTTGCATATACTCTAAAAGCAGGGCAGCTACTTAATAAAAAGAAGGTCTTCTCATGAGCTTTAAGTGGATATTTTTAAGCCTGGAGTGACCGGTACCTGCAGTGTTTCTGTTCTCAATAAGTGTTTGTTGTGGTCATACCATGTCAACGAGATTCAGTACCTGTAAAAGTCAGCCTGGTAACTTTTGATTAGACTTTAAAATACCATAATCAACTTTCTTACTGCCTGCAGACATGAATACCATGGATAGGAACCTAAAGCTTTTTGGTATGTTTTTCAACATTTAAGAAATGTGAGACTGACTTACTAGCATGAGTTTGCTTATTGTAGTCATAACAAGTCATAAAAAACCCAGGTTCCAAGAAAAAGTTGCCAGCAGCGTAAGATATATGCAACGCTGCTCTCCAAGATTTGCCCTAAAAACAATGTGTTGACAGGATGTGTCTGCACCAACAACTGGCAATAGAGTGGAATCAAGAGCAGCAGCAATGACAATTTGCTTGGGTGCTGGGGTATAACTTATACCAAAGGCAGTTCCAGCAACAGCTATCAAGTATTGCATAGATTTATTTTTTTTTCCCAAAATCTGTATGAGTCATTAGTATGTTTAAGATTTAAACCTCATCACTAGACAGTTTCAGGTGATGGTTATGGTAATGCTCTCACAAAACAAAATATGGGGCTGGGGACACAGTTTGACTGCAATAAATATTATAGAGATTATTTGCCTTGCAGGTCTTTCTGCTGCTCAAAATCCTTACCATAAGTTTTATTCCTTGTGTCAAAAGTCAAGTCTCCTTTAATTCATTCAGGTATTTTTTAGCTACTCACTGATTTTAGCATGTTTGAAAAGCAAATTTCAGAGCCATCTGAATGAACAATTGTTGTAATAGATTAAATGTTGGTATAGAATGTACTCCTATAACTGCCCAGTCATGTATGAGGAAAAGGACTATCCACTACACCAGACCACTCACAGTCACTGCTCCAACAAGTGACGGTGCCTTGATTTGTTCGTTGCTTCTGTGTGGCAACCAAATAATGGATAGACTTTTGGCATTCTCATATAATTTCTGAGAAGGATTAATGAGTAAAAAGAGGAAAAGGAACAAAGACAAAGCATGACAAATAAAACACTCAGGCTCTTTGGACCAAGCAGCACATTTTTAATCATGAAAACTATTCAATTACTCATTAGGACTTCAAAAAAGTATTTAATTAGAGCTTTCTGGGTCAAATTTGGGTTGACTCAGCAGAAGGTATATTATTCTACGCTTTTGTTCTGCCTTCTCCTATAAATTACCTGCAGAAGGAGTTAAACAATGGTAGCACTGTGGTACAATGGCCTACTTGTCACTTGTTGTCAAGGAAAAGGTGCTCATTGCTGACTTCTGTACTGTTTGCCATTAGATAAATAGACATACAAACTTCTGGCTATTTGGACCTTGCAATCTTTTATCCTCAAGAGAAAACCATTGATCTTTTTCATCAGAACATACGTCAAAACTAGCAGCAAAATACCCATGATTCCTGGTATTCTATTCCCTTGGGCTCCCTGTGCGAAGAGAGAGATTGATTTTTACTTTTTAGGGTGTTTTTGCTCTTAAATTAGCCTTTTTTTTTTTTTTTGCAGCATTTCATTCTATAAAGTTGCAGTAATGGGGAAAGCAGAACCAGCAATGTTAACTAGATGGAAAAAATGGATTCCCCCCGCCCCCATTCAGTATTTTGAGAGGAATTCCAAGCAACTGAAACTCTTCTGGGTCCAAAAGCTACAGGGCATTCGCTTTAATAAGATGATAGCACTACCAAACGCCCTGTATCGATGATACTTGTGCAACTCACTCCACACACTGAAAGCGCTGGATGAAATCTTGCCTCGCAGGAGAAGTCAATAGCTCGCCGGATGCTGATAGAGAAAGGTGCGTGGCCATCGGCTGTATCCTCGGGGTTAGCCGGGGGCGCGGAGCACACAGGCATGCACACACAGCGCCTTCCCATTAGCCACTGGCCAGTCTCCAAGAAAAGCAAGGCTTGCTCAGCACCAGGCACAGGAGAATGACTATTCACACGTGTCCGCAGAAACAGCCGTGAGGGGAAGGCAAGAGTTTACCGCAGCATCAAATGCACGTGTTGGCTGTCATACCCTAATGCTACTGTTCTGTCGGGAAAAGAAAAGGAAGATGGAGAATTAGCCCTCGCATGTTTGTTTTACGTATGTCTGACAGAAAAAAAAAAAGATCCTAGTAAGCAATCTTGCAGAAACTTTTCGCTGATCATAAGAGACCTCTCTTTCATGTTCTAACTTGGTTAAATAAAACTGATTTTAGTTAATATCTGAACAAGTTAATAACTCTGCTATTATCACCACCTCACGCAAAGAGAGTAAACAACCTTTTTGTGATATTTCACCTTCCCCTCTTATGAGGAAACATAAGTTTCAACAGTACAATCTGCTCCAGATTGAAAAAAAAAAAAAGAAAAAGAAAAAAAGAAAGAAAAACAAAGCCAAAATAAATAACCTGATATGGCTTCATCTTGACAATGTTTTCAAGATTCTTTCAAATCTCAGTTTATACACACTAAAATAGCAACATTTGACACTGTAATCAAGTTTATTTAAGTAAATTAAGTGCTTAAAAAAGAACATCCTTGACATACTGAGAAAATTTAAACCTTGCATTTTGTAAATTTTTTATTCAATTCCAGCTATAAAACACTTTCAGTATGGAAAGAAATGTGATCTTTGATCTCTATCCCAGCTCTGCACTTCTGAAAAAACTTTCAGCAGTGTAAAAGAAAGCAAGCAAGAAAGAAAGAAATAAAAAGATATCACAAATCAAACTGCTATGGGATTAGAGGACAGTGTATGTTCAGAGATTACTCTCTTTCTGTTTGAGTAAGTTTATTTCTGCATATGTTCCCCAGATGTTTTATTGTAAACCTGGTGTTGATGACAGTGCTAGCCAAGAATTATCATTGAACTGTGAAGACAATTTTTTTCTGTGGCTTGTGCAATAAATCCTGATTTTTTTTCTTTCTGTTTTTAACACAGTCTTTAATTTGGGGGCAGGATTCCTCTATATCTGTGATTTCACTGTGCTTTATTGCCTGGATACTTTGTAATGCCTGCTATTGTTAAAACACAAAGTCTTTTATCAGCCGAACTAAAGAATTTGAAGTTATTTAGTACAGACTTTTAATATGCTTACAATACACTCATTTACAGACAACTACAAACGCTCAGAATATGCTAATATAAAAGAGAAAATTAGATCTGATCGTCCGACGTCCAGCCCACAGGAACAAGTGTCTCAGTAAAAGGTCTGATCCACTAAGGTCAATTTTTGCATCAGAAGCAGATGCTTATTGCTGAAATTATCCAAAACTCGTAACTCCTTTATGTAACAGGGCAACTCTGGTGACCAATGCCAGCTGGAAGCAAGAAAAAGAGGTAGGAACAGCTTGAAATTGTTGCTTGTAAAACACTAGTAGCTTTCCCTGCCAAAAAGTTCGGTGCTTTTTGAGGGTGCCTATTTGCAACGCGCAGTCCAGGGACAAATACCTGCTGCAAGCAATGTCCCTTCACACTCAGCCTCTCTGGTGCTGCTTTTGCATGCAAATGGCCTGGAGAAGGTACTGCAGGGTCTTTGCAGCTCCCTCTGCACCGAGGGGCTGGCACCAGGAAAAGGAGGTGACACAGCAGCGCCTGCAGTACAGCAGCTCGCCCCTGCTCCTGCTGCTGGGGGGGAAAACAACCAAAAGGAGAGACAGAGAGAGGTACGTGGAGTTGAGGAGCTGCACAGAGGGATGGTGGAAAGCGCGATGGACTTGAGCTGGCTCACCTCCGTTTGAAGATCATGTGGGTTGTTTGGAGAAATGGAAAAATTTCCTTTCCTCACTCCAGAAGGTAATGAATTTTCGGCACTAAAAAAGTGGAAGGTAAATGAGAAACACTTTAACATTCTGGCCACATTAGTGTGGATGACCCAGCCTTCTCAATCACAAAAAAAATGGAAGAAAAGAGGATAAAGTAAAAAAATAAAAGTGCATGGGTCACTGTATCAAATTTTTGTATTCAGCACTTGAATATCTGACCTACAAAGTCCTGAATGTATCTGAAAGGGCTGTGAGATGGCATGAACTGATAAGAATTATGCAGCGATGAATAAACACCAAGGAAAAGCAGCAGTATCTCTGTTACAACCTGCACAAGACCCAAGCTTTGCTTTTGAATCCTCACGCTGACAGTGTCTGTAGTTCCCATACCAGCAGTGAGGATCTCTTGGTTTTAGTTTTGCTCACGTTCTTACTTAGCAAATGCCAGCACTGAGGCTTATGGCTGCTAAAGTTAATATCCTGTGCTTGTCTGCACTGGAGAGCTGAAAGGACTCAGACACTCAATGTGAAATTTCCTTGAAAATAAATTCTGTATTAAAACCATGAGAAAACTTGGCTTGTAAATGAATCTATAATTCAATCTACAGTTTAAACTATAATAGGAAATAGCATCCTATAAATGCTGTTGTTGTTAAGGCAGATGGAAAATACTTAAATATTCAAATGATTATGTCATCTAAGGTATTGTTTATTGTCACCAGGATCACTTATAAATCCCATGAGATTATGGGATTTGTTTTTTATCTCCAATAACTCTGTCATTTGATTTTGTTTTACATCCTCACATTGTATGCACACTAGCTTTTCGGCATCCAGTGGCAACAACTTTCTAATAAACTGGATGCTGCTGCATTGTTTCAGGCATGCTTTAAACAGCGCATTTAAGCAAGTTTGAAATTCAGTGGTCTTAGAGACACAGGCGAATGCTGCCTCTAATTCTGTGATCTTATTGCTGTAGTTAAATGCTACCCAGGCCTTCAGTTGCACCACACACACTGGTCAGCTCAGCTCTGAATGACTAAAACTAAAATCTCACAACTTGGTATGCTCATAATATATGTCATAACTATATTTCCTGATTTACAGCTTGACTGCCTGTATTAGTCCAGGCTTCACCAAAAACTCTAAAAATTGAGGGAATAATTATTTCATATGCAGTTAGCTTGAAGAATCATCTTGCTGTGACAGATGAAAGTGCACATCATATTTATGTACATTTATGCATACAATATGTCACCTACTTCTACACTATAAACAAGAGACAGTTCTCAGTGAAAACAGAGAAGAACTTTATAGTAAGGCTTGAGATTCACCATGATGTGTTATGCCATTAACTTTTTAAACTCCACCTGTGCCATAATAGACCCCATTATAAAAATTCAGGTCCAGAATTATAGGATTTGTACTTTTATACACTTGGCTTTAAAACTCAATCTGTCTTCTAATGGTAGAAATTATTTCCCTCTTTCTCTCTGTAACACATAATATTCAGGAGTCCCCCGAAAATGTGTGCTGGGAATTACAAGATTTTACTTCTTACAGGCTCAAGGTAAGTAACTCCTTAGGGTTCACTGACTACTAAATCCATCCTAGGCAGGTGGGCGAGTGCTGAAGACATTCCTCTTCTTCTTGCCTTGTCTTTAAGGTGCTGCAGGAGTTTGCTGCTGCCTCCCCAGGGCACTCCTCTCCTGCTGCTCAATATAGCCTCCGGATTTCCTTTTGTGTTTCCCCTGGCCTTCAAAGCAGAAGGGCGGAAAGGAGGGCGAGGGGGGGTCTGTCAGGTCACTCGTGCTCATCTCAGCAGCAGAACGTCGGGCTGCATGGGCAGCAACCCAAGGGCTTCCTATTCAGACATAGCCTTAGCATCCCATAGTAGGACTGCGGTCTTTTCCCCAGGCTGTTCAGAGGCTTCACCACAGCTGAGGTAAAGGTGACTCAGTAAAGACATGTGGTGTAATAACCTGGTACACGCATGCCAATGTGGGTTTTTGCAGTTACTTTTATGTAGTTGAAAAAACCCACCCCTCCAAATAAAGTCAACGCAGGGAAATTCCGCTTATTCATCACAAACAATTCTGTTTGTGTTTCAAAATGTGTAAAATGAAAATAATAGCATTCTTGCCTTAAAATAGGGCTAATACTGAAAATTAATAAAGCCACTCCTAAAAAATTACACCAAGTTTTAAAGAAAATCCCCGAAATTTCAGTGTCAGCTTGACATTGACTGCCTTGTGAAATGTGACTGACGTACATGTAAACATCTTGACGTTTTGAGGCCCTACAACTCCAGTATAGTCTTCAGCCTAAATCACAGTTATTACTAACTTTTCATAATAGTTAATACTGCTACCACATAAGCAGTCGCAATGTCAACATTCACCATCTGTAATAAGACACGGAGCACAGGGATGGGTCCTTCCCAATGGATAAAAAAACCTACCAGTTTTTGAAGCTGTGTAACTACGTTTAGCGAGACTAGTTAATACCCTGATCTATAATTAAGCTTGTATTTTTAAACAGTTTCATGGCATCTATTAACACTTTTAGAAGAAATGGGATATGCCAACACATTAAAAATGGCATTTCAATACTTTTGACTACTGATATTGCTGATTAATATACTGGTATTTTAACAAGCAAACTAAAAGTTTCTTATATTTGCAATTTCCTTGATTTCAGAAAAGCAAAATGAACAGCAAATATAGACAAAAAATGCTTAAGCAAATAGCTCTTTTTTAAACTGAATTTGAGACGTGTTGCTTTTACCATTCAACTGCTTAACTTAAATATGTCTTCCTATACTATACAGTCCACTGGTTATACACTTTGCACTTTATATAATGGATGTTACTGTTTCATTTGCAAATAATATACCTAAATCATTTTCTGTTATAGACAGAATTGTCATTCGTTAATTTTACAGTTATGTGGGAAACACAGGCAGGTATCAGTAAGGAAAACTGGTGATAAAACATCCTCATTATCTAGTGTGTTAATAATTTAAAACAAAACTTGTGCACATGCTACAGGTGTTATTTCATTAATATGATCCTTATGGGAAAACTAAGCTATGATGTTCAAAGATTCAAGTATTATTTTGTTACAGAAATAGCTTTATTTTACATGGATTGTTTTTTGTTTAAGACATGATGGACATGTTATTCATTGAATGGTTTAATCTCAGTAACATTTTGATCTCTAAAACATAATGAATGAATGCCACAATCTAATTTTAGTTTGATTGAAATGTTTTGGTTCTTTGTAAATCATCTGCTTGACCATTTCTTTGAATGACCTATTTTTTGATAAATACTAAAAATTCTCCCTTATTTTAGATCTTTAATATACTCCTTCTCCCAACAAGTCTCTTCCAAACTTGTTCCATCTCTTCATCAATGACCTGGAGGAAGGGCTAGAGTGCAGCCTCAGCAAGTTTGGTGATGATCCAAAAGTGGGAGGGGTGTGTGACAGAGCAGAAGGCTGTGGCGCCATCCAGCGAGCCCTGGACAAGCTGGAGAGCTGGGCGGAGAGAACCGTTCTGAAATTGAAGAAGGGCAAGTGTAGGGTGCTGGCCCTGGGGAGAGATAAGCCCATGTACGAGTAGAGTTAGGGGCTGAGCTGCTGGAGAGCAGCTGTGTGGAAAGAGACGTGGGAGTCCTGGTGGACAAGAGGATGACCGTGAGGCAGCAATCTGCCCATGTGTCCAAGGAGGCCAATGGCATGCTGGGGTGCATCCAGAAGAGCGTGGCAAGCAGATGGAGGGAGGTCATGCTCCCCCTCTACTCTGCCCTGGTGAGGCCGCCTCTGGAGTGGTGTGTCCAGTTCTGGGCTCGCCGGTTGCAGAAGGACAGGGAACTGCTGGAGAGAGTCCAGCGGAGGGCTACAAAGATAATCAAGGGAATGGAGCACCTCTCCTATGAGGAAAGGCTGAGAGACTTGGGTTTGTTTACCCTGGGGAAGAGAAGACTGAGGGGGGATCTTATCAATGCTTATAAATATCTAAAGGGTTGTTGTTAAGAGGATGGGGCCAGACTCTTCTCAGTGGTGCCCAGTGTCAGGAAAAGGGGCAATGGACACAAGATAGAATGCAGAAAATTCCATCTCAACATGAGGAAAATCTTCGTTGCTTTGAGGGTACCAGAGCACCGCAACAGACTGCCCAGAGAGGTTGTGGAGAGAGGAGAAGGAATATCTCCCTCTCTGGAGATATTCAAAACCCATGTGGATGTGTTCCTGTCCAGCCCACTCAAGGTGAACCTGCTTTGACTGGGGGGTTGGGCTAGATGATCTCCAAGGTCCCTTCCAACCCCTACAATTCCATGATTCAGTGAAGACTTTTACTCTATTTAGTATGCTTTGCACACAAGTATTTCCATATCATTTATCATCCATGTCATCTTTCCAGGTCTGTTCTCTAATCCTATTATACCCATTTTGAATGGGCGGTGTTAGTCAATACAGTGACTTAATGACATTTCTGGTTTAGCTCTGCTCCTTTCCCAAAAATTTCCTACAGGTCTCTTCACCTCTTTGACTGATGATGAGGATTGATCCATTTTTTTTCAAAGACCTATCCACACTGACTCCCATGTCACCTTCCTCAGTGCTGAGTTAGAGTCCAGCACAGCATCTATACATAGGGTTATGTTTCCAGGGGTACACTATTCCACAACAGGTCTGTAAGGTTTTCTGCTGTGCTGAGAAACAAGAAGTCAGGGAAGAAACTTATTATGGGAACATATTTTCCACTGCACCTCAGCAGCTTTTGCTTCTAAGCTGACCCCTGAGTGATAAAACCAGAAAAGAAATAAGCTCTGTTCCATGCATTTCTCCTCTTCCATCTAACCACTGCAATTCAGTACAGAGTTTCCACAATTAGAGTATAAGTGATCTTGTGCTCCTGCTTTTGAGGAAAACCCTACCCTATTGGTATTTTTCTTTGGGGGATGCCCATCAGCAGAGGAAAGGGGTCAGGTCTGTGGAAGGCAACATGAGAAGCAGGTTTTGGATAGATTCCCCTCTACCAGGAATGGATTGCTACTTGCCACTGCAAGGCTGTGGCCTCCCTAGTGTTCAGAGTGAAGGAAATGTTATGCTCATCTTTTCTTCTTCTCTTACAGAAAAGTAGCTGGTAAAGTAACAGCAGTCATTTACGCCATATGAGCGATGCATTGGCCACAAACCACCTGCTGTACTGATTTGCAGCCTGGGATAGATAGGTAAAACTCATCCATCTCTAAGAGATCCCCCAGATCTGGGTGGCTTAGTCGGGCATTAGACGTGCTCCATATTTTAGTATTCGCTGCAGTTCCTAAACATTCTGGGGAAAACGTGGGTGTTGAATAAAGTGCAAAGTATTAGATATTGTTGCAAGGAAGGGGAGTTTGTCAATACTGTGAGACCAGGCTGGCAAAGAAAATAACTTTCTATGATAGGCTCTTGTTAATAAACTTTGTGTGCTTCCCCACCCCCGCTCCCACTACCTCTCCTGAGCATGAGGCAGAGGAAAAAAGGGACCGTTTGTATTACAGTTATTTGCAATCTAATTTGCCAGGCCAAAGGATAGTCTGAATGATCTAATTCTCAATATACTACAGGACTGAGGTGAAGTACAAATCATCTTAGAGGATCCAATAATTCTGTTTCAATTGATCAGCTTTTTAGGCAGTATCCTTCGGTTGAGACTTTTCAGATAAGTAAAGTAAATTAGGTTGAAAACAAAATGCTAGTTTCTGAAATGTGGATTTCACAATGTATTTTTGATCTGATAGGAGCTCGGTAGCATTTCTTCTATCCGCTTGAGGCCTACTGAGCTGCGCATACTGTACTCTATCAAAGCCCAGTTCTTTGCAGCTCAGTGAATAAAATACTGCAGTTTCTCCCATTGACTGACTGAAATAAAATAATCTATGATGCATGAACAAGTCTAAATGAAATAATAATATCCTTAGCAGTGAAAAACGGATTGGTAATACAGTAATTGAGCAGATTTATTGCCATCTCCTTGAGCTAGCCTGCTGAAACAGCCTGCTATTTTATTTAATCTCATATCAGAGGAATTACTGGCTGGTAATCCATTGTTAAACATCATTTAGAATGATGGATGAAAATGTCAGCTTTTCCAACATAATCAATTCATATCTCATTAGCACATATTATTTATGATTCTCATAATGGGACCTGCAGGGGTCTCCAGGGGGAAATGGAGACCTCAGCTGTTGTTGAAATGAGATGAGATATACTGTAGCTTATGAGTTAATAACTGCATATAAAAAATACTTCCCCACAGTATTGATTGTCCTTACCATTTTACAAATGAATTGAGTGCCTTGGCTTCCCCTCTTGCTGTGTATGGCAGCTCTTCCTTCTATTCATTTTGTTGCTCGTAATTCAGTGAGAAAAATATTAAAAAGCATATAAGAAAGACTATTTTACAAATAACTTTTAAGACACTAGGAGGGGAGGGTAAAAGCCTTTGAATGTAAAGTAATAAGAAACACTTTACTGCTCTGTTGCTGTTTGCTAAGGACTTTGGGCACTTTTTTCCCCCTCAGTCCCTATGAAGACAAATCGACATATTTTTCCAGCTACAGCACAGTTGCATTTTAAGGATACTTTCTACCGTATGCTGCCTCAAAGACCAATGAAAAGCAAACCTTGATTCATGGATTTAATGCAGCTGATGGTGCAGCAGTAATCATGGTCACAGTGTCAACTGCTGCCTCAATTAAACTACATTTGAGAATCATTTTATGCTTCAGCTCATAAACATCAATAAAGGAAAATGAGTAATAAATGACTGTCTAGAGTACAAAGGACCAGCTCATATTTCAGATGAAAATGAAGACAAAATGTAGCTTTTATTTGCCTGTGGAATTCCCATTAACTGCATCACTGACAGGAGGGAGTTGGATCAATAGTTGGCTGGCCGCAGAAAACAGTTTCTGGCTGTTCAGCAGCCAATGCAAAAGGAAAACTGTCATATTGTGATCTTTATCAGGTAATCTTCATTACACCAGACCAATGATATATGTATATGCTGGTCAGCTAGGGGCACTTCTAATTCCTGCTTCTATTTGTGGTCTGAGCGCAGTGTGCTCACAAATTATTTGTTTACAGCCGTGAAAAACCTTCAATGTTCATCTCTTTTATTCTTTTTATAGGTAATCCATAACCGGGAACTTTCTCTCAAGACTCCTTTATTCACTCGGAATTTTTAAAAAAGCAAGCGCTGTATCAAAACTTATCTTTCTTCCTGCTTAAGAGGAATCTGCTAGTACCTTTTGTGGCTGTTGTTGTTGAGGCTTGACTGAAAGATTTACTGAGTATCCTTCAGTAAGTTCTTGGAGGGTATTTGTGCATTATTTCGAGTGTTTCTGGGCTTATTTGAAAAAAGGTGACTGCTAGCTGTGAAGGAAAAAACAAACACTCTCAACAAGCCATTAGCTTTCCAGGTGGCAGCTTGTATGCATGGCAAACTATACATGAAACATGACCATCTCTTATTTTTCCCCACCCCAGACCCGCAGAGCTGAGATATTTTACTCCTTTGCAGTGCTCTGTAATTCATATAGCTTCATCCCAGCGTATGCGAGGCGAGAATCTGTACACACAAGCCAGCAGCTCTGGCTCAGTTGGTGCGTGGCTCTCGGACCAGCAGGTTTTCAGAGCACAGCACAGATTTTTAAAACATCACCACTTACAAATCTAAAATAGGAGGGAAAAACATCACTTCCTCTTCATGCAATGATAACATAAATTGAATTACCAAAACCTCTACCCTGATGTAAAAGTAACCACATTATTTTCACAGTTATTCACAACTCCATTCTTGTGAACCACCACAGGTAATATTTTTCTGTTTATTTTCCTGTTTTAGTCTGACCCTGTGAAATTAAAATTTCCATTTTGTAATTCAATACCAAGCATTAAAAACAAAAAAATCATGGTTCACAGCTAATAATGAGACTTCCTTTAAGAACTTTTAAATTCTTATAATCAACTTATACTTTAACCATAATACACAATGATGTTTGACCTGCAAACATATGCACCTGCATTTCAGGATGATAATTAAAGCTGATGTTTGTATGCATAAAGTGGACCCCGCTGCTGCTCCTAAATGTTACACCCTTCCCCTTCTCTCTCTCAGTCCTTGGATTCTCTCCTTTGCCCTCATTCTCCTCGCTCCATCTTCCCCTATTTCTATTTTCAGACATTTTCCCCCCTCTGCTCCAGTTCCTTCCCAGTCTCTAGTTGTAATCCTGCCTCCCACCTTTCCTGCTACGCATTTCCCCTCCCTTTCTCTTAATAAAGATAGTAATGCAGAGTGGTAAGATGATAATAAAAAAACATACATACTGTGTGTGACTATAATAACTACCTACTAGCACATTTTCCTTCAATATCATCCCATTTGTTTTCAGTCTCCTCAGTATCCTTCCTGTCTTCCGGCTGCTTACCCCAGTAAATCTCTAGTCTTATATACCATGTATTTACTCTCCCCAACATGCTTATTTGCACTTCTAGTCTCTTTCTACAAAACCTTAATCACTCCTGTCTTTTAGATCCTTTTCCAGTCCACCTTTCCAGCTCTCTCTCCCTTCATGTCTCTCTTCACAGCTTTAGTTTGCTTCTGCTTTTTATGTCTCCATGCGCATCACAAATGCTTCCTATAAACCTTGTCACAATCTGCTGATTCCTCCACTCTCCCTTGCTCTTCATGCTGTCCCCTGCTTTCTACTCTCCTTTTTTAAACTAGTTTCCCTCCAGTTCATTCAGTTTGCTCTGGATGAGGCAGCTGAAAATAATGCAAGGCACTGCCATCTTTTCAAGAGGCAGCTTATTTCTGGGTGCGGAGCTAGCAGGGGATGGTGGCCATCTCGTCAGACAGTAGCCTGGAGGTGGCAGCCTTTGTGAATAAATGGAGGTTTGCGAGTTTTGGAGCCAGAATCGAAGATGATGTTACACTGACCTCAGAAGACACAGTAAAATTCATGAAATTTGCAGCACCCTCATGAACTCACACGGTGAAACCGGCTTTGCAGAACGCAAACAGCAGGGATCATGTGTTGGTCTTCATATTAAAAACCTGTACATTTTAGGGCAGTAGAATATGTCACTCATAGGAACATGGAAAAGATGTCTAACTATAAACCGTTTAAAATTTTTTAAATTGCAGAAACACAGTTTTTTTTCATACTACTAAACTTTTATTGGCATTTTAATGTTACTATAGCCTAAACAGGTTTTAATTATATGCATCTTTTTATATACTATTATCACAGTACATTTTAACATACTCAAGTCTCAGTTTTCCATAACAGAATGTGGAGATTTTGTTGAAAAATGTCTGCCCAGCCTAGATTACCTGTGATAACACTACCACAGAGAATTATGGAGTCTAACATATAGTAAAAGGACTGTTTTTCATACACACTCACGCTGATTAAGAGATAATATTTTGAGTAAACTTCCAGACTAGGAAAAAATATATATATTAATACATTTATCTGTAGCTAAAGATACTCCTGCAAAATGAATTTTTTTTTAATATAGGGTTTCACTTCCAATCCAAACCTCAGCAGTGAACTCCAGAAAAGGAATGAGGATATGTACCATCAATAAAACACAGAAGTCAGGAAACAAAGATGGTTTTTCTGACTAAGCCATCTCTGAAATTCTTTTTCACCAAAAGCATGAAAATAACATATGGGTAATTTGACTCTCATTCATCTTTCTCAAGGGAGGGAAAACAGAATAAAAGGACATAGTTTATATTATGCTCTCTCCCACACAACTGCAGTTTTCTGAATTTGTCATTCTCTTCCCTGAAAAAAAGTGCTTCAAGATCCCAAGGATTTGTTCAGCTAAAGCAACGCAGAGAAGATACTGCTCTTGGCAGTCCACATAAGACAGTTGTAAAAATGTCATTGGCTGATGTCATCGTGCTTCCCCAACCCATTTCAGGAAGGCCACCGCCGCTGGAGGCCATCTGCTATTCCTAGCTTTAAAAAATACATCAGCAAGAAGAGAGGCACAGTCTAGCTTTTCCAATAATCAGAATATTTTTCCTCAAATACTCAGATTTTTTAAATGGTTTTCATTTCTCTGAATTTGATTTTGCCAATACTCTAAAGACTTCCAAACCACCTAATGGTTCAATCAAGTTGTTCCTGGCTTTTTAGCACAGTTGTGCTTTGCCAGCAAATGAGTGACTTCCAAGAAATATGAAATTCCACTTCAAAAAATATGGAAAGTTAGCCTCATCTTTTCAGTCAAATGTCCTTATTTTAGTCGAAGCACAGGGCAAATCAAAAAGCACCAACAGGGCATAGTTTGCTGAAAGGAAATTCTGGTCAGCACCGATCACAGCAAGACAATCATTAAACCCAAAGGTCAATCTGCCACAAAGAGGGACAAGGTTTTACATTAGCATAAATTGAAAATATACGACAATAAAAAATTGCAAAACAAGAAAAATTGTTTGGAATAAGCAGAAGCCAGTGGCCTGTTTTAATACGTTGGGGTTTTTTTTTGCTTTTAGTCTATGAGTTATCTGTGTAGGTAAACAAAATGCATTCTTGAGAAAAGCTGTCACTACGAAAGGGAAGTTACCTTGTCAACTGCTATGAAAGTAGATATAAGCTCCAGACTGAGACACCAGATTGTATTTTTTTATAGTTCTAAAAGAATGAATAGTCAGAAATCAAAAAAGGGCTCCTAAAAAAAATTCAAAGAGGAAATATGGCAGAGGATGCATGATACAGAGTACAGATACATCCTCATCAACATGTGTGGGATGAGGGTGGGGGTCTGCCACATGAAATGGAATAATGTATTATTCCTTTGTGGGCTGTTGTGTTATGCTTTGATAAAGACTTCAGGGCATTGCTATTTTTCATAATTTGCTATATGGCTTATAATTAATGCTAGGTTACCACTTTATCATTAGGCTACAGAAATAAAGGCATGTGCTTTTTCTTTTATAGTAACAGCTGATGCTTTAATTAATTTTTGAAAAAGTGGATAGGTGAAAGAAGAACCTGACAGTGAGCTTCAAGAATAACAAACCATTGCTCTGTACCTGTTCAGTGCACAGCTAAGACACAGATGAATAGCATTTTAAGGAACAGTTAATGCGATAAAGGTTTTATAAATATTTTCCAGGTGGTTGAAGAATTTAGTAGCATTTTGCTAAATATTTGTGCTAAAATATTATTTTCTGCACTCATATAAACACACAGTATAGCAAAAACCTTGATAATTATATTCATTAAATGCATTATCTGTATGAGTCCATGATACTTTAGATATAATGTAGGACAAGTGTCTCATCTTGCTGACTTTATAAACAAACATTCTAGTTAAAAATATTGAAATATAAATATTTACTACCCTTTACTCTCTATATAAATTAGTTTCTGGCTTCTCCACCCCTTTTTGCACTTAGCGGATATGTAGTTTGTTATATTGAATGAAAGCACAGGTATGCACTGCTTTATGCTAGTAACTATCAATAGTACGTACCTAATACATCATATTGAATGAAGGGCTTCATAAATCAGTTATACAAGGGATCATACAATGCTTTTAGTGAATTTCCAAAGAGTCATAAAACCTATAAATCAATGTATTTTTGATTAATCAACTCACAATGTCAGCTTTTGGCAATAGTTATCTGTTGTGTGTGCACACACACTAGGGAGACGGCTATCATCTGTCAGAGGGGGCTTAAGCAAGAAAATGGGGGGAAAAAAACCCTACTAGGCTATCCACATGACTCCCAGTATCTATTGCAGTGGGGCAGTAGATATGGCATGTAACAATCTGACCTAAGGTCTAGAATTTACAGTGGAAATAATGCAAGTTTCGAATGGTGAAGTGAAAGAGCAAGCAAACCCTAACTCTGCAAAAGTTTGTACAGAGTCCTAAACAAGCACTGAACTAAATGCATACTCAAATCTTTCTACCATTTTGTCATGTTCTTTAGATAAACGGAGCACCGAAGCCAGGAGAATCCCAGCTTACCCCAGTAAGCAGTATCAGTAAGCTCCCTTCTCTGAACCTATCACTATATTGATATAAGGGAGTAGAATCTCAGATTTGCCTGTGTCTTGAAGTCTGCGTGCCTGCATTTAGAAAGGAACCACCACTGATTCATTTTTCCAAAGAAAATGCTGTTGAAGAGTGAAATCCCATGCACATCGTAAAAGACATTCAACATCAATATTTAATTTTATTAGTTATACTACAGGTACTCTAGGGAACCTGATGGAAAGCCTTCTTAGTATTGATTAGAATTCAGCAATCCCACTGCATACTGTTAAAAAAATTATTCAATTACAATTAATTTTTCAATTCAGAATAATTTAAAATTTATCCTGAAAATTTAATAAAAGTATATAATGTTGGAACGCACAGGGATTTATAATTCTGAGATGGAAATACTAACTACAAGTTACTATGATTTATTAATTTGCATAATCAATTTTTTTAATTCATTCAATTTGCCTGTACAAGATTACAGTGATGGTATGGTTTTAACGTTTTGTGAAAACTTCAGAATTACCTCTTTCAAGTGTATAATGATGAAAGATGACTATTAGTGATACTGTACTTTCTCATTTTCACACAAAAGAGACTTAAAAGCAACAGTAATGAACAAACTGCTAATCAAAATGCAATGAATACATAAGAGTCAATATATCTAACTTTGAAAAAAAAAATCATTCTATCAGCTTTGTCATGTCAGAAGCCTCTAGACATCTGTCTTCTCTGTGGCATGCAGTGGGTTCCTTTGGGCTATCCTCAATTTATAAATGTTATTTACTTAATTATTTTCAGTACACTATGGTTGCAATAAGGAATCACCTAGAACAAAAATGTCTATGGAGGGATTAGGATTCAAAATAGATAACAATGTTTATTTTAGAAGTCTCATTAAATCGAAAGTAGAACAGATCACAAATTCTTTTAAGAGCAATTACGTTAAAGCTGACAGTTACCTGGATTTAACATAGCTGTGTGAAAATATTTGATTGTTTCTTATGACATGCAATGCTGGAGTGGCAGATTTAGAGCACGGTGTATAAAAGCAGGCACTGGCATTCAGGCATTCAGTGTTGGAAATAGTTGTTTGCTTTTTCTTCTGAAAAACACAGACAAACAGATTATTTCTATATCGCTAGCAATGGAAAACTGTATCAAGGCTTACTCTTCCCACCTAATTCAGGTAGCTCAGACAACAGATCGAGTGAGAGATCATGCAAAGTAAAAAACTGAAAAGAAGCAGGTATGTTTTGCAGCCTTCCAAAAGGGAAATCAGCAGGAGTTAAGAGACTCCTTCTGGACACCTGTAAATTTAAAATTTATCTTTATTAATCCTGTGGTCCTACGCGAAAGATTCAGCCCCCTCCTAACAACATCAGCATGTAGTTCAAGGATTAGGACAATAGTTTGAGATTTCTCCCTCCCGATCCTGCCGATCCCGATCTCATTGCTCAGCCCTCCCAGGAGGGAGAGGAGCTGTTCTTGTAAAACAAAAAAAGAACTTAACCAAAATTTTGTGCAGCCAAAGTAGCTGGTCCAAGATAAATGACACAATGGAAAATGATGACCATGTAAAGCCTATGGAACTACATCCAGGCCGTGAAGTCAGGCTGCATGCTAATTTGCAATATTTGATCAGGATATTTGAAAAATTTGGATTGCCATAGTTGGCGACTCACCTTATGTAGGCAGCTCTGTTGTTTTTCTTTTCTGCTTTATTTTCAAAAGTGCTGAGTTGTAGCCTGCAAAAGTGAAAGGAAGAGAGTGAAAGATCAGCAATTTTCAAGAAGGTAGTCAGTTACAGACAGGAGATTTAAGAGGAGTACTTGAATGAAGAATTTGACTTTAGTAAAATTTGCATCAGGTAATGAAGAAGCACTGGCTTGGGTACCTATTTTATTACAGCATTTTGAGGTTTTAGGCCTATACTTTGTGGTTTTTTTAATAACTATGCATCATTTTCAGATAATATAACTTCTATTTCAAAACACAAGATTTTGTCGACAATATTTTAGGGAACAAAAGTCGACTAAAACATGCATTTTCCAAATACTTTAAATGATTTTGCTAAAGATCTAGTCAAAATTAAATAAAATCATTTTCTACAGTTGTTTTAAGGATATCCTCCAAAGACTCAATTATTAATTGGCAGCTGAAAATAAAATGAACAAATGTATGTGGGAAATTGATTCACTTTTAAGTCAGGGGTGGCTAACTGTCAGGAGGGCGTTCTAGGGCAGAGGGTAGAAGGGGGATGATGATGTTTGAAGTCTTCTCTTTTTAAAAAAAAATTAGCTAAAGGGAACATGTGTGCTAAGTTTTTCAAAGCAATGTTTTGGATGAAGACTGCATAAACCTGCTAAGCAAGTAAAACCCGGGCGTGTAGGTAAAAATGTGACAGGATGTTTAAAAAGGCAGTCTTGCATATCTGGATATAATATAGAGCAGACAAAAGTGCATATCAAATAGCGCAGTGGGGCAAGGATTTCATAGTGCTATTCTTGCTGTGCACTGGGCAGGGACTTTTCATTTCACACATCATCATTCACAGTTTGCTGCAGTGACTCGACACAGTCAGAACATGTCAACAACACACAAAGTGAAATATTTCACTGTAGTTTTCCTTTGGAAAATGAGGGACATGGGATTTTGATTTCAATTACCTTATGTTACAGTGGGAAGACGTAGGAAAAGAAAGAACCATATTTTCTGGTTTGGCAATGACCAACCACATCAGAAGCTTGCTCTAAAACCTACTGTCACCCAGGACAGAAACAGGTATTTAAGGGTAGAAACAACAATATATAATTAGACAGAGAGATGAAAGTTGCTGGCTGGCCTTACTCCTTTTCTGATATCCACTAATACACTAGGTTAAACAACAACAACAAAAAATTATTGTCCCATAATAAAAAGCAATTTCTGAGCTGACAGCAATAAGCAGGTTACATCTTGCCATTTTCACCCAGGACAATACAAGTGTTGTTTAGAGGAAGGAAAAAGGCAATTGCGTGACAAAAAGGTAAAAATAACCTCTAGTCAGACAAAATACTGTGTATTCTGAGTTCTCTCCCTTCTCACCCCCAATCAATCTCAGTCGATACTTGGTATTTCTAAGAGCGAGAGTAGCTGCTGTAACACATGGAAGAACAGCACCAAATTTTTTGTACTATGAACAGCTGGCCCAGGGCAAAGGACATTACACTATGGTCATGAAAAACAGCTGAAAGCACGGGCTTTGAATAAGAAAACTTCTGGCAGAGCCCATATTTGAACTGGTGTTTCAATTTTAATGTGGCTTTTAGTGAACTGTTTACATTAGTTGCGGCTGTAGCTTTGTGGCTCTTTATGCCATCTTAAATCAGATTTTGGAGGTAGATATGAAACCGTGGTCTCAAAAGCAACTTAACATTGTACCATCTTCATAGCAACAAACATTTGAACCATTGCCAGATGGAAAATTATAGCAGCCTAAAAACCCCAAAACCCAAATCCAGAACAATTCTTTTTTTTATTTACATTACATAAATTCTACAAATGTTAAAAAAAAAAAAAATAAACCACAATGTGCCAACCTCTAGCTTGATTCAAATATGAAGTCTCTGGAACAGTATTGTAAGAGTAAGGGAAGATTCAGACACCAGAGCACACCGAATGACAATTTTTACGTAGTAAATTGTGCTGGGCACACTTTTCAGGTAATTATCAATGACAATTCAAGGCATATTTGATATGAATCTCTGCAGAAATATTTCCCAAGTCACCTATTATCTACCACCCCAATTTTTCAATCACATAATCAACAGTAATTAATACTGTAATGGCTGTTAAAAAGGGCTTTCAGCATTTTGATGCACAATTCCTTTCTAAACTGTTTTAAAATTAAAATTATTTTGTGGAAAAGTATGGTCAATGTTCAGTTCTGAATAGCAGTCATACATCGTATTTTTTTCATATAGCAAGGAGGTCTTTCAAAGCATTTAAATATTAATAATTAATCTTCACCCCTGTGGGTAAATACTAAAAAAGCTTATACACAGTGAGCTTGTTCCAGTCTAGACAGACAGATCTAGTCATAGCAAATTTGAACTCAGGCACTTCTTACTCTCATTGCTATGTTCTAGCCAATAATCTAATTTCCCATCTCTTTAGCACGAGCAATACCAATGAAACTGGTAACTCATTTAGGAATAGAATGATTTTTAAATGCATATTTACTGGACATCTCATAGGATTAGTCCAAAACAGAAAGCTAAAAAGTAATCTCTCTTTTACCTTGTTAAAAATCCGAGTCTCTACCCTCTTTTCTACAGTTTCTGCTTATCCACGAATCTGGTATTTATTTATTTACCAACATTCTTCGGCTCAGACTGGCCATTTGAAAATGAAAAGCAATTTGGTGATAGGATCATCAGGAAAGAACCTCCGGCCAATTTGCACTCCTGCAGAGGACTTATACCAGAGATGTATAAATTGATATGACTCAAGAATTAAATGCTACGGTATTATTGTCTCCTGTCTTGACTTGTTCTTTTCCTCTTGATAAAATACAACATAGAGTGCAATGGGACAGAACTCAATTCATTGGTGTGTGGAATAATACTTTCTAATCCCACACAAGTACTTTAGTGCTACCACACTGTCCAGGTAAAAACTGACTACTAATTTGGCAGGACTGTTAAGGTTAACACTTGGTTTATGGCATTGACGTAAAAGCTTAAATGCAGTATGACCTACTGGTTTCAAGGAAAACTTTCAAAAACTATTGACAAATAACATGTTCTCTTTAACCCTACTGAAAAAGTTATTTTTTATATATAAATCAATTACCCATGAGCTTCCTAGAATCTAAAAACATTTGACAGTAAACATGATATTCCCCTATATGTATCTCCAAGCCAAAATTTACTTTAATGTGAAAACAAAGAAACACATGCAATGCAAGTACTGTAGGATGTGCCTCTTGCCCCTTCTAAGACAAATTCCATACAATTTCACAGGAAGTATATTGCTCGGTAATTCCAATAGATTTTAATTTGCATATACTTCCACAGAATAAATGCAAATAGATAGAAAGTTCCCCTTATGTGCTGTATAATTTGAGATTATTCCCTGTAGAGCCCTGCTCAATGCAGTCCTACAAGACTTTCCATGTGATTAAAACCGTAAGCAAGTGAGGGCAGGTGCTGCGGAGCTGATACCGAGGAATCCTCCTCCTGCTCACCACCGTGGGATCTCAGTCCAAAACTCCCAGTCAGCAAGCAGGAGTGGTGTTAAGCATTTTCCTAAAGTCGAGGGATAGCGAGACAAATTCATTGTTTCAATCCTTCCTGTTCCTCTAGCAAGCTCAGGGGTGGATTTTATGCTGCCTTCCCTCCAAAGGAAAGCAGTGCGGGTATAAGCATCGCTGGGGTGATTTGGTAGCACTTTCACGCTCTCTTCAGAGAACTGAGAGATAATCCAGTTTGAGAGAGAGAAATTTTTACATCATTTAACAGTTTATTAATTTTAAGCAGCGTGTAAGCATATAAACTGGAAGTATTCAATATAATCTTTTATTTTATTTTACTACTTACAAGAAAACAACTTTGAAGCTTGAATTTTTTAAGAAACTATTGCTTGCCACACTACCAGGTGCCAACAGTTAACAGTACTGTCTGCTCCTTAAAACACCTTGGAGATGTCAGAAAAGCTGAAGCCCTTAGAGATTTCAGATGCCTCCACTTGAAAGTCTATCCAAATAGTGATTAATTACTGGTTATTTCAACAGAAAAAAAACCTTACCTGTAACTTAATAAATGCCTGTTAGTGAAAGACATGGTTTAGCAGTGATATTCGGAGCTCATAATTCACATACACCACATGCACTTTATTATCACAATAAATATTTTTCTTTAAACTAAACTATCAACTTTGTCAGTAGTAGGCCCACATTGTATTCTTGGCACGTCAAATATTTTCATTTCTTTCTATTATTTTCCATTGGGTAGAACAATTCAGTGTTAAATCTGTTTGCACTGCGTTTCCAGATTGTAGGAGCTCATTCTCCGCTGTTGGTTGTTTTGTTGGGTTTTTTTTATTTTAAGAAAAATAGAGAGAATTCCCTTTCCAGACTCACAACCCCTTCGACTGCCGCCCTGCTCTTCTAGGTTGATACAATGCTGCCATCACATGGCCCACATCTGGTACAGCGCTTGGGAAGGAGAAGGTTTCCAACCCAACACAGCTGCGCTACAACTAAATACTCAATTGTACAGACCTTTACTACTCACACAGATACTTAATAGGTAGGTACCGGTGATGCCTATCATACATCTAATAAGACCTAGTGTATTCTTGAGTCATTTTCTGGATACATGGGAACACCGGCTTTCAGATTTCAGAAATTTAGAACAATTTCTGTCTTTTACAACTGCCAAGGGAAAGTCGATAACATTATAAAACACACAACCCAGATGCTGAAACCAGAACACAGGCAAAATAAAAAGCTTTATTTTTTTTTTTTTAAACTTATACTCAGTAACTTCGTGCAGACAGTGAGGCAGGGTTAACAAAGTCAGGATTACAGACATGACAACAGGCTCACTCCTCAATATCTGGCTCTTGTAGGATTATACCTGGCATGAATCCTTCAAAGGTATTTTACCTAATTTAAAAGAACACCTCATTTAATTTGTCTCAGCATGACCACCCGTGTCTTACTTCAGGCAGCATGTCAGTTTTTCTTTATTCATCACACAAATAAGGGAGAGATCGAATCAAACTAATCAAACTTTAAAAAAAAAAAAAAAAAAACTAAGTACTGTAAATCTTATTAGTCCTGAATTCATAGGAAGATTCCAGCCTTAAGAAACTAAGGGTGTGTCTATTTGAAATAATGATCCCCAAATCTCTAAAACCATTCGCAAGTCTATCAGCAGCTACGTGAGGATGACAGAAATCATGCAACAGAGCATTTATTGAGAAGGAAAAATGAAGAATAAATATGAAGAAAATGAAAAATGAAGAAAATCTAGACAATTGTCTCAGGTACCAGAAAGGAGCATTTGATCAAATGGATCCCATCCCCCATCTTTACAAAGACTAATTAGAAAGTACATAAAGAGATGGTGAAATGTTCCTACTTTGTGCTTCGTGTCAGATACTTACCTTGCTAAAGATACAGTTACCACAAAAGACTTCGTGCCCTTGGAACACAAGCGAGGAGATACTGACGCAAGTAAGAAAAGCTGAAGTTTGTTAATGGATAGGTAAGTTTGCTAAGTGTACTTTACAGGAAGCGTTATTTTCTCATTTACTCAGGGAAAATCATCTGATGTAAACCATCAAGGAAATGGAAGGGTTAATAAAGTATTTCTATTTTAAAATAAAATATCGTTGTTTCTATGAGCAAAATTCTTGAAACATTCTCATTTCTTATGTGTTTTTGTGGCACCTGAAGAATTAACTGTAGCATTACCACAATATTATGGCAAACCTTCAACTATTCCAGCAAGTTATGTGACCTTGTATTCCCAAATTCATCAACAATTTTATCTCTCCAGGACATACAGCTCCTATTTGAAATTAGACAATAGTTAGTTTTCCTCTGTGACCATTGTTGCAGCAAAGCATAGAAATGCCAAGATGTTTCAAATAGTTATTTGTTATTTTGAAGTTGAAAGGAATATAATCCATTGGCTACTTTGTTATTTTCAAGGCAGCAATTAAGCTGCATTAGGAATATCTAGCGGAAAAAAAAAGGAAAACCTGTACTAATATCACATGGTTTGGACTTCAACAATGTGCCATCATGTTCTTGCAGTATCAATAACGTTAACTTTCACATCACTCTGTCTACGAGTTAATGGAAAATGAGAATTGCCTCGCACACCTATTGGAAACTGCAGCCGTGAACGCCGTAATTGAAGGTCAAGTCACAATGCTAACAAAAATTTCACTCACTTTTTCTAATCCATCACAAGAATTTTATCAGCTTTAGAAACATGTGGATGATCCTACTCCACACCCAGCAGTGAACAGCTCGAGAAGATATTTTCAGATATTATGAGTTGCTTTGTACATTAGGTGAAAGTGCACCTGGACCGTTTCCAAGTTTTTCACAAGTGATTACGAAGACGGAGGAGAAATGCCAGTGATTCACTTCTGCTTCTACTTTCTTCGTAACTTTTAATTTTTCCTTAAAATTCTCTAAGCTTTCACAGCCTTGATTTTTTATAATCTGTGCTTACAAGTACTATAATGTATTTGTAAAGCTTAAGTTACAGTAAAGTAATGATTATTTTGTTGTTGTTGTGAATGTAAGCTATAAAATGTACCACAATAAAGTAGAATCATCATGGATTTCATTCCTGATATCCGCATAACTAAGTAGTGAGTAGAGATTCGGCTGAGACTGTGTAAGAGCTTGCTTCAGGGCTTGTGAATAAGGAAGTGACCTGTTATTCCCAGTTGATTCCCCCAATTTTTTTAAAGTTGGATAACTTATTATGTCTATTCCTACCTCAAACAGAGCAGTGAAAATAATGTTTTCTTATGTAAATAGACTGGACAGATTACAGGAATCTTGCTAAATATTGATTTTCTGAAGGCAGAAATTCAAGACAGTTGTTTGAATTGTATTAAGTAGTGACTTATACATTGATTTCAAAAAGTGAAGGTGTAATGGTATGTGTTCAAATAATATGCTCCATATTAATAATGATTATGAGCATAAGATAACTGGACTGTATTTCTGAGGGCAGGTGAAACACATCTTTGAGAGGAAAAATGGATGATATACTTCCCTGAAGCACTGCTTAACCAAGTCCTGTCCTGTATTTCCTTCTGCTAAAACAAACTTTACCTATACCAAACATACCAGCAAATCCAAAGGGCCTCACTTAGACCATACTCTGTGTAAAGCCTTGTAGCCTCACCTACCCCCCCGCGATCCCATTAGGTGGCCTCCAGAATCCAGACACATTCACACTGTCCCATTGCTCAGTGCTACCTCTTCAGGTCGTGTGGACCTACGCACCAAACATCCTATATTAGGGCCAGCCCTGGCCCAGTGTGGGGAGAAAGAGAATAAATAATCTGCTTCAGTCTTTCAGTGACTGTTCTTTTATCAGACAAGCCCAGCCAGCAGCTGCATTGGTAAGTGGCCTGGGCCAGGCTCCATTCCTGCCTTCCTACTGTGAGGAGAAATAATAGACCCATTTTATTGTACTTACCCTGCACAGCGTAGCCTTTAATTGCCCAAAAGAAGTACAGAGGATCTTGTTCTTCCTCTCCTTCCTTCTCTCTCTCTCTCTCTTATGCTTCGATCCTATTCCATCTTGTCTTGAAAAGGTCATGTAAGTTGGCAGCTTCCTATAATAACAGCTATTGTCATAAAGACAATGTTTTAATCCACAAGATTTTTTTTCAGGATCATCGTGATTTCAGTACATTTTGAGTGATGCAATTTTGCTATGTGGGATGGTAAATCCATTCTTACATGCCTTTAAATGAATACTGCTGGAAAACTGTACTTATGTGAAGGCACTTGGTTTGGAAAAAGAACTGTGAAAAACATCTTCAGTTTTTCTTCATTGTTACGACAAATATAAAACTATACAGATAAACGATTCATGAAAATTTGCAAAACTATTTTAACTACCTGTCTTTATTCATAAGTGTTGCAGGTCATGCAGTTTTCATGGAAGCTGTTGTCCCTGGGTACCCCAACGTTACTTAACGAGAGCTGTTGCTTTCTTAGATGTATTGTCATCTTTATTCTGTCTGTTATTGGGGTTTTTTGTAGGTTTAGCTCAAGCCATAGTGTTAAAAACTTTTAAGCAGTGTTTGGATGGGTTTTTCTGTGTGTTTAATACATGCTCCCATCAGGGAAATGCACTTTCCATGATTCAATTCAGTGGTTTATAATGACCTTTTATCTTTGCATATACAATCTATAATATTTTCTAATAGAAACCTTCATCAGTCTTTAATTTTCTTTGCTGCATGCCTATATGTTTTCTATTTTTCCTCAAAGAACCATTTCAGAGGTGTTAGGATACTCGTAGTAGTTGAAGATGGAGGAAACAGCAGAATTCAAATTCTCCAGCTCCGCTTCACACTGTAGGCAAAGGTAGCACCATTTTCACTTTGATACCCCAGGAGTACCGCAAAGCCTGAAAGGATTGCTTTAAACAAGCCTCCAAGAAAAGTCTATCACTTCTGACTCTCACCAAACCAGACCGTAAGTCTTTGTGCACTGTCTCTGCTTTAACACAATGCACTACAAGGAGCACAGAGACCACCTCCCTTTGATGATTTTTAAGATGTTTTTAAGATTTTTTAAGATTTTTAAGTGACAGAAACCAACAAAGTCATGAGTTCTGCATTTGAATAGGAAGCTGTACATACTGCTGAAAAGCTCTATATAAAACCACCATTGCCTGCACAGAACTAAAGCATGTTGCTTCTTTTCCTGAGAATATTCTTAACGTTAGGCATGTGATGAATGAAAAACTGATAATACATAACTTAACAAAAGTCTCGCCATTGGCATAATCGAGAGGAACTCAATCCAGGAGACCTTCCATCCATCCAAGCATTTGCAGGAAGAGAACACTGGGTAAATGCTGTGTTACTTTCACTCACAACAATGTGGAAAACATACTTTTGTTCTAGGTCATAATCTTTAATGTAAGAGAGTCTTGTGGGAATGTCATGTGCTTCGCGTCATTCCAGGCATTCAGAGTTTTAGGTATTGCTTTTCCGTTCTTGCCTTTCAGACCTTGTCCTACAGTATCCAGATGCAGGACACTGGTCTAGCTCTAGCTGAGTTTATAAAGTTATTTAGAAAACCAGTTGTAATTGTAGTAGTTTAAAAGCCTTGACTGTTACTATAAGTACCACTCCGACTAAATCTGGTAACACTTTTTCAAAACAAATATTTTGAGAAGGCCCTGTGGTGGAGTGCATCGTTCTGACTAATTTATGCAACAATAAGGCAGCCTTTTTAATTGATAGTGATTAGCGAACTTTCTAAATCTGTAAAACTTCAGCAGGCTTAAGCTTCCCGTAAATACCAGGGTCTATTTTTACACCACAGCTTCCATTTAAAAGAAAAGCAAATACATCAGCCTGCAGCTTCCTAATGCTAAATTCATGGGAAGCATCACTTTTTCTCAACCTGCCAGCCATGCAGGTCCATAAGGTTCCCCAAATGCTTTTCTAAAAAGCTGATTTCCAGCCGGTCATCTGCAGCTTGTGCTGTTAAAAGGCACTATTTCACCCTAGATGCAAACTTTTGCATTCATGAGTTTGACAATAGCTTATCTCTCCAGCTAATAACAGATAATTCTATTCTAAATTTGTATTTGCTTCCATCCTCTGCTCCAAATTTAAAACAAACAAACAAACAAACAAAACCAAAAAAAAACAAAAAACACACCAAAACCTTTTTATTCTGTCATTAATCATCCAGACTTTTCTGTGAATTTGAATTGTTTGACACTACCAGCCATAGCGAAAATGAAGATCAGAAGATACTTTGTTCATATCAGCAACATGTACACAGCTATAGAGCATGAAACCAAAACAATAACCTCCTCAATACAGGCTGAATTTTATTATATTTTTGTATTCAACCAGAAACTTCTTTGCCTCAGATAAAATTTTGCTAGAATATGAGTTTCGTCCATGTCAGTGGCAGGAGCTGCACCATATTCTACAATATTTTCTATTTTTCCCCTAAGTATTTTTTTTGCCTGATAATCAGAAAAAGGTTTCTATACTCAGCGAATAATGCCTCCAGCCACACTGACAGATACTTATGTATTTTATGTAATAAAACTCCGTATTAAATCCAGATAACTCTCCTGTTTTGCTTGTGATCCCTGGATGTTCCTACAGAAATCATAGCAAAGAGCAAACAAGAAGAGCGGGACACCACAACGCCACTGCGCACAGCAAGCACTGCATGGATGCAGCGAGCGCTCCTTCTTGCCCAACTGACCCCAAGTTTCACGTCTTGAAGAGTTCATCTTTTGCAGCCACAGCTAGTCTTAAGAGGAACAGCTGACTCCTCAAGAAAATTGCAAGATTTTAAAAAAAAAAAAAAAGCATAGAAAAGTGTTTAAAATCTAACTCAAATTTCTGAGGCAATTCTTTCTTATAAAGCAGAAACTGAGAAGGCAGCCTTAAAATTAGCAAAAGGATATTCTGGAAACATTTTCGCATGAGAAGCGGAAGGCTGTAAGGGTAGCACCTGTGACAAGCTGAAGGAGTAAACTATGTATATTCAGAGCTGCGTTACAGGAGATTGCCTACAACAGCAGAAAACAGGAATGAAAAAAATGGAGTAATGGCAAGAATGAAGTGTTATCAGTTAAAGTGCTGCAGAAGCTCGTGGAAGGAATTGGTGAGTTTCCCAGTTTAAGTCCCCTAAGACTGGAAAAGGATACTTTCCCAAGAATAAAACTGGAATCTAAAAGTAACATTAAAACCTGGTTTAGGTTCGAGTAAGTTGTCAGGAGCTGCTGTTGAAAGCTGACTGACTTACAAGGCAGCAGCGAATGATACAGAGAAAATGCTGCAGGTTGGTTGGCTTCTCCAAAGCCTAGCAAAAGCTTGCAAAGGAGAGGTTAAGTGTTAGGAAAAAGAAAGTGTGTGTGTAAACCTTTATTGCTTTTGCCTTTCCCTTTGCACGCTATGTACCTTTGGGGGAATGAACAAATAATGCTTTGTTTTGAAGAAGCTGTTTTTGACTCATTTGAACTGGCCCCTGTCCCAAGTCCCCAGACTAAAAAGGATTACAGGTGACCAACGCAGCTGAGCCTGTCCCCTCCATGCTGCTTGGAAAGAAGGAAGGTTGTGGAACCCAAATCGAGCCCCAGAGGGATGTGGATAACAGGAGAGTGGCTCACAGGGATGCGTCCTCAAACTGTGACAAAAGGAGTCCAAGGCACTGCTTAGCCCTCAGGCACCCCGATGTGCCCTTGGATGCCGCTGAGCCATAGTTTTGCCTTTAGAAATAGAGATATACGGCTTTGTGAAGAAGTTTCCACTCGTTATCCTCAGACAGGGCATTATCTACAGAGATTAATAAGCAAAAGAGGACTGCGATGACCAGACAATATCCTGCCTCGCCAGGAAAGCTGAACTAGTCAGAGGCATTGGCATATCATTGTTATAGAAAATATAAAATTCAAGTAGAAAAGTGATCCAAGTTCCCACTGTCGGGTGCATCACTCAGTTTCCATAAAGCCCTGTATATAAAACCAGTTGCTTAGCTGGTACTACGGAAACAACAGCCATAGGAAGCTGGTTTTGGCAAGGGATCCAGCTGTTGGGTTAAAAATAATCTCAATAAAAGATAAAGAACAAGTAGCAGGTTCCAAAGGAAGAAATCTGATAAAATTAAAGTGTAATAGACACTTCAAACTGTGTGATCTGACCTAATAAGTTATTAATAGGGAACCATTACTCCTCATACATTTTTTATGAGGAAGCATTGCCTTTTTGTCAAGATTAGTGGATTATAAAATATTTGTGCTACACAATATAAATGACCCTACCTATTAATAAGTCTCTGGAAAGATATGCTTAAATTGAATTACATTAAGAAGAAAAGTGCCAACAGAAAATTAGGCATAATTAATGGGAACACATAAATAAACCAGAGATAGAGGGAAAAGGACATTCTCTCCATTGATCATTTTGAGGATTAATTGCTGATATGCTCTAATGACATACCAACTATTACTGTTTTTACAAGGATCATTTCACAGAAAATTAAATCCATGTAACTATGAATATGTATTGCAATTTATTGCCAGAAGATAGTTACACTGATCACATACCTCTAATTACTCAGTATAGTTTTGAAGGCTAAAAGATACATCTTAAAATGTAATATACAATAAGTACTCATTAAACTCTTCCAGTAAAATAGATTTATTTATTTTATTTTTTGCTGATATTCAGATACTCAGCTTTCCCTGTGTGTTTACAGGACAAGCTGCACTGAAATTGAGGACATGGGAAACATCGCTGTTATTTTCCAGATCCCTTCAGAACAGTGATACCTTGGAGATGCAGGAAATTAATTTTCACATCTCATTCACATAATGGACAAAGTGAATAGAGTTACACAGTGAACGAGCACTCTGGTCTTCTCTGTTTGCCAGCATATATAAGGTTTCCTTGGATATCACAGCACTGCCTCCAGCGTGTGCAGCCACATTCTGGTTTTCACAGACTCACAGAAACTTTCAAAAGCTTTCATCATTTATCAGGAATGTAAATATGAAGCTTTATTGCTCAATCTTTTAAACCCTATCTTAGAGATTTTAAAAAGAAAAATTATTTTTCTCACAAAGTAAAGTCCTCTAAATAATTTAAAAAAAAAAAAAAGGTTAAATAAAGCCCTTTTTTCTAGGTGGAAGAAAAGAGAGAGGACCCATTCATTAGAAATAATCCACCTGAAACAAAACACCTTACACTAATCCCCTAAAAACCTTATCTACTCTTTGACACTGTTGTAACAAACACTTCCAAAGTACTGTGCCAACATTGCTCATGTGTTCAGTGGATTTTAATTAGAGCTCTGAAAGCTTGGGAAAACTGGCTGAGCGAACAAGCTTGCTCTTTTCAAATGGCAGCACAACTGTCCTTTTACCCACCTCACAATCATAGCATATGTTTAATTAAAACCAGTGCAAATAATGGAGACAGAAGAGAAAAATCTCCTTCCCACAAATTAGTGAGGAAAACATGATTAAGAAGGTGCACAGCAAGCTGAGGAAAGCAACCCATGTTTGTTCCTTAGTTGTACTCTGAACTGGGTATCTATGGATAGGTCTTGGGGAACCATTCTTTGTGAAAGGTATGAATGGCTTCTTGTATAAGCCTCTTTAAATGCTTTAGAGACAGCAGAGATATTTAAGGATGATTAGCAAAAGGAAAACTGCAGCAGATAAAGGCACAGAGAGAGGCACGGAGAGAGCTCTGACTTGTTCTGCTGTTGCAGTAGTAATCGCCTCAAATATTTGACAGATAATATTTATTTTTCTAATTCGCCATGAGAGAATGCCTATCCATCTGTCACCCTTACTAAAGCAAACCAATTCCACAGTCTACCTCATCAAGTGGGTTAGTGGACGGCTCCTGCTCCTACTACGGCATCAGTCTCCCAGCCTAGCAAACACTCCCAGTTTGCTCTGCTCTTGGATCCAACAAGGTGCAAGAACAAAACCCACAACAATTAGGGGAGGAGAGAAAGGTTCCAGCTTCAAGAGCCAAGGGAGGAAAACCTTGGGCCAGTTGTGTTGTGACCACTCCAGGCAGGAAATTCAAGCTCATTAGGGAGAGATATAAGATGAAGATTAATTGGAGCACAGTACAGAAAACACAGCAGTGAGTAGAAAGAATATGAGACAAGAATGAAGATTAAAAGCAAAGGAATAAAAAGGAGGCAGGGCGGGGGGGGGTAGGAAAAATGAAACCCAAAAGCGAGAAGGATGACAGTCACGAGAGTAACCATAAATCAGTCACATCCTATAAGCCTGTGAGTTGCTCTGATGCCTAGTTATTGAAACAAGTTTGAAGTTTGAAGATTAAAAATATCAGTTAAAAAAATAGGACTTCTTCCTGCAAGATTTCATCAGGACTTGAACCTGCACAAAAAAGTTAATGCTAAACCGAAAATTGTTGTGAGAAGTTAACAATGCTGAGCATAAAGCTGTTGTATTGCTTTTGAAAATAAAAATATGGAAAAGGTGATGTTTCAGGGATATCAACCACATTCATTTTCTATATAATGATTCCTATAATTACAAAAAAAATTATTACAGAGAAAAAAATAAATACCAAAATACATGTCAAGAGACCTAAACAGTATGTGAAATACCTCTAGAGGATCGTTAATTAGTATTACCAAACGGTTCCTCCTACTAAATCAGACTACAAACAACATATACCTAAGAGCTGGGGTCAGGAGGGGTACTACTGAGCATTTCCGAATACTCAAAAAGTTTAACAAATGCTGAACAACACCGCTAAATATTAAATAACTTTGTGATGAACTACTGTGCAAATGAAGGGAAAATTCAAGATGGATCATAATTTCTTTTCATTCCTGCTGAAAAGTGAGGATGAGGGCTCTCATTGAGGCACAGAGTGAAATAACACGGACCCAGGCTCAGGAATTCTTAAAATGTTATTTTTAAACTGATTGCAAGGTACATCTGGACTTCTCTATTTGCATAGTTGTAGTTCTTTGATCTTTCAGTTATATTTAGCAGATTGAAAAGAACACAATATAATTTGAGAGATGATGTTGATGTACAGTAGCAATTATTAAAAAGCACAGCTCTCCTGGGAAAAAACAGTACCTGGAGAATCCTATCCTGACCTTAGGCAGTAGCACATTGTAATGTAGGTTTTTTGCAGAATCTCTCTTCTCTCTTCTACAAGCTCCACTGTAATTATTTAAAAAAAAAAAAAAAAAAAAAAAAACAAAAACCAAAAAACAACCAGACTCCCAAAGAAACAAACAAAACAAACAGGAAAAAAAAAGCAAAGGGGAGTGATTTAAATCTTGAGAGGAAAGCTGCCACCTGCAGTTTGCATGCCTACAAGAGCATAAATAACAACCTGCATAGGCAGCAAATGTTTCATCATCAAAGAAACAACCAAGTCTTGGGTTATATTAGCAGGTGAAAGATTCTTTTGAAATGTCTGGAGAGTTCAATGCCATGTTTTCAAGAGCTGTATTTGGTGAGCTGCAGAAGCTTTACCTGCTGTCACTGGATAAGCAGAAATCAAAAGCTATTTGCTAACCAATTACTGAAAATTAGTTTCAGTTTTTGCAGTTGTTTTCCTGATTTCTCACGGAAGCAGGACAGCTGCAGCTGCAGAGGTGTACCACACACACCTCTGGAGGCATCTATCAAAGAAAATTGAGAAAACCTGTTCACATCCCTAAGAGAAATGACTCTTAAGTTAATGGTAACTGCACTTTCACCCTCAGCGTTGAACTCATAGTCATCTATAAATGTAGTTCAGTGTGTCCAAGACGTATCACATTTCTCTCTTTTCAGCTTGTCAGAAGATAGCAAACTTGCGCCCCATGTAAGACATCTGAAGTCCATCTAAAAAGCCTTATAGATACAACTCTACTCTCTGCCTTACTCTTTTAGCTTTCAGTACTCACCACATAAAATTACATAACAGGATATTTATTTAGTTTTTCCAGATGCCGTGTCCGAGTTATTTCTATGTCTTTCGCCCCCTAGTGGCTACAATAAGAAAAAAAAACCCATGAGGTTGTGAGATGCTTCAAGAACTGACCACTTGTACCTGCAACATTGCTGCCCTTACCTGCTTTAAGGAACTGTGTTGCTGAATTGTGATTTGCACATGAATGTGGCCACGATTGGTAGGGAAAGCTACTAACTGGGAAAAAAAGTGCAGAAATGGTTACAAGTAAGGACACTGCCTCCATTTAGCTTTGCTTAGTACGAAAGTTGTAATATTCAAATTGAGCAAAATTCAGATTCTGTTTTTATACATTGCACGATCAAGAATAGTTTGTATTTCACAGGTTCATACTTTTAGTCAGGTCCATATGGATCAGGACCCTGGATTTGGGTGTGGTAGAAGAGTTTTCAAAAGTTTAAGTATCTTCAAGTTTGAATCTTGAGTTGTCTCTGGCTTTATGATGGAATGAGTGCTGACTATTTTTCAGATACATTTTGTTTTAAAATTTTATGTTTAAAACACAAATAAGAAGTTATGTTTTAAAAACTCCTACGAGAACTTGCAATGGCAGAAAACCCCCACATTTTATAATAAGCATGAGATACCATACCTGACAATACTCAATAGACAGTTTTGGTTCTCTAATTTGTGAAAGGCACTCTTCCTTATAACTCTCACTCTGAATGGCTAAGTTTTGGGATGCAGCTATCCACTCTCTAAATAATGTTCTCTTCTATCCCCACTCATTCAGAAATAATTACCAATGTAATAATTACCAGTGTTAAGAGATTGGGTTGTTTATCATAGAGACTTTTTAAACCCACCTCATTATCCTCTCACGTTGTTCTACAGCTCCCAAGTCCTGAATTGCATTAGCACTCACTGATCATAAATCCTAGGGTCTGTCACAAGCGGCTCTGCTGAAGAAGAGGAGACACAGAAAGATTAAGAAAGACAAAAGGGAACTACAGACAGAAAACAAAATGTTGTTGAAAATGATCAGCAAACTATTACCGGATTTATATCTGGTGGCATCAAGCACGTCTATCAGGAAAGTGGAATATCATTAAACCAGTCATTTCCAGTAGCACTAATGACAATATTACTGACAACTTCAAACACAAGAAGGGTCCACTGGATATTAAGCCTAGCTAATTCCCAAACCACAAGTCCTTTGCATGGGTTAAGCCCGAGTTCCAAAGTCTGTATATATCTTGATTTTGCTATGCTGACTCCTTGCCTTTCACAAGCGTCAATTTGGTTGCTGACAAAAGTACATCACTTACGTAACAGGGCTTGGGATATTTTTAAACTTTAAAAGTACCTGCCAATTATTGTACAATTTTTTGTACATCTTGCTCCCACCAAGGGCTCTCGTCCTCATAACACCACCAGCTTCCAGCCTCCATAACCTCAGATTCAGCAGCACCCAGAGCAAACAAAAGCCCCAGAGCTGCAAGTGCTGTCATCCAGAAGGGGTAATGCTCTAGAATATGTTGTCCTCCTAAACCACATGATGCATTCAGAGAATTAAATTTTCAACAAGTCATTTACTGATAGCCACTCAGCGAGTGCTACTCTACCAGCTTAAGTTTCTTGTGGTTCCACAGGCATTTATAGGACAGGGCTTTGTTATGGAAAGATGCTACATGGAAGCATTTCTGTTTGTCATTCTCTGCCAATGTTTGTTCTCACTGAACAAGGTCAGAGCTAACAAAACACACAAAAATAAACAGTTTAATAACCGTGCCCTTTATTTTTCATAACAGTTATGAAATAGCAACAGCTCTCATCAAGGGGGTTAGGTGATTAACCGAAGTGCATTCACTATTGATGGGCAGCAAGCGTAAATGAAACTGCAGCAGCTCAGTGCTGCGGGATTTTCGAACACGTTTGTCACTGACCAGGTTTTTTGACATCATTATCATTTCTCTGAAGTGAATACTTGTTGGTGGAACATTTCTTGCAACGGAATATATTTACCATGCAAGTATAACAAGGTGGTATAAGTTCCACCAGGAGGTAATATCATTATCATTTTCCTTTCCGGAGAGATCAAGTTTTCCTTTTCCTTTCCTCTTTTCTTTTTTCTCTCTTCTTTGCACGGAGGGCAGGAAGAGTTGTAAATAGTCACTAAAAGAACACAGATCCCAGCTAACTGCAGGCTTTAGATCACGGCAGTTTTAGCTCAAACTATTCACTTACTCAGATATAGCTAAAATACTTCTCATCTGTTCTAAGCTTTATTGTAGGACAAACCAGGTATTTTCATTTGGGCCCTTCTTTCAGCTGTAACTGTTTATTTAATATCTATATATGCAGTCACACTTTTTTTTTTTTTAAATCTCCCCTATCCTTCAGGCTTTCTGTCTCCGAGTGGGTTAATTACTACTTTGTGAAACTTGCTACTGAGTCTCAGAGTTCTAGTAATGCAAACCAAGGCAATGATCTTTTGTGCTAAGAAGTAATCATTCTAAATTTTCTTTCCATTCCTGAGACCCCAGGCAAAAGTAACGCAGAGCCAGCAGTACAGGTTCTATGACAGGAAGCCATTTACCTAGGTCTTGGGGAGTTTTTATTTGTCTTATGGAACATATTGAAGACCATCTTCTCTAAATTCTGTTTTCTCTTACTCCTTCCATGTGTCTTTCCAACTTTGTTCTCCAGCAGTAGCTTAACACAGGCGCTGAAGTCTGATATTGAAAATCCTTGATGGATTCAAGGATTCAAGATTACTGGCGGAGTTTAAGTAGCTTCCTTTGCAGAAGCTCGCTCCAGACATCAGTGCCAACTTTTTTTTTTCTTTTGTTTTTTTCCTTCCCTTTTATTGGTTTGGGAACCTCAATAACCTGAGGAATCAGACAAGCTAGCAGGAGTTAACAAGAAATTTATGGAAACTACCAAGATGAGTGGGATTGATGTGTTGTAAAACGAGATGTTAGAACAGGGACAAAAAAAGAAAACATAAGAAGACTTCATTTGGAATACTGGATGTAATTAAAAGCAAGAAAGTTAAATCACCTCACAGCACCAGCTGAGTGTGAGAATTTGCTAAGTATCAGCAACTGAAGTTACGTTCCACTGAGATGCATGGAATATAATCTTGTGAGGTTAATGAAATGAAACATGTCAGGTAAGGTTTGTCAGAGTGCTACAAAGAATCGCTCTGTTGAATCATCCTGAAGTGGGACAGAAATCTGCACTGCTGATTTCCATGATCCCTAAGTGTAACGGAGGTAGAATTCTGCTCTGTGGCGAGGGGCAACTGAAAACATGGTCTTTATTTTTTTCACATTAAAAGTCCTTCATATAGCACAAACTGGCAGAGCATCATTCCAGTCATTGAGATTTGCATCAAAGTTTTCATTCATTTCACTATTCTCACCCAGTCTCATCCTGTGACTGAACTGATGAACTATTTGTGACAAATATTAGTCACATTACTTAACACATCTTTACAATGTGCTCAGATGACAATATAAGAAACAGAAGAGCGGAGAAGAATAGAATGACTCTGCCCTGGGAAGAGACTGTGGGTAGCCTACAAGTTACAGGACACTACTGTCTGGAAGAAGTACACTAACAAGACATGCACAGCTTTGGTGTCACTGAGTTCCTTGATCCCTTTCTTGTTATCTCAAATGGTCCTTCTTTATGGCTGAATACTATGCCAAGTGACAATTACATCCTGAATTGCTGCCTTCTGAAGTGAAAACAGAACAGGCTTTATGCCATCTACAAAACACCCTATACAGTCTACTTTGTGAAATGTCCCTCGCTCTCGCAAGGTCAGGTGCAAAAGGTGCTATCTGATCACATTGGTCCTGCTGTGCAAGACATTCAGCCACGAATGGAGAGGACACAGTATTGCAATTTTACCAATTATTAAGTGTTAATAGAAAGTCTACTTGATTAGAAGTGAGACTCCTTCCTTCATTATACATGACCATTACAGTTTATAGAGGGCTTTTTTAGTTCCATCCTTCAACTTGATTTCTCTGACGATACAATACAAATGAGTACTCTGGCTGCTCCATGACAGTTACCTTCTTCCCCAATCATCTCCCTGGCCTGACCTTGACCTATAGATAGACTTTAGCAGTTAGTGATAATGTGGTTTGTGGTAGCAGTAACCGCAAAACAGGATCTTCCCAGTGGCTTCAAGCCAGAGTGTTACTCAGTAGCTAATGGTTGGGATGGAATGATAACAGATATGGGTGAAAAAATCTGAGATTTTGCATTTCTGTTAATTCAAAAGAAGAAGAAAAGTCTACACTAGAAGCATCTTTGATGTTGCAAAGTGTCTTTGATTCTGCAAAGCATTCCTTTGAGAAATTACGGTAAGTGTATTCAAATGTTTTGTCCATGGGTCTAACATCCATTAATATGTGAGTTGTGTAAATATGGAAGACATTCTACCTATAAAAAAACTCAAATCATAAATTCTTATTTTTCTTTATACGAACACCATTTTATGACAAGAAACCATTTATGCAAGTTTTGCCTTTGGAACAATAATCTACTGCAGTAAATTGAGTCATAAAAGCAAAAAACAAGGACAGGCTTTGACCTGTCTGTTCAACAGCCTATCTTCTAGCAAGCCAATAAACAAAATATGACTCAGTTATCACTGAAATATACCCTTGCCTCCACATAATACCTTGCATCACTTCCCAGGTAGGGAATGGCATAAGATTCTGCTACACTTGATCATTTTAACCATGATTGTTGGTTTAACCACTTAACCATTGTTGATCATTTAACCATTGATTGGTGATACGGTGATGCAACCTGATTTTTGCTTTTGGTAAGCTTTTGGTGCATGAATGTAGTAATCTCATTTCCATAGTGAAAATTATGATCTGTTCACCACTTTCTGATAAATATATATCTAATAAATATAGCATACAGATGATTCCAGTCCTAGGCCTCAGTCAATCAAATGAAGTCTGTCACTGTTTTAATACACTGAAATCACTGGTGACAAAATGTTAGGCTAATGTTTATCATGATTGTTGCCATTCTCATGGCCCTGCAAATTCTACTGTTCTTAAACTACTGCTGCCCTTTGTAAGAAAAAACAAAATGCTCAATCCAGCAGTAATGGCGTCTTCCTTTCACAGAAGACCTGCCCAGTCTGAAGCTGCACACTTTATGACTGCTATACTAGCTCAAAACAAGATTAATTCCCCTTAGTGATATATAACTGCACTAATTTTTAACTGTAAAATATTTTGAATTTATTTTCTAAGTATTGACATAATGATAAAAAGTTAAATTACCTCCAGGACATGAAAAAAGACTTTGATTAAATATTTTTGAAGGCTTTTCATATGCTATAAAAGTTGTTCTTAGGCATTTTCTTTACCCATTATGCAAATATGTCAACTCATTAATAATTCAAAATAGGCAATACATTAATAATTAGGATCCCCCATTACAAATCTGACCTTTAATTGAATTCTATAGAAAGAGACTGTGAAAAATGAGCCTCTTGATTTATGCTAAGAATAAAGGTTAAAAAGCGTTTTCCTAGTAGATCTAATTTTTATCATTATTGCCTAAGCAGAAGCACTGAGATAAACTTTTTTCCCAGTTCAAACTGGTTTTTTGGAAAGGCTACTTCTAGGAAAAAATATGAAAAGATGTTCATTTCTGCATAGTTTAGTACAATGCGTCACTGAACAAGTGATATAGCAATCATAGATGCTTCAGAGGTTTGAAAGAAGTCAGACATTTTCCTTCATTTCTCTTTGCCAAATGACCCATGGGCTTCATGATTACATAATTCTTCACATTTAACTAATTCTTCTTCATAATTCTTCTTGTTAACTTCATCATAATGTTTAAAGCTAAAAACATTAACTGACGATATAAAAGAATGATTACTTCCAGTTGTAGAAAAAATGACAATTATACTGATGCAGACTGTTGCAATGCTGCAAGGATGCTGCTGCTGTGATTATTTGGCTTTCTGTTCTTAGTCCTTCCTAGAAAACTTGTGTCTATAATGGAATTACAACTTTGCAGACAGATTTATTTGTTTTAAATCTCAAGTGAAAACATAAACGATATTGATTATAATACCCGTAGGGAAATGGAAAAGGAAAACGCCTACGAACACAACAGAGAACGCGTAGGCGTTTCTTCTCCCAAAAGGACTAGAAGAATATGTATTTAAAAGAGTAGTAATAAGCTTGGAGAAATTCTGTTGTCTGTTCTTGTTGCAGACGCAGTACATCGAGCCTAAATGCATATAGAAGGCTGTTGCCTGAAAGTCATCGTATCATAATAAAAGTCTGGACTTTTTATTTCATTTCATAAAGATCTGAAGTCCAACAAACACTTGAACGCCCCAGCAGAAAAGGTTACATGTTGGCTGGTAAATTGGCCACTATTCGGTGCTGTAGTGCACAGCAGAATCAACTATTGCTATACAAGCTACCACATTTGTACGATGCCCTTAAAAACTGCCAACTTTGGGAAACTCTGTATGTATCAAATGAATGGACACCATCCATTTGAACAATTAAAGCTGTTTTGTCACAGACAGATGCTTTGAATATAATTAAAAGATCACAGCCCCTCTATTCTTAAAAGGGATAGAATAACCAAATGCCACGTTAACTCCCACTGAGCATACACACACCCCGAACTGGAAACCTCACAATCACCTTTTGGCTAACTGTAAACTCTTGTCAATACTTATTCTTGTAGTATTTATTTTTCAGAGTCATCAATCTGGATACACAACTAAATACCCAGCCTTGACCATACTGAACAGCAGCTTCACAGGCCTTTTTTTCAGTCTCCCATATAAATAGTCGCACACGTCTGCATTTTCATAGTACAAATTCAAAATCAATCTGAGTAACACATTCATCAGTTTAACCCAGAAATACTTACATGCCACAATAACATTAATACCATTATAATTTATCAGCTTGCAGAAAACACAAAAAAAGTAAGCAGTTTTGTGTCCAAAAGGGCTGGCACTTCCGAGCTCATCTGCAGCAAAACGCTGCTGCAAGGGCTAACGCTCTGCTTGCCTGAAGGGCTACGAAGTTCATTCTTGCAATAAAATATGTTATATGGACTTAAACTGCCCGTTGCCTGAAAAGCACTACGGCCAGGAGAGTTTCAATTATGGTGAAACTGAACTACAACTAATGTTATGAAAGGGACCAGCAGCTCCCTCATTAATGGGCACAGCATGAAACTTCCTACAGAGGATTTAACAACATCACCCCCTCAGCTGTACCAGAAGAGCTGGAAAAGTGAGTTGGATGTGCAACGGCCAAGCTGCCCAGAGGTCTTAGCACACACCACCCCTTAGCCTCGTTTGGGTACATTGGTCTTTGTACAGTCATGGAATGAGGAGGACTCTTTGCTTCTTAAAGCCAAGAGCACACGTGCCGCCTTCTTAACAAAGACAGTTGTTGTTGTGGTTTTTTAATTTCTGTAAGTTGAACAAATGGCAACATGGCAGAATTACACTGTTTTCCCCCTTCATCTTCTTCATTTTATTGGGTAACTACCGGCTTAGGCTTAGGATACAAAGTTTATAGGTGGGGCTGGTCCCTAACTGACCCTGGAGCGCTCCCACTTGCCGGTGAAACACCAGCTGAGACGGCCGAGTGCCAGCTCTCACATCGTGCTCTTCCCTCCTGCAGGTTCTGCCACAACCAACTCAGGCAATTAGCAAAGAAGAGCACCTCAGCACAAATTAAAACGTTGTCTTGGTACTATTTCTTACTTTTCATCAACATATATATATCTATCTCTTTAAATAAATTGCAAAAGGACTCTGTTCCAACCTAGAAACTGAACTGTGGGTGTCCAAAAGTGTGTTGCCACTGACTAGCAATACTGCTAAAGCTTTATGGCTGCTGCCATGGGCATATACACTCATGCGCACGTAATATTTTAGAGGGTAAACTGAAATTGTAACGTGACATGGAACACACCTCTGCATTCCAAGACATCAGACCAAGACTTTCTACTGCTCTAACAAAACTTATTCTTACTTTTTCACATCTCTGCCACCACTTAAGTTGCAGCAAAACTACAATGAAGACTGCTCCCCACAAGTGCAACAAGTTCTTCATGATGTCAGGGGAAAGACAGCATTAGAGTAATTGACTTCTTTCATGGATTGGAAGAGTGTTTTCAATATATTTTGATTTTTCTCAAGCGATTACCCCTTTCTATTTGATTGTACCTGTACTAGATACAAACGGCAGACACCATTTAAAAGGAAAAGCCGGGAGGGAGGGCTGTAATTGTCATTATTCTGCTCTGTTGCGATCTGTTCCACCTATGGAAGAAAAAAACCTTTTATTTCATTATGAAAAAGGTTGCAGAAGTGCAATTGATTTTGTTAAGAAGCAAAGACTCATTATCGTTCTGAAGACTGGAATTGCGCTGATTCCCTTGGACTCCCTAGGTAACAAAGAAATAAAATTTAACCCAGCAATTCCTCCACCAGCAAAATTACTTGTAACTAAAGGAGACCATCCTTTAGAAATACTTCAAACTGAGTTAAAGTCCTTACCCAATGAAGAATTTTCTATGGCTCCTGGAAACTTTCCCCATTACGTAATTATTGCTGTTGTTTAAAATAGCCATTTTATTACCAGTCTGAGAAATATCTGCATGTGTCCTTCTTCAAAGAGCTAGATATAATTAATTTATTAAGTATTTGTCCCTATTTTTCTAATGAGAATGGGAAATGAATTATATAATCAAAATTACATAAGCACCATGGAAAAATGAAGCAGTAAAAAAGCTCTCAAACTAAGCATATCTGTTCTCTGTACTGGAATACAAAACATGATTTTAGTAGGATTAGCTGTCCAGCTATTCACACATTACTGCTTCCATTATGGAAAAGTGATTTTTTTTGCAAATGCTTGCACTTAAAAGGGTAGGAAATATTTAAATATTGTGTATCAAAGTGAACACGGATTGCTCTAAAATTGTCCCCCAAGATATTTGGTCAAGACAGTAAGTTTTTTGTCCCACAAAAGAGAAGACACTTAAAATGGTTAGTGCCTGTGAGTGGATTACTTCGCTGTTGTTCTTAAGTGATGTCAGTGGTATTAGTCTTTTGAGAAGAACAATTTTTGCTATGTATCTTAACATTCCCAGCCTTTCTCCACTATTTAAAAAGAATGTATTTGAAATTTTAGGACTGCGAGCAAGCACAGGACTGCGTCTGTGACCTGTGGAGAAGGGAAGGATCGAAGCAGGATGGAAGTAGGGAGGGAAGCAGGGAGGGAAGGAGAGGTGGGTGGACAAAAGAGAGCCAGAAAAAATTTCCAGTTACTCCCAAATCCTGTGGCAGGGAGCTGAAATGGCTGGAACAGACCCTGCAGCTGGATGGCAGGTGCGTGTGAGCGAGCACCTCCGTAGCTGAGACAGTGAGGTGTTCCCAGGCGGTGCACAGGCCCTCTCTGGTCATAACGCTCCCAGTCCAACCAGCCAGCGTGGGAATCATAACCACGGCCAGCTGGGAGCTTCTAGATCCGTTCATTGGACGGGTGGTGTTACAGCATACACACAGAAAGAGGGGATGGGTGACTAAATCAAGTGGCATAAAGGGTCAACGTTAGTGAACTGCAATGAGAAACTGGATTAGAAAATAAAAGTGCTATTTGAAATTTTACAAAAATTACACTCAGTGCAGTGTTTCATTTAAAGGCTTTTATAGTCAGAGTACCATGCTTCTTTGCCAAGAATATTTACCTTGACTTTGTAAATATGCTGTCATATCTCAACAAGATAAAACTAGTGAAACAAACCATACAACAACACTAGCAATTTTTGTGAAGTGTTTTTCAGTGTGACTGTGTTGCTTATTTTCAGTAAATTGGCTGTTCAGAGCTATTGCATTGCAGACCTGACATTTTGTAGAACTGCTTCACAATCCTGTTAAATAGGAACAAGTAGAAGCCCAGAAAGTTACCTGGCCGATTTAGAATGGGTGTCTGAGGTGACAAAAACAGAGCAAAAATTAAAACGAAAACTAACTAAAGCAATTTTCAGTACTTCACCAACACAGAGAGACAAAGGACACTTCTGTTACCGTGACTTAAATAAATTATAGAAATAGCTTCATTTTAAACCAGCAAGTGTGACTGACCACAAAAACAGATAATAATGGAATTTCTTCTCGACATAGAGCAGTCTGCTTTGGGAACCAAACCCAGAAAACTAGTGGTGATGGAACTGAAAAAGGTCTTTCAGAAAACAGTTTAAAATTCTCCTTTCTACATCCACGACACTGCAGTTCCAGACAGAGGAAAATGCAGCTCTGACAATCCCGAGTGGCAGCTGTGACATGACCAGGGTCAGATCCAGAGCCACTACCCTTTGCGCCAAAAGATCCCAGCAGATGCCTCCAATTTCTCTAACACCTGTAGAGAAGGAACTAGTTGTCACTGAAGGGGCAATGTGACTCAGGGACAATGTTTTTTTCCTATGCCTTCTGAGATACATGCCATCGATACTAAAATACTAGAGTAGGAAAGGCAAGAGACATATTTCGTCTCCAACATAATGTTATGGCAGACAACCGAATTTTTATGTTGTGCCTTCTATTTCAAATATTCTTCCACAAAAATATGAGCCTATGGTTAGCAAAAAAAAAAAAACAAAACCCTTGATTCTTCACAAAAATCACAAAATAGGATATTCTTCTCACCACTTAGTGTGAGGTTTTCTTTTTCCCATTGGGTTTTATGTTCATTTTGAAACATCTGAAATGCAGTTGAAAGCCTTTGGTACTAGAACCAATTTTGTTCTGGTAACAAACTTTGTTCTAAAACGTGAAGAGTGGGCAGCAATAAACCTTCTCTAGTTAGGGAGCATTAAGAGCATTACAGAAACATCTAAGAACCTTGCAGGTATGGGAAAAAGCAGAGATACTAGGGACCACACTAGGACCACGGCTGCTGTGTGATTAATTACTCATAAAGGCTAAAAAGACAGGAGCGGATGAAGACTACAACCGAGACAGAAGAAGCTAAAGTACTCAAACCTGGTAGGGAACCTGATAACCTGATAACACAATTCTGCATGAAGTCACACTCATGCCTCACTGCGCTCAGTGCTCAATTCCAGCACTGCTGGGGTTTTTTATTGTTGTAGCTTTTATTCCCTACTCTAATTATAATGAATAAGGTAATGATTAATGCTGCAAAGCAAAGACTGATGTTCAGTGCTGACACAACATCAGCATGTGAATCCCTAAATCTGTCAATGAGGGACATGATAAGATTCAAGTGATTGAGCAGACTGATAATAAGAATATACTAAAACTAAAAAATGGGTTTCAGAACAAAAACCTGCAATACTACACAGATTTATCACACTGTACTTTTGAACAGCTAACTTGTAAGACCTTCTTGTGGCTCATCTCTATTGCATAGGAGGTTCATCAAAATGACGGGAAATTTTCAAATATGCTGTATTTCAATGTATGCATTTCGTAGCATATAGGTAAGTAACAGTTCAAGAATTAGTACTATATTTGGGGCAAGAAAACCCATTTTGGTAGAGTTTACTTAAGGTGAGACTTTGTATACCATCTTTTAACAGCCCCAAAAGATGAGTGTCCCATCACCAAAATACTAAATTCTTTTACTAAAACCTTTATGATTCTTCAAATTAATTTTCTCTCTCATCCTCAAATTTACACAGACTTCTTCCCATTCTTTCCCATTCCTTCGAGGGACATTTTCCTGGATGCTAATGAGCATCTCTTTTCCCTTTTATTCTTAGGTCAGTAAATCCTTTAATAAAAGCCACCTTCAAATTGTGCAATTCTGTAACAGGTTCGTAATTTCTTCAAATCGGTGGATACTTTCTCCTGAAATTCCTCAATCACAACTGATGCTTTTATCTTGTTTCATGCATTTATATGCTCTAAGCTGTTCAATCTTATGATGCCTCAATATTAAATAAAGTTAAATATTGTCTACATACCTGTTGCAGACAGCCATGAGCTATGAAAATGTGTGTTAGGAAAATTAATGAAACTAGAGGCAAAGGCCTGAAAATCATGTCCCAGCAATCCCCTGTAAAATCTTGCATTTTTATTGGAATCTCAGCAAAAATCAGCAGGTCACTGAAACCTTAAAAAGACCTACTACAGCTAGATAATTATATGACTCTTCACTACCACAAAAACCCCTCTCTATCACGCCTATTGGAAAAAACTGAAATCCTTCCTTCATCTCTAAGTGACACTAGATCAGGCACAAGCTGGGAAAAAAAATCATGTACCTCACAATGTTACACATCTTTTCATGAGATGGAGTCAACAGAGGGCTCTCATTACAGCATTTCTTAAAGCAGAAGCTACCAACCTTCCCTTTCTCCTGCTGTTTTTTGACCCACAAAAGCCTTTTCACAGGTGACCATCCCTCCAGGCTGATAATGCACCAGTGAATCCCCAGAAAGCAGCGACAACTAGCATATAAACTCAGCTTTGAACTCATGTCCCAGCACTTCAGACTGGGCTTTGCATTTATGTCATACGCTGAAAGAGCTCCTTGAGACACATTGGAAAGAAAAAAGCAGTGATTCTTGAAGACCAGTAAGCACTCTGGAAACGTTTCTTCAGTTCAGAAACTTTGCTCACTTTGTCACCTCTCCCATTTATTTTAATGCCTTTAATCATGCTGTGAAATGCAGTCTCTCACATGTCATGTTAGGTCCCAGCGAAAATCTAACAGCTCTAAAAGTAGCACTCAAAAAGCCTGTAGCCTATTTTAAACTGTAGCTCTCTTTCCTCCACCCAGACTTCCCTTCCTCTCAGATCAAGCTGTAAACTCTTGGGGAACCCTGTTTGTGCGGTGCCCCAGAGCAATATCCCAGCCCTCAACACCAGCGTTCAGGAATAGCAAAAACCCTTTGAAATATTGCCCTTACTTCAGGTCCACGGTATGCTTCAATTTCTCAAGAGAATTTCTTTCCACAACCAGCACATCCTCCAGTTATTACTTTGTTATTCTTTAATGTCATTAGCATGTAAAAGCATTATTAAGCAACGCATCAGTTTGCAAGATGCGTGTGGCATTTCAGTGACTTGTGACGAGGGGGTCAGGGACCACTGTAGGTCCTGGGAAAACCAACCTGGATATTCATTCTCCCTCCCTCCCTCCCTCCCCACTGCCTTCCACAATGCATCCCGCCCTTCCCCGTCCCACATCCTACCCCTTCCAGTTTCTGGAGGTACCTCGAGCCACCACCATGGGCACCAAGCAGACTGGCTGGATGGAATCAGGGAAACTGTCCCAGCCACTGTGCCGGTAGTGGGCCTTGCTGATTGTTCTCATTCTCTGACTATGGATACTGATCCGCTTCTTGTGGCAGGGACGGCTGGATTCACATAGCACACTCTGGAATACTGTCATAAACCAAAAGCCATGTTTACATGTCACCAAACACCAGCTAAGGCTGCCTGTATTTCCTCAGCAACAATAAATGCATGAGACAGTGGCAACGCAACACACAAGCGAATAATTACCTTGAGAGTTTATGTATCTGTGCATAGAGCACGCCATACAACCAGTGCATAGAGGTAGCCAAAATATTACTTACAAAACAATCAGACTTAGTTATTTAGGCACTCTGGGTTTTTATAAGTCACCAGCGAGAGGCTAGGTCTTTTTTAAGACAGCATGATCAGTTTGTTCACTGAGCAGAAGAAATTTTGTGGGAGGAGGACATCTAGTGACGCGATATATATTTACATGCTTAGCTGTTTCCATCTGCAGCTGAGCTAGCGACCTACTGAGTTACAGAGGATTTGAAGAGTAACAAAAATGTGCGGGTGTCCAGCTGACTTTGCTAGAAAATAGTAGATCAGGGGATTTGATAAGACAGCATCCAAAACAACAGCAGCAATTTAACCTCATAATTCTGAAATCAACCTCTCCGAAATTAAATGTTGCAAAGGTTTGGTGATCATTGCCACACTTGTTACCTACAGCGATGCCATCTCCAAATCTGGGTTTATACTGGCACTAATCACCACCTACACAATTCATGCAGAATGACCGTTAAAATCACGATACATTTAGTGGCAAACGCTTCCCATTGAAAACGTTACACAGATGCTCAGCATAGCAGCAACTCCGAAATATAGTGGTAGTTCTCTTTTTAAATTATTTTTAAAATACTTTTTTTTTTAATTCTCCTGAAAGCAAGAATTATTACAACTCAAACTGATAAAAACGAGACTAGTTATTCTGCATTGTAACTCACCTGAATGAAGGTTTTTTCAGTGAAACATTGGAAATTCAAAACTAGAGACAGACAAGTACAATAACAATCACAACAGTCACTGTTAGTACACACTCTTGAACTGAATATTTCTGGAGAAAAAAATGCCATATATCACTGGTGTAAAACAAAGATCAATATCAAAGTCATGTGAAACCTTTAACATCTGCATTTATACCATTTCCTGAGTCATATCAAAATATCCATTTTATGCTTTTCAGAATAAACCAAAGTTATTATGGTAAAATAATAAAATTATTAAGGAAAAGAGTCAGTTCACTATTTACAAGAGGAAAAAAATACATTATTGAAGTTGTTGGTTAAATAAGGACCAATGCATTTTTATAGCCATAGAGAAAGCCTACAAAGACGTAAATTTGCTTATACATATATTTCTTTGTTGTTTTGTAATTTGGGGGCTAAAACTACCTGCACCAGTAAATCTATAGGTGCATCTTGAAGATACTGTTTTTTCCATCGTACTAGCATTATGAATAGCATGTCCTGTAAAATCCACTTCCGTGCCTGATACAGACAGATTGTCTTCGAAGGATATTGCCAAAAATGCACTTGCACTGTGGAGGAAACAAGATTTGTTCATCAAGGTTGCTCCCTTCAATGAGATGTATAACAAAGAATACTCCCACAGCCAAGATATCTTCTGATTTCAGCTTTTGTATGTATATGCACCAGAGAATACCTCCATAATTGATATTACTAGCATTACAGAAAGAAATTATGACAGAAAAACTAATCAGAACACTGTATTTAGGAAACAGCTCCTGGGAAAGCCACACCATAGCAGAAATACCAGAACATCTGGGCAGCTGTGCTGCACTGCACATTGCTACTAGCAAACATCTCTCTAGCCTGGGGATCACCACCTCATACTCTGTTTTGCAGGACAGACACATTCTCAAGAAGCTCGTGACTACGTAGGGAATAACGAAGCAACCACTGAGTCTGGCCAGCCCGTCTACGGCAAGCTGGACTTCTCCTGCACAACTTCAGTTTGGGGAAAAAAACAACCCTGATCACAGCATTCAGTTCTTTGTCAATGTGTTTACACTAGGCTGATAACTGTCCAGGTTGCAGTTATGTATGGGTGCTACAGGCAAATACCAATATTAGCAAACCTCAAAGTCACGGGGCACATCCAAGAAGAGCCAAAACGTTTGTTCAAATCACGTTGAGTAATCATATCCCTGACTCTGGACTGAAACTCATCCATTTGTAGTAGAACAAAACCTAAACTCAAAATGGACTTTTTTTTAAGAATAGCTTATATTGGCAAATCCTATACAGTATGAGCATTATCAACCTAGATATTCATGGATAATATCAAAAGAAATAAAAAGTCATATCAAGGCAAGAAATTACCTGCTGTTTACTTTGATAGTTAGCTGATTATTGGTATAGCTATGGACTTACACAGAAGACAGTTGTTAACCCAAAAACATGTTAGTTTTTTTCCTAGTTCAATGGATAACAAAGCTTTTCACAGCTGCATCAGGCAATACAGAATTATTTGCACAAAAACCACAGTAGTTTAAGTACTGGTGTTGATACATAGATTTTCTAGGAGGTTTTGGAAAACACCTGAGGAGTATTCCACCAGGTTATGATTCTTATGAAGAAAACTGAATCACTGCATCCACGTGTCCTGCTTATCAGAAGTATTAAGTTGGCATTGAAATACTGACAACTGTAAATCCTTGTTTTTACATCTTTTTAGATTTACTACATTTCCTCTTCCAACTTGCTTAGGTACAGGTTTTCAATGAGAAGATATGGAAATATGAAAACTTTGCAGGTTTTGAGCAATACAGTGAATAAGCACAAGGTAGCTTGCTTTTCAACATGTTATTTATCAAATTTTTTACTGCTTTTAATTACTGTTTTCATATTCAGAATATCTTTTATTTCCACTAATAGCAAAATTTTAACTGGAACAGAAACATTTGTTGTATTTTATTCCAAGTCATACACTGAAAGAATTAGGAAATATATCTTCAGTAGAAATAATGTCACATAAAAAGAAAACCCTGCTTTTATACCCACCGCAGAGACAAAAGCAACATTTTTTTTCTCCATTTATACTTCTGGAATTTATTAAGCTGGAGACTGTCTGAAGACATCCTTAAGGAAATCAATTGAATATCATACTGTTGCCTATAGTTGCATTTCCTCACTAATTAATACTGGTATACAAATCATATGACCATTTTATATACAGAGAAAATGACTCTAAATTTAGTCTAAAAGACTAAAATTTTTTCACTTTGCTGATATAGTCTACTGAAGTTGTCAGCAGTAAGAATACTGAGCAACTTTTTAAGGAATTTGTTTACCATTATTATTACCATAAATTATTCTTAAACTCCATTGATTACTGAAATAAAAATTCCATTTCCCTTACACATTGACAATTTCTTTCAAGGAGTGGGGAAGTTTCTTTGTCATGCAGAAAATTTTCATTCCAAAGTTTTCTAAACAAAATTGGCATTGACATTGCTGTGATTATTACAGTCAAGCTTCTGATTTTTAATATTTTCAACCTGACAGATTTATTTCTTCTCAAATAAAAAAAAAATCCTTCTTAGAATAAAAATATATAGCTTCCTTATATTTCCTGATTCTGAAAATTACCAGGTGCCAAGCTGTGAACATAAGGAAATTGAAGACCCTTGAGGGTGACCTTAAGAACCACAAAGGTGGGGAATTGTGATATAGTGGTTTAGGCAATTTCATTGCAGCTGCTTGGCACTAGAAAAATGAGAAATGGGTTTTCTATTACTAAATATAATGAATTCCTTTTCTGTCCTGTCACAAATTGTCAAACTTCATTAATGAGAAGAAAGATGTGCTGCATACATATATAAAGGGTAATATGAATATACATATTTAAAATGGAGAAATGCTGCATATTGCTACAGGAGGATTCTTTCTCTGTATCAGATATTGCATAATTCTTTCTAAATAAGATATCTCAAAATTAGCTGACATAGTAATGTAACACAACTTCCATATCTTCAAAGCAATTTGCTATTATTTGCAAAAAATGGCTAAATGCTTTTTAGGTGTATAGATGCAGCTCAGTAGCTGTATTTCAGAACGTTATTTAAACCACATTTAACTTTAAAGCTGTGGGTATCAAATGGAACAAGGTTAACTTCTTCTAGTTAGAATCTTGCTGAAACAGGGTACAAAATACACCATAATTTAATAATAAAATTACTTGCACTTTTAATTATCTTTGCAATTACATTACATTCAGCATGTCTCAGTTTGATTTTGAGAGCAATGACTATCTTTTGTTCTTTTATGCAAACTACGGATAAATTTACTGTCAATAAGAAATGCTCAGATTTTACCTGATGATCACCGTAAAATACTCAAAAATATAGTTTAATTTGAAGTTACAACAATAATGAAATCGAAGGAACACACCTCATGCAAATTTTGAATAATCCCCAGCCTTAAGCCTAGATTTTTGCTAGTTAGACTATTGTGGCGATGAAGGTGATGACTGCAATCATCCAGGTCCCTACATCTGCATATTCCATAGAGCTCTTATATTAACCTAGCAGATACTCAGAGGGACAATATGAGCTTACACAAATCTTATAGGCAGGATGAGTTCCACTGCAACCCACAACCCTTTCTGGCACAAGACCCCACTTACATTTCTTAACTCTATCAAGAACAAATTATACTTAAAGTTTCCAGAACATAGAAGTAGTATTTAGACATTTAGACTTCTGCAGCTACAGAAATGAAGCAGGTCATACACTTCTATGGTCCTTGTAGGCAAGTATAACATGATGGATTTCTTCTGTTACAAAACTGTACAGAAAAAGGGAAGCCAGTAGTCATCAAGCAACTTGAAAACATCTAATGCCATAGTAGGAAAAGTGCTTCACAGTAATTCAAAATATCCTACTAATAGGAAACCTGAAACTGCAAGCTCGGAACCAGAGGCAGCAGAGAAGTCTTACCATCTGAAAAAGATTTTTTCTTTATTCTTTACTGGGGTAGACCAACATAGCTCATTTGCAGTATGTGCTCAGAAACCCTGCAGCCCCAGGTCTTGTATCACTGTATTCTGGTCACGTCCTCTGCTCCAATAGATCCTGTTCACAAAGTACCAGCTCTTGAGGTTTGCTGAAAGTATCTGAAAGTGAAGACTTTTTTCTTTCTGAGCTGTTCTGCAATCACAGACTCCACAGGAGGTTGTGTCCCTGTATCTAACCTCTTTACTCACTACCCAAATCCTCCACAACATTAATTAGATTGATGCTGTATTAGAAAGAACTTTTTTCTTCTTGTCTTCTCTGCAGTTGCCTCAGAAGTGCCAAAGCTACACGAAACCTGATCACTGGGTGTGCTCCATGGCCTCCCTCAGGGCTTCCAAGGTCCATCTGTCCACAGCCTACACATCCAACCTTTCTTCCAGTGGAAACCAAGGCAGAACAGACACGGCAGGGGGTTGTTCAAAGGCACCCAGCTGTTAGTTGTGTGCAAAGTCAGTGCAGCAGCCTTCCAGTTTAAACATAGCCAAAGGGGTTTTGCAAATTACTTATCCCTCAGAAATATTGATCTACTACTTCTCCCTCTGTTATATGCTTAGATCATTGCTCTGTCCCATTTATGCAGGACATGCTCATTTCTGCTGCTTGCTTAGCAATCCTGAGTTTGAGAGACAGACTAGAAAATCTGGTAAAGTTTTAAATTCTGGAAATCAAACCAGAAGCAGAATATTTGCATGCAGTAATAAAGAGGAAATCTAAATTTCAGTTCTGCAAAGAAAGATTAGTCCATCTTCCTGAAGTATGCAGGAGTCCATTGCTGTTTGTGCCTACATTCCACCTTACAATGCTCTTTTAAGCAAACCAGGCTTAATTATCTCAGTAAATGTGAATTAAGTTAGAATATGTGTAACAACATATATTTGTCACACACGGCTAGCTATATTGGAGACATACACAAACAAATGCAGTTGCACAGGTCTGAGAAAGGGAAGACCCCCTCCCTGTAAATCCAGTTCAAGTCACCAGTAACTCTGCTAAAATTGAGAGAATTAAAAAGTAGTGAAATCAGGGTCTATTAAGGGTAAATTATTTGTTCTTAGAGTGAATGTCCTTAGGAAACCAAAGATGTCTCACTATTAATTTTTAAGAGTGGCTGTTGTTTGGTCCTTCTGGTTTTCACATACTCATGAAACTGGAATTAGTCCTTTTAACTGAAGATACCAGCTGAGATTCTCACCTGTGCAATATCACAAAAAGCAAGCAGTCACATTGGAAAATCACTGCCTATCAATATTAGGGGAACTGGATCTACTTACATTACTATTATAAAGCAGTAGTACAGCAACTGTCTTGCACGCAATGGCTCACGTACAAACAGAAACAACAGCAGCCGTTGGCAATGTCAAAGTTATATTCAGAAGCGTCTCACTTATCCACAGAGACCTCTAGTGGGGAAAGACCCGCAAGGCTTCAATTTCTTCCGAGACGGCCAAATTGTGCAACCTGAATTTTTTAACTGATCTGCTAATCCATCAGCACTCTAAACGGATCGCTGCTTTTTTAGCACAACGAGTTCAAAAGAGCAGTAAAGGAGAAGCACCAGGTGATGGGCAGAAGTTGGCAGGTTGTACCAGCAGTACACCGATGCCTGCAAGGTGGTTCTCCCCAGCAGCTGGGCTCGGATCCTCAGTCTGCCTGGTAGCTGGCCCCCAGATCCCCATCTCCCCCCGTCCTGGCACCTGGATATAGGAGACTCCAAGACCACAGCAACGCTCCAGTTGCTGGTGCAGACCATTTCACCAGCACGCACACGTGCACATGCAGACACCCAGAGCTGGACAGGACTGCCCTGGTCCTGCAGTAGCCACACACATGAATTAAGGTCTCATCCCTAGGGACCCACAGACCCTGTGGTCCCTTCAGCAGTTGGCTGGGACACTCCTGGTGCCCACTGTGGTGTTTACCTTTAAAGACACCCGCAGTTGCCAAGCCATTTTACCTACTCCCTGGCTGGTCATGCTTGATCTGTGCTAGTGCTCGCATACGCACTTGCACATCCATGCTCCCTCCAGCCGCTAGCACCAGGGGAACACACACCCCTGTGGGCCCATCATCCTTCCCCAGGGGCTGGCACTTGATATCAGTCACTATCGTCTCTCCAGTGGCTGGCACCGAGGCACAGGGGCAACTGTCCTGTGGTCTGATTCCAGTCATTGCCACCAAGACTCCCCATCACCCCTATACTGAATGGAGCATAGCTCATCCAGTAAAAGTGTTAGGGATTTAATAAGAAGACAGGACAGACTGCATTGATCAGGTGCAGGGCATGGCCAGACAAGCATACATGCAACCAGCCCTTTTATTCCCTTATCCTTCTGTTTTCCCCACACTTGTTCCTCCCCAAATCACCTAAATCTCTCCCTTTCCTCACCTTTAGTTTCTCCCCTAATCATCCCATAATAAGTCCTGTGCAATCCCAAAATGTTTTCACCTTGCATCCCATAATGCATCCCATTTCCCTAGGCAGCAACCTCCTTAGTCCAAAAGGTGCTCTGGGGTTGACTCCTAGTGATGGGTGTCACACCTGGGACATTGGGGCTGAAGTTCTCCTGGAACAGCCCTGGGCCAGACCAGGCAGGGTGTCTCCTCCTCTGAATCTGCAGTTTGGGTTCCTGTCTGCCTTTGTGTATCCCTGTGTTCCTCTGAGCCTGTGGAGATGGGTCCTTGTTGGGCTGATGGCTCCTCTGATGGGCCTGAGAGCAACCTGGCAGGGTATTATTTGAATGTCGTCCCCCCCATGATTGTCTCCCTCTGCTCCTTTGTGGGTGCGCATGGGAACTTTTATCACATAACCTAAAGGACAACACGTTTATACTTTTATTATCTTTAGAATGACTTATAAATATAATGTCTCATTAAAGTCTATTTTAGAAATACCAAAATTGATGTTGTCAAAATTTCCTTCATTTTTTTCAAAAATGTCTACATTAAAGTCAAATAAAAGTTTATGTTGAATTTGTTAAAAGCAAAAAAGAACTTTAGTTAAAGCATACTATTTCCTAAATGGAGTATTTTGCTTATTTCAAAATACCTTTTTCAAAACAAATACCTTGCTTGGAACTCATCAGATATGCAGACCTGGAAAAAACCAAAACTATTATACCCATTTTCCCCCCATTTTCCTTGATTTTTTTTTTCCATTCAAGCAAGTAAACCAAGAGGAGACCTTGCAACAATCCCTGAATACAACCCACCTTGGCTGCATGATATCTTCTAGCAACAATGAGGGTCCCCGTTGGGGAACCAGGACTGAGACCCCACATCCTGTAATGGCAGCTCAGGCTCCATCAGCCAGACCATTACTATTCGGCACAATTAATTCCGTGGGGCAGCAGACAAGTAAGGAGGGGGCACCCCTGAGGATTTGCTGCTTCTGAGCTACTGCGATCTATTCAGTGAATTTTAATGAATTGGCTTTCCAGTTCAAGTATATTTTCTGGCCACACAAAACTGAATTAAAGGAAAGAAAGACCATAAAAATTTCCCTAATACTACACCAAATGTGTATGTCAGTATAAGGAGAGGAGAGGAGAGGAGAGGAGAGGAGAGGAGAGGAGAGGAGAGGAGAGGAGAGGAGAGGAGAGGAGAGGAGAGGAGAGGAGAGGAGAGGAGAGGAGAGGAGAGGAGAGGAGAGGAGAGGAGAGGAGAGATGTTGGGACAGGCTGAATAAACTCCCCTCCTCCCTGTAAATAACAATGGTGCCAACATTGTAATAACTGTTAAAAACATTAACATGAGAATGTACAGAACAGTTTTGCATAAGATTCAAAGGTAACAAGTCAATAAATAATTTACAAGGCTACAGTTATTTAAACTGTATATTAATAGATAAATATATATAATTATGTAATTACATATAAACATATATTATAGATTAAAAAATATAAATATATATAAACTAGGAAATATGAAATAATTTCCTAGGGCTAACTTGGATATCACTTACTGACAGATGACAGACTGTCTCCATAGGGTTACGGAAACAATGTTCTGCAAAATACTGTTCACTACAGGAAAATTAGTGGTTAAGATAAAAAACAATGGGCACTTGTTCTCTTTGTCAAAGTTCTCATGTTAAACCAACCCAGTCCCACATAGTTAAAAACAGAGCAAGTAGTGTAACTGCAGAATTATAAATATTAATGAAATTTTGTATCACATAGTGTGCCAAAAGGACAAGCACAGAAGACTGATTTTGTTTTCTATGGATTTTCATAGTAATAAAAATTTATGTTATTTTCATCAAGGTATGACATAGTTCTGGGATCGCACAAATAACAGTTCTATACTACAGAAATTGCATCACATAACTAATAAAATACCTCATTCAGAACTTCCAGTTTGTACCTTGTTTTTAGCTGTTACAATAAGGAAATGTATGGGGACTTTTAACAGAATGGGATCTTACTAACAATTAAATGTTGCACAGACCTTGTCCCAGGTTTTTGTTTGTGCGGTTTCTTTCATTGCTATTACAAAGTGATGTATTTCACTGACCAGTTATCACAAAATCACCCCCAGATTACCTTCAGACTCTGTAGCAGCTTTCCTCTGCTGCCTCACCTGAGCATGGGGGACTTTGTCAAGACATGAGGTTATTTCAGCTGACCCAACAGCTTTTTAGCTGCACCACGAGTATAAAATCATCTTTTACGAGTGAGAAGCAGTGAGTGGGCAGAAGTAAAGTAGTTTCTTATAGGAACAGTCAGCCTCAGGAGCAACAAGATTGATGTCCGGTATTAACCATAAAGATAAACCCAAGGCAGGGTGCCAAGCATCGTACAACTTGCATGACATGCATTTGGTAGCTCTATCCCAAAGGTCACCTGAGATCTCATATATCTTGCTGTGCTGTAGCTAGACAGCTGCAGTTTTTCTCTTACCACACACACCCAATGGGCAGAGTTTTTGAACAGGTAATATTTTGTATTTGTTTGCTTGCATTGTCTCATAAAAGAAACTCAGGAAGCAATCAAAATTTTTGGCTGGGAGACATCCAACCTGAAGTGGAGAGAGAAAGAGGAGAAACTGGTAAAACTGATGAAAACATCCCAGGTTTACCTATGCCACAGGATAATATTTAAGAGAGCAGGCAGAAGTGTTGTATTCCTTCAATACCAGGTATATGCATTACACAACCTATTCTAGTAGGTGACTGTGCAAGACCTTAAGGTTGGGCAGGGGTTTTAGTTTGTTTTTTATAACAAGTGTTACACCACCCAGGAAGAATTAAGAGTCCTAACTGTATTTATTTTCTGTGGTCCTAAAACATACCCTGTCCTTGAGAAGCCTGATGCTAGGCAACTTCTTTTTGCTTGGCTGCCGGTAATGAATTATGCTCACCTGAGGAGACAGCAAACAATTCTTTGTTGTCAGTCATGACAAAACCAGTCACAGTTTACATGCTGGGTATCGAATTCACATGACATGCTTTTCCCTTCACAATTGACTTACAGAATAAACAAGCACATGGAACACACAGTAAGCTTAAAGAAAAAAGAATAAATTAATCAACCTGTCTCACTGCTTGCAGCCTTTCACAGAGCAGAAAATGCTTGAAATATGCTATGAAGTTACTACAAAATGCATCACCCACGCAAACATCTACTGAACTATATGTTCATGTTATCGCAGTACTTCAGTAAGCCCTAACCATAAATCATGACAAGCCACTTCAATTAGCATGATATAAATGAAAAAAATTACACTATTACAATGAGAAACGCCTCAGAAGTAGAATGCAACAAGTGCTTGTAAGCATCTTTCCCACAGCTTAAATTATAGGAGCATAGTTTTGCTGCTGTTCACCTAGTTTTTAGAAGTCAAATATGCTGCACTTATGATGTAAAGAAGTGAGAAACTGAAACATGGTATGATGATTCTATATCTAAAAAGCTAAACCTCTTTTCCTCTTGCAGGTAGAAATATTTCATTGTGTAGTACTGACAAATCTTTGTTTCACATCCCAGAAGATGGCAGCATTCACACAATATTTCATGGATTTAGAGGCGCTCTTTGCTTTCAAGCTTGGTTGTGCTTTTTTATAGCTAACTTTCACTATTTAACCACTAAAGAAGTAAATATATGAATTTACTGCTAACATACCTTTTGTACCTCACAATTTACTACCTATTCACATTTTTTTAATTTGTTTTAAATGAAACCAAAATGAAATCAAACCCACTTGTATTAAAACACTTTATTAATGGCCTGCTAAAAGGACGTGCAATACTATTTATTTACTATTTACTGACACTGAGGAGATATTTAAAAATATTAAAATCTCTGTGCTCATCTTAAGCATTATGTTCTGTTTCTCCAGCTCTTCCACAGAGGTTTAACAGAAGCCTGAGAGAACTATGAATACGTAAAAAAAACATTTTCTCAGATTTGCAGTGAGAGCATGCACTTTGTTTAAACAAAGCAAGTTGGTTATTTTTGTTTAAGGAGGAATAGTTTAGATTAACACAATATCTATATTAAAGCGATTACACTTGCCATGTTGTGAAAGAAGAAATAAAATGTTCATGCCATGTACGACCTGTAACTAATTATGACAATCTTAGCACTGCTTATATTTCCCCAGTGCTAAATGACACCCACTGAATGCAATGGAAGAAAAGTGCAATCTCATGACAATCTGGTGTCCCAAAAAGCCTTGCTAACAGGCCAGACTGACAACAGTAACTGATGAAGCCCAGGACCATATATGGATTTAGTGTTGGAGACTAGAATTGCAACTTTATGTTCTTTCATGAATTTTAGGACCACATCTAGACTCTCTCCTGAAAAATCTGTTCCTTGGTTTCATAAGGAGCCTTCTTGGAATGCTCTGGCCACAAACTCAAGACTGAGAAAGACTCCTAGCACACTCTGAAAATTATCTGTAAGAAGTGAATAAAACTAAAAAAATGAAGAAAATGGTGGAAACAGACAACAAATACCTGAAAACTCAGTCCTTACTAATTGCCAACTACGAAGAAGTCAGACAGCAATGTGTATAAAAATAGATTCTTGCAATGTTTTCATCATGTAGACCAGGATCAATGTCACAGCTGATGGACTAATCATTTTTTATGTTATCTTATTCGAACTTGTTGGCTATTAGTGCAATGACAGTTTTCTGCCAGCTCAGGTTGCTTCTTAGACAGCTGTGGATGAAACCCTTCTGGGACTGCTGGTTTAAAACTACCTGTCTTTATTTATCACCCTATTCCAAGTGTCAGTTTAGTAAGAACATATTTATTCATCATTCTTTAACAGGAATAAATCACATGTTTGTTTGCATTTTCCCAAATGCTGAACCGAAGTTTCTGAATTGTTCTCGAGAACTCCAAAATACCTACCTAACAATGAGCCAATACTGCTGGTAGATTACATAAATCTTAACCCTTAGAAGTTTCTTTACATTATCCATAATACTTTTGATATGTATTTTTTTTGCCTATCTATTTTCTAGGAACAACCTTTTGTGCATAGGGTCTGCCTTTCTGCAGCCCCTTAGCTGTCACAGTAATGTTGCTTTCAATTCCTGGGTGCTCTTTCCTGTGGAATAACTTGCTCCCACACCTCCTGTAAACATGTCCCCAGTCTTCTGTGTTGAATGTAGACTGCACCTGTGAATTGCAGTGGTTCCTTAAGACATAGTTGTAAGGAGTCAGGCCCTGTCTGTCTCAAGACCTGATCCAGACTGCCCGATTCTGATGGAAATTGTGCCAGTTGCTCCTGATTGTGTCTGAAGTAAAGAGGAGTTAGGTCAAATTTGCAACTCATACAGATAAACACTCCAAAATTCCTGTGAGATCCTGTTTTGCTGCAAGCCCTGGGCTCCAGGAACCTGTGCTGGCTACCCGCTATTCTGCTCCATATCTCCACATGAGAGCAACGCAAGTAATGTTGTTGATTAGAGAGCAAGGTGTAAAAAAAGACATCATGGCACTCTCCCTGCTGGCTGTGGGCTTGAAGACCTTAAAGGCAGAGGAGCTCAGGAGCTCACAGAGGTATTCTTTTCTGTAGAACCAGTTTTCACAGCAAAGCTCCACTTGCATCTTTTATTCCTCCCATGAAGACGAAGCTTTTTTCTCACACATCTCACGAACCAGAGATGTGATGCTGCTTCTGTGCACACTGGCAAAGAACACTTGCATTTGAATGCTCCCATACTACTTCTTTGATGAGTAAGACTCAGGAAGCAGGTAGGAGAGATGAGCCCATGGCCTGTATCCTACCAAAGAGAATAGGGATGGAAGCTGGGAGAAATCAAGCACTTCTTCCCTCCGAGTAGTTCCACTGGCTCCTCAAGGAATTCCTCTCGGATGTCTTGGGGCTGTCTGCTGGACAGGCTGGCTGCTAGACACAGGAGAATGCCCCCTTTATCCTGCCATGGGGCATTGTGACTGCTGTATTGCCGGCTGGTGGCACTGTGACATGGTGGTGATGGGGCCCCCCATGTGCAGCCCCACCTGCACCTCCTCCACCCAGTGTCCTTCATAGAACGATGAAATTGTTCAGGTTGGAAAAGACCTTTAAGATCACTGAGTCCAGCTGTTAACCTGTCACTGCCAAGTCCACCACTAAACCATGTCCCTAAGCACCACATCTACAGGTCTTTGAAATCCCTCCACGGATGGCAACTCAACCCCTTTCCTGGCCAGCCTGATCCAATGCTTGATAATCCTTTCAGTGAAGAAATATTTCCTAATAGCCAAGCTAAACATTGCCTGGCACAACTTGAGGCCATTTCCTCTTCTCCTATTGCTTGTGACTTGGGAGAAGAGACCACCCCCCATCTTACTTCAACCTCCTTTCAGGTAGTTGTAGAGAGCGATAAGGTCTCCCCTCAGCCTCTTTTTCTCCAGGCTTAACAACCCCAGTTCCCTCAGCCGCTCCTAAGACTTGTGCACTCGACCCTTCAGAAGCTTTGTTGCTCTTCTAAAGGAAGGTCTGCTGCTCTTCTTAAGGAATGCCTCTAGGGGGCTGGCCCCAAGGCAGTCCCTAAGCCCAAGAGGATACAGCTGAAACCACCTGAGAATGGTGGTGGGATGAAATTACTTTTGAGGTTAGGTTATTCAGATGCAAAGTAACTTTTTTGTTTTTTCTTTTAAATTACTAAATGAAATGATGAAAAACAATCCTTTAGCACATGCTTGGTAATGAATCAGTCTACAAAACTGCAGTGAGGGCAGAAAGCTGCCAGACTATGTCTATTCAGTTAAAGAATCTCCGGATTGTGATGCCAGCACCATGTGAAGAGGCAGGCCCTCGCAGTTGTGCGGATGTGACTCTGATGGATCAGCAGGCAGAGTGAGGTGAGAGATAAATTCCCTTGCCAGGAATGTCCCCTGTCCAGAGGACTGTTAGGAGAAAGACAGTCTTCAAACAGTCTTTCTCCCTGTCAGGAGAAAGACAGGGCTTCAAATCAGATCTAATTTATCAGTTAAACCTGTGTTTTGAGTCATGCTTGAAAAGGAACCGGTAGCCAGTGCATTTTAAGAGCATGCTTTCCTCTTTGCAAAGAGCCCTGCAAGGCAAAGGGATGCTGAAAAAGCACATCCTAAAATAATTACCTCTAGCTGTACTAATTGCCTTCCCATATAGTGCTGCATCTAGCAACAATCCAGACTGGAAGTATCCAATTCCTTGCTAATTACACCGACTGCCCTATCAGAAAACACAGATCCCATCTTTTAGCCAATGTAGATAGATATTTTTTTGGAAGAGCAGATGTAACTTGGCTGTCTTCTTGCTTTAACAATCCTTTTCTTTACTTTTCCCTTTTTCTTTTCCCTTTCTTATTACGGACAGATCTTGGGTTTGTATCTCATCCCAGGTACCTTGCAGTCACACCATACAAAAGACATCGAAAACCTCTCCGTCTGATTCCTCCTCACATCTCCCTACACTGGTCACGCAGCTCTGTCTTTCCCAACATCTGGATTGGCATGCCTTGGCTTTTGGAAAAAGGTTTTTCTGTGAAGCAAGTAGGTGCAGCTGTTTCAGGGGAGATGCACACAGCTGATGCAGGACATACGGACCGTGAAAGCCTGTCTGTTCTGCGGGAACTGTTCTGTGCTTGTCTGTTCTTGCTTCCCATGTTGAGAAGGATATGTTTTTAGTGACACCAAAGGCTTTTGTGACTCTGTCACTTGTTTCTTCTTTTGTTGTATTTTTTAATTTAGAGGAAAATTAATCAAGGCATCCAAACTCATTGCAATGTTGATGGCATCAAAATAAACCAAAAAACATTTCTAGGGGAGTTGGAAGCCAGTTTTAATTTAAAAATCTTTCACATCCCACAATAACCACAAAATTGCAATCTCAGAGTTCAAAACAAGCATGTGGCTGACCTGAAATTTTTTCCCCATTTTTCTCATCCACTGGTAGTTATAGGAGGCCAAAAAGGGATCTTTCAAAATAGAACAGAATTTATTTTCCTCTGTCCTTCTTCTCCTTTGCCAGTGATCTGAATTTTGGTGGGATTTTTAGTGCTGTGTCACTGTCGTAATAGCTGTGACAAAGACATTTAAGGTAGGATAGGTAGATGACGGTGGAAATCATCAGGCTGGAGAGGCCAAAGGAAAAAGCAGGGGTCTGGAGTTGCCTGGAGGGAGAGGCCAATTTCCAAACTAGGTCAGCTTGTATCCTCAGCTCCCACACAGGAGATGAATCATACCCATGGACTGCAAAGCAGTGGGACCCATAGAAAAAGGTTTGCTTAGCTCCACATTGCCCTGGGGCATTTAGTTGGAATTCAGCCCTTGACAGCAGGAAGGAATCATGCCCTGCAAGCACAGTCTGAGGCACGAGACCTTGAGTGAGACTATGGGATGTGTCAGGGGACCTACGTGAGACCCCCCAGCCACTGGAATGGCTGCTGGAGGATGGGTAGGTCAAAGGACCCTGATGGGAAAGCCCTACAGAGCATCATACATTGGACCAACAGGCACCTTCCCTTGTCACACAGAGCATCTTATGGGCTAGACAAGGGGTGCTTAGGAGAGTTTCTGGCAAATCTCTGGAGAAGAGCTTGTCTCCCTACCTCACTCTCCCAGGGGTTTTCCCAGCTCTGGTGCCCTTCCCAAGGACAGCCCCAACAGGTGGCTGCCGTCAGCATTGCAGAAAGAACAGGCAGCAGCCACAGCAGTCAGCACTGCAGTAGACCTGGGACCCTGGTGTGGCGGTGTGCTCTCCCCTTTTCCCCCTTTCCCCCTGCCCCAGCTCCTGCTCAAGCCATGGCCATTAGCAGGAGTTGTTATGAGTTGCACCTGAACTGTGGGAGATGGCTGGCAACATAACCAAAACACTGTCTGGAGTGGGAACCTAGGTACCCTGTTCCCATGAGAATATGACTATAGGTCCATTATCTTACTCCATAAATAGTGGACAGCCCAAGAGCCCTTTGAGCTCTCCTGCACGGCAGCGGGCTACATGACAGGATCTCCCCTTGAGTGGGGACGCTCGCTTAAGGTTCTTCTCCTCGAAGCTTAGAGATTCTTTGCTGCAATAGATTCTCAGTAAGTGACTGATAGCATGCTAAACTTTGAAATCTTAGCTAAGTGATCTAAGGATTGATTGTGCGTATAGAATCCTTTAGACATAAACCATTGACCAAGTCTGGGACGAGGATTGGATCCAGCCGCACCTAGACTCCTCTCTGAGAAGGAGTTTAGAAAGCAAAGGGGTCCTTTCTGAACCTCGTGACTCAACGGGAGGGTCTCCCTGAGAGCTTGTCTGACCCTGGTCTCTATGCAGTAAATGATCAAGTGTACCCTGGCATCGAATCTTGTAAAACACTGTCACATTCAGTACTAACTCTGTTGAATCACTGCTTTATGTTAATATTTCACTAATTCTCTCTTACAAGTGAAGTTAATCACTCTGCCTGCGACACCCGGAGACCCTCCCAGGCTGAGCAGTCCCTGCCTAGCCCAGTGTGTGTGACTCACTGCGCAAAAGAGTGGGTTTCCCAAAGTATTTGATTTCCCTTAGAGCATTAACCACTAGATCCCACAATGTTTTTCGCAGGAGCGTAAAACAGACAAAAGAAACTTCTGAACACCATCTCACAGCTTCTTGGAATCAAAGGGGAAAGCAATGTTTTTATTAAAAAAGCACCAAAATATGGATTTCCCCCTTCAATTTCTGAACTTTCTGTGACACATTATGTCATATCAAAGTGCACGTCTGCACACCCTGCACTGCACTTTGCGAGTCCTGTTCACCTGTTCGGGTGATCTGGATGATGGGGCAGTGTACCCTCAGACTGCTTGCAGATGGCACACAACTGGGAGCAGAGGCTCATGCGGCAGAGTGTCCTGCTGCCAACCAAAAGGACCTTGACAGGTTGCAGAAAGAGGCTGCCAGGAACCTCACACTGCTCAGCAAAGGGAAGGGCAAAGTTCTGTTCCTGGGGAGGAACAAGCCCTTGCACCAGTCTATGCTGGGGGATACCCACCTGTCTTGGGGGTCCTGGTACTCCCCGCCCTGTGGCCACAATCCATACGGTGTCAGGAGCGATCCATTGAGGTTATCATCTTCAAACAGTAGGAGCCGTGGGGACTGGGCACACTACTGTGCTCTGCTCTGTGGCTCTCTACCTTCTCTTTCATGTTACACCGTTGTGTCACGTTCTGCGGCCCAGGCTGGGAGGGAGATCACGCCAAGTACCGAGTGGCCTGAAGGATGGCGGGGATGGGGAGCTGCACCACCACACTATGGAGCCAGTACATAAAACTTGATTAACTACAGAGCCATGGTTAACTTTAAATTCGATGACAGATAGCAATACTTCCCTGCTCCGCTTTCCCGGCTGCCAGCCTTGATGAGCATCCTCACCCTCAGCGCATCGGCGGCCACTCTTGGGTCCCTGGAGGAGGCTGAAAGAGGGGCCAGACCAGGGACTGCTGAAGCCAAAAGTCTAAAATTTAATTGTTTGGGCAAAAAGGTAGCTGAAAGCTGGTTTAGGTCTGTCTCCTCTGTAGGTGCGACAGAGCAGCTCGCAGCAGGTTGGCTCCTTTGATATGGAAGACGGGCACGAATCACAATTTCTGAAAGTCTCTGAGTATGTCCTGACATAGAGCCATGTCCCAGCTGGGAACATTTTTGGTGACCAACCCCCCGTCCCTTCTCCTGCCAGTCCCAGGGGCATTTAATTGGAATTAAGAGTCCTTGGCCTTCCATGCTTTGTGGTCAACTCATCATTTTCACCAGAATGCGGGAAACCTGGGAAAACCCAGGAAAGTCTCCTGTGTTTCCTGGCCAGATGGAGCCTGCTGCAGGACCGTGCCCGTGGCTGCGGCTGCACGTGCAGCTCATCCCTAGACGCCAGCCTTGGCTTCCTAAGTAGATCAGGTCTTGTAGCCTCTTTGAAGCCTTCAAGTAGCCCTAGGCCAGACAGGAGCCTGCGCCGCCTGTGAGCATCCTTGTCCTTCGGCGTGACAGCATGGGATGCACCACACGCAGATTAATTTTCTTTTAATCCTCCATCAATTCCTGTGACTTCTGGAAATGATTCTGCTATTGACTAGACACTGGATCCCTTTTGGGCAGGTATGGTGTTGACAGGAGAGAGAGGAATATTCAAAAGCAGCGTAAAACTGCTGCGACTGGGCAATGTTGTGGGTCTGTGTAGACTCATGACAGCTGCTGTAAAAGACCTGGATCTGAGTATTTTCAGACGGGCACCTTATGATGCAGAGGAATGGCATTAGAACTGTGACAGAGAGATGGGCAGCTTTTGTCTGTTGATTTTGTACTCAAGTATCTAAATGCATCCCTTGAAACTGCAGTTTACTCAACAACACAAATCTGGGCTGACGTGCGGAAAATTGGCCCCCCTGCTTAACATCAGCCTCACAGTTTCACCCTGGTTTTCCTTTTCTAATTCTGAGCTAAAATTCTCAAGGGTTTGGGACAAACTGTGTTCTCAGGTGTCCGTCAGAACTGGATATGCCCCAGCACAACCAGGAATGGTAGTTTTGTAGTTTTAGTAAATTTGCGGTGCTTGGAGTTGTAGTCACAATTAGGGAACCCAGTTTAATTACTTGAAGAAGTGGGGATGATGTAAATAGCCTACTTACTTTGGTGTGGTACCCAGAGCACGAGGGATTTGGGGACCACTTACTACTGTGTGCAGTTGGTAACTTCTTGCTTGAGGGTCACTGAGCGTGTGAATTTGCCTGTTTTACTGAGGCCAGTTCTCCTCGACTTTGTAGCTTTTAGGTATGTCACGAGCCCTTCACCTGAAAAGCTGCTCCGGATGCTCTGGTGGGACCAAAGCTTCATCCATTTTGGTGTCCCCTGCTGTCTCTCTGCATCAGGGTGCTCATGGGTGCTTGCCCTGGAAGTCCTGCTCTGTGTGCTCTGCAGAGCACCCGTGGGCCATTTACAATATTATCTAACGATTATTGCTGGATTTAGCAACTACTTCAAAAAGGGTGTGGTTGCTGCAACAACTAGTGGTGTCCCTGGTCATGCAGTGATTCACCTCAACACAGTTGGCTCCGGGCAGGGAGTGAGAGCGGGCGTAGATGGAGCTGGGAGCGTGCAAGGAGCAGAGAGCAGGGCTGGTCCGAGGGGGTGTGCGTGTCCTGCGGAGGGGCAGAGGTCGGCTTGGTTTAATTGGAAACAAAGCCAAGGCTCCCCAAGGGTTATGTTCTGGGCTCGTCCCAAGCAGGCGCAGCTGGCAAGTTGGAAACCTGCCATCCTCATGCCCTCGGTTGCCTGACGGAAGGCTCCAAAACCAAAGTGCGCAGGCAACTCGTACCGAAACCCAGCAAAAGGATTGAGAGCGGCTGCCTAGCAAAGGCGAGTTTCTGGGGCGGAAGAAAATACAGGAGGCAGAATGCAACACAAACCCCAACAAGAGCTGCAGGGCATCTCCACAGTTGAAAGGCATCTCTTGACAGAAGGCAGCTGTCAACAGCTGTCTGTTCCCTCTCCTTCCTGCCAAGAGGAAGAAAGGAAAGAGAGGAAGGAAGGAAGGAGGAGGGAGAGAAGGAAGGGAAGAAGAGGAAGGAAATCAGGCTCACCCATTGCAAAGCTATAGCCACCCATGCTGAAGGGAGCACTGTAAGAGATGGACTGCAAATTCCCCGACGAGGGGCAGAAGGCCCTCCAAGCCTTCAATGGAAGGCCTCAAACACCCACAAGGAAAGAAATAATGCAGGCCTGACCTTCAAAGAACTCAGAAGGTTAACACTTCTGGCCCCTGAAAGTGTGGAAGACCTGTCTTGTGAAGACAGGATGGTTCTGCCACTCGTGTGGTGAGCTTGCTAGTTCTCAGTTCTCAAGGCCATTGTGCCTGAGAAGTGACCTTGGCTTCATTAGCCACCAAATGCATAGGAAAGCGCACACCCCTGCATATGCTGATGAAGATTAGAGACATCATGCTCAACATGTAGGACTATGGCACTCCTCTCTCCACCCAAATCATGCTACACGTCACCTGGGAGAAGGGAGAAACCTGACACAAGGCTGTCCTTGGCAAGGGGGGTGGACCATGCTAATGCAGCAGACATCAAAGGGGAAAATAAGTGCCCCTAGTGGGGAACAAAGGAGAAACAACAGAAGAAGAAGACAGTGCCTGGCAAGATTCTTCCCAAGAAATAAGACCATACCTGGGAAGATTTTTCCAAGAAAGAAGAACTCGGCGGATGCTATGGAGACGGGGCGGTTCTTCCCGCTGCTGCTGGCTCTGCTCTCCCTGCCCCACCAGCAGCCAGGCCCGCCCCGGCCCCAACGAAGCCCACCTGCCTGAGCTGTGCCGGTTGCCACGTATGGTGGGCCGGTGTCGGGCCTCGGTGCCGGGCTGGTTGTTCAATGGCAGCACCAGCGTCTGCCAGAGCTTCATCTGTGGCAGCTGTGATGGCAACGCCAGCAGCTTCCCCAGCGAGAGGAAGTGCCAGGATGCCTGCCTTCCGCTGAAACCCCAGCACCGCTCTGACCCAAAGAAGGTCTCCTACGGCAAGCACTGCGCTGCCCCCCAGGTGACGGAACCATGCCGAGCCGCCTCCCCCTGCTGGTTTTACACCCCTTCAAACCAAACCGCCAGCAATTCATGCTGCCTCCAGCAGCACTGTGCCCAAAGCGCCACAGGACCCCCGCGGGCTCTCAGGGAACCTCTGCAAAGACAAGGCCCAGCAAGCGGCGCCAGTCCCACAGATGACACTAACCGTAAGTGGGCCATCCACACCGCCACGCGGCAGGCTCAGCAGCAAGATCAGACGGCTCTCAAGCTGCTGAGGAGCCCTGCTTTCCCTTTCCCCTAGACCCTGCCCCTCACCAAGGGGGGACATCTCCTCTGCCCTCACGCCTGGGCAAGAGGAAAGGAGAGGGAGGGAGAGGGAGAGGGAGAGGGAGAGGGAGAGGGAGAGGGAGAGGGAGAGGCAGAGGCAGAGGGAGAGGAAGAGGGAGAGGCAGAGGCAGAGGGAGAGGGAGAGGGAGGGGAGGGAGAGGGAGAGGGAGAGGGAGAGGGAGAGGGAGAGGGAGAGGGAGAGGGAGAGGGAGAGGGAGAGGAAAGGGGCTGCCACCTTCTGCCCGGCAGCCCCACAGCACCAGCAGGAGACCTTGCTGCTCCATACAACTCCCTTTAGTTGTGGACTCAGCTGTGCCAGGCTAACCGCTGGCCTCCATCAGCTTCAATTGCTTTTCCAATCTCAACCGTTCTATGCTTTCTGTTTCAGAGCTGTGGGGAAGAGGCGAGGAGAGGGGCTGCCATCTTCAGGCCAGCAGCCCCATAGTACCAGCAGCAGTCCCTTGGAGATGGCTGGAGATGGATACAGAGTGCCGCAGACCATCGCAGACCACCAGAGATGACCCAACACTGGTGCTGTCCGGTGGTCTGCGGTGGTCTCGCACTGGAGAACACTGCAGTCCGCTGGAAACTGCCAGAGTCCATCTGGAGACCACCAGAGACCTCCAGACACTGTTGGAGACCACCAGAGACCCTCGCAGACCACTGCAGACCACCACAGCCTCTCGGACTCCCCTGCAGCACCACCCAGGTTATTGGGGCCTGGACATGGCATCGTTTCACTCTGAGGATGAGAAAGCCAGTGCGGGGTGGCTGTCCTCAGCTAGCCCTCGCCTCAGCTAACCAATGGGTGGCTGAAGAAGAAGCCAGACCCACCCTGGCTGTGCCCACACAATAGCAACAGGGCACCAAAGATGCGCCAGCCCTGGAAACGTTCAAGATGCACACACAGCTCTTCCTTTGCGCAAGCACAAGAGTTCCGCACTGACACAAGGAAGTTTGGGCAAGGCTGGACAAGAAACCACTCAAAAACCAACGAAAACCAACCAAAAACAACCAAACACAGTTTAAAAGCCAAGAACAAACCCAAGAAAAAGCAGGAGCCCTTGCCATTGCACAACTTCCTCCAAAGCATCCCCGCCAAGCTCCTCGTCAGCCACCTCTACCAGGACGGGATGCCAGCATCTACCCATGCAGAAGAGGTGGCACCACTTCCTGAGGGCTGGTGGTGGGAGGATGGGAAAGAAGGGCCCGTGCAACCCTGCGCTATCAACAAAAGAATTGTTTATTGGTGGGAGATGTTGCAGGCGACCCTGCAGGATGTCCATAGAGTTTTTCTTCTCCCACCTAAGTTTGGCTGCAGAGGCTCGGCTACCCGTAGGGAGCTGGCCCGGTGGCTCCTGCGAGGCCGTTGGTGCCATCTCATGGAAGGAGCCAGGGTGTGCTGCTGTTGTGCCACATCATCCCTCTGCAGCTCCATCCACTTCCATGGCTTCCTCCATGTCTCCAGGTTAGTCCACCTCCATGGGTTCTTCTTGATCTTGAGGTCGAGCCACTGCCACGGGCACCACGCTGCTCCCTGCTGTATTGGCAGACGTTAGCCACACGCCACGCCTTGCTGGATTGACACGCGTGGCCTGTGCATTGTTCTTCAATGCTGCCAGGTGATGCCCATGCCTGGGTCTCACACCATTCCCTGGCAGGCAGACGCGCTTGGGCTGCACCCCGTTACCTGCTGGGCCTAAAGCCAGGCACTGCATGCCGTGGATGGCAGAAGCCAGGAGGATGGGGCTCATGCCATCAGGCCTGATCTTGTTGTTCCTCCTCCTCCTCCTGCGCTGATTGCGCTTCCTGCTCCTGGCAGGTGCCTTCCTCCTCCGCACTTGCAGGGCGCAGCTCTGGGGTGTCCCACGCCAAGGTGGGCAGCCATCCGCCTTGCTCCTCTTCCTTCCAGCCATGCTTGGCATCGCAGGGCCAGGAAGCTCAGCAAACTGGGGGCCACCTGCATAGGCCCCTGCTTTTATAGGTGCCCAGCAACAGGCAGTGAAGTGGCTGCTGACATCAGGAGGCCACTGTGATGTCGATTGTGACTCATGCCTGTGGCCAAATACGGCAGGTTTGGGCATGGGGGGCCTGTGGCCTGAAACGTGCCCAAAGGTTGGCAGAAGGATGAGGGTCCATGGCGCTGAGGGCCCCTTCCCTGGGGCTTGCTCCGCTCTCCCATCATGCTTGCCCAGGAGAAAGGCTGTCCCTTGGAGATGGGGACCACCCTCCAGCTCCCCTCATCACCCGTGGCCTCCAGCCCCCTCCTCGTCCCACACATTCACAGAAGGAGAAAGCTTGGAAGGGACCTCTGGAGATCAGCTAGTCCAACCCCCCTGCCAAAGCACGTTCAACTAGAGCAGCTTGCACAGGAACACGTCCAGGCGGGTTTTGAGGGTCTCCAGACAAGGAGGCTCCACCACCTCCCTGGGCAGCCTCTTCCAGTGCTCTGACACCCTCAAAGTAAAGAAGTTCCTCCTCATGTTTACATGGAACTTCCTGTGCTCAAGTCTCTGCCCGTTACCCCTTGTCCTCTCACTGGGCACCACTCAAAAGAGCCAGGCCCCATCCTCCTGACCACCCGCCCTTCGACTATTTAGAAGCGTTGAAAAGATCCCCCCTCAGTCGTCTTTTTTCCAGACTAAAAAGACACAAATCCCTCAGCCTTTCTTCCTAAGAGACATGGTCCAGTCTCCTCATCAACTTTGTAGCCCTTTGCTGTACCCTCTCCAGCGGTTCCCTGTCCTTCTGCAACCGGCGAGCCCAGAACTGGACACACCACTCCAGATGCGGCCTCACCAGGGCAGAGTAGAGGGGGAGCATGACCTCCCGCCATCTGCTTGCCACGCTCTTCTGGATGCACCCCAGCATGCCATCGGCCTCCTTGGACACAAGGGCACATTGCTGCCTCACGGTCATCCTCTTGTCCACCAGGACTCCCACGTCTCTTTCCACACAGCTGCTCTCCAGCAGCTCAGCCCCTAACCTCTACTCGTACGGGGGATTATCCCTCCCCAGGGACAGCACCCTACACTTGCCCTTCTTCAATTTCAGAACGTTCCTCTCCGCCCAGCTCTCCAGCCTGTCCAGGGCTCGCTGGATGGCGCCACAGCCTTCTGCTCTGTCAGCCACCCCTTCCACTTTTGGATCATCACCAAACTTGCTGAGGCTGCACTCTAGCCCTTCCTCCAGGTCATTGAGGAAGAGATTGAACAGGACTGCGCCCACTACTGACCCCTGGGGAACACCACTTCTCACTGACCTCCAACTAGACTCCCTGCCCCTAAACGCGACCCTCCGAGCTCTATCTTTCAACCAGTTTTCAAGCCACCCCACTGTCCGTTCATCTAACGCACACTTCCTAAGTTTCCTTAAGAGGATGCCGTGGGAGAACGTGGCAAAAGGACCCCCTATTACAACTCTTGATTCCATCAAAGCGATCCTAAGACTCTTCACACATTTGTTTTACAATTGACAGAACCCTCTTGGCTTTGGCCATGTTATCACCTGCTACCATTCACTTCTGAGGATTTGCACATGCCAAGCCCCCTGCAAGCACTGTTAATGTGTAAGATTTTTTTCTGAGGTGACACGATTTTGTTGCAACTTTCCTCTGTAACTCTTTTCCAATGTCTTTTTTTGCCAGAAGGAAAGGGAAAGGGAAGAAGAAAAAGAAGGGGAAGAGGGAGGGGAAGAGGGGAAGGGAAGTCCTGTAGGCTAATAAAATGTGGTACAGTGCCAGCAAATAAGGGCAAATAAAAAAGTCTGAAAATCACAGAGATCCCGTTCCAGAGTACATTTCAAGGGAAATGCCCATTAGCAACAGCATCCAGGCCCGGTAAGAATCACAGCTTTGGGAGTCGGGGGGGGGGAATCAATATCAACTAAGTGGGCTTAGTATTCTGCTCTACACATCACGCACAGCAGCATGTAAAACATCCTCTCCCACGGAACGCCAGCTTTAATGGGGGAGGAAAACATCACTTTTAATTTGGCAGCAGCGCTGACTTTCGCATGAAGAACTTGCAGAGTGTCCTTTTTCTCCGTGCCTTTTCATTCTTTGCTCACTTCCTAGAGGGAAGGAACCTGCAATCTGAATCTCATCCTTTGGGAGCTGCTCATGAACCTGGTGTGCAACCCTGCATGGTAAAAACATTGCCAGGCTTTTGGCCACGCAAAAACTAGCACTGCGCTCTCGTCAGAGATTGCTTACTTAGCTTACAGCAGCCCGCCCCTGCAACATCCAAGGTCTCGCGGCAAGAGCCAGACCCCAGAGATGCCACAGAAATCACCATCTCCACCCCTGGACCCAAGCAGATATAGGGCAAGTACCAACAGCAGGAATTCCTGATGACCATCACTCTGGCCATCCACCACCAGCCACCCCACCGAAAGGGCCAGCTGGCCACCTCACCCATAGGCGTACAAACCAGGCAGACTCCTTTCACGTGCATTTTCAGGCAGAGCAGACAGAGAGCACACAGCTCTCAAGTTAAAACACCACTCTGCAATCAAGAGAGAGCACAAAAAGCTCCCAGAAATTGAGAGTTTCATTTCACAGCCTGAAAAACATACAGACTTTAGGGACAAAGACAAGGAGACCCTATAATCCACAGCAGGAGTGGTGCTTAGGCATTCCCCCCGCACCCTTTGTGCCAGGGACATTGCTCTTGTGCAGGCAGAGAAACCTTCTCCCCTCCCCAAAAGCAGACTCACCCCACACACAGACACCTCTCCCAGACCTCCTTTCAAAGAAGGCTACCAGTGACGCACCTGCACAATTAGCCAGAGATGTCTCAGCACCTTACCATTACAGTCTGCTCGCAGTCAGAAGGACAGGTCGGATTAGAAGCAACTAAGTACAGAATCCAAGTCAGTCTCCAGGAAAACGCGCCATACATGGGCTTGTGGGCTGTCTGCTGAGGTCTTCTGATGAGACCTGCCTCTTTTGGGGCTTGCAAAGGTGCCGGTGCTCTCCGACGAACGACAAACTCCCACAAGGCTGAAAATCAAGACACAAGAACAAAACAGTTCACTTCATTGCCACAAGGTACACACTTCCCTGGCCAAAAGGCAGTACACAAAAGGGCAACTGCAGTTCTGTGGCCAGCCTTGGAAAAAACCTTCTACAGCATCCTGGACAAGGCGGAGGAGAATCTGCTACAGGCCAGCTGTGTTGTTGGAAAACTCCCTGTTTTTCTCCCCAAACCTTATGCTTTATGTTTCCTGATTCAATGGGCGGGCAGGATGGTGCCTGAGTGGATTACACTCTGGAATGTTCATTTCTGGTGGTGTGATGGCTCCGTAGTTTGTATTGCTACCTTTGTGATACCTAATGCCCAAAATTACTGAGTAGTGGTGGGATAGGACTCAGGGCATCTTGTTGGTTAAGGGACTCTTCAAGGCTCCATTGGGGTTTCAGTTCTTATTGTGATGCAGCGTGGAGGCAACCTCAGGCTGAGCCCTTTCCACAGCTCCCCCCAGGTCATCTCTGTGGAGACAAGGATCTCTCAAGGCCAGAAGAAGCTGAGTCAAGTGACAACTCCCTGCATTTCACCTGCATGTGCTCCAAAACCTGTTTACCCAGGCGATCCTGTTCAGGCTCATTGACAGAGCTTTAAACTGGGCTTGAAGGGAGAGGGGGACAACATCAGGCTTGCCCTGTGACAAGCTGTGGGATGACACACCAAGTTTAGAGGGACAGAGGGACAGGGCACTAGCGAGGGCCCGCAGCCTGTTGCTCTTTGATGTGCCGACTGCACTGCAGCACACTTGAAGTAGCAGAGAGGTGAGCCAGGGGCTCCTGAGGTCATAGGAGCCAAGAGGGAAACAGCAGTGAAATACCTCCAAGGAATTAAGGGGTGTTCCTCTAAGAAGGTGATATTTCAAAAGGCATGGCAGTCATTTGAAGTCCCCGGTGACTGGAAAAAGGGAAACATTGCACCCATTTCTCAAAAGGGTAGAAAGGAGACCCTGGGAACTACCGACCTGTCAGCCTCACCTCTGGGCCTGGGAAGATCATGGAACAGATCCTCCTAGAAGCTATGCTAAGGCCCACGGAGGACAGGGAGGTGATTCCAGACAGCCAGCAGGGCTTCACCCTGTGCTTTTTACACATCAGACAGACTCAAAAAAGAGCAGACACAACAGTTTTTCTCCTAAAATCACAGACTGACAGGGTAGAAATGAATCCCCGTGGGTGGATTTACTCTCAGTCGCATACAGGATATTTTCAGTTACTTTCTGGCACACTGTGAAAGAGCAGTGGAAAGAGAAAAACCAAATGACAAAAAAAATCCTGGTAGACCATGTAACACACAAAATGGTCATTTAATTTCTACTCAGGGCTTTCTCCAGGAAGTGAAAATCTAATCATGTGTTTTCAAAGCATCTTATCAAAACTGGGGATCCCTCCCGCAACAGAGAACGTGAGGTTGGCTGAGCCCCGCCTAAACAGAACCCAGCAGCCGTGCAGTGCTGGGAAAGGTCTTGCGCATCCCCATGCACTTCTCCTGGTCGATGAAGAGCGAGTTGGCTTTGACGGCCAGGTAATGCTGCAAGACCGACTTGGCATGAGCCAACATTTGCAGGGTGTCCTCGGTGTCTCTCAGCCGCTGCTGAAGGCTCTGGACTGTCTCATTGGTTTCGTGGACCTCGTTGACAAGGCTGGAAAACAGCAAGGAACCCTCATTAACAGTCCCATCACGTAGGTGGTTTCTAGCATAGAATCATAGAATCATTTTTGTTGGAAAAGTCCTTTAAGATCATGAAGTCCAACTGTTAATCTAGCACTGCCAAGTTACCACTAAACCATGTCCCTCAGCACTACATCTACCTGTCTCTTAAATTCCTCCAGGGATGGCAACTCAACTGCTTCCCTGGGCAGCCTCTTCCAATGCTTGACAACCCTTTCGGTGAAGAAGTTTTTCCTAATATGCTATCCAAACCTCCCCTGGTGCAACTTGAGGCCATTTCCTCTTGTCTTATCATTTGTGACTTGGGAGACAAAACAAACAACCACCACGCTACAACCTCCTTTCAGGTAGTTGTAGAGGGTGATAAGGTCTCCCCTCAGCCTCCTTTTCCCCAGGCTAAACAACCCCAGTTCCCTCAGCCACTCCTCATAAGACCTGTGCTCTCGACCCTTCACCAGCTTTGTTGCCCTTCTTTGGACCTGGCTCCAGTACCTCATTGTCCCTCCTGTAGTGAAGGGCCAAAAACTGGACACAGTACTCAAGGTGCGGCCTCACCAGTGCTGAGTACAGAGGTACAATCACTTCCCCAGTCCTGCTGGCCACGCTATTTCTAATACAAGCCAGGATGCTATTGGCCTTCTTGGTTACCTAGGTACGCTGCTGGGTCATATTCAGCTGACAGTTGACCAACACCCTCAGCTCCTTTTCTGCCAGGCAGCTTTCCAGCCACTCTTCCCCAAGCCTGCAGCATTGCATGGGGTTGTTGTGACCCGAGTGCAGGACCTGGCACTTGGCCTTGTTCAACCTCATACCACTGGCCTTGGGTCATTGATCCAGCCTGTCCAAATCCCTCTGTAGAGCCACCCTACCCTCAGGCAGATCAACACTCCCACCCAACTTGCTGTCATCTGCAAACTTACAGAGTTGATCCCACTTGATCACCTTGTCCAGATGACTGATAAAGATATTAAACAGAACTGGCCCCCATACTGAGCCCAGAGGAACACAACTTGTGACCGGCCACCAACTGCATTTAACTCCATTCACCACAACTCTTTGGGCCTGGCCATCTAACCAGTTTATAACCCAGCGAAGTGTACAGACATCCAAGCCATGAGCAGCCAGTTTCTCCAGAAGAATGCTGCGGGAAACAGTGTCAAAAGCATTCCTAAAGCCTGGCCCTGCTGATAGGCCCCTTCGGCACAGGATTTCCCCCATCAGCGCACTCAGACTAACTCGGACTCCCCATTTCTGGCAGATGCATGGGAGAGCCGAGGGCAGAGCTCCTCCAGACCTCAGTGGAGAGGCGTGACTAAGTCTGCGCGAAGGCTTTGGCAATGCACAGGCACGTCTCCCAGAGCAGCTCGTGCCACCGAGAAGAGGGATCATAGAGTCATAGAATCATTTAGGTTGGAAAAGACCCTTGGGATCATCGAGCCCAACCATCATCTCCACTCTACAAAGTTCTCCCTTACACCATATCCCTTAACACCTAAACGAGTCTTAAACACATCTGGGGATGGTGACTCCACCACCTCCCCGGGCAGCCCATCCAGAGGGATGAGCAGCTGTGGTGTCCTGTTCCCCTTTGGTTTTGCAGGTTTGTTGGTTCCCCCTCCTGGATTTCCCTGTGCAGGGGTCCTGCCCACACCCACAGATGCACACACAGCAAAACGGGACAGCTGGGAGAGGCAAAAATTGAATGGGAAACAAGCGGAGGATGGAGAAAACAACGGTGTGCGAGATGCTAAACAGGCTCTGGGGCTGGGTTTCACTTGCTTCTAAAAGGCTCCATCTGGAGTCTTGCCCAGCAGGCTCCCAGGAGGAGGTGTGAAGTTTGGAGTGCCTCACAGGAGGTGCTGCTGGGCACTCAGGGCAGCCTGCTCCTCCACAGCCCCTCGGGCTGCAATCCCACAGAGCTCACAATGTCCTTGAAAGGGTTTGTCCCCAGGGGAGGTGAGGACAGCCCATACTCCTTCTCCAGAGGGTGCACCCTTCCTGGAGGTTCCCCAAAAGGAAGGACCTAAGTGCTCTCAGCGCAAGCCTCTTGGAGAGTAAAGGGCTTATCCTAAAAAATTGAGCACATCCAACCGCCAGGAAGCAGGGGGAAAATCCAGCCCCTCACGGGGTGGCATCAGGCTGCTCCCAGCCATGGTGTACAGCCTCCTTTGTGGGTGCAGAGCTCTCCCAGCACCCAAAGGCTGGGATACCTGCTCATTCCCTTTGATTAGAGCAGAGCCCTTCTGGAAGGAGTATTTAGGAAAAACATCCCATGACTAGTTTTGTCATCCAGTGATGTTCCTGAGTGCTACTACCCATGACTCCTCAAGGACCCTGCCGGCCCCGTGCTCCTGCCTTACCGGAGCTGGGCAGTGTCCCGGCACAGCTCCATGTTTGGTCTCCATGTGCGCTCTTCCAGCCGGGTCTGAGCCACTTTGAACGGAGGTCCTTGGTCCCTCATGGCTTTTTGGATGGCTTCCATGTTCATCTCCATTTGGAAGATTTCCCGCAGCCTCTGCCGCAAAAAAGAAACGCACAAGTGAAAAAATACCTTCTCAAGTGACAACATAATTTCCTTTCTCTCCTGTCTGTCTGCAGAAAAAAACAAGGTCAATAAGCAGACCCTGGGCTCAGAGCATCTGCCACATATGGAGGCACAGATCAAGCAGCAGTTTCCCTTCAGGGGAAAGCCTGTCTTTGCTGTTGCTGTCACGTCAGAGGAGGTGTTGGAGGAGTGATGGACATAGTGAGTTACCAGCTTCCCAAAGCTACTGCTTGCAGGAACTGATTCTCCATCAATAGCAAGTCAGAGAGAGAAGGTTTTTCATGGATCCTCGTTGAAGGATGTGTGCCCTGGGTAGAGCGACACAGGACTCATTTCTCTTCTAATGCTGGGGAAAACTCCATTTTTGGAAGACTCTAGTGTCTGAATTTGTGAAAATATTTACTTTATAGCCAGATAGGCTATGTGGGATTCAAGGTCTCAGTGGAGAGAGAGCAAGCCTGCGAACCCCCCGGCAGGCAGCCCAGCAGAGGCCCAGCAAAGACTCTCTGCAGGGCAGCCAGCGCTTCTGAAGTAACTCCCAGGAGATGCAACCAGCGGTGGCCTTTTCTGCTGGAAATCCCTGTGCTGCCAGGCTGCCAGCTAGGATGCGCTAGCAAAAGACAGGATCCCTTGAGATGAAATCACAGTGCCAGCTCCTCCTGCTCCAAGAAGAACCTCGCTGGCGTCTGCCCCCTTTGCAGGGTGTCTGGCTCTGCGGTTAAGCATACGTGCCCGCATCATCTAAAATGGCCTTTTTCTCCAAGGCCTGTTCTTTGAAGAGAAGTCGGTGAATTACTGCTTTAGGTCCTGAGTAATATGTAGCAATTGAATGACCTTATAAGAAAGACTAACTCCAGTAGGAAGCAGAAATTTGTGTTCTCTCCCCGGGGGTCAAGCATGCATTACATCTTAAATAGAGTTGTTAGAGGGAAAGACTTGTTTGCTTGTATTGTAGGGAATGTCCAATTGCATCCAATGAGCTTGTTTGCAATTTCTAGTCGTGTATATTGCCATGAAAATCAATGATTTTAACTGTTAAAGACAGGAATTACACTTTGGGCTGGATTTCATTGAAACTTAGTCTGATGGCTTAGTTTTGCTGAGAGTGTGTCAAATTGCCATCAGTTCACTTTCTGAATAGGTTCCTGAGTTTTAGGAGCCCTAGACCAGAATAAAGTTAGGAGCTGCTTGGAGTATGGCTATACTGCCACCAAGTATTTCTCAGAAATGAGGCGGTAGGCAGTCAATCTGCTTTTTCCTGAGTCTAAAAGAGTATTTGAGAACAGGCTTTACCAGAAGAGCTGCTTTGATTGGTTGCATAAGAAGTTGGGAAAAAAGACTGATGAATTGCCTTGGAAATGAGAAGATAAACTTTGGCTTTCTAAGCAAGTTGTGCAAGCCCTGAGGATTCAGCTGTTCTCAGGGAATTTAAAACTTTGCAGTAGGTGCTAATAGTTTGGAAAGTTAAGTCCCTTAAGTCAAGGCTTTCAGAGCCTTAGTTGGACAGGTCCTGAAAAGATCTTTATGGGCTCTTCCAGAGCCCTTCCCACTGCCCGACTGTGATTGAAGTTCTGAGTTGGAGCATTTCCTAATGACATATTTGGACGGAGTCAGGCCCTGTATGTCTCAAGACCTGATCCAGACTGCCCGATTCTGATAGAAATTGTGTCAGTTGCTGCTGATGGTGTCTGAAGTAAAGAGGAGTTAGGTCAAATTTGCAACTCATACAGATGCATACTCCAGACCTCCTGTGAGAAGCTCAACTGATCCCTGCTGCCCTGTTTTGGGCCATTAGTTAATGAAAATGCACTGAAGGCTGTAGTTAGTAGGGGTCCTGCAATGTTGAGTACTGGGAATGACATTCTAATGGTGAGCAAATGGATCCCCTTTTTCTCCGCAAATCGCTGAAGGAGGGCAGTTTTCCCTTGGGGCGGTTCTGCTCTGACAAGTGACTGGATGGAAAGAGCTGCCCAAGTGCAGCAGCCCTCCTGCCTGTGTGTGTTCAGAACTGCCTTTTTGCACCTTGCTGCTCCTCAGCCTGTTAGCAATTTATCTGCAACTGCCTCAGCTGTGAATGAATGAGTGCTATTTCATTCTAGCCCCTATGGCCACGGTGCCGAATGGGGTTTTGTATCGTGTCTCTGAGCACAATAAAGCTGGGAGAGTGTTAAAAAAGAGAGAACTGGAAGCACATGAAAATACAGGACTAAGCGATGGAACAGTTTGGCTCTGTTTTGCTCTAAGAGGGAGAGAGGTGATGTAGCAAATAAAAGAAAAAAGCAACTCACCCCAAAATAACCCCCCAAAAGCAAACCCGACCCAAAAGCCCTGATGTTTTTACTTATGCACGGAGCTAACTTGCTATGAAGTCCCTGAGGTGGCCCAAGAGCGTGAGCTGAGTGTGTTCCCTGGTTTGCTGCAAGCCCTGGGTTCCAGGAGCCTGTGCTGGCTACCTGCCAGTCCACTCCATGGCTCCAGGTGGGAGCAAGGCAAGGTGTGAAAAGAGAGTTGACAGCATGGCCCTCTCCCTGCTGGCTGTGGGCTTGAAGACCTTAAAGGCAGAGGAGCTCAGGAGCTCACAGAGGTATTCTTTTCTGTAGAACCAGTTTTCACAGCAAAGCTCCACTTGCATCTTTTATTCCCGCCATGAAGACGAAGCTTTTTTCTCACGAACCAGAGATGTGATGCTGCTTCTGTGCACATTGGCAAAGAACACTCGCTTTTGAAAGCTCTCATACTTCTTCTGTGATGAGGAAGACTCAGGAAGCAGGTAGAAGAGATGAGCCCAAGGCTTGTGTCGTGCCAAAGAGAGTAGGGGTGGAAGCTGTGGGAGATCAAGCTCTCCTTTGCTGCTGTGAATACCCACAGTAGCAGTAGTGAATTGGGTGTGGGAGTTAAGCAGGGTGATTTCCAAGGTGGTATTGGGGAAGGAAAGTGTAATAAACAGCCAGATCTCTTAAACAGAAATGGCACTTATTTTATGATAGGGACAAAGTCAATAAAGCAAAAGCACAGCGCTGGGTGCATGACTCAAGTCAGAGGCACACCAGCTAATACTTCACCCACGTCTTATATACATTGAATATTGCATACGTATTCACTCTTTTAGGCAGAGTAATTGTTTATGATGATTGATTATCATTAGTCCCTTTTCTCTTCTATTTGTGCGTTTCCTTCTGGCAGTTATTTCTGAGGATCGATGATCTTCAGTTCCCTTTTCCCATGTATGTGTTTCCTTCTGGTAGGATCGATTATCATCAACTCCCTTCTCCTATGCATCTGTTTCCTTCTGTTAATCATTTGTGGGGTCTTTTGGAGAAGTTCTCTTTTGTTTCTCTTGGGTGTTTTTCTTCATAGCTGCTGTTAGTTGTTGTCTTTGAGGTTTCTCATGGTTCCTAATTTACTAAAGGTTAGTTATCCTTATAAGTCAAAGATTTATAGCCTTGTTATTGTGGTTCACTATTTTTGTATTCACTATTGTGTATTCACTATTTTTCACAAAATGAACATTTCTCCTCCACATGGACACAAATTGAGGAAATAACTCTAGTGGTAATGTGGGGACTTAAAAAGTGAAAAAAAATGCTCTCCTCTCTTCTTAGGCACTTTGGAGGCTGCATGCAGACTCCTGTGTCCCCTTCTGGTTAGGGGCTGCAGCACAGGGCACACAAGGGCAGGCTGAGGGAACTGCCGCTGTGCAGCTGGCAGAAGAGAAGCCTCAGGTATGGCTCTCATGCCTTGAGAGACTTGAGTCATGCACCCAGCGCTGTGCTTTTGCTTTATCGACTTTGTCCCTATAATAAAATAAGTGCCATTTCTGTTTAAGGGATCTGGCTATTTATTACACTTCTGAGCCCAGGCCCATGATCTGTAGATGCTAAACATTTCTGACTGTGCCTAAGGATTGAGTTTGTTGATGAACAAAGCGAGAGGCTTGCTCTGTTTGTTGCTCTGCATGTCTTTCTTGCTACTCATGCTGACAAAGCAACTACAACAGGTTTTCCCTGGCGCTCCCTTCCCTCCTTCCCCTTCCCTCCTTCCCCTTCTGCTTGCTTCCCAATGAGTTAAATCATGATGAGCCTGAAATCCCAGAGATTTTTCAGCTCCAAAACCACTTGCAAAGCCAGAGCAAAAGCCAGAGATGAAGAGATGGCTGGTGCTGGTTGCAGCGTCTTTTTCAGGGAATCTTCCCAGGCATAATCTTCTTCTTTCTTGGAAAAATCTTCCCAGGTATGGTCTTATTTCTTGGGAAGAATCTTGACAGGCAGTATCTTCTTTTGTTTCTCCTTTGTTCCCCGCTAGGGGCTCTTATTTTCCCCTTTGATGTCTGCTGCATTAGCATGGTCCACCCCCCTTGCCAAGGACAGCCTTGTGTCAGGTTTCTCCCTTCTCCCAGGTGACGTGTAGCATGATTTGGGTGGAGAGAGGAGTGCCATAGTCCTACATGTTGAGCATGACCTCTCTAACCTTCATTAGGATATGCTGGGGTGTGCGCTTTCCTATGCATTTGGCGGCTAATGAAGCTAAGGTCACTTCTCAGACACAATGGCCTTGAGAACTAGCAAGCTCACCACACGAGTGGCAGAAGCATCCTGTCTTCACAAAGACAGGTCTGCCACGCTTTCAGGGGCCAGAAGCGTTAGCCTTCTGAGTTCTTTGAAGGTCAGGCCTGCATTATTTCTTTCCTTGTGGGTGTTTGAGGCCTTCCATTGAAGGCTTGGAGGGCCTTCTGCCCCTCGTCGGGGAATTTGCAGACCATCTCTTACAGTGCTCCCTTCAGCATGGATGGCTATAGCTTTGCAGTGGGTGAGCCTGATTTCCTTCCTCTTCTTCCCTTCCTTCTCTCCCTCCTCCTTCCTTCCTTCCTCTCTTTCCTTTCCTCCTCTTGGCAGGAAGGAGGGGGAACAGACAGCTGTTGACAGCTGCCTTCTGTCAAGAGATGCCTTTCAACTGTGGAGATGCCCTGCAGCTCTTGTTGGGGTTTGTGTTGCATTCTGCCTCCTGTATTTTCTTCCGCCCCAGAAACTTGCCTTTGCTAGGCAGCCGCTCTCAATCCTTTTGCTGGGTTTCGGTACGAGTTGCCTGCGCACTTTGGTTTTGGAGCCTTCCGTCAGGCAACCGAGGGCATGAGGATGGCAGGTTTCCAACTTGCCAGCTGCGCTTGCTTGTGACGAGCCCAGAACATAACCCTTGGGAGCCTTGGCTTTGTTTCCAAGCTTTCTTGGTTGCCTTAGCACGTGTTTTGCACTTTTCTGTCAGCTGTTGCCATTTCTGCATTTGCGTGAAAGTGTCTGTAAGGGTTCTTGTTGCCTCTCCAAGAGAAAAAGTGAAACTGGTGGGGCAGGGAAGGAAGGCAGGGAATGGGTTCAAGCTGCAGCAGGGTAGGTTTAGGCTGGACATTAGGAAAAAATTCTTCAGAGAAAGAGTGGTTAGACACTGGAATAGGCTGCCCAGGGAGGTGGTGGAGTCACCATCCCTGAATGTGTGTAAGACTCGTTTAGATGTGGTGTTAAGGGATATGGTGTAAGGGAGAACTTTGTAGAGTGGAGTTGATGGTTGGACTCGATGATCCCAAGGGTCTTTTCCAACGTAAAAGACTCTATGATTTTATGTGAGGCGGGACGAGGAGTTTTGGGACTGGTTGTTGGAGCAGTTTGGAGAGTGCAGTTTGTTGTTTGTGTGCAGTGTCTTAGGGCAAAGTGAGGCTTGTCAAAGGGGCAGGTGTCTGTGTGTTTTTCCAAGAGCCTTGCTGTGCCCAAGTGAAACTGGGAGGATTCCCTGCGCAGGCTGCTCTGCCCCGACTGCCTGTCTCCCTGGGCTCCGTTCCGTCCATCCCTCTAGATGTTAGAAAGCAAGCCAGCTTCCATCCCATTTTACTTTTTCCTTGAAATCCAAGAGAAAAAAGATGGCTAATGTCTGTGTAACCATGTTACAGATACGTATGTGTAACAATCCATGGATACAAATTGCCCTTGAGTACCTTTGAGGTGACAGGGATTCTACTTCCTCGCCCTTGTGAAATGAGGAAAGTTTTTTGTGCTTTGTCCGAGTGTGCTTGGGTCACAGTTTCACCAACTAAGGATGGCGACAAGCTTGTGATTGGTGTGGGAGGAAGTTCTTGTTTCTTGATTGCTCTGCTCTGTGGAAAACTTGTTTTGCAATCCTTCACATGGTGGAAACATTAAACACGCTGGAAAAACCTGGGAGGTGGAAATGTATGTTTGGTTGAAATCTCTTCCTGGATGCAGGTGTTCATGTGCATGTAGCATTTTTAAGGTGAAAGTGCCAGGGAAATGCTGCTTTTCAAAGGTCTTTGTGTGATGGGAAGTGGCAGTCCCTGTGCAGGTTAAGCTGCCCCGTGCTCCCTTTGGAACTCCCTGTCCTAATCTCTCTCCCTCTCAGCACCATTATCTGTCTGGTTTTCCAGGCTGTGAAGTGAAACTCTCAAGTTCTGGGAGCTTTTTGCGCTCTTTCTTGATTGCAGAGTGGTGTTTTAGCTTGAGAGCTGTGTGCTCTCTGTCTGCTCTGCCTGAAAATGCACGTGAAAGGAGTCTGCCTGGTTTGTACGCCTATGGGTGAGGTGGCCAGCTGGCCCTTTCGGTGGGGTGGCTGGTGGTGGATGGCCAGAGTGATGGTCATCAGGAATTCCTGCTGTTGGTACTTGCCCTATATCTGCTTGGGTCCAGGGGTGGAGATGGTGATTTCTGTGGCATCTCTGGGGTCTGGCTCTTGCCGCGAGACCTTTGATGTTGCAGGAGCGGGCTGCTGTAAGCTAAGTAAGCAATCTCTGACGAGAGCGCAGTGCTAGTTTTTGCATGGCCAAAAGCCTGGCAATGATTTTACCGTGCAGGGTTGCACACCAGGTTCATGAGCAGCTCCCAAAGGATGAGATTCAGATTGCAGGTCCCTTCCCTGTAGGAAGTGAGCAAAGAATGAAAAGGCACGGAGAAAAAGGACACTCTGCAAGTTCTTCATGCGAAAGTCAGCGCTGCTGCCAAATTAAAAGTGATGTTTTCCTCCCCCATTAAAGCTGGCGTTCCGTGGGAGAGGATGTTTTACATGCTGCTGTGCGTGATGTGTAGAGCAGAATACTAAGCCCACTTAGTTGATATTGATTCCCCCCCCCCCGACTCCCAAAGCTGTGATTATTACCAGGCCTGGATGCTTTTGCTAATGGGCATTTCCCTTGATATATACTCTGGAACGGGATCTCTGGGATTTTCAGACTTTTTTATTTGCCCTTATTTGCTGGCACTGTACCACATTTAGTAGTCTACAGGACTTCCCTACCCCTCTTCCCCTCCCCCTTCCCCTTCTATTTCTTCTTCCCTTTCCCTTTCCTTCTGGCAAAAAAAGACATTGGAAAAGAGTTACAGAGGAAAGTTGCAACAAAATCGTGTCACCTCAGACAAATCTTACACATTAACAGCGCTTGCAGGGGGCTTGGAATGTGCAAATACTCAGAAGTGAATTGCAAAATTACCATTCCAACTCTGCTGTCAGGGGCAGGGACAACTTCCACCAGACCAGGTTACTCAAAGCCCCGTCCAACCTGGCCTTGAACACCTCCAGGGATGGGGCATCCACAGCCTCCCCGGGCAACCTCTTCCTGTGTCTCACCACCCTCACACAAAGAATTGCTTCCTCGTATCTGATCTAAATCTCCCCTCTTTCAGTTTGAAATTGTTCCCTCTCATCCCATGGCTCCCCTCCCTGATCCAGAGCCCCTCCCCAGCTCTCTTGGAGCCCCTTTAGGGACTGGAAGGGGCTCTAAGATCTCCCCGGAGCCTTCTCTTCTCCAGGATGAACACCCCCAACTCTCGGCAGCGTCACAAGTGTGTGAAGCCCAATGATGTGTGTCCCCCCACAACCCTGCCGAGGGCAGCAGGGCATTACTCACACCGCACACGCGCTCGCCCATCAGCACGGGAAAGAGCAAGCTCGTCACCTCCAAAAGGCCATTTCCTAAGGAGAAGCGAGGCCCAGCTCCCACCCAACTGCTCATGCAGAGCACAGTGTGAACAGGCTGTTGCCCCCCAGGGGCTGCTCTCAGAGAACCGCCTTGGGGCACAAGGACACGAGCCCCAGCTGAAGGGCCAGAGCCATGGAGACAGAGGGGACGCTGGCTGCTACGCGTACAATTTCCCCACCCCCTCAGACACAGAGGCTTTCAGCAGCCACAAGCGCTGCCAAGTGACCAGCAGCAGGTGTCCCCGGACGGGGTTTACTCCACACCAGTCCTTGGCGGGTCGCGGAGAGGACAGAGAAGGCACCAGGGAAGGTGTTCACAGCAGCATCACCCTGCTCCTTCCATCGCACCCCCGAGCCCCCTCTGCTTAACTGGGATGTCCCAGGAGGACCTGGGTAATGTCATTACACCACCCGCCCCTCTGCAGGGCTTCTTTTCTTGTTGGTTGGGGTTTTTTTCCCCCCAAAAAACTAATTCTGCTTTTGTAATCAGCAGAGCACAGGGTCAGCCTCAAAACTGCAGCCCCCAGACAGCGAGAACCGAAGGGAAGGGGAAAGGACACTTCAAGCATTCAGCCACTGCGTCCTAGCGGTAATAAACAGCTAAAATCTTCTACGTCCTCCGGGAGTCCGGGAAGATGAAGTATCTCCTGGAGGGACAAACCACGACACCTTGCCTTTGCAATAGTTCTTCCTTTGAAGAATCTCCTCTGATTTGGGGACGGATTAAGCTCATCAGTTTGAAAGCAGAGAGCGATGTGGCTGCTGACCCACACCACAGCCAAACCACCGCGTCAGCCGGCCCAGGAGAGCAGACCTTCAGGCGAGGAGCAGCACCGGGAAGGCTGATCCCACCCACGGCAACAGAGCGCATGGCCCCAAAATCAGCATCTTTCCCCCAAAGCTGAGGAGAGGAGAGACCACATCACCGGGAAGGAATCGCCTCCCATGATGGTAACTGCCATTACAGAAGGAACACCACACGGTCATTTATACAAGCGTTCCAACACGGGGCTTCCAAACCACCTCTTGAGCAATTTTTCCTCTGCGATGGTCAAGGAAAGACCTGAAATCCCACTCCAGCTCTGGAGTGTAAGCTAGAGGAGGGGAAAAAAAAAAAGAAAGAAAGGTGGAAACACCATGTTTAAACTGATCTAGCTGGGTCTGAGCGTAACAGAGAGAGGATCGACACAAGCTTCAGGATTTTGGGACAATCCCTTGGAGGTTCTGGTGCTCTGATACCCAGCCTGGCCAGAGTCGTCTTCCTCCAGAGACTGTGAGTGAGCTAGAACCCACATTGATATGTCAACCTTTTCTTCAATGACCAAAAAAAAAAAAAAATAAAAAATCACTCTCATTACCAGATCAAGTTTCATTCCAGGAAGGCTCTTCAAATAATTTAAATATTTATTTTAATAAAAATAAATAAATACTTCTCCTTTCACATTATAAAACTCCCTGGAGACAGAAAAAGACCAAACCAACCCCAACCACAGGGGTTTCTCTCCCAAATCAAAAGATGGTAAATGCTTTCTTCTGATGGTCATCACAAATCCACTTGTAGGCATCAAGTAGATGGTAGATTATTCCAGAAACAGAAGAAAACTCTCTTGGAGGAAACAGTAGTTCAGCACCTTGTTGTTGGGATGAGAAGTTCAGCTCACACCACTGTTGCCACCACCAGATGAGTCCCATTTGTCCATAACGTGACCACGTGTGCTGTGAGAGAAATTCAGCTCATGCAACTCTTGCCACCACCAGATGAGTCCCATTCGTCCATAAGGTGGCCACGTGCGCTGCGAGGTGTGAGCAGCCCTCTCTGCGATGGAAGTTCACAGCATTTCTTCTTAAGCTTTCCCTTGGCCAGGGTGACACCAACCTTTCCAGCTTGCACTTAAGGTGTGTTAGCTAATTTCAAAGAGAGTTACTGTCTCCAAAACAGGGGCAGGCAGGGGGTGGGGGGGCAAATCATCTTAACCACTACTTCTTAACCTACTGAGAAAAAAGTCCAACAACAATAAGGTATGAGAAAAATAACTAGAAGAAGGGTTACTCCTGTAGTGCAGGTCTCACAGCAGCTCTTGGTGGAGTATTTCCCACACCATCTTCTTACGGAAGTAAGGCATGTGGGTCTGAAAAGAAAAGAAAACTCCATTAAATACACCTCATGGCAGAAAGAGACACAAAATACACAGAAACACCCAGTTAATTCTTTACTATGAAGTTCCTTCTAAGAACTGTCAACACTTGCCCTTCGGGTACAGCCTGGCTTTCACCCACACAGCTCCTAAGAGGGTGACATGCCACCAAAACCAGATCTCCTTGACTACACAACAGCTTACAAGCACTTTCACAGAAGAGCACTGCCTTGGAAAAGAACCAGTGTCTTCATTGGTCAGAGGCTGAGACCCATTTCTCCCAAAGATCCAAAGGCCAGATCCCACAAACCCACTGGCTGCAGTATCTCCCCCAAGAGGAATCTCTCACTGGGAGCAGACACCTCAGCCGCTGCGTAACTTCCCTGGCTCTTGGCTCCGTGCGGAAGAGGCTGGAGCTCTTTAGAACCTTCAGTCACCTGTGTAAAGGTCATCGGTCTGTCTCTCGAGATGTAGTCTGCGTATTTGCAGATGAAAACGCCACAGTCGCTTCCGTTCGATTGCTGAGGGATTTCCTAACGAATGCAAAGAAGATGGAGAATTTGCCTCTATCTTCAAGGAAAAGCAACTTGGAAGTAGCACCCATTACCAAAAATACCCTAAGCAGACACTCCTGAACTTGCACCATCCCCAATAACCGCTCCCCAACACAAGGAACACACCCCAGGAACTGCACATCATCCCTCCCCTCAGCTTCCTACGCTCCGATGTTACAATCCAAATTCCTCGCAGGCTGATAAGGGACAGCAGGCTTCCTCCCTGCAAGGTGTCTTGAGGTTTGTACTGTGTCTTTCTGAAGTGACATTCCTTAAATCAAGTCTTTATGTGCTGCTTTTCATTATTAACTTGTTGAGAAACATCAGCTCAACCCCTTGCTTTGTCACGTGCCAGGATTTGGGCTGCAAACCAGAAGCCTACGTGCTCTGACAACTGCTAAAGAGACTTGAAATTGGATTTGTGAAATGCGGGCAAAGCCAAATTCACCTTCACGTGGCAGAGGAATTAAAAAAAACCCAACAAAGTATTCAGCCAGCAAGGAGAGGCACTGCTCAAAGATTTCATCCCAGCCTGGTTTCCTGGTCCTCTTGCAGCCCGATGTGGTACCAGAAGAAGATGCTTATGGCTGTTCTCTAAAGTCCTGGCCTTATGAGAAAGCATTAAGAGCTCTGTGACAAGGAGTTCTAGTTCACATTTCAAGTGCAAGTAGTGTTCGCTCACATGGGGCTCCATGCTGTGAATAGTCCACTCCAAAACATTCAGCTTCACGTGTCTTTTTTCGCGGCTTTCTTCTTGCAGGTATTTGCTGTTTAAAACAAAAGAAAAATCACTTTTCATCGCTGTAATTTAGGCCGAGAAAAAAAGAGCTGCTGAAAGATCCCAGGAAGACGAATGGCAGGAGAGTAAAGTGTCAGAGGATCCTCACAGCAGCTGATTTAAGGCATTGGGAGGAAAAATCCAAATCTTAAATTTACAAACACTGCGAGAGGCTGTGAGCTAGTGACCAGCAATGAGACCGACAATTCCAACAGAGGCTTCCACAAAAGCCTAAGTTCATTGCTTAGTAGAGGTCAAAAAACCCCAAATCACATGTTTTCAGAGGAAGAACAGAAAAACCAAGCGAGGAACCCTCATGTCGTCATTCCACCCTGTGCCTGAATCCCACAGACTGCGTGCACCTCCGGAAGAACAAATACAAAAGCTTTTGGGCCAGTACCTCTGGCCGAGGAAGTTTCCAGGCCACCACTTGCTGGAAAAAAGGACCGGATGCAGACCTGTTCTTATACCCTTTCCCAGGCAGCTGCTGTTAACTGGTCAGGAGAGCACCGCACTAAACCAACGCTTGGTTTCTCTCTGTGGGGCCGCTCTCCTTGCTCTTGGGCTACAAAGCTGTTGCATTAAGGGTTTTTACTCCTTCTGCATCAGTGGCAGAGACTTCTAAGGATGCCTGCTGGCACAACAGGAAAACCTGTTCCCGTTCCATTGGAGAGGTGTGCGTGCCAGCCGACACAGCTGGAAAAGCTTGCTACACGGTACCTGTCTTGAGCGAGAATGTCAGAATGACAAAGAACACCCAGTGGCATCTTGAAACACTTCTTCCCTGAAACGTTTCCCTTTCGTCAACAGCCCGGTTTTGTCGATCACTAACGCAGTTGGTGCCCCTGTGCCACGGGGCTACCATGTATTTGTCTGGGATATAGGGGGAAGGTGGCAGAAGCCAGGCACCCAAGACACTGGGTGGAGGGGACGACGTGAGACTAGGTAAGGAGTCACTGTCAGACAACTCGCAGCAAGCGAATCCAACATTTCTGGTTCGTTATCTAGAAGAAATGGGAAAACTTGCAGCCGTGTCACAGGGGCAAAATCCAAAAACCTTCTCCTAATTCGCAACACAACAGCACTGACTGAGCAGTTACTTACAGCAAAGTCTCACAAATCTTGTCCCCTTCTTGTCCCAGAGAGTCGTAGTATTTGACCGTCTTCTTTCTGGTGTCGATGACCTGTTATTAAAAGGTGACTGTTAGACAAAGCGCAACCTTGTGCTGCACAAACCTCAATGATTTTTCTTGCTGGCTTTTTCTCCCCACCCAACTCTAAATAACAAGCCCGTTTGACTCACCGCTAGTGTCCAGTGCAAGCGCAAGTTAATGGGCACTAAGATGATGTCCTTGTGGAAGAGATCCACGCCCCTGGTCCATCTTCCTACGGCTTCGTAGCCCCCAGAAGTAAGTTTTTCATAAAAGAATGAACTAAAAGCGTGGACTGATGGATATCCTTCTTTCTTACTTCTTTCCATCACAAGGCCCATGTAGAAATTAATGACCTGTACCATAAAGAGGAAGCTTGAGATGTAAAATAAGACACTAGCTTACCAAATGAAAAACACAGCAACATCTCTTTTCTGGCCACCCTGAAGTACGCAGCTGAGAGAACTCCAGCCTCAGCTGTCAGCTTTTGTTGTGAGAATTTCGCACTTGGTTACAGTTGTTTATCAAACTGCACTTTGGTAAAAACACCTGCCACCCACTCCAAGAACCTAGACTAACTCCTGGAAGCTGCACAAGACAAGTAAAGGAATTGCCAGAAGCACTGGACCCTTCAGTACCTAAAATAAGAACTGTGCAGAGATTTCTGGGCTCTGCAGTGCAGCTCATCAAATAACTTTGCAAAGACTTCTGTACACCCTGAAGGGGTATTTTGAAATAAACGCTCCATTAGAAGATCCCTGTGCTGCAGCTACTTTTACCTCATCGTTTAGCCAGCAAAGGTTCCTTAGGGTGCGGATGTCCTGGCGCGTGACCCTTAGTTTGAAGGCACTGCTCATGACCTCATCTGGCTCACCTTTGCCTAATGCAGCAATGACCTCTCTCTCCATGGCCTGAAATGAACAATTAAATGGGGAAGGACTTGTGAAACAGAGCATCCAGCATGCCAACCTGTGGGCAGCTTTCAACTCAAACACGGCCTGGAAATGAAGCTCAGGTGACAGAGCAACTGCCTTTGCTGGCTTTCGGCTAGGTTAGCAATCGCCCCTTTTTGTTGCTTGGTTGGTTTCAGCATCCTAACTTGGAACTTTGGGGGCCAGGTTTGCCTCAATTTGTTTTCACCAAGGAAGCTGAGATAAAACGCGGGGACTAGCAAACACACAGCAAACGCCTTTCCCATGTGGTGCTGCAGCCCTCGCAACGCTGAGGTTTAAGCCAACCGCAGCAGGCATTCTCCATGCCAAGGCAGCTGAGTCAGGAGCCTGAAAGAATGTGAGGGTGGGGGGAACTTCAAGGGACCTGAAGCACCAGCAAAGGGGGAAACTGAGGCAGCTACACTGCAGTCAGGCAATCGGGAGTCCAGGCTGTGCATGCAACTGGTTGCAATTTGGACGTTTCCATCTAAGCCTGCCTAAGGAATGCAAATAAACCACTAGGTCTGCTAGTATAAAATACTCTGAACTGCAAGAGCATCTTCTTCTCGGTTGAACGTGGGCTAGCAGGATAAGAAAACCCCTGGTTTTCCTTGTACTGAGCATCACCCCGCAGACGTGGTAAACTCTGGACTTGCTAGCCCTTTCCAAGTCAATCCTCTGTAGGCAAAAAAGGGGGCGCTCAGTTAGACTGCAACTCCCAAGAACAAAAGCAGTCAAAATTCAGACAAGCAGGGGAACCTGAACTCCCCCTCCCTGTTGCATAGCGTAACTAAGTGAACTCCTGTGACCACTGCTACACGCAGCGCAACCATGCCCAGTGCGCATCCACGGCTTAGTGACATCCCGAGGACGTACACAAGATGCTCGGGTCCCCCACAAGCAAGGCAACACCACGGAGCAGTAAAAGCTTCTATTACAAGTTCTATCTTCATGGTAGGACAGGTTGAGAGGCAGATCCCATAGAACTGTAGGAATCAGGTTAGCACTGCTCTGGGAGACTGCTGCTAAACCTGGACTCATTTTTGCCCGAGTAACAGAAGCCCCACAAACCCTTAGGTTAGAGCACAACTGAAGGAGTGCGTGGAGCATAAGATGCTTAAATCCTGTAAATCCTTCAAACCAGCTTTAGTGCTGACCTTTGCACCGGGAAGTCACAGCCGCAGACACTCCCTAACAGGTTAAACCCCAGTTCTTCAGATTTCAAAAAGCCTGAAGAACCACCTATAACAAATGGGGTTCCTTGCAGCTGTTTCACAGCCTTCAGTTTTGTCCAACAGCCTGTCAGCTACGGTACCTCTGTGAGCGGAGTAAAGCCGCCTGCTCTTTTCTGCAGCCTTGGCAGTTTCTTTTCTTCCACATCACAGGCAGGTGACTTTTTGGCCTCACCAGGTGACAGAGGTACCGCTTGTTTCGCTGGTCCATCCTGTTGCGGAGTATCTTCTGCTGGTGGGGAGCCCCTGCGAGGAGAGGGAGAGAGAAAGAGAGAGAGCAGTGAGCTGTGGACCTGTACTGTCCCACGGAATTCTCAAGAATTCACCTTCGGGATAAGAAATGCTTTTTCAAGGCTCCTGCTGACTGGAGCCTCGGTTGCACCCCTGTGACAACATCCTCTCAGCTTCCAGCACAATTCTTTCAGAGCAGCAAGACTGGGATAGAATCAAGCGCTGGAGGCTTTGTAAATTCCTTCCCACCTCCCTGTGCAAGACTCCTTTGGTTTCTCTTGATCAGTTTCATTCTTTGGAAAACAGGGAAGCAACCAGCACTTCCTCTGTCAAGTGCTCTGGGATCTACTGGGGATAAAGGCTGCGTGCTAGGGCTTATACTGCAAGGTATAACATGAACGCCTGCAACTCTACCTGCAGCCACATAGAGTTAGCTTACGGAAACTCAGACCAGCACAGGGAACTACAAATGGGACACCTACAGGATATTTACTTGCCTTCTGTAGGCTAGTCAAGAGAGTGACTGTCCCCATTTGGAGAGGATTACCAGTAAAACCACGCAGACTCTGAAGAGCAAACACATACACAGACATTAAAGTTGTCCATATACATGTGCCTTCTTCAAAACCAAGAAGTTGCCTTGTCACCAAAGACAAGGGCAGGGAGACCTTTTCCAGGAGGGAGACCTACAACAGACTCTCACGGTATTCTCCACTTTCAGTCCAGCGTGGTAAGAGTAGGCATCACAAGCTTTGTCAAATGACTTCCCTTGGTAGTTAAAGCCACAAAAAAAGGCAAGAAAGTGTTCCTGTTACTTGAACCCATCCTGCTCTCCCAGTTCCTTTCTTTCCTTCTCTCCCCTCGAGCTTAGGTGAACCACTGACAATTTAAGCACACAACAGTGCCGCACGGCTAAAGAGAGCGCCAGGCTTTAAAGCGGGGAGAAGAACAGGGACGGAAAGAGACACGCACACAGAGCCAAAAGAAACAAGAACCGTGACGAAAAGAGACTCTACCTGGTCACAACATCTGCCTGAGATGGCTCTGGGCAGCAAACATCTACCCATTTGACACCTGCACAGAAAAGCAGCAGTATTAGAAAAATAAGTCAACTTGCAATTTTACTTTTCAAGTAAAAACAAGTACAGAAGCCAGAGTTTTCTAAGGTAGATGAAACCTCAGAAAAATCAGGCACATTAAAGACTTCTGTAACGTGCAATACCTGTCCTTCTCTTTTTTGCCTCAGTCTCGGCAGGATCGTCCGCAGGTGCACAAGTGCTGAGGAAAGAACACACAGAACCGCGGGTTGAAACTTCCTTCAGCTTCTACCAGGCTGACTCCCCTTCACAGGGCCCAAACTTCCAAAGTTACTTTCCAGAGCCCAAAGGTTTCCCCCTCCGGCGAAAGGCCCTCGGGCGGCGCGGGGCGGCGGCGAGGAGGGCGCCGAGGGCCCCCAGCAGCCATCGGGACACACGGCCCGCGCCGGCACGCGGCGGAAGGGCGCCCGGCACGCGCGCCCGGCACCGCCTCCCTATTGGCTGCCGGGGAGCGCCCCCGCCCCTGCGAAATGGAGGGGAGGGACGGGCAGGCGGCGGGAACGGCCGCCCAGCCCTCCGCCGCCTCCTCCCCGCTTGGGCCGGGCCTGTGCCGGCCCGCCCCCGGCCAGGCGGGGAGCTTTCCCTCCCAGAAAGCCCCGAGCCGAGCCCTGGACGGCCGTGGAGGGGGACGGGTTCGTCTCCCTTTAGGGAGAGGCCCCGCAGAGGCCGGAGGGACCTCGCGAGGGACCCACAGAGGCCCGGGGGGCCCGTCGGAGGCCGGAGGGGCCCCACGGAGGACCCAGAGGCTGGAGAAGCCTTTCCGCCTCCCGCAGGACGGAGGCGGGCATCACGGGTCCTTGCGCGCCCCCTGCTGCCTCCTGTGCTCCCCGGCGGTGAGGGAATGGCATTGCCGGGCTTACCCAGCGCTATCGAGGTAGCGCAGCCACCGCTTTTTGCCCATCCGCTGGGGAGCTGCGGTGCCTGCGCCCGGCTCCGCCATGGCAGCGGTGCAACTAGGGACGCGGACGCGGCGTTCGACCATGGTGACGAACCGTGATGTAGCGGCGGCCAAGGGCCCGCTGCAGGGAGCCCGGCTAAAGCGGCCGCTGTGGGGCTGGCAAGCAGGCTGGCGAGTGCTGGGCTGGCTCCTGGTGGCCTCGGCTGGCTCTCGGGGGCAATCCCTTGCCCTGCCCCGCTGTTAAAGGTTTTTTTTTTTAATACAGTGCTTCCTAATGGTTTATCAGCTGTTGCCTGTGGGGTGGAAATGTGCACGTGTTGCTGCAGCCACGTCCTGGAGAGACTTTTCTCTCCTGGAGAGGCACATGAGGCGTGAAAACAAGTTCTTAAGTCTAAGAGGAGCAAAGGGGGCAGATGGAAGGGCTCAGGGCAGGAATGGCCGTTTGGGGCAGCCCTTGTCACAGGAGGTCCCACTAGCTTTTTATGCCTGCAGGGAGTCTTAAGTGATGGTGGGGTCTGGTTTAATGAAAACGACCTTCCTCGTTCCTTTAGGAACTTAATTGCCGCTTCACTTCTGCTTCAGGGCTCTGGCCAAGGAAGATGCCTGAGCGCTGGATGCAGAAGTGGATGTGGCGGAGGGCTTGCAGGCAGGCTGAATCCTGCAGCCGAGAGCTGGAGGGGGCGCAGGGCGTTTGTTTGAGTTCCTGAATAAGGAAAAATGCAAGGTTTTTCTCGGTTTAGCTCTGTGAAGCCAAAGCTCACCTGCAGCGCTCCTGTTTCTGTCCACAGCGGAGAGAAAGCCAGAGCGCTGAACCCACCGGACAATATTCTAGGAAAGGGGGAAGGATGGTCTTTTGGGGAAGGGATCTTCCCTGCCCCCAAGGCAGATGTGGCCCACGTGAGACTCGTACAGCTGCCCTGTGGCACAGGGTGATGCTGAGGCTTCTCTCCTGCCTTGGGACCCCCTACCCTGGGCACAGGTGTGGAGCCAGCCCTGGGGCTGCAGGATTCCTCTGCCAGGCATGTCCCCCCAGCCGCAGTTTCTCCCACCCTGCAGCAGAACCCACCACAGGACAATTCTCAGAAAAAGCAGAGAAATCTTCTCTGGGAACTGTGTTTGTTATTCTAAAGCAGCTCCTCTGTGCTTCCTGGTAACACCACTTCCTTGTCCTCACCAGGACAGGGATTTTAATGCTGTTAAATGATTTTAAAACACCTGTGTGAATGGCTTTGTGTGTGCTGGAAAAGTACCTGACAGTGATGGCAGGATCAGTGTGACTGCGGTGCCCGTCCAAAGGTTTTGTCCCAAACGGATTCCTTTGTGCGTGGTGTTTGGTGTGGAGACTGTTGTGATCTCTAAACATCAAAAACCAAACGCGTGCCGGCGCGGGCCGTGTGTCCCGATGGCTGCTGGAGGCCCTTGGCACCTTCCTCGCCGCCGCCTGCCGCCCCGCGCCGCCCGAGGGCCTTTCGCCGGAGGGGGAAACCTTTGGGCTCTGGAAAGTAACTTTGGAAGTTTGGGTCCTGTGAAGGGGAGTCAACCTGGTAGAAGCTGAAGGAAGTTTCAACCCGCGGTTCTGTGTGTTCTTTCCTCAGCACTTGTGCACCTGCGGACGATCCTGCCGAGACTGAGGCAAAAAAGAGAAGGACAGGTATTGCACGTTACAGAAGTCTTTAATGTGCCTGATTTTTCTGAGGTTTCATCTACCTTAGAAAACTCTGGCTTCTGTACTTGTTTTTACTTGAAAAGTAAAATTGCAAGTTGACTTATTTTTCTAATACTGCTGCTTTTCTGTGCAGGTGTCAAATGGGTAGATGTTTGCTGCCCAGAGCCATCTCAGGCAGATGTTGTGACCAGGTAGAGTCTCTTTTCGTCACGGTTCTTGTTTCTTTTGGCTCTGTGTGCGTGTCTCTTTCCGTCCCTGTTCTTCTCCCCGCTTTCATCCACCTGGATATGAGTCAGTTTGTCACCACAGCTGCCTTATGGCTCATGTGTGTTTAGCCAGTTGGCACCTAAAGGCACCTCGCAGCTTGTCCCTGCTTCCCACCCCAAAACGGGCACTCCAGGAGGCAGACTCCATCTCGTGGCCAAGCATGGGTCTGGGCGGTCTTACTCGGGGTGTAAAATCGCAGACCGTGAACTCGGCTCCTGCCTGAGCTGAGCAGGGCACATCTGAATTCCTGCCCGTCTTCTCCCCTGCCCACCAACCCCTCCCAGACGTTCCTCCTTCTCCACGGGCTGTCGCGGTGGTGTTTGTCACTCAGCTCAGAAGGGACACCGCCATCACCACCACTTTGTGGACTGAGAAGGACTAGGAGTGCCGGGCAGGGGTCCCTCAGCTTCCCGCCACCATTGCCGTGGCAGGGGCTTGCGTGGGGGTGGCACATCATCTCACCGAAGCCCGGCTGCAGTGTCTGGTCCACATCTGATCTGGGCTGGGAGGATGGGTTTGGGGGAGGCGTGCGGAGACCCTGCTCTGTCCTCCCGGTGTCACCAGAGAGGTGGTCAGCGCTCCTGGAGATGGGCTCTGCTCCCTCCCCTGCTGCGTGGTGCATATATATGCATATATACACGCACCGGCACAAGTGTCATTACATATGCAGGCTTCACACTTCCAAACAAATCATCATTTTCCACCGGCCGAAAATGCAATTCTGTGTAACACACTCAGACACTGGTCTAAAATAACACCCCCTCTACTCTATTATTTACTTGCAATCATCTTTGGTAATGACAGAACCTAATTAGCATGGTAGACTTTTTTTTAATCAGTATAAAGCTTAACTTCAGTCCCGTTGCCTAAACGCTTGGTTTGACCACACTAGAAGGTTTTCTTTCTTTCAAGAGATTAAAGAACATTTCAAGTTCAGCAGCAGCAGAATTCTATTTTTTCCTAAAACCAAACAGTTCTAAATTTTGTGTCAATTCTGATCAAGAATGCTCACTCATGACACCGCAGTACCGGATTTTTTTCAAAAATCACCTGGTTTATCTTTGTAGCATCTCTTAAACCTGAATATTCAGCCTAATGGGCATTCCAGATTAAGCATTCCGAAATTCATTTGCTAAACCAACATGGAATCGTGCTTAAACCACTGCCAAACAACTTCAAGTTGAACTATTTACAATTGCCTACCATCCAACACTGTGGGGACGGGGTGGGACACAACTCGCAGGATAAAGCAGATTTTCAGTGAATTGCAGGAGCAAGAGAATCAAGGCCGTATTCTCCTCCGTCAAATTATTTGAGGAGGTGTCCTAAACTATGGCCACCTCACATATTAACCCTGCAAAGGGCAGTGCAAATCCTCAGAACTAATTTAGGTTACAAACAACAAATTTAACCTCAACGCGTTATTACCTTCAAAAGAAAACAATCCACAGACATGAGTTCTGAGTTCATGTATTAATTGAGCTGTAAGCAGCCTTCAACTCTTTGTAAAAGAGTTAGACAAACCCAGATTAAAGAAGGGCCAAACCCCAAAACTAAGGCTGTTCTTCCTTTGGGGAAAAATCCTTCTGTTCATAAAACGTAACCCTCTTGGCGGGATCAGGCAAGACAGAAGGAACCTTGTTGAAATACGGGTGGTCTGATACCGAGAAGGACACCAGAAATGCACAACTGGAGGGAAGCAGCAGGGAGGATCTTGCCCACAAACATACCCCGTACCCCTTTTTGGTTTTTAGAAGTTAATAAGCTTGGAAGAAATCAGTAGAGAAATTACATGAGCACAAGCAAATGACTGAAGTCTTCATCTATTTGCTATATTTTTAGAACAATCTTTGCTCTATTACGTTAAGATGGATGTGGAAGCGGGACACCTGTGATCTGAGAAGAAATAGATGTGTATCTAAACCAGAAAATTAAACGGCTGGCTTAGATCCATTCCGCTCTTTTGGACTTTACAACATTGTCCAGTTTTTAAACATCCACGTTTTTGTTTCCAGATCATCATTCGTTGAAACCTCCCTCTTCAGTCTACCACATTTTCCAGGATCATGCCACTTCTTCAATACTTGCAGCCTCAAAGGAACTCCTGGCGCCTCACCTGCTCCAGATATTTCTGAGACTGGTAATAACCCCTAAAATGTCAAAGCTCTTACCCCCCACAAAGTCACAGGAAATCCTCCCTGGCTAAAATGTCAAACACCAGGAGCCTGCATCCCTCCAAAAGCAGTTTACGCCCCAGCATCCTGACACATATTGAGGGTTCGTACAAGCCACTCCCACAGCTCACCGAAATTCCACAGTCTCTACTAGCTCATTTTGTTGTTCTTCGGGCATTTTCTCTTCCTAATCTTTGCTCTCTTGCCAAACTAGGCTCCTGGAATGAATGCGGAAGAAAAAAGAAGAAAAGCCAAACTTCTTTATCCTCCCTCTATTCAAACTCTGCTGGTAAGCGGATCAAGACTGGTGTTAGTATTAAATAACCATTTTGTTCTGACCTTGAATTTGTGACGTGTCCATTTTAAAAATCTCCAGATCCCTTGATGGTTACCAACGGTCCTTCCCCTTCATTGGGCATTGCTGGAATCGAGGTGGAAGCCCTGAAGTCCAGGCTTGTGTGTTTCCAATCATTCTCTCCATCCTTGAAGCATATTGAAAACAACGTGTAGTGCTGTAGGGATGACATTTTTGAGCACGTTCATCAAGGTGCGTTACAGTCATCTACTCCACAGGCAGGGAATGCCAGGGCCGCAGCATTATTTGGGGGGCAGCAGACAGAAAAGGGTTCCGTGGACAGAAGCAGCTGTGAGGTATGGAAGTGAGGACCGCGTGTTCTTTGCGCTTCCGAGATCCAGGTTTTCCTCACGGGGATCCAAGTTACAGGTTTCACTTCCTTAATGGAAGATACTGGCAAAGAAAGCGATTGAAGTATTTTTTAAATCCTAAATTCCTATAAAATTACGTAGTTCCACGTGTTTTCTTAAGGAAAGCTGCAGCCCCACATTACACATCATCAAATCTACGATAACATTTACGCAAGGTGTAATTGCGCTCACTTCACACTCCTTCCAGCTCCCTGCTACTCAGTTTAGCAATCGATCCAAGAGAGAAGGAACAGCTTTTGCCTCTCTCCCCCTGAAGCACACCATCACCAGAGCAGATCACTGCTGGGGGGGCTGGGAATCCACTGGGAGGGAAAGCAGAGCAGCCCCTTCCCATGACAGTTCCCACACTCCACCAAAACAAAAAAAAAAAAGACAAGAAAAGACAAGAATGTGTTTTGAAAAATGAGACTATCAGACAAGAAGCACGGAAGCCCAGCTTCCTCCCACCACCTCTGCCGCTTGCACTGGCCCTGGGGCTCACTCCGTGCCACCAAGCCGGCAGGAGACTAGTCCAGCAGCAAAAAGCAAACGATTTTCTGACAGCTTCGGGCACTGAGCAGCCCAACAAAACGTCAGATCAAGGGCAGCTGATGAAGGAGGAACACAAAGAACGACCGATCCTTTTGGTGGCGTCAAGCTGTCAGATTGTTTCCAGCCTTCTCAAACTGCTTCCTTAGTTCTTCCTCCACAACTTGGTAAGAAAAATCAGCATTTTAAAAAATAGATGTGTGGAGTATCTTGTAAGTAGATCTATAAATTGAGCATTTATACTATACAAGTTACTCTGATTAAAAAAAACAACCAACGAAACAAAAGACCTGACTACCACATTAAACAATTTCTGACCAGACACGTACCAAGTAATCACCACCACCATTAACTAATTCACACAATGAGACTCACTATTTTTTCCTTTAACTAGTCTTCTTCCCGACCCTTCCATGCCTGAATCACGTGCACTCCAGTGAGCACAATTTCCATGAATGAAAACACAATAAAAGCGACTTGGAAAAACGTGGCAATTATTACAGCGTACCGATGGTATCTGAAGTGTACTCCAGTATTTGAAGTATCAGTAGCGTCTAATAGCTTAGAGTCTCTTAGTTAAAAAGAGTTTCCAGAGTATAATCCCACTATGGAGTATAAGCTGTGAAAGGGAATTTGAGTGGGGACTTTTTTCCCCCCTTTTCCCCCCTACCTTTGCTTTGCTGCTGAAATAGCAAGTCCCATTACTTGCAAAAGCCCCTGGTATTTCTTCTCCATCCCCAATGCTGACATTAGGGCTCGTGGCTACACAGTCAAGTCAAGCCTGCAAAGCAATGCAGCCGGAAACGGAATCAGAAAAAAAATAATCTTGCTCCTCTGTCTTTTTAATGTTTGATTCATTCTCCCTACTTGCCCACTCGATTGGCGTCTCCAAGGGGTATGCAAATCCCATTTTACCCCTAAAGCCTTTCCTAAAGTCCGAACCACTTCTGCCGCAAAATGTGGTCCCCGGTCTGATGACATTCCCGTCGGGATTCCAAACCTCAGAATAATTTCCCTCAGTAACACCTTCACTACCTCCCGTGCCTGGCTGGTACAGCAGGGAAAAGCTTCAGGCCATCCAGAAAAAGTACCCACCAGAACCAACAAATACCGGTACCCGACTTGCCCGGGAAGCTCAGAAAAATCAATTTGCCAGTAATCCCCTGGTGTGTTTCCTTTCTTTATTGCTCCTGGTGGGGGTCTTGGCTCACTGCGGGGATTATTCTTCTGACATATTTCACATCTGTTTACAACACTGTTTGCAATACTAGTCATTCCCACTCCCAAAGCTTACGTCTTAGTATTATCTACTAAAGCCTCCATTCCCCAATGGGTTTCTTTATGAGTTTTCTCTGAAATGTCTCTCACAAGATTCTCAGCTGATATCACACGCTGATCCTTGGCCATCCACCATCCGTTTTCATCCTCACCGGACATTAACAACTTAGCTAATTGCTCGTCCCTTCCTGTAGACTTGGCAGGCTGACTTAAATGTTGGGATCTTCCAGGCCACGTCCCCAGGATTTTCTTTTCTGCAGCTTGCCCAGCAGTCAGAGCCGCCTTTCGGTTTTCTGTAATGATGAAAGAGTGGCCAAATTGATGAGCCTTACAGTGCATCCCAGCAAGTTGTTTAGGCAATTGCGCCACTTCTAACAACTTCTTTATTAAATTTCCTTATTTAGCTGGTGTTCCTTGAGCAGACAGGAGACCTCTTTCCTTCCACAATGCTCCGTGTGCATGTAACACCCTGAAAGCACATCTCGAGTCAGTCCCTATGTTCGCAAGTTTCCCAGCTGCTATTCCCAGAGCTCTGATTAATGCAATTAATTCTGCTTTTTGTGCTGAAGTTCCTGGAGGGAGTGCTTCTGCCGCTATAACTTCTTCTTCTAGGACTGCAGCATATCCTGCCTTTCTAGTTCTGTTAGCAACAAAACCACTCCCGTCCACAAATAGATTCATTTCTGCTGAGTCTATAGGTTCATCCTTTAAATCCGCTCGACTAGAATAAACCTGTTCCATTGTTACCAGACAGTCACGTTCTAATTCTGTCTCACTCGCTAAAGGTAACAAGGTTGCTGGGTTCAGCACTGAAGTCACTTTTAATTCTACATCATCCTGTTCTAATAAAATAGCCTGATATTTCCTCATTCGGCGAGGGGACAACCAATGCTCCCCCTTTTGCTCTAAAACAGTAGCCGCCGCATGTGGTACCTGAACGACCAGCTTCTGTCCCAGGGTTAACTTCCGCGCCTCTTGCATGAGCGTTACGGTCGCTGCCACCGCCCGCAAACAAGAAGCCAACCTTGACTTACTTGGTCCAGCTGCCTGGAAAGATATCCTACCGGTCTTTTCCAGGATCCGGTCTTCTGAATCAGTACTCCCAAAGCAATACGGTGTTTCTCATAAACAAATAACTCCAAAGGTTTTTCCAGGTTTGGCAGTCCGAGGCGCTAACAAGCCAAAATCAATGATCCACAGGCAACACCATCCGGCCATTCCCAAAAACGCTCTCAGCTCCTGTTTAGAGTTTGGTTCAGGCGTTGGACAGATTGCTTCTTTCCGCCCCATTCCCAGGCTCCGTTCTCCCTGCGTAACCGTAAAACCCAGACAAACAACAGTTTGTTGCACCACTTGAGCCGCCTTCTGAGATACTCCATATCCAGCTGCTCCTAGAAAATTCAAGGGATCAATCGTATGTTGCACACAATCAGGTTCTGTCTGTGTCCCCAGGAGAATATCGTCCACGTACTGTAACAAGGTTACTGCCACATTTTAAGCCATTGATCTCTTTCCTTTATAGTGGTCAGCAGAGCGTACGGATTAGCCACTACGGAGTAGTATTATATTCTGATTGTCGTTCCCGCAACAGTCTGTATTTAATAAACTTCTCTATCGATGGTTCAAGTCCTCTTTTTCCTTCTAATTTTACTGGATATTGTTTTTGTCTTACCGGTCGTGCATTCGGCTTTAAGTCAGTATTTACCAGTTCTGCTGCTTTAGATCGTCCCGGTGTTCCCGCTTCCCATACGAGAGGATTCACTGCATTCATCACTCCTCCGGGACTGTAGATGTCTGCACATCTTGGTTTTGCTGGAATAAGGAAACTTGTGCCTCCAACGCTTTTTCTTCTGGCATTTGCACATGGATATGATTATCTTCAAATGCAATCTGAGCATTAAGTTTACTTCATAAATCCCTTCCCAACGTTCCAAACACGGGCTTGAATGCGCAGGGATGATGAGGGACGGTAAGGGAGCTGTAGCTCACCCCTCGGCTCTATCCTGTCACTATAAACCTGGGACTGTCCACGGCGTGTGGTGTGCTGGCTGCTGTTAAACGCCCGGCACCCGATTCTGCAGAACTGAAATCAAGACAACTCTCCTGACTGAGTGCGTTGATTGGTTTTTGCGCAGCGGGTGAAGAACCCTGATTTAGGGACATCTCCTCCCACCCTGGTTTTTCCCGTTCCCTGCTTGCGGCTCCCTTTGGGTGAGCCCTGGCCCCGGCTGCTCGACCCTGCTCACCTGCACCATTCTGGGCCTCCACAATAGAGCTGCCTCCCCGCTGCGGAGCGAGGAGACCCAAAGGACATGTGGCAGAGCGGTCCCCAGGGGGAGACGCCACCGTCCGTCCCCGGAGCGGCCAGAACAAGGGTTTCGTGCAGGGCTGCTTGGTCTGAGGAGAAAGAGCCCTGGAGACAAGATCTCAACACAAAGACCGCCAGAACCCAGGCTTAACAGGGCTGGACCAGCCCCTCCGATAGCCCGGCCGCAAAGCTTCCCAAATGAGACAAAAGCTGGGTCTTCGCCTGACCCAGGCTGTAGGAGGGAGGAAGAAGAGGGAAAGCGTTGCAGGGAAGATGGCCAGACAGACGCAGACGGGGGAGTAAACTGTTTATTGCAACACAAGCGGGTAAGGTCTGTCTCTGCTGCCCAGGGGCTCTACACCTCTCTTGCCGCACACCTCCTCAGGACATCGTCCACAAGCCTTCCCACGAACGCCCTCCTTTCTGACGTGGGCGGCTGGGGCTCGCCTCCGACAGGCTTTACACGCAGTGATCTGCGCCGGGCTCCTGTCTGGGCAGGGGGCTTGGGACCCGCTGGAGGGACGGGCTGGCGGGACCACTGCGGGCCCATGGAGGAGAGGGCGTCCTTAGCGGGACAGCACTGCTTCGGATCTCGTGGTGTGTCTGTTTTTGTGACACCCCTCCCGCAACTCGGTTCGGGGGACACTGCAGGCCCACGTTGACAGATCCGCTGCAATACAGAGTCGACTGTGCGACGTGACCTGGTCCTTACACTCAAAGTGCTGTCTAAGGACGTGTCAGAGTCAGCGTCGCTACTGACCCTCCTGGGCAGCTTGGCACCTTCCTGTCCCCGCTCATGCTGGGGGAAGGTGTGGCCTTCCTCCAGATCTGATCCCGCTCTGCTGCATCGCCCTGATATCAGGGAGATCCTGGAGCTCTTGGGTGGAGGTGGGCAAGCTGGGCTTCGAGCCTGCAGCAGCGGCTGGGCCAGGCGAGAAGTGTTGATGGCCCCCGGCGGTTTGGGGGCATCCTTCAACTTGGTCAGGTGTTGCCGAAGCCTTTCCTGAGAAGGAGACACCAGGTTGTGGCTCGCTGTTGCCTGGACAAGCGCTCGCACCCCTGCGTGCCGAGGCTTCACGCGGGCGCAGGCCAGGGCTCTGCTTCAGCCGTGCCACGAGGGCAGAAGAGAAAGGCTTCCCTCGGGACTCTGCGTGGCTGCCCATGCCCACCCCAGCACCTCGCGCCGGCTCAGCTCCGAGCCCGGTAGTCCTTTCCCCGCCACACCGCCCGGCCCCGCCAGCACAGCCCTCGCCTCTGCTGCACCGACCGCCTCCCCAGCACGCAGCAAGTGAAGCCCCAGCCCTCGGCACCGTGACGCTGACCGGTGCCCACCAACGCTCGGCTTTGCCTACCTCTTCTCGCCTGGACACTTGCTGGGCGCGCAGCTTGAGCGTGGTCAGGTACTGCCTGTACTCGTTGAACTCCTTCAGAGTGCAGACCACCTCTGGAGAGAGGAGGGGAGAAACCCCCAAGAACAGTCAAGCCAGCAGACTGCCTTCCCCGAAAGAGCCCCAGCCCAGCCGAGGGGAGCTGCTCCTCTGCAGGAGGGGGATCCCTGCTCCCAGGGAACCACTTCTATCAGCCCGATGACGTCCAAACCTACTCTGCCCTCACTGGTGACCAGGCCCTGTCTCTGCAGCCTCTGCAAGTTGTCTTTGCGCTTGTGATACTCCTGCAGATACGGGTTGTGCAGGCTGTTGTACTCCGTGCGCAGCAGGTGACAGTAGGGATCTCCCGGGTCGTAAAAGCCTGAGGGCCGTTGAAGCTGTAAGAACCATGTTCCAGAGCATGAACGGGGCAGGAGAGAGCAGCAGGGACAAACGCCCTCCCGAGCTCCTCACGCACACAGGGTGGCATTGCCAAACCCGTGAGGTGTAGCCTAATTCCTGGCTTACTTCCCACCCCGAGGAAACATCTCCCTACTTCGGAGACTCTCCAAGGGAGGAGAAGCCCTGTGCCTACATCCTCCTGTCTGGTGGCTATCCCCTCTTGCTGTAGGAAGACGAGGGGCTGTTTACTACGGGGGGGAGAGAGTTGTACCCACTGCTGCACCTGTGAGGAGCTCAGCGGAAATGCTGCCTACAGCCATGTCTTCTCCTCTGGCAATTCACTCTGATTGCACCAATGGGCCTGTGCTCCCCAGAGGTGCCAGGCTGTCCTTGTGGAAAGGTAAAGGGAGTTTGAAGACCTGACAGCAGCGCTCTTCTCCACCCAGCTCTGGGCAGCTCTGCTATGGGCAGCTCTCCTTTCTCTCGGCACCACGGTGCCAGGAGCTTCCCTCGACTCCCCAGCCCCGTCCGATTGAAGGGCTGCAGCCCCCGCCGTAGCGCAGGTGGCCACAAGGACTTCTCCGAATGATGGGGACACCATAAAAGGGGAGAGCTTTTCTACCCTTTCCTGCTGCCTTTACCTTTTCCCCCAGCTTTGCTCGGCACTTTGCCTACTCACTACCCTCAGCCAACATTTCATCAAATGTTGATGAAATGCTGTCCTTTGTGGGAACTTTGCTCATTATAACGTACCAAAACACACCTCCATCCCAGAGGCTACCCGCCTCCAAGGTGCGACCACTCCTCGTTGAGTACACCAATCATAATAAAAGTATTCATGACTCAGGTCACTCAAACTCCACTTTGAAGATAAAAAATAGTATAAAAATAGCCCGAGAGAGGGGGGATATCAGGGAAGTCACCATCGTGAACAAGGCGAGGAGGACTCCATCACCGACTTCCGGGATCAGTCGACGGGCTGAGCCTTCCTTCCCCCCCACAGGGACGCCTTTGGTAAGACTTGGACTATACCGAGTGCTTCCTCGGGAAACTTAGAAATCTCTCTAGAGAATCTCTCTCCTACAGTTGTAGCCAGGCTGTACTGTTTATAACTTTGTCGCACGTTTTGTATATTGAACAACACCTTTCTTTGCACGTGCTTTGCAGACAGTGTGTTTATCACCGGCAATCCTAAGAACCTATAGATGTGTTGTTTAAATAAACTGCACTGTTTAAGCAGCTAGTCGTTCCGGTTTCTCACTGAACGCGACCAAAGACTCGAGAGTGGCCGTGCTAGTTCATGAGCACGACTAGGCTGAAGGTGCAGTCCACTATTAGTGTTTCCAAATCATAACAGTTTAATACATATTAAACGCGACTGGACTGCTAGTGGCGAATTTGGCATCACTCAGAACTTAAACCTGGCCGCACCTAGCCTCCCACCTCAGTGAGGAGTGTTAGAACACAAGGGGGTCTATTTTCTGCCAAAACCGCTTTGCCCCTTTCACGCAACACTCCCATATCAAAGGAGCCAACCCGCTGCGAGCTGCTCTGTCGCACCTACAGAGGATACAGAGCTAACCCAGCTTTCAGCTACCTTTTTGCCCAAGCAATTCAGTTTTAGACTTTTGGCTTCAGCAGTCCCCGGTCTGGCCCCTCTTTCAGCCTCCTCCAGGGACCCAAGAGTGGCCGCCGATGCGCTGAGGGTGAGGATGCTCATCAAGGCTGGCAGCTGGGAAAGCGGAGCAGGGAAGTATTGCTATCTGTCATCGAATTTAAAGTTAACCATGGCTCTGTAGTTAATCAAGTTTTATGTACTGGCTCCATAGTGTGGTGGTGCAGCTCCCCATCACCGCCATCCTTCAGGCCACTCGGTACTTGGCGTGATCTCCCTCCCAAGCTGGGCCACAGAACGTGACACAGCAGTGTAACATGAAAGAGAAGGTAGAGAGCCACAGAGCAGAGCACAGTAGTGTGCCCAGTCCCCACGGCTCCTACTGTTTGAAGATGATAACCTCAACGGATCGCTCCTGACACCGTATGGATCGTGGCCACAGGGCGGGGAGTACCAGGACCCTGAAGGCCTACCAAGCTCTGGGGGTGCGTAACCATCGTCCGAGTCGGGCCGGAGTAGAAAAGTACCTGACAAAAGTCAATTGTCTCGGATCCTGTAAGTAGGGATTCTAGTAAAGACCCTTTGAGCTCTTCTGGATCGCAGCGGGCTGTGGCCAGTAACCGCCCTGAGTTGAGGTACCTCTCAGGCTGACGCCTCGAGGCCGGGGCAGGAGAAGACCCTTCTCAAACCTCAACTGTCACCCGTTGAGGAACGCCGAGGCATCGTGAGTATTTACCCTAAATCTGAGAAAGGGAAATTTTAGCTATAGGCTAGTCTCTCTCTCTCTCACCCACCTCTCCACCTGTATGCAGTGAGATACACATTAGCTGTATGGCTGGGGATGCTCTTGTGTCCACCCATGCGTGTGCAGGACCTAAAAGCGGCACCTTTTGGCTCACTGGCATTGCCTGCTATTAAGAAATTCCCGACGGCAGACCTGTACGTGTGTGTGCTTAGATATTATTCAATTATTTTGTTTGCTCACTTTGTGAATCCCTAAGTCAGTTAATGGTTAAATGCTGCTAAAATTCAACGTCTCAATCTACCTTACATCATTAATAACTTTTGCTAAATCATAACCGTGTCAAGTATTTTCATCCGCGACACAATAGTTAAGGATGACTGTAGGTAGTTGCTAAGGAGAGGATCAAAGGGAATTGTTTGAAGGAACATCTGTAGCCTAATTATTTGGTCTACCTGGGACACTAAGACCTTAACTGAACATCTAATCAAGATGTTTCTCCCAACAACCCCACTTTGGCAGTGAATACCCAAGTCCAGGCGTCCTTGACGGAACCGTCTTCACGATAATACTAAAAAACACAGCCGCAGGCCAAGAAGCCCCTTGCCCAGGTGAAGACCCTTCCTCCAGGCAGGAGCAGTGATTGAAGATATGAGACTGGTGTGTAAATTCCTGAGCAGCCCTTGTAACTGGGAGTGTACTGCCTTGTGACTTTGGTGTCTAAATACACGGAGGAAACCGGCATGGGCTGTGCTTGATGTGTGGGGATCCACCGAGCACCGGGGCCTGAATAAAATGCAGAGTCTGCATCAGTGGACAAGGGAAGAGCTACGGATATCACCTATCTGGACTCCTGCAAGGCCTTTGACACGGTTCCCCACAACACCCTTCTCTCTAAGTTGGAGAGATATGCATTTGATGGGCGGACTGTTCAGTGGGTAAGGAACTGGCTGGGTGGTCGCATCCAGAGGGTGGTGGTCAATGGCTCGATGTCCAGATGGAGAGGAGTGACAAGCGGTATCCCTCAGGGATCCGTACTGGGACCAGTGCTGTTTAATATCTTCATCAATGATTTAGACAGTGGGATCAAGTGCACCCTCAGAAAGTTTGCAGGTGACACCAAGCTGAGTGGTGCGGTCGACATGCCAGAGGGACGGGTTGTCATCCAGAGGGACCTGGACAAGCCAGAGAGGTGGGCCTGAGCGAACCTCATGAAATTCAAGAAGGCCAAGTGCAAGGTCCTGCACTTGGGTCGGGACAATCCTCCTTATCAATACAGGCTGGGGGTTGATGTGATAGAGCAGCCCTGTGGAAAAGGACTTGGGGGTGCTGGTTGATGAAAAGCTGAACGTGAGCCAACGATGTGCACTTGCAGCCCAGAAGGCCAATCGCATCCTGGGCTGCATCAAAAGAAGCGTGGCCAGCAGGTCGAGAGAGGTGATTCTCCCCCTCTACTCTGCTCTCGTGAGACCCCACCTGGAGTACTGCCATTTAACCACAAAATTTAACACACCAAATGAGCGTTTAATTTCTACTCGGAGCTTTCATCAGGAAGTGAAAATCTAATCATGTATTTTCAAAGCATCTTATCAAAACTGGGGATCCCTCCCACAACAGAGAACATGAATTTGGCTGAGCCCAGCCTAAACAGAACCCAGCAGCCGCGCAGTGCTGGGAAAGGTCTTGCGCATCCCCATGCACTTCTCCTGGTCGATGAAGAGCGAGTTGGCTTTGACGGCCAGGTCATGCTGCAAGACCGACTTGGCATGAGCCAGCATTTGCAGGGTGTCCTCGGTGTCTCTCAGACGCTGCTGAAGGCTCTGGACCGTCTCATCTATTTCGTGGACCTCATTGACAAGGCTGGAAAACAGCAAGGAACCCTCGTTAACGGTCCCATCACGTGGGTGGTTTCGAGCTTGGTCCTGCTGAAGGGCGCCTTGGGCACAGGATTTCCCCCTTCAGCACGCTCAGACTAACTCGGACCCCCCGTTTCTGGCAGATGCATGGGAAAGCTGAGGGCAGAGCTCCTCCAGACCTCAGCGGGGAGGCATGGCTAAGTCTGCGCGAAGGCTTTGGCAACGCGCAGGCACGTCTCCCAGAGCAGCTCGTGCCACCGAGAAGAGGGATGAGCAGCTGTGGTGTCCTGTTCCCCTTTGGTTTTGCAGGTTTGTTGGGTCCCCCTCCTGGATTCCCCTGTGCAGGGGTCCTGCCCACACCCACGGATGCACACACAGCGAAACAGGACAGCTGGGAGAGGCAAAAATTGAATGGGAAACAAGCAGAGGATGGAGAAAACAACAGTGTACGAGATGCTAAACAGGCTCTGGGGCTGGGTTTCACTTGCTTCTAAAAGGCTTCACCTGGAGTCTTGCCCAGCAGGCTCCCCGGAGGAGGTGTAAAGTTTGGGGTGCCTCACAGGAGGTGCTGCTGGGCACTCAGGGCAGCCTGCTCCTCCACAGCCCCTCGGGCTGCAATCCCACAGAGCTCACAATGTCCTTGAAAGGGTTTGTCCCCAGGGGAGGTGAGGACAGCCCTTACTCCTTCTCCAGAGGGTGCACCCTTCCTGGAGGTTCCCCAAAAGGAAGGACCTAAGTGCTCTCAGCGCAAGCCTCTTGGAGAGTAAAGGCTTATCCTAAAAAACTGAGTACATCCAACTGCCAGGAAGCAGGCAGGAGAGAAGATGAGGCTTATCCAAGTGGGAAAAATCCAGCCCCTCACAGGGTGGCATCAGGCTGCTCCCAGCTGTGGTGTACAGCCTCCTTTGTGGGTGCAGAGCTCTCCCAGCACCCAAAGGCTGGGATACCTGCTCATTCCTTTTGATGAGAGCAGAGCCCTTCTGGAAGGAGTATTTAGGAAAAACATCCCATGACTGGTTTTGTCATCCAGTGATGTTCCTGAGTGCTACTACCCATGACTCCTCAAGGACCCTGCCGGCCCCGTGCTCCTGCCTTACCGGAGCTGGGCAGTGTCCCGGCACAGCTCCATGTTTGGTCTCCGTGTGCGCTCTTCCAGCCGGGTCTGAGCCACTTTGAACGGAGGTCCTTGGTCCCTCATGGCTTTTTTGATGGCTTCTATGTTCATCTCCATTTGGAAGATTTCCCGCAGTGTCTGCCGCAAAAAAGAAACACACGGATGAATGAAAAAATACCTTCTCAAGTGACAACATAATTTCCTTTTTCTCCTGTCCGTCTGCAGAAAAAACAAGCCTGTCTTTGCTGTTGCTGTCATGTCAGAGGAGGTGTTGGAGCAGTGATGGACACAGTGAGTTACCAGCTTCCCAAAGCTACTGCTTGCAGAAACTGATCATCCATCAATAGCAACTCAGAGAGGGAAGGTTATTCATGCATGAAAAATTTTCATTTTTCACTGAAGGACGTGGCACCAGCCCGCAACGCTGCCAGCCCAGTCTCCGCTCAGTGAATCAATACGGTGTGGAGCACTTTTCAGGAGGCTCTCCATGAGACCCACTGGTCCGAGCCAGGTGCCCATCACTGCTCTCCACTTCCTCTGCTTGGCAGAGCAAGCACACGGATACCCGTGCAGCAACCACAGAGCACTGAGAGTGAAAGCACGTCCTTGGGGGAGAAGCAAGCCTGCGAACCCCCCGGCAGGCAGCCCAGCAGAGGCCCAGCAAAGACTCTCTGCAGGGCAGCCAGCGCTTCTGAAGTAACTCCCAGGAGATGCAACCAGCGGTGGCCTTTTCTGCTGGAAATCCCTGTGCTGCCAGGCTGCCAGCTAGGATGCGCTAGCAAAAGACAGGATCCCTTGAGATGAAATCACAGTGCCAGCTCCTCCTGCTCCAAGAAGAAAGTCCCCAGGACTTGGGGTTTCTAACAGAAAATGATGCTATAACCAGCTTCCTGCGGCCACCGTTCTTCTCCTTGGGCCAGGTCTGCGTGGAGGGTCCTGCTTCGGAGGTGTCCCTGGGAAGTGACAGTGTCACACCCAAAGGGAGGGGTTCAGGCTACCTTGGCCAGGTGGGTCTGAATCTTGCTCTTGGCGTCGGCTGTCTCGGCGATGCGGCTGGTGAAGGCGACGTTCACCCTGTTGAACTGGCACCGCATCTCGTTGGCCGTCACCTCCAGCAGGTTCCTGGTGTTGTCCCGCAGCTTGGCAGAGGCCGCCCGTTCGCTCTGGGAGCGGAGGATGTTGCCGTCTGTGAACTTGGCCCAGGACTCTGGCACCGAGATCCTGGGAGGAAGGAGAGGCCCCTGGTAAGCCCGTGCTGCTGAAGCTGGACGTGGGCAGGCAAGGACCCTGCCAGGGAGCAGCGTGGGTCAAATGTAGCTTTAATCTGCGCTTTTATTTTGACCATAGGTCGTGTTTTAACCCCAGACGGCAGCTAGGACCATGCAGCCACTTGTGCAGTTCTCCCCCTTTCCTCCAGAAATCCAAGGAGAAGAAGGAGAATAGGAGGGGAAAGGGAAGGGAAAACTTTTGTGTGGAGATAAAAGACAGTTAAGTAGAAGAACAATAGCAGAAAGGAAAAGAACAGCAACAACAGAATAAGAATGAGAATAATAATAATAATAATGATGAGCAGAGAGAAATGGCCCCTCTGAAGCCGGTGTCTCCAGGCAGGACGGACCTGCCTTTACAGTGGGCTGGGGACCAGCAGCTCCCTGCCAGGGGAAGGCACCGCACATCCCCGGGACAGCTTGCTGCTCGTGTGCCACCCGGCGTGCACTCACGTGGCATCGACCCGCTCCACCCCTCGGTAGTAGCTGATGCCATGGGAGGTGTTCCTCAGGTGGTGGCACTTGTCATCGATGCGGTGGGCCGCCTGCTTGTTGGCCAGGTCTCTCTCCAGCTCATGCTGGGCCACCCTGTTGGACCTTCAACATGCAAACAACAGCCATCGGTGGGGATGTACGGGTGGAACGGCTTCCTCCCCGTTCCACTTCCCCGCAGCTCCCGCCTGGGCAGCTCTGTCCTCCCATGAGTATCACCGCCCGCTTCCCATGGAGCCTGCATGGGTTTTACAGCTGCGGGGTGTGGGTAGAGGTCGGGGTCTGCTGGGGGTTCACATCCCAACTGCAAAGGCCCATCGGCCCTACGGCATGAGATAAGGAGCTTCTCCTTACGTGAGCTGGGCTTTTGTCTTATCCAGGTACTGCTGCATCCTCTCCTGGCACGACCTGATGACATCGATTTCCTAGGCAAAGGCAAAACATGTAATGATGTCATCTCTTTTATTAGACCAACTAAGAGGCTGCTGCGTGGGGGAACACCGTCCCCTGGCCCAGCAGGTTTTGGGGGTTGGAAGGGTTGAGCACCTCGCCAGCAGTAAGGAGCCAGGTAGGGAACAAGGCTGCAAAGCCTCCTCGGGGCAGTTTACGTAAAAATAGCTTTCACACATGATGTGAGTTGCCAAGCTTACTGTGAAGAGCTGTTTCTCCACGTCATCATGGACGAGGTCGATGCCCATCCTCTTCTCCCGCTGAAGCAAGCACTCCTGAGCGACCTGTTGGGGACATGCCATGACTGTTGGCTGCCGGGGCAGGGTTCTCTAGAGGGACGGGCCCCATCTCAAGATGGGAAGAAAAGGGAAGAAAAAAGTGCCCCGGGCAGCTGGTTTAGCTGACAATGAGCAGCCGAGCTGCAACATCAGCGTTAAAGCAACATGAGGGAGCACACGTGTCCCTGGTGCAACCGCAGCTGAATGCAGGGCCCTGTGTCAGCCTTGATGCTGACCTCGCCAGAGCCTTGTAGCAAGACGTGGGCTTGTGTCTCCCAAACCAGGATTTTGGATGAGCCGCTTATAAAAATAGTGGGTTCTGATGGGCTCAGAATGTGCTGATAGGAGATGCAGCAGATGGCAAGGGATTTGTTGATCACTAACTAATGGTCTCTTCCTAAAAGCTTTCTAGATGTTATGGAGCTGCAGTGAAACTTAACTGGACGTCTGAGTGGCTGCAGATGTTTCAGCAGTGGGCTACAGCTTGCAGGCCACTGCACAGGGTGCTTACCTGGAGAGGGGCCTCCGTCTCGGCCAAGGCTCTCTCCAGCCTTTTCTTCATGTCCGTGAGGGCGTTGGTCTCCCCGATCATCTCACCCAGCTCACGGCAGAGCTCCGATTTCCAAAATCCAATATCATTGGCACGAACTCCCAGGTTTTTGGTGCTTTCTCCTTGTGTCTTCTCTGTCTGCTGATATTTATCCTGAATCATGCGGGAGGTATCAACTCTCAGACGCTCCGCGTTGTGCTGGCAAGTTTCTGACTCTCTGTAGTTGGTCAGGTTGGACCTGTGCCAGTCCTCAGGGGTGTACCGGGTGATGAAGGTTGTTCTGTTGGCAATGACAGGAAGCTTCTTGCTGGCGGTCATCCCCTGGGAACTTTTGGAAAAGGGAGCCAAAGTTGGGTTGATGGCAGCTGGTTTGTAGTAGGTGCTGGGCATCCAGGGGAGGCCGGAGCTCTGAGGCAGCGGGTAGTAAGGAAAACGGGCCTTATAGCTTGAAGCCATGGCACTGATGGCAGGCAGAAACTTGCTAGGTGTTGATCGTGGATGGGTGTACGTTGCCGTTAAGGGAGATCGACCAGGCTGCATTCTTGAACACTGCTCTTCAGGTACGTGTCCTGCACAGAGGAGCAGAGAGAAGACAACCGCACTCAGTAAGCTCCTGCACTTGCCTTCCCTCTTACAGCAACACGTGCAACTTGGAACACAAACAGCGATGCACACAGCACCTACACATTGCCTGTGCAGACCTAAAACTCTTGAAAGCAAATCCCTTCTGACAGCGTCCCAAGCATTTGTATCTAGAGAAAGATCTGGCTTTGTTGTTCATATCTCGCATCAGGTCTTGAAATGGGGAAAAAACCAAATCATGGCTGCTCAAGAGAGTGACAGATATTGTGCCCTCATTTTCCTTCAGTCTGTCAGTCCCGTGAAACTGTAGCTGCTGATTCTCTGCTGTTCATCTGCTTCTTTTGGCTGGGTTTGGTATCTGCTGATCTTCTAGTACTCCACGTGTCATTTTCTCTTTCAAAGTGCCATTACCAGCCCCAAGAGCTGCGCCCCTTTGGACACACAGCTGCTACCAGCCCAGCGCGATTTGTGGGTGAGGGACTCCATCCTCATCCCTCCACATTCACTTGCATTAAATGCTCAAGTGAGCAGTCTGCAGGTGAGCAGAGCTTTGCAGGACTATATCCAAATTTGAACACACACACACACACACACCCCGTCCCCTACCCCGGAATCTATTTCAGCCTCAAAAGAACAGCCATCTCTGTCTTGCAAAAGAAGAAAAATGTCCATGGCTCACCTGATGTAAAATCACTGCGCTTGGAAAGGAGATATCCCACCAAGTCCTTTCAGAGGGCTTTGTAAACACCAGCCTTGCAGTAGCCCTAGGAGGAATGGCCACACGTGAAGATTTTGATACCAAGAACTGTGGGTGCCATTGCTCTTTTCAGATTGAGGTTATCGGTCAGTTGTTATCAGAAACATAATGCAGAGGGCCACCAACTGCACCTAACACACCGAATGTGAGGACGAACACTCAGGAGGGTAAGTTATGCTCGGTGGGAAGCTCTTGTAAGGTTGCAAGTATCACCCACGGGCAGGAATAAGTCCCTGTGGCTGCCGTAGCCAGCTGGACGTGCCCTTCCCCTAACACCATCCCATCCCCACTGCTCCCAGCCTGGCTCAGAGCCCCAGTGGACATAAGATTAGGACATAAGATCCCTGGATGGGAGTGGGGTAGGACATAAAACTTGTGCTCAATCCTATTTTTAACAGCATGAAAGCCACTCCATTCCTTTAAAAACGGCATGTTTGCAGGGAATAAACCTGCCCATAACGGTTTGATGCATTCAGAAGAACTCTGTCTCCAAATGCAGCTACTAAATAAATGAACAGCGAATGCAGGAGAATAACGGGTCCTTTAGTTAGGGCAAATCCCAGGAAAATCAGGATGAGTCAGAGGGCACAAGTGCACAGCCTGCAGCTGGGAAATCACGGAACTTTGAGGACTCCAGTTACAAGCCTTGCCCAGTTTTGGCCATGCTGGCATGGGCTGCCCCGGGGCCTGACTCGAGAGCAGCAGCAGAGCTGCGGGCACCGAGTCTCGCCCCTGGATCCAGCCTGGACGAAGAGGCTGTGCAACAGGCAGCGGGAAACTCACACCCTCCAAAGAAAGCTAAAAAGCTTTCACAATCACGACCCTGTGAGCCAGTTTGGCAGAACTGAGGGAGAAATGTCTGTGCTCAGGTCCAACAAAAACCACTGTGAGTGCCAGTTCCCTTTTGTTTAGGAAAGAGAGGAAAACCCCTTGGGAATGGACCACAGTCACCTTTCCCTGCATTTCCAGCTGAAGTAAAAGCCCCTGCATCCCCCTGGGGATAAGCCATCCCAGGGTGACACTTTCTGCCACCCCTGAACACAGACACACAATGGGAGCCCCGACCACCTACTTTGGGTACGTCTGGGCAACAGAAGAGGTACTGGGGAGCACTAGGAGAAATGCTTGCTTTTTCAGTCCTCCCCTCCCAGCCAAAGTACATACTCACCCTGAGCCTCCAGAGGCTTGCGGGTGCGCAGGGGGGCTGCTACTCACTGTGGTGCTCTTGGGTTCGGTGGCAGCACTGCCAGACACAGCAGTATCCCCAGTGCTGTCCGTGACACAGAACCAGGGCAGCGTTGCCAGGGGCACAGGGTGCTCAGTGACCTCACGCATCCTACTGCCTGCCCTGGACAACCTATTGGCCCTCGCTGTGCAACTCAGTGCACACTCTGGGCAACCTGGGCAACTTGATCCCACCCTGGACAGCCCCCGGTGCCATCAGTGGGCAACCCAGTACAGCCCTCGGGCATCCGCTCTGGCTAGCCTAAGGGGGTTTCTCTCCAATTTGGGAAAACACCCACCAGGTCTGCTGTGAGCACCTCTGTGGCCCACCGTATCCAGAGGAAATGTTTGCATTTGCTTCACCTTACCGCGTTAGATTAACTGTGAGCCCTGTGGATGGCTCATCAAATACTCAGCGCATACATCTGTCTTCTCATTGCCTTTCTCAGCTTCCTCTCCTTTTCCCAGCTCCTGTGCTCTGTGCACACGCTCACATGGAGCTGGCCTCCATGAGAAAGCCATGCCTCTGCTGCCAAACATCTGCCATTCAAGGGAACTCCAACTCTTTCGTGTAGACACACGATTGATTTCACTTTAAAAGACATGACTTCCTTTAGCCAGGTGAAGAATCAACTTCATCAAACCGAAACGAAAAGTTCAGCACACATGTTGCTTTTCTGTAGCTAAACCAGAGAAAATAATTGCAATTAAAGCAAGCCGACCTCTGCCCCTCCGCAGGACACGCACACCCCCTCGGACCAGCCCTGCTCTCTGCTCCTTGCACGCTCCCAGCTCCATCTACGCCCGCTCTCACTCCCTGTCCGGAGCCAACTGTGTTGAGGTGAATCACTACATGACCAGGGACACCACTAGTTGTTGCAGCAACCACACCCTTTTTGAAGTAGTTGCTAAATCCAGCAATAATCGTTAGATAATATTGTAAATGGCCCACGGGTGCTCTGCAGAGCACACAGAGCAGGACTTCCAGGGCAAGCACCCATGAGCACCCTGATGCAGAGAGACAGCAGGGGACACCAAAATGGATGAAGCTTTGGTCCCACCAGAGCATCCGGAGCAGCTTTTCAGGTGAAGGGCTTGTGACGTACCTAAAAGCTACAAAGTCGAGGAGAACTGGCCTGGGTAAAACAGGCAAATTCACACGCTCAGTGACCCTCAAGCAAGAAGTTATCAACTGCACACAGCAGTAAGTGGTCCCCAAATCCCTTGTGCTCTGGGTACCACACCAAAGTAAGTAGGCTATTTACATCATCTCCACTTCTTCAAGTGATTAAACTGGGTTCCCTAATTGTGACTACAACTCCAAGCACCGCAAATTTACTAAAACGACAAAACTACCATTCCTGGTTGTGCTGGGGCATATCCAGTTCTGACGGACACCTGAGAACACAGTTTGTCCCAAACCCTTGAGAATTTTAGCTCAGAATCAGAAAAGGAAAACCAGGGTGAAACCGTGAGGCTGATGTTAAGCAGGGGGGCCAATTTCCCACACGTCACCCAAGTTTGCCTCGTTGACTAAACTGCAATTTCAGGAGATACATTCAGATACCCGAGTACAAAAATATCCTGCCAAAAGCTGTCCATCTTTCTGTCGCAGCTCTACATTCTGGCTGTCTGTTAATCCAGCATTCCTCTGGATCATAAGCTGCCCGTCTGAAAATACCCAGATCCAGGTCTTTTACAGCAGCCGTCATGAGTCTACACGGACCCACAACATTGCCCAGTCGCAGCAGTTTTACGCCGCTTTTGAATATTCCTCTCTCTCCTGTCAACACCGTACCTGCCCAAACGGGATCCAGTGTCTAGTCAATAGTGGAATCATTTCCAAAAGTCACAGGAATTGATGGAGGATTAAAAGAAAATTAAGCTGTGTGTGGTGCATCCCGTGCTGTCACGCCAAAGGACAAGGATGCTCACAGGCAGCGCAGGCTCCCGTCTGGCCCAGGGCTACTTGAAGGCTTCAAAGAGGCTACAAGACCTGATCTACAGCAGGCTTCATCTGGCCAGGAAACACAGGAGACTTTCCCGGGTTTTCCTGGGCTTCCTGCATTCTGGTGAAAATGATGAGTTGTCCATAAAGCATGGAGGGCCAAGGAGTCTGGAGGTGAGGCCTGGGCTGCTTTGAGCTCTGCACGTGGCCAGTGGAAAAAGATGGTTATGGCCACGACTGAGCCCCCGGCTGCCAGAGCACAGGCTGGGACTGGCTGGAGGAGGGCGGGGGGGTTGGGCACCAAAATTGGAGGAGAGGGAGAAGGAGAGGAGGCTGAGCAGACTGTCAAGGAGAAAGAGCCAGCTTTGGAGATGGGCAGCCCCGGGAGATCGTCTGGGGCTCCCCCTTCCTCTGCCAACAGCCCCCCAAAGAGCTTGTGTCCTTTTCCCAAGCTTGGAGAAGCTCCAGTGTTTGTGCCGGCTCCTCCACAGCCCCGAGCAGCACCTGGAAGCGCCACCATCCTGCTGGTTGGACTTCTAGAACACCAAGTCTGCTGGCAGGCACCTCTCTCTCATGTTCCACCTGATTTATATCCTTGGAATACTGTGGTCCACTTAGACCACTCCAGATGGAGTCCGCGGTGCCTGCTAATGAAAATGAAAAAGCGGGGTAGAAGAGGAGGGTTTCTTGCCCTGCAAATGGCAAATATGTCCAGGCTGTTACAGCAAAAGGCCTTTTCTGACTGTATCCTGAGCAGCCTTCAGAAAAAGGTTAATTCTGGCATGTTTTGAGGAGAGGAATGGTGCTCAGACTAACAGGCAAGAGGAGGAAAGCCGCTGGGGTCTCTGCACGCTGAACCCTCCCCAAGGTGTGCTCCAAAAGGCACCTACGGGCCATTTTGGTTTGGGGTTTGAGCCAGCGACAGCTGGGATTGTCACCTGCGTCCCCAACAGTGATGTGCCAGCCTCTCACTTTTCCCCAAAATCCCACGGCTTCTCCCTGACCTTTGCCTCACACAACTACAGCCCAAGGCACAATCGCTTTGCATCAGTCCTGGGAGATGGAGGGGGGTGAAGCGCAGTCGGGGAGTTGTTACCTGAAATAAAAGCTCTCGAAACCAAAAGTAGTTTAGAGAGGAGATAGTGCTTTATTCCATGTCGGGTGCCAGGGGGAAAACGCACAAATCTAGCACACCTTACCGGGGATATGCACCCATTATTTATACACAAAATAGTCTCAGAATTCCGCCTGCCTAATACATAAGCCACCTAGCCTTACATAGTCATCTTTTTGCACATGTGTGTTAAACATTGCTGCTTCAGCAAAACACTTCTGCGCAAGCGTGAGCTTCTCGGTGGTCGTTTGGGTAAGGAGACCCTTCCTCACATTATCCTTTTGAGGTATTGAGTCGTCTCAGGACAGTAAACGTCTACTGTAAGTTTGCCAACTTCTTGAGGATGCTGAGGATGTTCCTTGAAGTAGCCACGGCTCTGTCCTAATGGGTACAGGAGTACATACGTGATGCATAAAAGAGCCTTGAAGTGATTAACGACTTCTTGTTATCCCATCCTGGGTGACGAGCTACTTCTGTTTGTCTCCTCATTATCACTGTCTGTAACATCTGCTCAGCGACCAACTGTTTTCTCACACAGTCAGAAGGTCAGGAATGAGCTATTTTCTCACACAGTCAGAAGGTGGGTAAGAAACAAGCAACATTTTAGTGAGCATACTGTTCTGAACAAAGCAGAGGCCTGTCTGCGGCCACAGGCGGAGGCTCGGGAGGGGCGGCGCGGCCTGTGCAGCCCCCGCCCGGGCAGCACCTTCCCCGCCCGAAGGCCTGTGAGGGCGGCGGCCCCCGGGCAGGCCGCTGCCGAGCCCGGCCCTCGCCTGCTCTCCGCCAGGCCCAGAGCGCTGCCCAGCGAGCCCTCCTCCTTCTCCGCAGGCCTCGGGCTGCCGGGCGGGCTTGCGGGGCCACCAGCCGGCTGGGGCGGCCGTCGGGGCTGCAGCCCCCGCTGCCCTTGCCGCGCCAGCGGCCGCTGCCGGGGGCCGGCGCTGCTCAGGGGCAGCTCGTCGGCGGCTTCCCGGCCCTGTCAGCCACCGCCGGGGAGCGCCGGCCCCCCCCGGCTCTCGGCCGCCCCTCGGGGGAGCCCAGCCGCCCGCCGGCCGGGCCCTCCGCAGGCACGGACCGCCCGAGGGTGCCGGGGGAGCGGACACCCCCTCAGGCAGCCGGCGGCCACGGGCAGAGGCGGGGGAAGGCGGCGGCCCTGGGCTGCGGGGCCGAAGGGGGAACGCGGCCCCCGGGCACCCCCGGCCCGGCCTGGCCCGGAGCCGCCGGCAGCGGCGTCCTCTGGGGCAGCTGGTGCGGGAGCGTCGGGGCCGGGGCGGGAGCGGCTTTTCTCCGGAGGCAGCGCGGCTCCGCTGGGCCTGCTGCTGCGGTGGGTGACAGCCTCTGCTTTGCCGGGGTTTTGCCTTCCCCCCCGCTCCTTTCTCCTCCCTTGCTGCAGGCGGCACGGTTTGGATTGCTGCAGGCATTGCCCGGCGCCAGCTCGCCTTGTGCCGGTAAGTTATTCCCAAACAGCCCTTAATGCGAGGGGGAAATGGTACTTGAGAGGTAGCTCCTCTGGGGGTGGAGGATGGGAGGGTGTTTGGGTCCATTTGTCAAAGAACTTGTCGCTTTCACGTCAAGGCAAAGAGAAATGACTGAGGAAACAAAGCCCGTTCTCAGGTAGACATCTCTTGAGCACATAAAAATGAAAAAAGTGCCCCCGCTCGATGCTTTTGCCTGCTTTTGTTAGCACGGATTATTTTCCCTTGAGCAAGCAATTCTTCGATAGATGAACATATTCTCTTGCTGTTGGAGAAGATGTGTCAAAGTCTGTTCCTGTCTTCTTCTGTTGACAGCAATATTTCTGGGCATGTTTCTGTGGCTTGTTCTGAGAAGTTTCCTTTCTGTTCCTTCTCTCATTAGAAACAGGAGCAAATAGCCCTTTGTACATCTTTCTCAGATGCTAATTGTCTGTTTGTTTTTTCCAAGTAGTTTTATGTACTTCATTGACATCTGCAAAGGTCTTCCTAAAGTCCACTGTTGTGAGTGAGATGTGAACTGGAGCCTACGGAAATAGGCTTAGAGAAAAATGTTGTCACTTCTTGAGTTAGTGTTAGGATGTGCTCTGAATTGGGAATTCCGTGGGTGATCTTATGAGAGCAAGGACGACAAATGTACTCGCTGAGACATTCTTCGATTAGTGTATGGCACAGCAGGCATCCACAAGTCCATTGAATTCTTTCTGCTGCTATTGTACGTGTTCTATGTAGAAACATAAGTTAGCAATTTGCAGGGCTTCCTGCAGACTAACTTTGGCTAGATCTAAACTCAAGAGAGCAGAAATAATTTTAAAATTGTTTTTTAAATTTTTTTCTCTTGTTTTTTTTTTTTTTTTTTTTTTTTTTTTCCTCTTTCCTGGGCTTTTAATTGGGTTTTATGCCCTGCTGGGGCAGGGAAGGATGTGAGGAGGGACGAGGAGTTTTGGGACTGGTTGTTGGAGCAGTTTGAAGAGTGCAGTTTGTTGTTTGTGTGCAGTGTCTTAAGGCAAAGTGAGGCTTGTCAAAGGGGCAGGTGTCTGTGTGTTTTTCCAAGGGCCTTGCTGTGCCCAAGTGAAACTGGGAGGATTCCCTGCGCAGGCTGCTCTGCCCCGACTGCCTGTCTCCCTGGGCTCCATTCCGTCCATCCCTCTAGATGTTAGAAAGCAAGCCAGCTTCCACCCCATTTTACTTTCCTTGAAATCCAAGAGAAAAAAGATGGCTAATGTGTGTGTAACCATATGTTACAGATATGTATGTGTAACCATTCATGGATACAAATTGCCCTTGAGTACCTTTGAGGTGACAGCAATTCTACTTCCTTGCCCTTGTGAAATGAGGAAAGTTTTTTGTGCTTTGTCCGAGTGTGCTTGGGTCACAGTTTCACCAACTAAGGATGGCGACAAGCTTGTGATTGGTGTGGGAGGAAGTTCTTGTTTCTTGATTGCTCTGCTCTGTGGAAAACTTGTTTTGCAATCCTTCACATGGTGGAAACATTAAACACGCTGGAAAAACCTGGGAGGTGGAAATGTATGTTTGGCTGAAATCTCTTCCTGGAGGCACGTGTTCATGTGCATGTAGCGTTTTTAAGGTGAAAGTGCCAGGGAAATGCTGCTTTTCAAAGGTCTTTGTGTGATGGGAAGTGGCAGTCCCTGTGCAGGTTAAGCTGCCCCGTGCTCCCTTTGGAACTCCCTGTCCTAATCTCTCTCCCTCTCAGCACCATTACCGATGGTTCTATTTGCTCAGTTTGTGTGCGTCTGGAGGAGAAACGTTTCCTTTTTGAGGCCAGGCACGTGATCCGAATAGGCTGATCATTTCTGACTGTGCCTAAGGATTGAGTTTGTCGATGAACAAAGCGAGAGGCTTGCTGTGATTGTTGCTCTGCATGACTTCCTTGCTACTTGTGCTCACAGACCCAGGAGAGCAGATTTTGTCTCCGAGGACTGAAGTTTAGAATTGCAGCTGCTTCTGTTTCTTCAGACAGTAGTTGCTCAGGAGTTCCTGTGCTCTTGTGCCATAAGAAAATGCTGCTGTGGCTTTCCTGTTCCTCTCTCTTGAAAGGTTGTCCATGAGGAGTGGAATAGAGAGGAGTGTTTTTTGAAAGTCATCTAGAAGGGAACCAGAGCAAGAGGAGCAGTGTGGTGACTGGGTCCAGGCTGGCCACGGAAATGCAGTTGCCCTTTTGTGTACTGCCTTTTGACCAGGGAAGTGTGTACCTTGTGGCAATGAAGTGAACTGTTTTGTTCTTGTGTCTTGATTTTCAGCCTTGTGGGAGTTTGTCGTTCGTCGGAGAGCACCGGCACCTTTGCAAGCCCCAAAAGAGGCAGGTCTCATCAGAAGACCTCAGCAGACAGCCCACAAGCCCATGTATGGCGCGTTTTCCTGGAGATGGACTTGGATTCTGTACTTAGTTGCTTCTAACCCGACCTGTCCTTCTGACTGCGAGCAGACTGTAATGGTAAGGTGCTGAGACATCTCTGGCTAATTGTGCAGGTGCGTCACTGGTAGCCTTCTTTGAAAGGAGGTCTGGGAGAGGTGTCTGTGTGTGGGGTGAGTCTGCTTTTGGGGAGGGGAGAAGGTTTCTATGCCTGCACAAGAGCAATGTCCCTGGCGCAAAGGGTGCAGGGGGAATGCCTAAGCACCACTCCTGCTGTGGATTATAGGGTCTCCTTGTCTTTGTCCCTAAAGTCTGTGTGGTTTTTCAGGCTGTGAAATGAAACTCTCAATTTCTGGGAGCTTTTTGTGCTCTTTCTTGATTGCAGAGTGGTGTTTTAGCTTGAGAGCTGTGTGTTCTCTGTCTGCTCTGCCTGAAAATGCACGTGAAAGGAGTCTGCCTGGTTTGTACGCCTATGGGTGAGGTGGCCAGCTGGCCCTTTCCGTGGGGTGGCTGGTGGTGGATGGGCAGAGTGATGGTCAGGGGGAATTCCTGCTGTTGGTACTTGCCCTGTATCTGCTTGGGTCCAGGGGTGGAGATGGTGATTTCTGTGGCATCTCTGGAGTCTGGTTCTTACCGCAGGACATTTGATGTTGCAGGGGCGGACTGCTGTAAGCAATCTCTGCCAAGAGTGCCATGCTAGTTCTTGTGTGGTCAAAAGCCTGGCAATGTTTTCATGGAGCGCTGCTCACTTGCTTCTGTGGATGGTCTGCCTTGTCAGTGCTGTGAGAAGCTGCTCCCAGCTGTGCTCTGCTGCCTGTATCTTGGCATCCATATAGACAGGGGGTGTTTGGGGCCGTCCCCTTCTCCGTCTGAGTTGTTTTAAGCAAGACCTTACCATTCAGGATTGCACACCAGGTTCATGAGCAGCTCCCAAAGGCTGAGATTAAGATTGCAGGTCCCTTTCTGCACTCAGGTCTGTGGCACTCTCCATCCGTCTCCAGCCATCTCCAAGGGACTGCTGCTGGTACTATGGGGCTGCTGGCGTGAAGATGGCAGCCCCTCTCCTCGCCTCTTCCCCACAGCTGTGAAACAGAAAGCATAGAACGGTTGAGGTTGGAAAAGCAATGGAAGCTGATGGAGGCCAGCGGTTAGCGTGGCACTGCCGAGTCCACAACTAAAGCGTGTCCCTGAGCAGCGCATCTCCAGGTCTTTGAAATGCCTGCCGGGATGGTGATGCAAGGCTTTCCCTGGGCAGGCTGTTCCAGTGCTTGTCAAGCCTTTTGGTGAGGAAATCTTTGCTACTAGCCCATCTAAAGCTGCCCTGGCGCAACTGGAGGCCGTTTTCTTTGTTGTCCTATCCCTGGTGACTTGGGAGAAGAGAAGCGAGAGCCAGCTGGCTCCAAGCTCCTCTCGGGCAGTTGTAGGGAGCAGCAAGGTCTCCTGCTGGTGCTGTGGGGCTGCCGGGCAGAAGATGGCAGCCCCTCTCCCTCTCCCTCTCCTTTCCTCTTGCCCAGGTCTGAGGGCAGAGGAGATGTCCCCCCTTGGTGAGGGGCAGGGTCTAGGGGAAAGGGAAAGCAGGGCTCCTCAGCAGCTTGAGAGCCTTCTGATCTTGCTGCTGAGCCTGCCGCGTGGCGGTGAGAATGGCCCACTTACAGGCTTGGCATGTGCAAATACTCCGAAGTGAATGGTAGCAGGTGATAACATGGCCAAAGCCAAGAGGGTTCTGTCAATTGTAAAACAAGTCTGTGAAGAGTCTTAGGATCGCTTTGATGGAATCAAGAGTTGTAATAGGGGGTCCTTTTGCCACGTTCTCCCACGGCATCCTCTTAAGGAAACTTAGGAAGTGTGGGTTAGATGAACGGACAGTGGGGTGGCTTGAAAAGTCGTTGAAAGCTAGAGCTCGGAGGGTCGCGATGGGGGGCACAGAGTCTAGTTGGAGGTCAGCGAGAAGTGGTGTTCCCCAGGGGTCAGTAGTGGGCGCAGTCCTGTTCAATCTCTTCCTCACTGACCTGGAGGAAGGGCTAGAGTGCAGCCTCAGCAAGTTTGCTGATGATCCAAAAGTGGGAGGGGTGGCTGACACAGCAGAAGGCTGTGGCGCCATCCAGCGAGCCCTGGACAGGCTGGAGAGCTGGGCGGAGAGAAACGTTCTGAAATTGAAGAAGGGCAAGTGTAGGGTGCTGTCCCTGGGGAGGGATAATCCCCCGTACGAGTAGAGGTTAGGGGCTGAGCTGATGGAGAGCAGCTGTGTGGAAAGAGACGTGGGAGTCCTGGTGGACAAGAGGATGACCATGAGGCAGCAATGTGCCCTTGTGTCCAAGGAGGCCGATGGCATGCTGGGGTGCATCCAGAAGAGCGTGGCAAGCAGATGGCGGGAGGTCATGTTCCCCCTCTACTCTGCCCTGGTGAGGCCGCATCTGGGGTGGTGTGTCCAGTTCTGGGCTCGCCGGTTGCAGAAGGACAGGGAGCCGCTGGAGAGGGTACAGCAAAGGGCTACAAAGTTGATGAGGAGACTGGACCATGTCTCTTAGAAGAAAGGCTGAGGGATTTGTGTCTTTTTAGTCTGGAAAAAAGAGGACTGAGGGGGGATCTTTTCAACGCTTCTAAATAGTTGAAGGGCGGGTTGCCAGGAGGACGGGGCCAGGCTCTTTTGAGTGGTGCCCAGTGAGAGGACAAGGGGTCACGGGCAGAGACTTGAGCACAGGAAGTTCCATGTATACATGAGGAGGAACTTCTTTACTTTGAGGGTGTCAGAGCACTGGAAGAGGCTGCCGAGGGAGGTGGTGGAGCCTCCTTGTCTGGAGACCCTCAAAACCCGCCTGGATGTGTTCCTGTGCAAGCTGCTCTAGTTGAACGTGCTTTGGCAGGGGGGTTGGACTAGTTGATCTCCAGAGGTGCCTTCCAAGCTTTCTCCTTCTGTGAATGTGTGGGACGAGGAGGGGGCTGGAGGCCACGGGTGATGAGGGGAGCTGGAGGGTGGTCCCTGTCTGCAAGGGACAGCCTTTCTCCTGGGCAAGCATGATGGGAGAGCGCAGCAAGCCCCAGGGAAGGGGCCCTCAGCGCCATGGACCCTCATCCTTCTGCCAACCTTTGGGCACGTTTCAGGCCACAGGCCCCCCATGCCCCAACCTGCCGTATTTGGCCACAGGCATGAGTCACAATCGACATCACAGTGGCCTCCTGATGTCACCAGCCACCTCACTGCCTGTTGCTGGGGAGCTATAAAAGCAGGGGCCTATGCAGGTGGCCCCCAGTTTGCTGAGCTTCCTGGCCCTCCCATGCCAAGCATGGCTGGAAGGAAGAGGAGCAAGGCGGCTGGCTGCCCACCTTGGCGTGGGACGCCCCAGAGCTGCGCCCTGCAAGTGCGGAGGAGGAAGGCACCTGCCAGGAGCAGGAAGCGCAATCAGCGCAGGAGGAGGAGGAGGAACAAGATCACCTCTCATGGCTTGAGCCCCATCCTCCTGGCTTCTGCCATCCACGGCATGCAGTGCCTGGCTTTAGGCCCAGCAGGTAAAGGGGTGCAGCCCAAGCGCGTCTGCCTGCCAGGGAATGGTGTGAGACCCAGGCATGGGCATCACCTGGCAGCATTGAAGAACAATGCGCAGGCCACGCGTGTCAATCCACCAAGGCGTGGCGTGTGGCTAACGTCTGCCAATACAGCAGGGAGCAGCGTGGTGCCCGTGGCAGCGGCTCGACCTCAAGATCAAGAAGAACCCATGGAGGTGGACTAACCTGGAGACATGGAGGAAGCCATGGAAGTGGATGGAGCTGCAGAGGGATGATGTGGCACGACAGCAGCACACCCTGACTCCTTCCATGAGATGGCACCAACGGCCTCGCAGGAGCCACCGGGCCAGCTCCCTACGGGCAGCCGAGCCTCTGCAGCCAAACTTAGGTGGGAGAAGAAAAACTCTGTGGACATCCTGCAGGGTCGCCTGCAACATCTCCCACCAATAAACCCTTCTTTTGTTGATAGCGCAGGGTTGCACGGGCCCTTCTTTCCCATCCTCCCACCACCAGCCCTCGGGAAGTGGTGCCACCTCTTCTGCATGGGTAGATGCTGGCATCCCGTCCTGGTAGAGGTGGCTGACGAGGAGCTTGGCGGGGATGCTTTGGAGGAAGTTGTGCAATGGCAAGGGCTCCTGCTTTTTCTTGGGTTTGTTCTTGGCTTTTAAACTGTGTTTGGTTGTTTTTGGTTGGTTTTCATTGTTTTTTGAGTGGTTTCTTGGACAGCCTTGCCCAAACTTCCTTGTGTCAGTGCAGAACTCTTGTGCTTGCGCAAAGGAAGAGCTGTGTGTGCATCTTGAATGTTTCCAGGGCTGGGGCATCTTTGGTGCCCTGTTGCTATTGTGTGGGCACAGCCAGGGTGGGTCTGGCTTCTTCTTCAGCCACCCATTGGTTAGCTGAGGCGAGGGCTAGCTGAGGACAGCCACCCCGCACTGGCTTTCTCATCCTCAGGGTGAAACGCTGCCAAGTCCAGGCCCCAATAACCTGGGTGGCGCTGCAGGGGAGTCCGAGAGGCTGTGGTGGTCTGCAGTGGTCTGTGAGGGTCTCCAGTGGTCTCCAACAGTGTCTGGAGGTCTCTGGCGGTCTCCAACGATGTCTGGTGGTCTCCAGATGGACTCTGGCAGTTTCCAGCGGACTCCAGTGGTTTCCAGTGCAAGACCACCGCAGACCACCGGACAGCACCAGTGTCAGGTCATCTCTGGTGGTCTGCGATGGTCTGCGGCACTCTCTATCCATCTCCAGCCATCTCCAAGGGACTGCTGCTGGTACTATGGGGCTGCTGGTGTGAAGATGGCAGCCCCTCTCCTCACCTCTTCCCCACAGCTCTGAAACAGAAAGCATAGAACGGTTGAGGTTGAAAAAGCAATGGAAGGTGGTGGAGGCCAGCGGTTAGCCTGGCACTGCCGAGTCCACAACTAAAGCGTGTCCCTGAGCAGCACATCTCCAGGTCTTTGAAATGCCTGCGGGGATGGTGATGCAAGGCTTTCCCTGGGCAGGCTGTTCCAGTGCTTGTCAAGCCTTTTGGTGAGGAAATCTTTGCTACTAGCCCATCTAAAGCTGCCCTGGTGCAACTGAAGGCCGTTTTCTTTGTTGTCCTATCCCTGGTGACTTGGGAGAAGAGAAGCGAGAGCCAGCTGGCTCCAAGCTCCTCTCGGGGAGTTGTAGGGAGCAGCAAGGTCTCCTGCTGGTGCTGTGGGGCTCCTGGGCAGAAGACGGCAGCCCCTCTCCTTCTCCCTCTCCTTTCCTCTTGCCCAGGCATGAGGGCAGAGGAGATAGCCCCCCTTGGTGAGGGGCAGGGTCTAGGGGAAAGGGAAAGCAGGGCTCCTCAGCAGCTTGAGAGCCGTCTGATCTTGCTGCTGAGCCTGCCGCGTGGCAGTGTGGATGGCCCACTTACGGTTAGTGTCATCTGTGGGACTGGTGCCGCTTGCTGGGCCGTGGCTTTGTGGAGGGTCCCTGAGAGCCCACAGGGGTCCTGTGGCGCTTTGGGCACAGTGCTGCTGGAGGCAGCCTGGCCGTGGTGGAGGTGTGCCCCATCATCGCTGCGGGAGATGGATCCACCTCCATGGGCTCTTGGTCGTCTGTGGGGGCATCGACTTCCATGGGCTCTCCCTCGTCCCTGGTCTGCGGCAGGTCGACCTCCATGGGCTCTACCTTGTCCCTCTTGTGCGGCGGGTCGACCTCCATGGGCTCGACTTGCCCGCCATGGCTGCTGCTGCTGGTGTCCAGCCACTTGCGCTTGTGGGTGTGTTTGGGCATCCTCGGGGCTTCCAAGGAGCCTCTTGTGGCTGGGCCCACCCAGTGTGGGCACTCGTCCCACCCAATGTGGGCACTCGTCCCACCCAGTGTGGGCACTCGTCCCTCTTTGCCGCCTCCTCCTCTCCCAAGCGGGCTTGGATTGAGAAGCTCTGTCTGCTGAGCGAGCCGTGGGCCAGCCGCAGAGGTGCCTGCTTGCCTAACGGCAGGCCAGTGACGTCACCAACGGCCTGTTCAATCTCTTCCTCAATGACCTGGAGGAAGGGCTAGAGTGCAGCCTCAGCAAGTTTGCTGATGAGGGCGGCCCAGGAGGCCCTGAAGGCCCCTTTTGCTTGCCGGAGAGCAAGGCTTTTCCTGGGGCAGCAGGACTGTCCTGCAGCTGCCCTTGTGTGCCCTGGGCTCCAGCCCCCTCCTCCTGCCAGGCCTGGGGTCCCCTCAAGGCCACGGTGGCCACAGGAGGGCCATTTTCTGCCGTTTGCACTGTGTCCTTTTGCAAAAGGGCAGAGCATGGCGGCGGAATTGCAGGCCAGATGTAGCCTGGAAAGCCCAGTTCCTCTTTTCCCCTGTTGCACTTGCCAGAAGTTGTTGCTTGAAACTGGAAATGATGTTCTTCACCAGCTGTAAAGCAATCCTTCTTCACAAGTGCCACCTGGAAAGAGAAACATCCCAGGTGTCTCCCCCAGCAGTGCTCTCCATCCCTGGCCTGGACCAATTGTTTCGAAAGGAGAAAATAGTGTCATTTCTGTGGCTGCTCATTTCTTGATCTCTTCACCCCCCAGCCCACCCCCGCGCCCTCTCTCTTTCTCTGGAAAAAAGCAAGAGCTCCCTTGATTGTGGTCGGTGGCCTTGTGCAAAACATCTGGCCAATGTTTTCAAAGCACACCTTGAGTGTAAGGAGCTCTTGAATGTACTTGCTTCCTTCTTCTGTGGTGCTGCAGAGCTGTCTGTGAAAGGCAGGAGGAGAGGTGGGCAGGTGGGTGTGTGCAGAGGCCCATGTTTAGGTGTGCTTGCCCAGCAGGTGGTTGCCAGAGCAGTGGTGGCCCCTGAGCTCTAGGAGGTGTGTGGAATGGATGTCTGGAAGCCTGCTGCCTTGAGTGGGCTTTCTTGACTTGAAAGGCAGTTGGTAGCTGAACGTCTGTGCAAACCTTTGGAGGTTGTCAGGGAAGTTTTGCAAAAGCATTTGAGAGCTGCCGTGGTCAAGGTTTTCTCTAAGCGTGATCCATTGAAGCATTTCCTAGAGAAGTCTTTAGAGCACCTGCAGTCTCTGGAGCCTTTGTCTGTGATGTGCTTGATTTGTGCAGGTGATTTTCCCAGTTGCTGCTGGGGCAAGGAGTTGGGTGGAAAGTGCAGTGAAAAGCTTTCAGTCTCGCTGAGAGAAATGAAAATAACTGATGAGCTTTTTTCCATTGCAGGGCAGGAAGAGAGGGCCCAGGGCCAGGAAGGGGGTGTTGCCTATTTGTTGGTTCTAGGTGGCTGCTTTTTCAGCACTTGCTGTAGCGTGTCTGTTGGAGGATGGCAGATTGGATGGATCCTTGGTTTCATTCCTCTCAGAGTAACTCTTTCCAACTCCCCCTGTGCTTTTCATCTCAAAGGATGCCCAGCTGGTCTAGAAATGACATCCATGGCTTGCTCTGCGTGGCAGTGAAGTGCAGCCCCCAGAACTGCCTCCCAGTCTCTGTTGGTCCTGCCTGGCAGTGGAAGCCCATCAAATGGCCTGCAGCTAAGAGTGACATGGAGCGCCCTGCTTCCAGCGGGGAGAGCAAGGCTGCTGCTGAAGGGACAAGCTGTGAGGATGATGGCAGAGCCAAGGAGCAGAAAGGAAGGATTTCCCAAATGCTGGCGTGCTTGTCACGTGCCACTCCCAGGAAGGAGGCAGGGTAAGTGACTTCAGGTTTGTAAATTGCCAACAGTGCGGACTAAGGTGAGGTAAATCTCAAGGTCCATCTAGAACCATTTATTAGCTGCCCCAAATGATTAGTATAGGTCTTAACAAGTCCAGAGAATTGGTTAGGTATATGAGAAATGCTGGCAAATGGTGAGGTATGCATTGTTTTCCTTAGCACCAGGTATAGGAGAACTTATAGCAAGCGGTACTGAAGGTGGTCCTTAAGGTGGTTGCTTAAGAACTCTAAGAGCAAAGAGAAAGTGGGGGATAGAGAAAGGCAAAGCCAGAGCAAAAGCCAGAGATGAAGAGATGGCCAGTGCTGGTTGCAGCGTCTTTTTCAGGGAATCTTCCCAGGCATAATCTTCTTCTTTCTTGGAAAAATCTTGCCAGGTATGGTGTTCTTTCTTGGGAAGAATCTTGACAGGCAGTACCTTCTTCTGTTGTTTCTTCTTTGTTCCCCGCTAGGGGCACTTATTTTCCCCTTTGATGTCTGCTGCATTAGCATGGTCCACCCCCCTTGCCAAGGACAGCCTTGTGTCAGGTTTCTCCCTTCTCCCAGGTGATGTGTAGCATGATTTGGGTGGAGAGAGGAGTGCCATAGTCCTACATTTTGAGCGTGATGTCTCTAATCTTCATTAGCATATGCGGGGGTGTGTGCTTTCCTATGCATTTGGTGGCTAATGAAGCCAAGGTCACTTCTTGGACACAATGGCCTTGAGAACAGAGAACTAGCAAGCTCTGTGGCAGAGCCGTCCTGTCTTCACAAGACAGGTCTTCCACACTTTCAGGGGCCAGAAGCGTTAGCCTTCTGAGTTCTTTGAAGGTCAGGCCTGCATTATTTCTTTCCTTGTGGGTGTTTGAGGCCTTCCATTGAAGGCTTGGAGGGCCTTCTGCCCCTCGTCGGGGAATTTGCAGTCCATCTCTTACAGTGCTCCCTTCAGCATGGATGGCTATAGCTTTGCAATGGGTGAGCCTGATTTCCTTCCTCTTCTTCCCTTCCCTGTCTCCCTCCTCCTTCCTTCCTTCCTCTCTTTCCTTTCTTCCTCTTGGCAGGAAGGAGGGGGAACAGACAGCTGTTGACAGCTGCCTTCTCTCAAGAGATGCCTTTCAACTGTGGAGATGCCCTGCAGCTCTTGTTGGGGTTTGTGTTGCATTCTGCCTCCTGTATTTTCTTCCGCCCCAGAAACTTGCCTTTGCTAGGCAGCCGCTCTCGATCCTTTTGCTGGGTTTCGGTACGAGTTGCCTGCGCACTTTGGTTTTGGAGCCTTCCGTCAGGCAACCGAGGGCATGAGGATGGCAGGTTTCCAAGTTGCCAGCTGCGCCTGCTTGGGACGAGCCCAGAACATAACCCTTGGGAGCCTTGGCTTTGTTTCCAAGCTTTCTTGGTTGCCTTAGCACGTGTTTTGCACTTTTCTGTCAGCTTTTGCCATTTCTACGTTTGCGTCAAAGCGTCTGTAAGGGTTCTTGTTGCCTCTCCAAGAGAAAAAGTCAAACTGGTGGGGCAGGGAAGGATGTGAGGAGGGACAAGGAGTTTTGGGACTGTTTTTTGTAGCTGTTTGAAGAGTGCAGTTTCTTGTTTGCGTGCACTGTCTTAGGGCAAAGTGAGGCTTCTCCAAGGGGCAGACGTCTGTGTGTTTTTCCAAGAGGAAAGGGAACTTAATGATCACCTAGTTCCAACTCTGCTGTCACGGGCAGGGACAACTTCCACCAGACCAGGTTACTCAAAGCCCCGTCCAACCTGGCCTTGAACACCTCCAGGGATGGGGCATCCACAACCTCCCCGGGCAACCTCTTCCAGCGTCTCACCACCCTCACCGCAAAGAATTGCTTCCTCGTATCTGATCTAAATCTCCCCTCTTTCAGTTTGAAATTGTTCCCTCTCATCCCATGGCTCCCCTCCCTGATCCAGAGTCTTTCCCAGCTCTCCTGGAGCCCCTTTAGGGACTAGAAGGGGCTCTAAGGTCTCCCCGGAGCCTTCTCTTCTCCAGGATGAACACCCCCAACTCTCGGCAGCGTCACAAGTGTGCGAAGCCCAATGATGTGTGTCCCCCCACAACCCTGCCGAGGGCAGCAGGGCATTACTCACACTGCACACGCACTCGCCCATCACCATGGGAAAGAGCAAGCTCGTCACCTCCAAAAGGCCATTTCCTAAGGAGAAGCGAGGCCCAGCTCCCACACAACTGCTCATGCAGAGCACAGTGTGAACAGGCTGTTGCCCCCCAGGGGCTGCTCTCAGAGAACCGCCTTGGGGCACAAGGACACGAGCCCCAGCTGAAGGGCCAGAGCCATGGAGACAGAGGGGACGCTGGCTGCTACGCGTACAATTTCCCCACCCCCTCAGACACAGAGGCTTTCAGCAGCTACAAGCGCTGCCAAGTGACCAGCAGCAGGTGTCCCCGGACGGGGTTTACTCCACACAAGTCCTTGGCGGGTCGCGGAGAGGACAGAGAAGGCACCAGGGAAGGTGTTCACAGCAGCATCACCCTGCTCCTTCCATCACACACCTGAGCCCCCTCTGCTTAACTGGGATGTCCCAGGAGGACCTGGGTAATGTCATTACACCACCTGCCCCTCTGCAGGCCTTCTTTTCTTGTTGGTTGGGGTTTTCCCCCCAGAAAACTAATTCTGCTTTTGTAATCAGCAGAGCACAGGGTCAGCCTCAAAACTGCAGCCCCCAGACAGCGAGAACCGAAGGGAAGGGGAGAGGACACTTCGAGCATTCAGCCACCAGGTCCTAGCGGTAATAAACAGCTAAAATCTTCCACGTCCTCAGGGATCCCGGGAAGATGAAGCATCTCCTGGAGGGACAAACCACAACACCTTGCCTTTGTAATACTTCTTCCTTTGGAGAACCACCTCTGATTTGGGGACGGATTAAGCTCATCAGTTTGAAAGCAGAGAGCGATGTGGCTGCTGACCCACACCACAGCCAAACCACCGCGTCAGCCGGCCCAGGAGAGCAGACCTTCAGGCGAGGAGCAGCACCGGGAAGGCTGATCCCACCCACGGCAACAGAGGGCATGGCCCCAAAATCAGCATCTTTCCCCCAAAGCTGAGGAGAGGAGAGACCGCATCAGCGGGCAGGAATCGCCTCCCATGATGGTAACTGCCATTACAGAAACAACACCACACAGTTATTTATACAAGCGTTCCAACACGGGGCTTCCAAACGAGATATTGGGCAATTTTTCCTCTGCGATGGTCAGTGAAAGACCTGAAATCCCACTCCAGCTCTGGAGTGTAAGCTAGAGGAGGGGGGAAAATATGAAAGAAAGGGGGAAACACCATGTTTAAACTGATCTAGCTGGGTCTGAGCGTAACAGAGCGAGGATCGACACAAGCTCTTCATTGGGCAGACGCCTGGAGGCAGCGCCTGCGGCAGAGCAGCAATAATCTCCTACTTGGCTGTTACTGGGATTCTCGCTGCTGAACAACGTCCTGGTTGTCCCTTCAGGATTTTGGGACAATCCCTTGGAGGTTTTGGTGCTCTGATACCCAGCCTGGCCAGAGTCGTCTTCCTCCAGAGACTGTGAGTGAGCTAAAACCCACATTGATATGTCAACCTATTTTTCAATGACAAAAAAAAAAAAAAAAAAAATCACTCTCATTACCAGATCAAGTTTTATTCCAGGAAGGCTCTTCAAATAATTTAAATATTTATTTTAATAAAAATAAATAAATACTTCTCCTTTCACATTATAAAACTCCCTGGAGACAGAAAAAGACCAAACCAACCCCAACCACAGGGGTTTCTCTCCCAAATCAAAAGATGGTAAATGCTTTCTTCTGATGGTCATCACAAATCCACTTGTAGGCATCAAGTAGATGGTAGATTATTCCAGAAACAGAAGAAAACTCTCTTGGAGGAAACAGCAGTTCAGCACCTTGTTGTTGGGATAAGTTCAGCTCACACAACTGTTGCCACCACCAGATGAGTCCCATTTGTCCATAACGTGACCACGTGTGCTGTGAGAGAAGTTCAGCTCAGGCACTGTGACCACCACCAGATGAGTCCCATTTGTCCATAAGGTGGCCACATGCACTGCAAGGTGTGAGCAGCCCTCTCTGTGATGGAGGTTCTCAGCATTTGTTCTTAACCTTCCCTTGGCCAGGAGACACCAACCTTTCCAGCTTGCACTTAAGGTGTGTTAGCTAATTTCAAAGAGAGTTACTGTCTCCAAAATAGGGGCAGGCGGGGATGGGGGGAAAAGAACAATCTTAACCACTACTTCTTAACCTACAGAGAAAAACTGTTTTCTTAACCTACAGAGAAAAATTTCTAATACCAATAAGGTATTAGAAAAGTAACTACAAGAAATGCTGGTCACCCGAAGGTGAGCCCAGGGTTACTCCTGTAGTGCGGGTCTCACAGCAGCTCTTGGTGGAGTATTTCCCACACCATCTTCTTACGGAAGTAAGGCATGTGGGTCTGAAAAGAAAAGAAAACTCCATTAAATACACCTCATGGCAGAAAGAGACACAAAATACCCATAAACACCCAGTTAATTCTTTACTGTGAAGTTCCTTTTAAGAACTGCCAACACTTGCCCTTCGGGTACAGCCTGGCATTCACCCACACAGCTCCTAAGAGGGTGACATGCCACCAAAACCAGATCTCCTTGACTACACAACAGCTTACAAGCACTTTCACAGAAGAGCACTGCCTTGGAAAAGAACCAGTGTCTTCATTGGTCAGAGGCTGAGACCCATTTCTCCCAAAGATCCAAAGGCCAGATCCCACAAACCCACTGGCTGCGGTATCTCCCCCAAGAGGAATCTCACTGGGAGCAGACACCTCAGCCGCTGCGTACCTTCCCTGGCTCTTGGCTCTGTGCGGAAGAGGCTGGAGCTCTTTAGAACCTTCACTCACCTGTGTAAAGGTCATCGGTCTGTCTCTGCAGATGTAATCTGCGTATTTGCAGGTAAACACGCCGCAGTCGCTTCCATTCGATTGCTGAGGGATTTCCTAACAAATGCAAAGAAGATGGAGAATTTGCCTCTATTTTCAAGGAAAAGCAACTTGGAAGTAGCACCCATTACCAAAAATACCCTAACCAGACACTCCTGAACTTGCACCATCCCCAATAACCGCTCCCCAACACAAGGAACACACCCCAGGAACTGCACATCATCCCTCCCCTCGGCTTCCTGCGCTCGGATGTTACAATCCAAATTCCTCGCAGGCTGATAAGGGACAGCAGGCTTCCTCCCTGCAAGGTGTCTTGAGGTTTGTACTGTGTCTTTCTGAAGTGACGTTCCTTAAATCGAGTCTTTAGGTGCTGCATTATTAAGTTGTTGAGAAACATCAGCTCAACCCCTTGCTTTGTCACGTGCCAGGATTTGGGCTGCAAACCAGAAGCCTACGTGCTCTGACAACTGCTAAAGAGACTTCAAATTGGACTTGTGAAATGGGGGCAAAGCCAAATTCACCTTCACGTGGCAGAGGAATTAAAAAAAAAAAACAAAAAACAAAAGAAACCCAAAAAACGAAGAAAGTATTCAGCCGGCAAGGAGAGGCACTGCTCAAAGATTTCATCCCAGCCTGGTTTCCTGGTCCTCTTGCAGCCCGATGTGGTGCCATAAGAAGATGCTTATGGCTGTTCTCTAAAGTCCTGGCCTTATGAGAAAGCGTTAAGAGCTCTGCGACAAGGAGTTCTAGTTCACATTTCAAGTGCAAGTAGTGTTCGCTTACGTGTGGCTCCATGCTGTGAATAGTCCACTCTGAAGCATTCAGCTTCACCTTTCTTTTTTCGCGGCTTTCTTCTTGCAGGTATTTGCTGTTTAAAACAAAAGAAAAATCACTTTTCATCGCTGTAATTTAGGCCGAGAAAAAAAGAGCTGCTGAAAGATCCCAGGAAGACGAATGGCAGGAGAGTAAAGTGTCAGAGGATCCTCACAGCAGCTGATTTAAGGCATTGGGAGGAAAAATCCAAATCTTAAATTTACAAACACTGCGAGAGGCTGTGAGCTAGTGACCAGCAATGAGACCGACAGTTCCAACAGAGGCTTCCACAAAAGCCTAAGTTCATTGCTTAGTAGAGGTCAAAAAACCCCAAATCACATGTTTTCAGAGGAAGAACAGAAAAACCAAGCGAGGAACCCTCATGTCGTCATTCCACCCTGTGCCTGAATCCCACAGACTGCGTGCACCTCCGGAAGAACAAATACAAAAGCTTTTGGGCCAGTACCTCTGGCCGAGGAAGTTTCCAGGCCACCACTTGCTGGAAAAAAGGACCGGATGCAGACCTGTTCTTACACCCTTTCCCAGGCAGCTGCTGTTAACTGGTCAGGAGAGCACCGCACTAAACCAACGCTTGGTTTCTCTCTGTGGGGCCGCTCTCCTTGCTCTTGGGCTACAAAGCTGTTGCATTAAGGGTTTTTACTCCTTCTGCATCAGTGGCAGAGACTTCTAAGGATGCCTGCTGGCACAACAGGAAAACCTGTCCCCGTTCCATTGGAGAGGTGTGCGTGCCAGCCGACACAGCTGGAAAAGCTTGCTACACGGTACCTGTCTTGAGCGAGAATGTCAGAATGACAAAGAACATCCAGTGGCATATTGAAACACTTCTTCCCTGAAACGTTTCCCTTTCGTCAACAGCCCGGTTTTATCAATCACTAACGCAGTTGGTGCCCCTGTGCCACGGGGCTACCATGTCTTTGTCTGGGATATAGGGGGAAGGTGGCAGAAGCCAGGCATCCAAGACACTGGGTGGAGGGGACGACGTGAGACCAGATAAGGAGTCACTGTCAGACAACTCGCAGCAAGCGAATCCTGCTTTGTTTTCTACAACAAATGGGAAAACTTGCAGCCGTGTCACAGGGGCAAAATCCAAAACCCTTCTCCTAATTCACAACACAACAGCAGTGACTGAGCAGTTACTTACAGCAAAGTCTCACAAATCTTGTCCCCTTCTTGTCCCAGAGAGTCGTAGTATTTGACCGTCTTCTTTCTGGTGTCGATGACCTGTTATTAAAAGGTGACTGTTAGACAAAGCACAACCTTGTGCTGCACAAACCTCAATGATTTTTCTTGCTGGCTTTTTCTCCCCACCCAACTCTAAATAACAAGCCCGTTTGACTCACCGCTAGTGTCCAGTGCAAATGCAAGTTAATGGGCACTAAGATGATGTCCTTGTGGAAGAGATCCACGCGCCTGGTCCATCTTCCTACGGCTTCGTAGCCCCCAGAAGTAAGTTTTTCATAAAAGAATGAACTAAAAGCGTGGACTGATGGATATCCTTCTTTCTTACTTCTTTCCATCACAAGGCCCATGTAGAAATTAATGACCTGTACCATAAAGAGGAAGCTTGAGATGTAAAATAAGACACTAGCTTACCAAATGAAAAACACAGCAACGTCTCTTTTCTGGCCATCCTGAAGTACGCAGCTGAGAGAACTCCAGCCTCAGCTGTCAGCTTTTGTTGTGAGAATTTCGCACTTGGTTACAGTTGTTTATCAAACTGCACTTTGGTAAAAACACCTGCCACCCACTCCAAGAACCTAGACTAACTCCTGGAAGCTGCACAAGACAAGTAAAGGAACTGCCAGAAGCACTGGACCCTTCAGTACCTAAAATAAGAACTGTGCAGAGATTTCTGGGCTCTGCAGTGCAGCTCATCAAATAACTTTGCAAAGACTTCTGTACACCCTGAAGGGGTATTTTGAAATAAACGCTCCCTTAGAAGATCCCTGTGCTGCAGCTCCTTTTACCTCATCGTTTAGCCAGCAAAGGTTCCTTAGGGTGCGGATGTCCTGGCGCGTGACCCTTAGTTTGAAGGCACTGCTCATGACCTCATCCGGCTCACCTTTGCCTAATGCAGCAATGACCTCTCTCTCCATGGCCTGAAATGAACAATTAAATGGGGAAGGACTTGTGAAACAGAGCATCCAGCATGCCAACCTGTGGGCAGCTTTCAACTCAAACACGGCCTGGAAATGAAGCTCAGGTGACAGAGCAACTGCCTTTGCTGGCTTTCGGCTAGGTTAGCAATCGCCCCTTTTTGTTGCTTGGTTGGTTTCAGCATCCTAACTTGGAACTTTGGGGGCCAGGTTTGCCTCAATTTGTTTTCACCAAGGAAGCTGAGATAAAACGCGGGGACTGGCAAACACACATCAAACGCCTTTCCCATGTGGTGCTGCAGCCCTCGCAACGCTGAGGTTTAAGCCAACCGCAGCAGGCATTCTCCATGCCAAGGCAGCTGAGTCAGGAGCCTGAAAGAATGTGAGGGTGGGGGAACTTCAAGGGACCTGAAGCACCAGCAAAGGGAGAAACTGAGGCAGCTACACTGCAGTCAGGCAATCGGGAGTCCAGGCTGTGCATGCAACTGGTTGTAATTTGGACGTTTCCATCTAAGTCTGCCTAAGGAATGCAAATAAACCACTAGGTCTGCTAGTATAAAATACTCTGAACTGCAAGAGCATCTTCTTCTCGGTTGAAGGTGGGCTAGCAGGATAAGAAAACCCCTGGTTTTCCTTGTACTGAGCATCACCCCGCAGACGTGGTAAACTCTGGACTTGCTAGCCCTTTCCAAGTCAATCCTCTGTAGGCAAAAAAGGGGGCACTCAATTAGATGGCAACTCCCAAGAATAAGAGCAGCCAAAATTCAGACAAGCAGGGGAACCTGAACTCCCCCTCCCTGTTGCATAGCGTAACTAAGTGAACTCCTGTGACCACTGCTACATGCAGCGCAACCATGCCCAGTGCGCATCCACGGCTCGGTGAGATCCTGAGGACGTACGCACGCAGGATGCTCAGGTCCCCCACAAGCAAGGCAACACCACGGAGCAGTAAAAGCTTCTATTACAAGTTCTATCTTCATGGTAGGACAGGTTGAGAGGCAGATCCCATATAACTGTAGGAATCAGCACTGCTCTGGGAGACTGCTGCTAAACCTGGACTCATTTTTGCCCAAGTAACAGAAGCCCCACAAACCCTTAGGTTAGAGCACAACTGAAGGAGTGCGTGGAGCATAAGATGCTTAAATCCTGTAAATCCTTCAAACCAGCTTTAGTGCTGACCTTTGCACTGGGAAGTCACAGCCGCAGACACTCCCTAACAGGTTAAACCCCAGTTCTTCAGATTTCAAAAAGCCTGAAGAACCACCTATAACAAATGGGGTTCCTTGCAGCTGTTTCACAGCCTTCAGTTTTGTCCAACAGCCTGTCAGCTACGGTACCTCTGTGAGCGGAGTAAAGCCGCCTGCTCTTTTCTGCAGCCTTGGCAGTTTCTTTTCTTCCACATCACAGGCAGGTGACTTTTTGGCCTCACCAGGTGACAGAGGTACCGCTTGTTTCGCTGGTCCATCCTGTTGCGGAGTATCTTCTGCTGGTGGGGAGCCCCTGCGAGGAGAGGGAGAGAGAAAGAGAGAGAGCAGTGAGCTGTGTACCTGTACTGTCCCACGGAATTCTCAAGAATTCACCTTTGGGATAAGAAATGCTTTTTCAAGGCTCCTGCTGACTGGAGCCTCGGTTGCACCCCTGTGACAACATCCTCTCAGCTTCCAGCACGATTCTTTCGGAGCAGCAAGACTGGGATAGAATGAAGCGCTGGAGGCTTTGTAAATTCATTCCCACCTCCCTGTGCAAGACTCCTTTGGTTTCTCTTGATCAGTTTCATTCTTTGGAAAACAGGGAAGCAACCAGCACTTCCTCTGTCAAGTGCTCTGGGATCTACTGGGGATAAAGGCTGCGTGCTAGGGCTTATACTGCAAGGTATAACATGAACGCCTGCAACTCTACCTGCAGCCACATAGAGTTAGCTTACGGAAACTCAGACCAGCACAGGGAACTACAAATGGGACACCTACAGGATATTTACTTGCCTTCTGTAGGCTAGTCAAGAGAGTGACTGTCCCCATTTGGAGAGGATTACCAGTAAAACCACGCAGACTCTGAAGAGCAAACACATACACAGACATTAAAGTTGTCCGTATACACGTGCCTTCTTCAAAACCAAGAAGTTGCCTTGTCACCAAAGACAAGGGCAGGGAGACCTTTTCCAGGAGGGAGACCTACAACAGACTCTCACGGTATTCTCCACTTTCAGTCCAGCATGGTAAGAGTAGGCATCACAAGCTTTGTCAAATGACTTCCCTTGGTAGTTAAAGCCACAAAAAAAGGCAAGAAAGTGTTCCTGTTACTTGAACCCATCCTACTCTCCCAGTTCCTTTCTTTCCTTCTCTCCCCTCGAGCTTAGGTGAACCACTGACAATTTAAGCACACAACAGTGCCGCACAGCTAAAGAGAGCGCCAGGCTTTAAAGCGGGGAGAAGAACAGGGACGGAAAGAGACACGCACACAGAGCCAAAAGAAACAAGAACCGTGACGAAAAGAGACTCTACCTGGTCACAACATCTGCCTGAGATGGCTCTGGGCAGCAAACATCTACCCATTTGACACCTGCACAGAAAAGCAGCAGTATTAGAAAAATAAGTCAACTTGCAATTTTACTTTTCAAGTAAAAACAAGTACAGAAGCCAGAGTTTTCTAAGGTAGATGAAACCTCAGAAAAATCAGGCACATTAAAGACTTCTGTAACGTGCAATACCTGTCCTTCTCTTTTTTGCCTCAGTCTCGGCAGGATCGTCCGCAGGTGCACAAGTGCTGAGGAAAGAACACACAGAACCGCGGGTTGAAACTTCCTTCAGCTTCTACCAGGCTGACTCCCCTTCACAGGACCCAAACTTCCAAAGTTACTTTCCAGAGCCCAAAGGTTTCCCCCTCCGGCGAAAGGCCCTCGGGCGGCGCGGGGCGGCGGGCGGCGGCGAGGAGGGCGCCGAGGGCCCCCAGCAGCCATCGGGACACACGGCCCGCGCCGGCACGCGGCGGAAGGGCGCCCGGCACGCGCGCCCGGCACCGCCTCCCTATTGGCTGCCGGGGAGCGCCCCCGCCCCTGCGAAATGGAGGGGAGGGACGGGCAGGCGGCGGGAACGGCCGCCCAGCCCTCCGCCGCCTCCTCCCCGCTTGGGCCGGGCCTGTGCCGGCCCGCCCCCGGCCAGGCGGGGAGCTTTCCCTCCCAGAAAGCCCCGAGCCGAGCCCTGGACGGCCGTGGAGGGGGACGGGCCCGTTTCCCTTTAGGGAGAGGCCCCGCAGAGGCCGGAGGGGCGGCCGGAGGGGCCCAACAGAGGCCGGAGGGACCTCGCGAGGGACCCACAGAGGCCCGGGGGGCCCGTCGGAGGCCGGAGGGGCCCCACGGAGGACCCAGAGGCTGGAGAAGCCCTTCCGCCTCCCGCAGGACGGAGGCGGGCATCACGGGTCCTTGCGCGCCCCCTGCTGCCTCCTGTGCTCCCCGGCGGTGAGGGAATGGCACTGCCGGGCTTACCCAGCGCTATCGAGGTAGCGCAGCCACCGCTTTTTGCCCATCCGCTGGGGAGCTGCGGTGCCTGCGCCCGGCTCCGCCATGGCAGCGGTGCAACTAGGGACGCGGACGCGGCGTTCGACCATGGTGACGAACCGTGATGTAGCGGCGGCCAAGGGCCCGCTGCAGGGAGCCCGGCTAAAGCGGCCGCTGTGGGGCTGGCAAGCAGGCTGGCGAGTGCTGGGCTGGCTCCTGGTGGCCTCGGCTGGCTCTCGGGGGCAATCCCTTGCCCTGCCCCGCTGTCCAGGTTTTTTTTTTTTTAATGCAGTGCTTCCTAATGGTTTATCAGCTGTTGCCTCTGGGGTGGAAATGTGCACGTGTTGCTGCAGCCTCGTCCCGGAGAGACTTTTCTCTCCTGGAGAGACGCATGAGGCGTGAAAACAAGTTTTTAAGTCTTAAGAGGAGCAAAGGGGGCAGATGGAAGGGCTCAGGGCAGGAATGGCCGTTTGGGGCAGCCCTTGTCACAGGAGGTCCCACTAGCTTTTTATGCCTGCAGGGAGTCTTAAGTGATGGTGGGGTCTGGTTTAATGAAAACGACCTTCCTCGTTCCTTTAGGAACTTAATTGCCGCTTCACTTCTGCTTCAGGGCTCTGGCCAAGGAAGATGCCTGAGCGCTGGATGCAGAAGTGGATGTGGCGGAGGGCTTGCAGGCAGGCTGAATCCTGCAGCCGAGAGCTGGAGGGGGCGCAGGGCGTTTGTTTGAGTTCCTGAATAAGGAAAAATGCAAGGTTTTTCTCGGTTTAGCTCTGTGAAGCCAAAGCTCACCTGCAGCGCTCCTGTTTCTGTCCACAGCGGAGAGAAAGCCAGAGCGCTGAACCCACCGGACAATATTCTAGGAAAGGGGGAAGGATGGTCTTTTGGGGAAGGGATCTTCCCTGCCCCCAAGGCAGATGTGGCCCACGTGAGACTCGTACAGCTGCCCTGTGGCACAGGGTGATGCTGAGGCTTCTCTCCTGCCTTGGGACCCCCTACCCTGGGCACAGGTGTGGAGCCAGCCCTGGGGCTGCAGGATTCCTCTGCCAGGCATGTCCCCCCAGCCGCAGTTTCTCCCACCCTGCAGCAGAACCCACCACAGGACAATTCTCAGAAAAAGCAGAGAAATCTTCTCTGGGAACTGTGTTTGTTATTCTAAAGCAGCTCCTCTGTGCTTCCTGGTAACACCACTTCCTTGTCCTCACCAGGACAGGGATTTTAATGCTGTTAAATGATTTTAAAACACCTGTGTGAATGGCTTTGTGTGTGCTGGAAAAGTACCTGACAGTGATGGCAGGATCAGTGTGACTGCGGTGCCCGTCCAAAGGTTTTGTCCCAAACGGATTCCTTTGTGCGTGGTGTTTGGTGTGGAGACTGTTGTGATCTCTAAACATCAAAAACCAAACGCGTGCCGGCGCGGGCCGTGTGTCCCGATGGCTGCTGGAGGCCCTTGGCACCTTCCTCGCCGCCGCCTGCCGCCCCGCGCCGCCCGAGGGCCTTTCGCCGGAGGGGGAAACCTTTGGGCTCTGGAAAGTAACTTTGGAAGTTTGGGTCCTGTGAAGGGGAGTCAACCTGGTAGAAGCTGAAGGAAGTTTCAACCCGCGGTTCTGTGTGTTCTTTCCTCAGCACTTGTGCACCTGCGGACGATCCTGCCGAGACTGAGGCAAAAAAGAGAAGGACAGGTATTGCACGTTACAGAAGTCTTTAATGTGCCTGATTTTTCTGAGGTTTCATCTACCTTAGAAAACTCTGGCTTCTGTACTTGTTTTTACTTGAAAAGTAAAATTGCAAGTTGACTTATTTTTCTAATACTGCTGCTTTTCTGTGCAGGTGTCAAATGGGTAGATGTTTGCTGCCCAGAGCCATCTCAGGCAGATGTTGTGACCAGGTAGAGTCTCTTTTCGTCACGGTTCTTGTTTCTTTTGGCTCTGTGTGCGTGTCTCTTTCCGTCCCTGTTCTTCTCCCCGCTTTCATCCCCCTGGATATTAGTCAGTTTGTCACCACAGCTGCCTTATGGCTCATGTGTGTTTAGCCAGTTGGCACCTAAAGGCACCTCGCAGCTTGTCCCTGCTTCCCACCCCAAAACGGGCACTCCAGGAGGCAGACTCCATCTCGTGGCCAAGCATGGGTCTGGGCGGTCTTACTCGGGGTGTAAAATCGCAGACCGTGAACTCGGCTCCTGCCTGAGCTGAGCAGGGCACATCTGAATTCCTGCCCGTCTTCTCCCCTGCCCACCAACCCCTCCCAGACGTTCCTCCTTCTCCACGGGCTGTCGCGGTGGTGTTTGTCACTCAGCTCAGAAGGGACACCGCCATCACCACCACTTTGTGGACTGAGAAGGACTAGGAGTGCCGGGCAGGGGTCCCTCAGCTTCCCGCCACCATTGCCGTGGCAGGGGCTTGCGTGGGGGTGGCACATCATCTCACCGAAGCCCGGCTGCAGTGTCTGGTCCACATCTGATCTGGGCTGGGAGGATGGGTTTGGGGGAGGCGTGCGGAGACCCTGCTCTGTCCTCCCGGTGTCACCAGAGAGGTGGTCAGCGCTCCTGGAGATGGGCTCTGCTCCCTCCCCTGCTGCGTGGTGCATATATATGCATATATACACGCACCGGCACAAGTGTCATTACATATGCAGGCTTCACACTTCCAAACAAATCATCATTTTCCACCGGCCGAAAATGCAATTCTGTGTAACACACTCAGACACTGGTCTAAAATAACACCCCCTCTACTCTATTATTTACTTGCAATCATCTTTGGTAATGACAGAACCTAATTAGCATGGTAGACTTTTTTTTAATCAGTATAAAGCTTAACTTCAGTCCCGTTGCCTAAACGCTTGGTTTGACCACACTAGAAGGTTTTCTTTCTTTCAAGAGATTAAAGAACATTTCAAGTTCAGCAGCAGCAGAATTCTATTTTTTCCTAAAACCAAACAGTTCTAAATTTTGTGTCAATTATGATCAAGAATGCTCACTCATGACACCGCAGTACCGGATTTTTTTCAAAAATCACCTGGTTTATCTTTGTAGCATCTCTTAAACCTGAATATTCAGCCTAATGGGCATTCCAGATTAAGCATTCCGAAATTCATTTGCTAAACCAACATGGAATCGTGCTTAAACCACTGCCAAACAACTTCAAGTTGAACTATTTACAATTGCCTACCATCCAACACTGTGGGGACGGGGTGGGACACAACTCGCAGGATAAAGCAGATTTTCAGTGAATTGCAGGAGCAAGAGAATCAAGGCCGTATTCTCCTCCGTCAAATTATTTGAGGAGGTGTCCTAAACTATGGCCACCTCACATATTAACCCTGCAAAGGGCAGTGCAAATCCTCAGAACTAATTTAGGTTACAAACAACAAATTTAACCTCAACGCGTTATTACCTTCAAAAGAAAACAATCCACAGACATGAGTTCTGAGTTCATGTATTAATAGAGCTGTAAGCAGCCTTCAACTCTTTGTAAAAGAGTTAGACAAAGCCAGATTAAAGAAGGGCCAAACCCCAAAACTAAGGCTGTTCTTCCTTTGGGGAAAAATCCTTCTGTTCATAAAACGTAACCCTCTTGGCGGGATCAGGCAAGACAGAAGGAACCTTGTTGAAATACGGGTGGTCTGATACCGAGAAGGACACCAGAAATGCACAACTGGAGGGAAGCAGCAGGGAGGATCTTGCCCACAAACATACCCCGTACCCCTTTTTGGTTTTTAGAAGTTAATAAGCTTGGAAGAAATCAGTAGAGAAATTACATGAGCACAAGCAAATGACTGAAGTCTTCATCTATTTGCTATATTTTTAGAACAATCTTTGCTCTATTACGTTAAGATGGATGTGGAAGCGGGACACCTGTGATCTGAGAAGAAATAGATGTGTATCTAAACCAGAAAATTAAACGGCTGGCTTAGATCCATTCCGCTCTTTTGGACTTTACAACATTGTCCAGTTTTTAAACATCCACGTTTTTGTTTCCAGATCATCATTCGTTGAAACCTCCCTCTTCAGTCTACCACATTTTCCAGGATCATGCCACTTCTTCATTACTTGCAGCCTCAAAGGAACTCCTGGCGCCTCACCTGCTCCAGATATTTCTGAGACTGGTAATAACCCCTAAAATGTCAAAGCTCTTACCCCCCACAAAGTCACAGGAAATCCTCCCTGGCTAAAATGTCAAACACCAGGAGCCTGCATCCCTCCAAAAGCAGTTTACGCCCCAGCATCCTGACACATATTGAGGGTTCGTACAAGCCACTCCCACAGCTCACCGAAATTCCACAGTCTCTACTAGCTCATTTTGTTGTTCTTCGGGCATTTTCTCTTCCTAATCTTTGCTCTCTTGCCAAACTAGGCTCCTGGAATGAATGCGGAAGAAAAAAGAAGAAAAGCCAAACTTCTTTATCCTCCCTCTATTCAAACTCTGCTGGTAAGCGGATCAAGACTGGTGTTAGTATTAAATAACCATTTTGTTCTGACCTTGAATTTCTGACGTGTCCATTTTAAAAATCTCCAGATCCCTTGATGGTTACCAACGGTTCTTCCCCTTCATTGGGCATTGCTGGAATCGAGGTGGAAGCCCTGAAGTCCAGGCTTGTGTGTTTCCAATCATTCTCTCCATCCTTGAAGCATATTGAAAACAACGTGTAGTGCTGTAGGGATGACATTTTTGAGCACGTTCATCAAGGTGCGTTACAGTCATCTACTCCACAGGCAGGGAATGCCAGGGCCGCAGCATTATTTGGGGGGCAGCAGACAGAAAAGGGTTCCGTGGACAGAAGCAGCTGTGAGGTATGGAAGTGAGGACCGCGTGTTCTTTGCGCTTCCGAGATCCAGGTTTTCCTCACGGGGATCCAAGTTACAGGTTTCACTTCCTTAATGGAAGATACCGGCAAAGAAAGCGATTGAAGTATTTTTTAAATCCTAAATTCCTATAAAATTACGTAGTTCCACGTGTTTTCTTAAGGAAAGCTGCAGCCCCACATTACACATCATCAAATCTACGATAACATTTACGCAAGGTGTAATTGCGCTCACTTCACACTCCTTCCAGCTCCCTGCTACTCAGTTTAGCAATCGATCCAAGAGAGAAGGAACAGCTTTTGCCTCTCTCCCCCTGAAGCACACCATCACCAGAGCAGATCACTGCTGGGGGGGCTGGGAATCCACTGGGAGGGAAAGCAGAGCAGCCCCTTCCCATGACAGTTCCCACACTCCACCAAAACAAAAAAAAAAAAGACAAGAAAAGACAAGAATGTGTTTTGAAAAATGAGACTATCAGACAAGAAGCACGGAAGCCCAGCTTCCTCCCACCACCTCTGCCGCTTGCACTGGCCCTGGGGCTCACTCCGTGCCACCAAGCCGGCAGGAGACTAGTCCAGCAGCAAAAAGCAAACGATTTTCTGACAGCTTCGGGCACTGAGCAGCCCAACAAAACGTCAGATCAAGGGCAGCTGATGAAGGAGGAACACAAAGAACGACCGATCCTTTTGGTGGCGTCAAGCTGTCAGATTGTTTCCAGCCTTCTCAAACTGCTTCCTTAGTTCTTCCTCCACAACTTGGTAAGAAAAATCAGCATTTTAAAAAATAGATGTGTGGAGTATCTTGTAAGTAGATCTATAAATTGAGCATTTATACTATACAAGTTACTCTGATTAAAAAAAACAACCAACGAAACAAAAGACCTGACTACCACATTAAACAATTTCTGACCAGACACGTACCAAGTAATCACCACCACCATTAACTAATTCACACAATGAGACTCACTATTTTTTCCTTTAACTAGTCTTCTTCCCGACCCTTCCATGCCTGAATCACGTGCACTCCAGTGAGCACAATTTCCATGAATGAAAACACAATAAAAGCGACTTGGAAAAACGTGGCAATTATTACAGCGTACCGATGGTATCTGAAGTGTACTCCAGTATTTGAAGTATCAGTAGCGTCTAATAACTTAGAGTCTCTTAGTTAAAAAGAGTTTCCAGAGTATAATCCCACTATGGAGTATAAGCTGTGAAAGGGAATTTGAGTGGGGACTTTTTTCCCCCCTTTCCCCCCCTACCTTTGCTTTGCTGCTGAAATAGCAAGTCCCATTACTTGCAAAAGCCCCTGGTATTTCTTCTCCATCCCCAATGCTGACATTAGGGCTCGTGGCTACACAGTCAAGTCAAGCCTGCAAAGCAATGCAGCCGGAAACGGAATCAGAAAAAAAATAATCTTGCTCCTCTGTCTTTTTAATGTTTGATTCATTCTCCCTACTTGCCCACTCGATTGGCGTCTCCAAGGGGTATGCAAATCCCATTTTACCCCTAAAGCCCTTCCTAAAGTCCGAACCACTTCTGCCGCAAAATGTGGTCCCCGGTCTGATGACATTCCCGTCGAGATTCCAAACCTCAGAATAATTTCCCTCAGTAACACCTTCACTACCTCCCGTGCCTGGATGGTACGGCAGGGAAAAGCTTCAGGCCATCCAGAAAAAGTACCCACTAGAACCAACAAATACCGGTACCCCACTTGCCCGGGAAGCTCAGAAAAATCAATTTGCCAGTAATCCCCTGGTGTGTTTCCTTTCTTTGTTGCTCCTGGTGGGGGTCTCGGCTCACTGCGGGGATTATTCTTCTGACATATTTCACATCTGTTTACAACACTGTTTGCAATACTAGTCATTCCCACTCCCAAAGCTTACGTCTTAGTATTATCTACTAAAGCCTCCATTCCCCAATGGGTTTCTTTATGAGTTTTCTCTGAAATGTCTCTCACAAGATTCTCAGCTGATATCACACGCTGATCCTTGGCCATCCACCATCCGTTTTCATCCTCACCGGACATTAACAACTTAGCTAATTGCTCGTCCCTTCCTGTAGACTTGGCAGGCTGACTTAAATGTTGGGATCTTCCAGGCCACGTCCCCAGGATTTTCTTTTCTGCAGCTTGCCCAGCAGTCAGAGCCGCCTTTCGGTTTTCTGTAACGATGAAAGAGTGGCCAAATTGATGAGCCTTACAGTGCATCCCAGCAAGTTGTTTAGGCAATTGCGCCACTTCTAACAACTTCTTTATTAAATTTCCTTATTTAGCTGGTGTTCCTTGAGCAGACAGGAGACCTCTTTCCTTCCACAATGCTCCGTGTGCATGTAACACCCTGAAAGCACATCTCGAGTCAGTCCCTATGTTCGCAAGTTTCCCAGCTGCTATTCCCAGAGCTCTGATTAATGCAATTAATTCTGCTTTTTGTGCTGAAGTTCCTGGAGGGAGTGCTTCTGCCGCCATAACTTCTTCTTCTAGGACTGCAGCATATCCTGCCTTTCTAGTTCTGTTAGCAACAAAACCACTCCCGTCCACAAATAGATTCATTTCTGCTGAGTCTATAGGTTCATCCTTTAAATCCGCTCGACTAGAATAAACCTGTTCCATTGTTACCAGACAGTCACGTTCTAATTCTGTCTCACTCGCTAAAGGTAACAAGGTTGCTGGGTTCAGCACTGAAGTCACTTTTAATTCTACATCATCCTGTTCTAATAAAATAGCCTGATATTTCCTCATTCGGCGAGGGGACAACCAATGCCCCCCCTTTTGCTCTAAAACAGTAGCCGCCGCATGTGGTACCTGAACGACCAGCTTCTGTCCCAGGGTTAACTTCCGCGCCTCTTGCATGAGCGTTACGGTCGCTGCCACCGCCCGCAAACAAGAAGCCAACCTTGACTTACTTGGTCCAGCTGCTTGGAAAGATATCCTACCGGTCTTTTCCAGGATCCGGTCTTCTGAATCAGTACTCCCAAAGCAATACGGTGTTTCTCGTAAACAAATAACTCCAAAGGTTTTTCCAGGTTTGGCAGTCCGAGTCGCTAACAAGCCAAAATCAATGATCCACAGGCAACACCATCCGGCCATTCCCAAAAACGCTCTCAGCTCCTGTTTAGAGTTTGGTTCAGGCGTTGGACAGATTGCTTCTTTCTGCCCCATTCCCAGGCTCCGTTCTCCCTGCGTAACCGTAAAACCCAGACAAACAACGGTTTGTTGCACCACTTGAGCCGCCTTCTGAGATACTCCATATCCAGCTGCTCCTAGAAAATTCAAGGGATCAATCGTATGTTGCACACAATCAGGTTCTGTCTGTGTCCCCAGGAGAATATCGTCCACGTACTGTAACAAGGTTACTGCCACATTTTAAGCCATTGATCTCTTTCCTTTATAGTGGTCAGCAGAGTGTACGGATTAGCCACTACGGAGTAGTATTATATTCTGATTGTCGTTCCCGCAACAGTCTGTATTTAATAAACTTCTCTATCGATGGTTCAAGTCCTCTTTTTCCTTCTAATTTTACTGGATATTGTTTTTGTCTTACCGGTTGTGCATTCGGCTTTAAGTCAGTTTTTACCGGTTCTGCTGCTTTAGATCGTCCCGGCGTTCCCGCTTCCCATACGAGAGGATTCACTGCATTCATCACTCCTCCGGGACTGTAGATGTCTGCACATCTTGGTTTTCTTCCTCCAGATCTGATCCCGCTCTGCTGCATCGCCCTGATAACAGGGAGATCCTGGAGCTCTTGGGTGGAGGTGGGCAAGCTGGGCTTCGAGCCTGCAGCAGCGGCTGGGCCAGGCGAGAAGTGTTGATGGCCCCCGGCGGTTTGGGGGCATCCTTCAACTTGGTCAGGTGTTGCCAAAGCCTTTCCTGAGAAGGAGACACCAGGTTGTGGCTCGCTGTTGCCTGGACAAGCGCTCGCACCCCTGCGTGCCAAGGCTTCACGCGGGTGCAGGCCAGGGCTCTGCTTCAGCCGTGCCACGAGGGCAGAAGAGAAAGGCTTCCCTCGGGACTCTGCGTGGCTGCCCATGCCCACCCCAGCACCTCGCGCCGGCTCAGCTCCGAGCCCGGTAGTCCTTTCCCCGCCACACCGCCCGGCCCCCCCAGCACAGCCCTCGCCTCTGCTGCACCGACCGCCTCCCCAGCACGCAGCAAGTGAAGCCCCAGCCCTCGGCACCGTGCCGCTGACCGGTGCCCACCAACGCTCGGCTTTGCCTACCTCTTCTCGCCTGGACACTTGCTGGGCGCGCAGCTTGAGCGTGGTCAGGTACTGCCTGTACTCGTTGAACTCCTTCAGAGTGCAGACCACCTCTGGAGAGAGGAGGGGAGAAACCCCCAAGAACAGTCAAGCCAGCAGACTGCCTTCCCCGAAAGAGCCCCAGCCCAGCCGAGGGGAGCTGCTCCTCTGCAGGAGGGGGATCCCTGCTCCCAGGGAACCGCTTCTATCAGCCCGATGACGTCCAAACCTACTCTGCCCTCACTGGTGACCAGGCCCTGTCTCTGCAGCCTCTGCAAGTTGTCTTTGCGCTTGTGATACTCCTGCAGATACGGGTCGTGCAGGCTGTTGTACTCCGTGCGCAGCAGGTGACAGTAGGGATCTCCCAGGTCGTAAAAGCCTGAGGGCCGTTGAAGCTGTAAGAACCATGTTCCAGAGCATGAACAGGGCAGGAGAGAGCAGCACGGACGAATGCCCTCCCGAGCTCCTCACGCACACAGGGTGGCATTGCCAAACCCGTGAGGTGTAGCCTAATTCCTGGCTTACTTCCCACCCCGAGGAAACATCTCCCTACTTCGGAGACTCTCCAAGGGAGGAGAAGCCCTGTGCCTACATCCTCCTGTCTGGTGGCTATCCCCTCTTGCTGTAGGAAGACGAGGGGCTGTTTACTACGGGGGGGAGAGAGTTGTACCCACTGCTGCACCTGTGAGGAGCTCAGCGGAAATGCTGCCTACAGCCATGTCTTCTCCTCTGGCAATTCACTCTGATTGCACCAATGGGCCTGTGCTCCCCAGAGGTGCCAGGCTGTCCTTGTGGAAAGGTAAAGGGAGTTTGAAGACCTGACAGCAACGCTCTTCTCCACCCAGCTCTGGGCAGCTCTGCTATGGGCAGCTCTCCTTTCTCTCGGCACCACGGCGCCAGGAGCTTCCCTCGACTCCCCAGCCCCGTCCGATTGAAGGGCTGCAGCCCCCGCCGTAGCGCAGGTGGCCACAAGGACTTCTCCGAACGATGGGGACCCCATAAAAGGGGAGAGCTTTTCTACCCTTTCCTGCTGCCTTTACCTTTTCCCCCAGCTTTGCTCGGCACTTTGCCTACTCGCTACCCTGAGCCAACATTTCATCAAATGTTGATGAAATGCTGTCCTTTGTGGGAACTTTGCTCATTATAACGTACCAAAACACACCTCCATCCCAGAGGCTACCCGCCTCCAAGGTGCGACCACTCCTCCTTGAGCACACCAATCATAATAAAAGTATTCATGACTCAGGTCACTCAAACTCCACTTTGAAGATAAAAAATAGTATAAAAATAGCCCGAGAGAGGGGGGATATCAGGGAAGTCACCATCGTGAACAAGGCGAGGAGGACTCCATCACCGACTTCCGGGATCAGTCGACGGGCTGAGCCTTCCTTCCCCCCCACAGGGACGCCTTTGGTAAGACTTGGACTATACCGAGTGCTTCCTCGGGAAACTTAGAAATCTCTCTAGAGAATCTCTCTCCTACAGTTGTAGCCAGGCTGTACTGTTTATAACTTTGTCGTGCGTTTTGTATATTGAACAACACCTTTCTTTGCACGTGCTTTGCAGACAGTGTGTTTATCACCAGCAGTCCTGAGAACCTATAGATGTGTTGTTTAAATAAACTGCACTGTTTAAGCAGCTAGTCGTTCCGGTTTCTCACTGAACGCGACCAAAGACTCGAGAGTGGCCGTGCTAGTTCATGAGCACGACTAGGCTGAAGGTGCAGTCCACTATTAGTGTTTCCAAATCATAACAGTTTAATACATATTAAACGCGACTGGACTGCTAGTGGCGAATTGGGCATCACTCAGAACTTAAACCTGGCCGCACCTAGCCTCCCACCTCAGTGAGGAGTGTTAGAACACAAGGGGGTCTATTTTCTGCCAAAACCGCTTTGCCCCTTTCACGCAACACTCCCATATCAAAGGAGCCAACCCGCTGCGAGCTGCTCTGTCGCACCTACAGAGGATACAGAGCTAAACCAGCTTTCAGCTACCTTTTTGCCCAAGCAATTCAGTTTTAGACTTTTGGCTTCAGCAGTCCCCGGTCTGGCCCCTCTTTCAGCCTCCTCCAGGGACCCAAGAGTGGCCGCCGATGCGCTGAGGGTGAGGATGCTCATCAAGGCTGGCAGCTGGGAAAGCGGAGCAGGGAAGTATTGCTATCTGTCATCGAATTTAAAGTTAACCATGGCTCTGTAGTTAATCAAGTTTTATGTGCTGGCTCCATAGTGTGGTGGTGCAGCTCCCCATCCCTGCCATCCTTCAGGCCACTCGGTACTTGGCGTGATCTCCCTCCCAAGCTGGGCCGCAGAACGTGACACAACGGTGTAACATGAAAGAGAAGGTAGAGAGCCACAGAGCAGAGCACAGTAGTGTGCCCAGTCCCCACGGCTCCTACTGTTTGAAGATGATAACCTCAATGGATCGCTCCTGACACCGTATGGATCGTGGCCACAGGGCGAGGAGTACCAGGACCCTGAAGGCCTACCAAGCTCTGGGGGTGCGTAACCATCGTCCGAGTCGGGCCGGAGTGGAAAAGTACCTGACAAAAGTCAATTGTCTCGGATCCTGTAAGTAGGGATTCTAGTAAAGACCCTTTGAGCTCTTCTGGATCGCAGCGGGCTGTGGCCAGTAACCGCCCTGAGTTGAGGTACCTCTCAGGCTGATGCCTCGAGGCTGGGGCGGGAGAAGAACCTTCAACTGTCGCCCGTTGAGGAACGCCAATGCATTGTGAGTATTTACCCTAAATCTGAGAAAGGGAAATTTTAGCTATAGGCTAGTCTCTCTCTCTCTCACCCACCTCTCCACCTGTATGCAGTGAGATACACATTAGCTGTATGGCTGGGGATGCTCTTGTGTCCACCCATGCGTGTGCAGGACCTAAAAGCGGCACCTTTTGGCTCACTGGCATTGCCTGCTATTAAGAAATTCCCGATGGCAGACCTGTACGTGTGTGTGCTTAGATATTATTCAATTATTTTGTTTGCTCACTTTGTGAATCCCTAAGTCAGTTAATGGTTAAATGCTGCTAAAATTCAACCTCTCAATCTACCTTACATCATTAATAACTTTTGCTAAATCATAACCGTGTCAAGTATTTTCATCCGCGACACAATAGTTAAGGATGACTGTAGGTAGTTGCTAAGGCGAGGATCAAAGGGAATTGTTTGAAGGAACATCTGTAGCCTAATTATTTGGTCTACCTGGGACACTAAGACCTTAACTGAACATCTAATCAAGATGTTTCTCCCAAGAAGGCCACTTTGGCAGTGAATACCCAAGTCCAGGCGTCCTTGACGGAACCGTCTTCACGATAATACTAAAAAACACAGCCGCAGGCCAAGAAGCCCCTTGCCCAGGTGAAGACCCTTCCTCCAGGCACGAGCAGTGATTGAAGATATTAGACTGGTGTGTAAATTCCTGAGCAGCCCTTGTAACTGGGAGTGTTCTGCCTTGTCACTTTGGTGTCTAAATACACGGAGGAGACCGGCATGGGCTGTGCTTGATGTGTGGGGATCCACCGAGCACCGGGGCCTGAATAAAATGCAGAGTCTGCATCAGTGGACAAGGGAAGAGCTACGGATATCACCTATCTGGACCCCTGCAAGGCCTTTGACACGGTTCCCCACAACACCCTTCTCTCTAAGTTGGAGAGATACGCATTTGATGGGCGGACTGTTCAGTGGGTAAGGAACTGGCTGGGTGGTCGCATCCAGAGGGTGGTGGTCAATGGCTCGATGTCCAGATGGAGAGGAGTGACAAGCGGTGTCCCTCAGGGATCCGTACTGGGACCAGTGCTGTTTAATATCTTCATCAATGATTTAGACAGTGGGATCAAGTGCACCCTCAGAAAGTTTGCAGGTGACACCAAGCTGAGTGGTGCAGTCAACATGCCAGAGGGACGGGTTGTCATCCAGAGGGACCTGGACAAGCCAGAGAGGTGGGCCTGAGCGAACCTCATGAAATTCAAGAAGGCCAAGTGCAAGGTCCTGCACTTGGGTCGGGACAATCCTCCTTATCAATACAGGCTGGGGGTTGATGTGATAGAGCAGCCCTGTGGAAAAGGACTTGGGGGTGCTGGTTGATGAAAAGCTGAACATGAGCCAACGATGTGCACTTGCAGCCCAGAAGGCCAATCGCATCCTGGGCTGCATCAAAAGAAGCGTGGCCAGCAGGTCGAGAGAGGTGATTCTCCCCCTCTACTCTGCTCTCGTGAGACCCCACCTGGAGTACTGCCATTTAACCACAAAATTTAACACACCAAATGAGCGTTTAATTTCTACTCGGGGCTTTCATCAGGAAGTGAAAATCTAATCATGTATTTTCAAAGCATCTTATCAAAACTGGGGATCCCTCCCGCAACAGAGAACATGAATTTGGCTGAGCCCAGCCTAAACAGAACCCAGCAGCCGTGCAGTGCTGGGAAAGGTCTTGCGCATCCCCATGCACTTCTCCTGGTCGATGAAGAGCGAGTTGGCTTTGACGGCCAGGTCATGCTGCAAGATCGACTTGGCATGAGCCAACATTTGCAGGGTGTCCTCGGTGTCTCTCAGACGCTGCTGAAGGCTCTGGACCGTCTCATCGATTTCGTGGACCTCATTGACAAGGCTGGAAAACAGCAAGGAACCCTGATTAATGGTCCCATCACGTGGGTGGTTTCGAGCCTGGTCCTGCTGAAGGGCGCCTTGGGCACAGGATTTCCCCCTTCAGCACGCTCAGACTAACTCGGACCCCCCGTTTCTGGCAGATGCATGGGAAAGCTGAGGGCAGAGCTCCTCCAGACCTCAGCGGGGAGGCATGGCTAAGTCTGCGCGAAGGCTTTGGCAACGCGCAGGCACGTCTCCCAGAGCAGCTCGTGCCACCGAGAAGAGGGATGAGCAGCTGTGGTGTCCTGTTCCCCTTTGGTTTTGCAGGTTTGTTGGGTCCCCCTCCTGGATTCCCCTGTGCAGGGGTCCTGCCCACACCCACGGATGCACACACAGCGAAACAGGACAGCTGGGAGAGGCGAAAATTGAATGAGAAACAAGCGGAGGATGGAGAAAACAACGGTGTGCGAGATGCTAAACAGGCTCTGGGGCTGGGTTTCACTTGCTTCTAAAAGGCTCCATCTGGAGTCTTGCCCAGCAGGCTCCCTGGAGGAGGTGTGAAGTTTGGGGTGCCTCACAGGAGGTGCTGCTGGGCACTCAGGGCAGCCTGCTCCTCCACAGCCCCTCGGGGTGCAATCCCACAGAGCTCACAATGTCCTTGAAAGGGTTTGTCCCCAGGGGAGGTGAGGACAGCCCATACTCCTTCTCCAGAGGGTGCACCCTTCCTGGAGGTTCCCCAAAAGGAAGGACCTAAGTGCTCTCAGCGCAAGCCTCTTGGAGAGTAAAGGCTTATCCTAAAAAACTGAGCACATCCAACTGTTGGGAAGCAGGCAGGAGAGAAGATGAGGTTTACCCAAGTGGGAAAAATCCAGCCCCTCACGGGGTGGCATCAGGCTGCTCCCAGCCGTGGTGTACAGCCTCCTTTGTGGGTGCAGAGCTCTCCCAGCACCCAAAGGCTGGGATACCTGCTCATTCCTTTTGATGAGAGCAGAGCCCTTCTGGAAGGAGTATTTAGGAAAAACATCCCATGACTAGTTTTATCATCCAGTGATGTTCCTGAGTGCTACTACCCGGGACTCCTCAAGGACCCTGCCGGCCCCGTGCTCCTGCCTTACCGGAGTTGGGCAGTGTCCCGGCACAGCTCCATGTTTGGTCTCCGTGTGCGCTCTTCCAGCCGGGTCTGAGACACTTTGAACGGAGGTCCTTGGTCCCTCATGGCTTTTTGGATGGCTTCCATGTTCATCTCCATTTGGAAGATTTCCTGCAGCGTCTGCCGTAAAAAAGAAACACATGCATGAATGAAAAAATACCTTCTCAAGTGACAACATAATTTCCTTTTTCTCCTGTCCGTCTGCAGAAAAAACAAGCCTGTCTTTGCTGTTGCTGTCATGTCAGAGGAGGTGTTGGAGCAGTGATGGACACAGTGAGTTACCAGCTTCCCAAAACTACTGCTTGCAGAAACTGATCATCCATCAGTAGCAACTCAGAGAGGGAAGATTTTTCAGGCATGAAAAATTTTCATTTTTCACTGAAGGACGTGGCACCAGCCCGCAACGCTGCCAGCCCAGTCTCCGCTCAGTGAATCAATACGGTGTGGAGCACTTTTCAGGAGGCTTTCCATGAGACCCACTGGTCCGAGCCAGGTGCCCATCACTGCTCTCCACTTCCTCCGCTTGGCAGAGCAAGCACACGGATACCCGTGCAGCAACCACAGAGCACTGAGAGTGAAAGCACGTCCTTGGGGGAGAAGCAAGCCTGCGAACCCCCCGGCAGGCAGCCCAGCAGAGGCCCAGCAAAGACTCTCTGCAGGGCAGCCAGTGCTTCTGAAGTAACTCCCAGGAGATGCAACCAGCGGTGGCCTTTTCTGCTGGAAATCCCTGTGCTGCCAGGCTGCCAGCTAGGATGCGCTAGCAAAAGACAGGATCCCTTGAGATGAAATCACAGTGCCAGCTCCTCCTGCTCCAAGAAGAAAGTCCCCAGGACTTAGAGTTTCTAACAGAAAATGACACTATAACCAGCTTCCTGCGGCCACCGTTCCTCTCCTTGGGCCAGGTCTGCGTGGAGGGTCCCACCCAGTGTCACACCCAAAGGGAGGGGTTCAGGCTACCTTGGCCAGGTGGGTCTGAATCTTGCTCTTGGCGTCGGCTGTCTCGGCGATGCGGCTGGTGAAGGCGACGTTCACCCTGTTGAACTGGCACCGCATCTCGTTGGCCGTCACCTCCAGCAGGTTCCTGGTGTTGTCCCGCAGCTTGGCAGAGGCCGCCCGTTCGCTCTGGGAGCGGAGGATGTTGCCGTCTGTGAACTTGGCCCAGGACTCTGGCACCGAGATCCTGGGAGGAAGGAGAGGCCCCTGGTAAGCCCGTGCTGCTGAAGCTGGACGTGGGCAGGCAAGGACCCTGCCAGGGAGCAGCGTGGGTCAAATGTAGCTTTAATCTACGCTTTTATTTTGACCATAGGTCGTGTTTTAACCCCAGCCGGCAGCTAGGACCATGCAGCCACTTGTGCAGTTCTCCCCCTTTCCTCCAGAAACCCAAGGAGAAGAAGGAGAATAGGAGGGGAAAGGGAAGGGAAAACTTGTGTGTGGAGATAAAAGACAGTTAAATAGAAGAACAATAACAGCAACAATAGAATAAGAATGAGAAGAAGAATAAAAATAATAATAATAATAATAATAATGAGCAGAGAGAAACGGCCCCTCTGAAGCCGGTGTCTCCAGGCAGGACGGACCTGCCTTTACAGTGGGCTGGGGACCAGCAGCTCCCTGCCAGGGAAAGGCACCGCACATCCCCGGGACAGCTTGCTGCTCGCGTGCCACCCAGCGTGCACTCACGTGGCATCGACCCGCTCCACCCCTCGGTAGTAGCTGATGCCGTGGGAGGTGTTCCTCAGGTGGTGGCACTTGTCATCGATGCGGTGGGCCGCCTGCTTGTTGGCCAGGTCTCTCTCCAGCTCGTGCTGGGCCACCCTGTTGGACCTTCAACATGCAAACAACAGCCATCGGTGGGGATGTACGGGTGGAACGGCTTCCTCCCCGTTCCACTTCCCCGCAGCTCCCGCCCGGGCAGCTCTGTCCTCCCATGAGTATCACCGCCCGCTTCCCATGGAGCCTGCATGGGTTTTACAGCTGCGGGGTGTGGGTAGAGGTCGGGGTCTGCTGGGGGTTCACATCCCAACTGCAAAGGCCCATCGGCCCTACGGCATGAGATAAGGAGCTTCTCCTTACGTGAGCTGGGCTTTTGTCTTATCCAGGTACTGCTGCATCCTCTCCTGGCACGACCTGATGACATCGATTTCCTAGGCAAAGGCAAAACATGTAATGATGTCATCTCTTTTATTAGACCAACTAAGAGGCTGCTGCGTGGGGGAACACCGTCCCCTGGCCCAGCAGGTTTTGGGGGTTGGAAGGGTTGAGCACCTCGCCAGCAGTAAGGAGCCAGGTAGGGAACAAGGCTGCAAAGCCTCCTCGGGGCAGTTTACGTAAAAATAGCTTTCACACATGATGTGAGTTGCCAAGCTTACTGTGAAGAGCTGTTTCTCCACGTCATCATGGACGAGGTCGATGCCCATCCTCTTCTCCCGCTGAAGCAAGCACTCCTGAGCGACCTGTTGGGGACATGCCATGACTGTTGGCTGCCGGGGCAGGGTTCTCTAGAGGGACGGGCCCCATCTCAAGATGGGAAGAAAAGGGAAGAAAAAAGTGCCCCGGGCAGCTGGTTTAGCTGACAATGAGCAGCCGAGCTGCAACATCAGCGTTAAAGCAACATGAGGGAGCACACGTGTCCCTGGTGCAACCGCAGCTGAATGCACGGCCCTGTGTCAGCCTTGATGCTGACCTCGCCAGAGCCTTATAACAAGACGTGGGCTTGTGTCTCCCAAACCAGGATTTTGGATGAGCCGCTTATAAAAATAGTGGGTTCTGATGGGCTCAGAATGTGCTGATAGGAGATGCAGCAGATGGCAAGGGATTTGTTGATCACTAACTAATGGTCTCTTCCTAAAAGCTTTCTAGATGTTACGGAGCTGCAGTGAAACTTAACTGGACGTCTGAGTGGCTGCAGATGTTTCAGCAGTGGGCTACAGCTTGCAGGCCACTGCACAGGGTGCTTACCTGGAGAGGGGCCTCCGTCTCGGCCAAGGCTCTCTCCAGCCTTTTCTTCATGTCCGTGAGGGCGTTGGTCTCCCCGATCATCTCACCCAGCTCACGGCAGAGCTCCGATTTCCAAAATCCAATATCATTGGCACGAACTCCCAGGTTTTTGGTGCTTTCTCCTTGTGTCTTCTCTGTCTGCTGATATTTATCCTGAATCATGCGGGAGGTATCAACTCTCAGACGCTCCGCGTTGTGCTGGCAAGTTTCTGACTCTCTGTAGTTGGTCAGGTTGGACCTGTGCCAGTCCTCAGGGGTGTACCGGGTGATGAAGGTTGTTCTGTTGGCAATGACAGGAAGCTTCTTGCTGGCGGTCATCCCCTGGGAACTTTTGGAAAAGGGAGCCAAAGTTGGGTTGATGGCAGCTGGTTTGTAGTAGGTGCTGGGCATCCAGGGGAGGCCGGAGCTCTGAGGCAGTGGGTAGTAAGGAAAACGGGCCTTATAGCTTGAAGCCATGGCACTGATGGCAGGCAGAAACTTGCTAGGTGTTGATCGTGGATGGGCGTACGTTGCCGTTAAGGGAGATTGACCAAGCTGCATTCTTGAACACTGCTCTTCAGGTACGTGTCCTGCACAGAGGAGCAGAGAGAAGACAACCGCACTCAGTAAGCTCCTGCACTTGCCTTCCTTCTTACAGCAACACGTGCAACTTGGAACACAAACAGCGATGCACACAGCACCTACACATTGCCTGTGCAGACCTAAAACTCTTGAAAGCAAATCCCTTCTGACAGCGTCCCAAGCATTTGTATCTAGAGAAAGATCTGGCTTTGTTGTTCATATCTCGCATCAGGTCTTGAAATGGGGAAAAAACCAAATCATGGCTGCTCAAGAGAGTGACAGATATTGTGCCCTCATTTTCCTTCAATCTATCAGTCCCGTGAAACTGTAGCTGCTGATTCTCTGCTGTTCATCTGCTTCTTTTGGCTGGGTTTGGTATCTGCTGATCTTCTAGTACTCCACGTGTCATTTTCTCTTTCAAAGTGCCATTACCAGCCCCAAGAGCTGCGCCCCTTTGGACACACAGCTGCTACCAGCCCAGCGCGATTTGTGGGTGAGGACTCCATCCTCATCCCTCCATATTCACTTGCATTAAATGCTCAAGTGAGCAGTCTGCAGGTGAGCAGAGCTTTGCAGGACTATATCCAAATTTGAACACACACACACACACACACACACACCCCGTCCCCTCCCCCGGAATCTATTTCAGCCTCAAAAGAACAGCCATCTCTGTCTTGCAAAAGAAGAAAAATGTCCATGGCTCACCTGATGTAAAATCACTGCGCTTGGAAAGGAGATATCCCACCAAGTCCTTTCAGAGGGCTTTGTAAACACCAGCCTTGCAGTAGCCCTAGGAGGAATGGCCACACGTGAAGATTTTGATACCAAGAACTGTGGGTGCTATTGCTCTTTTCAGATTGAGGTTATCGGTCAGTTGTTATCAGAAACATAATGCAGAGGGCCACCAACTGCACCTAACACACCGAATGTGAGGACAAACACTCAGGAGGGTAAGTTATGCTCGGTGGGAAGCTCTTGTAAGGTTGCAAGTATCACCCACGGGCAGGAATAAGTCCCTGTGGCTGCCGTAGCCAGCTGGACGTGCCCTTCTCCTAACACCATCCCATCCCCACTGCTCCCAGCCTGGCTCAGAGCCCCAGTGGACATAAGATTAGGACATAAGATCCCTGGATGGGAGTGGGGTAGGACATAAAACTTGTGCTCAATCCTATTTGTAACAGCATGAAAGCCACTCCATTCCTTTAAAAATGGCATGTTTGCAGGGAATAAACCTGCCCATAACGGTTTGATGCATTCAGAAGAACACTGTCTCCAAATGCAGCTACTAAATAAATGAACAGCGAATGCAGGAGAATAACGGGTCCTTTAGTTAGGGCAAATCCCAGGAAAATCAGGATGAGTCAGAGGGCACAAGTGCACAGCCTGCAGCTGGGAAATCACTGAACTTTGAGGACTCCAGTTACAAGCCTTGCCCAGTTTTGGCCATGCTGGCATGGGCTGCCCCGGGGCCTGACTCGAGAGCAGCAGCAGAGCTGCGGGCACTGAGTCTCGCCCCTGGATCCAGCCTGGACGAAGAGGCTGTGCAACAGGCAGCGGGAAACTCACACCCTCCAAAGAAAGCTAAAAAGCTTTCACAATCACGACCCTGTGAGCCAGTTTGGCAGAACTGAGGGAGAAATGTCTGTGCTCAGGTCCAACAAAGACCACTGTGAGTGCCAGTTCCCTTTTGTTTAGGAAAGAGAGGAAAACCCCTTGGGAATGGACCACAGTCACCTTTCCCTGCATTTCCAGCTGAAGTAAAAGCCCCTGCATCCCCCTGGGGATAAGCCATCCCAGGGTGACACTTTCTGCCACCCCTGAACACAGACACACAATGGGAGCCCCGACCACCTACTTTGGGTACGTCTGGGCAACAGAAGAGGTACTGGGGAGCACTAGGAGAAATGCTTGCTTTTTCAGTCCTCCCCTCCCAGCCAAAGTACATACTCACCCTGAGCCTCCAGAGGCTTGCGGGTGCGCAGGGGGGCTGCTACTCACTGTGGTGCTCTTGGGTTCGGTGGCAGCACTGCCAGACACTGCAGCATCCCCAGTGCCGTCCGTGACACAGAACCAGGGCAGCGTTGCCAGGGGCACAGGGTGCTCAGTGACCTCACGCATCCTACTGCCTGCCCTGGACAACCTATTGGCCCTCGCTGTGCAACTCAGTGCACACTCTGGGCAACCTGGGCAACTTGATCCCACCCTGGACAACCCCCGGTGCCATCAGTGGGCAACCCAGTACAGCCCTCGGGCATCCGCTCTGGCTAGCCTAAGGGGGTTTCTCTCCAATTTGGGAAAACACCCACCAGGTCTGCTGTGAGCACCTCTGTGGCCCACCGTATCCAGAGGAAATGTTGGCATTTGCTTCACCTTACCGCGTTAGATTAACTGTGAGCCCTGTGGATGGCTCATCAAATACTCAGCGCATACATCTGTCTTCTCATTGCCTTTTTCGGCTTCCTCTCCTTTTCCCAGCTCCTGCGCTCTGTGCACACGCTCACATGGAGCTGGCCTCCATGAGAAAGCCATGACTCTGCTGCCAAACATCTGCCATTCAAGGGAACTCCAACTCTTTCGTGTAGACACACGATTGATTTCACTTTAAAAGACATGTCTTCCTTTAGCCAGGTGAAGAATCAACTTCATCAAACCGAAACGAAAAGTTCAGCACACACGTTGCTTTTCTATAGCTAAACCAGAGAAAATAATTGCAATTAAAGCAAGCCGACCTCTGCCCCTCCGCAGGACACGCACACCCCCTCGGACCAGCCCTGCTCTCTGCTCCTTGCACGCTCCCAGCTCCATCTACGCCCGCTCTCGCTCCCTGCCCGGAGCCAACTGTGTTGAGGTGAATCACTGCATGACCAGGGACACCACTAATTGTTGCAGCAACCACACCCTTTTTGAAGTAGCTGCTAAATCCAGCAATAATCGTTAGATAATATTGTAAATGGCCCACGGGTGCTCTGCAGAGCACACAGAGCAGGACTTCCAGGGCAAGCACCCATGAGCACCCTGATGCAGAGAGACAGCAGGGGACACCAAAATGGATGAAGCTTTGGTCCCACCAGAGCATCCGGAGCAGCTTTTCAGGTGAAGGGCTCGTGACGTACCTAAAAGCTACAAAGTCGAGGAGAACTGGCCTGGGTAAAACAGGCAAATTCACACGCTCAGTGACCCTCAAGCAAGAAGTTATCAACTGCACACAGTAGTAAGTGGTCCCCAAATCCCTCGTGCTCTGGGTACCACACCAAAGTAAGTAGGCTATTTACATCATCTCCACTTCTTCAAGTGATTAAACTGGGTTCCCTAATTGTGACTACAACTCCAAGCACCGCAAATTTACTAAAACGACAAAACTACCATTCCTGGTTGTGCTGGGGCATATCCAGTTCTGACGGACACCTGAGAACACAGTTTGTCCCAAACCCTTGAGAATTTTAGCTCAGAATCAGAAAAGGAAAACCAGGGTGAAACCGTGAGGCTGATGTTAAGCAGGGGGGCCAATTTCCCACACGTCACCCAAGTTTGCCTCGTTGACTAAACTGCAATTTCAGGAGATACATTCAGATACCCGAGTACAAAAATATCCTGCCAAAAGCTGTCCATCTTTCTGTCGCAGCTCTACATTCTGGCTGTCTGTTAATCCAGCATTCCTCTGGATCATAAGCTGCCCGTCTGAAAATACCCAGATCCAGGTCTTTTACAGCAGCCGTCATGAGTCTACACGGACCCACAACATTGCCCAGTCGCAGCAGTTTTACGCCGCTTTTGAATATTCCTCTCTCTCCTGTCAACACCGTACCTGCCCAAACGGGATCCAGTGTCTAGTCAATAGTGGAATCATTTCCAAAAGTCACAGGAATTGATGGAGGATTAAAAGAAAATTAAGCTGTGTGTGGTGCATCCCGTGCTGTCACGCCAAAGGACAAGGATGCTCACAGGCAGCGCAGGCTCCCGTCTGGCCCAGGGCTACTTGAAGGCTTCAAAGAGGCTACAAGACCTGATCTACAGCAGGCTTCATCTGGCCAGGAAACACAGGAGACTTTCCCGGGTTTTCCTGGGCTTCCTGCATTCTGGTGAAAATGATGAGTTGTCCATAAAGCATGGAGGGCCAAGGAGTCTGGAGGTGAGGCCTGGGCTGCTTTGAGCTCTGCACGTGGCCAGTGGAAAAAGATGGTTATGGCCACGACTGAGCCCCCGGCTGCCAGAGCACAGGCTGGGACTGGCTGGAGGAGGGCGGGGGGGTTGGGCACCAAAATTGGAGGAGAGGGAGAAGGAGAGGAGGCTGAGCAGACTGTCAAGGAGAAAGAGCCAGCTTTGGAGATGGGCAGCCCCGGGAGATCGTCTGGGGCTCCCCCTTCCTCTGCCAACAGCCCCCCAAAGAGATTGTGTCCTTTTCCCAAGCTTGGAGAAGCTCCAGTGTTTGTGCCGGCTCCTCCACAGCCCCGAGCAGCACCTGGAAGCGCCACCATCCCGCTGGTTGGACTTCTAGAACACCAAGTCTGCTGGCAGGCACCTCTCTCTCATGTTCCACCTGATTTATATCCTTGGAATACTGTGGTCCACTTAGACCACTCCAGATGGAGTCCGCGGTGCCTGCTAATGAAAATGAAGAAGCGGGGTAGAAGAGGAGGGTTTCTTGCCCTGCAAATGGCAAATATGTCCAGGCTGTTACAGCAAAAGGCCTTTTCTGACTGTATCCTGAGCAGCCTTCAGAAAAAGGTTAATTCTGGCATGTTCTGAGGAGAGGAATGGTGCTCAGACTAACAGGCAAAAGGAGGAAAGCCGCTGGGGTCTCTGCACGCTGAACCCTCCCCAAGGTGTGCTCCAAAAGGCACCTACGGGCCATTTTGGTTTGGGGTTTGAGCCAGCGACAGCTGGGATTGTCACCTGCGTCCCCAACAGTGATGTGCCAGCCTCTCACTTTTCCCCGAAATCCCACGGCTTCTCCCTGACCTTTGCCTCACGCAACTACAGCCCAAGGCACAATCGCTTTGCATCAGTCCTGGGAGATGGAGGGGGGTGAAGCGCAGTCAGGGAGTTGTTACCTGAAATAAAAGCTCTCGAAACCAAAAGTAGTTTAGAGAGGAGATAGTGCTTTATTCCATGTCGGGTGCCAGGGGGAAAACACACAAATCTAGCACACCTTACCGGGGATATGCACCCATTATTTATACACAAAATAGTCTCAGAATTCCGCCTGCCTAATACATAAGCCACCTAGCCTTACATAGTCATCTTTTTGCACATGTGTGTTAAACATTGCTGCTTCAGCAAAACACTTCTGCGCAAGCGTGAGCTTCTCGGTGGTCGTTTGGGTAAGGAGACCCTTCCTCACATTATCCTTTTGAGGTATTGAGTCGTCTCAGGACAGTAAACGTCTACTGTAAGTTTGCCAACTTCTTGAGGATGCTGAGGATGTTCCTTGAAGTAGCCACGGCTCTGTCCTAATGGGTACAGGAGTACATACGTGATGCATAAAAGAGCCTTGAAGTGATTAACGACTTCTTGTTATCCCATCCTGGGTGACGAGCTACTTCTGTTTGTCTCCTCATGATCACTGTCTGTAACATCTGCTCAGCGACCAACTGTTTTCTCACACAGTCAGAAGGTCAGGAATGAGCTATTTTCTCACACAGTCAGAAGGTGGGTAAGAAACAAGCAACATTTTAGTGAGCATACTGTTCTGAACAAAGCAGAGGCCTGTCTGCGGCCACAGGCGGAGGCTCGGGAGGGGCGGCGCGGCCTGTGCAGCCCCCGCCCGGGCAGCACCTTCCCCGCCCGAAGGCCTGTGAGGGCGGCGGCCCCCGGGCAGGCCGCTGCCGAGCCCGGCCCTCGCCTGCTCTCCGCCAGGCCCAGAGCGCTGCCCAGCGAGCCCTCCTCCTTCTCCGCAGGCCTCGGGCTGCCGGGCGGGCTTGCGGGGCCACCAGCCGGCTGGGGCGGCCGTCGGGGCTGCAGCCCCCGCTGCCCTTGCCGCGCCAGCGGCCGCTGCCGGGGGCCGGCGCTGCTCAGGGGCAGCTCGTCGGCGGCTTCCCGGCCCTGTCAGCCACCGCCGGGGAGCGCCGGCCCCCCCCGGCTCTCGGCCGCCCCTCGGGGGAGCCCAGCCGCCCGCCGGCCGGGCCCTCCGCAGGCACGGACCGCCCGAGGGTGCCGGGGGAGCGGACACCCCCTCAGGCAGCCGGCGGCCATGGGCAGAGGTGGAAGAAGGCGGCGGCCCTGGGCTGCGGGGCCGAAGGGGGAACGCGGCCCCCGGGCACCCCCGGCCCGGCCCGGCCCGGAGCCGCCGGCAGCGGCGTCCTCTGGGGCAGCTGGTGCGGGAGCGTCGGGGCCGGGGCGGGAGCGGCTTTTCTCCGGAGGCAGCGCGGCTCCGCTGGGCCTGCTGCTGCGGTGGGTGACAGCCTCTGCTTTGCCGGGGTTTTGCCTTCTCCCCCGCTCCTTTCTCCTCCCTTGCTGCAGGCGGCACGGTTTGGATTGCTGCAGGCATTGCCCGGCGCCAGCTCGCCTTGTGCCGGTAAGTTATTCCCAAACAGCCCTTAATGCGAGGGGGAAATGGTACTTGAGAGGTAGCTCCTCTGGGGGTGGAGGATGGGAGGGTGTTTGGGTCCATTTGTCAAAGAACTTGTCGCTTTCACGTCAAGGCAAAGAGAAATGACTGAGGAAACAAAGCCCGTTCTCAGGTAGACCTCTATTGAGCACATAAAAATGAAAAAAGCGCCCCCGCTCGATGCTTTTGCCTGCTTTTGTTAGCACGGATTATTTTCCCTTGAGCAAGCAATTCTTCGATAGATGAACATATTCTCTTGCTGTTGGAGAAGATGTGTCAAAGTCTGTTCCTTTCTTCTGTTGACAGCAATATTTCTGGGCATGTTTCTGTGGCTTGTTCTGAGAAGTTTCCTTTCTGTTCCTTCTCTCATTAGAAACAGGAGCAAATAGCCCTTTGTACATCTTTCTCAGATGCTAATTGTCTGTTTGTTTTTTCCAAGTAGTTTTATGTACTTCATTGACATCTGCAGAGGTCTTCCTAAAGTCCACTGTTGTGAGTGAGATGTGAACTGGAGCCTACGGAAATAGGCTTAGAGAAAAATGTTGTCACTTCTTGAGTTAGTGTTAGGATGTGCTCTGAATTGGGAATTCCGTGGGTGATCTTATGAGAGCAAGGACGACAAATGTACTCGCTGAGACATTCTTCGATTAGTGTATGGCACAGCAGGCATCCACAAGTCCATTGAATTCTTTCTGCTGCTATTGTACGTGTTCTATGTAGAAACATAAGTTAGCAATTTGCAGGGCTTCCTGCAGACTAACTTTGGCTAGATCTAAACTCAAGAGAGCAGAAATAATTTTAAAATTGTTTTTTAAATTTTTTTCTCTTGTTTTTTTGTTTTTTTTTTTTTTTTTTTTTTTTCTTTCCTGGGCTTTTAATTGGGTTTTATGCCCTGCTGGGGCAGGGAAGGATGTGAGGAGGGACAAGGGGTTTTGGGACTGGTTGTCGTAGCTGTTTGAAGAGTGCAGTTTGTTGTTTGTGTGCAGTGTCTTAGGGCTGTCAAAGGGGCAGGTGTCTGTGTGTTTTTCCAAGGGCCTTGCTGTGCCCAAGTGAAATTGGGAGGATTCCCTGCGCAGGCTGCTCTGCCCCGACTGCCTGTCTCCCTGGGCTCCATTCCGTCCATCCCTCTAGATGTTAGAAAGCAAGCCAGCTTCCACCCCATTTTACTTTCCTTGAAATCCAAGAGAAAAAAGATGGCTAATGTGTGTGTAACCATATGTTACAGATATGTATGTGTAACCATGCATGGATACAAATTGCCCTTGAGTACCTTTGAGGTGACAGCGATTCTACTTCCTTGCCCTTGTGAAATGAGGAAAGTTTTTTGTGCTTTGTCCGAGTGTGCTTGGGTCACAGTTTCACCAACTAAGGATGGCGACAAGCTTGTGATTGGTGTGGGAGGAAGTTCTTGTTTCTTGATTGCTCTGCTCTGTGGAAAACTTGTTTTGCAATCCTTCACATGGTGGAAACATTAAACACGCTGGAAAAACCTGGGAGGTGGAAATGTATGTTTGGCTGAAATCTCTTCCTGGAGGCACGTGTTCATGTGCATGTAGCGTTTTTAAGGTGAAAGTGCCAGGGAAATGCTGCTTTTCAAAGGTCTTTGTGTGATGGGAAGTGGCAGTCCCTGTGCAGGTTAAGCTGCCCCGTGCTCCCTTTGGAACTCCCTGTCCTAATCTCTCTCCCTCTCAGCACCATTACCGATGGTTCTATTTGCTCAGTTTGTGTGCGTCTGGAGGAGAAACGTTTCCTTTTTGAGGCCAGGCACGTGATCCGAATAGGCTGCTCATTTCTGACTGTGCCTAAGGATTGAGTTTGTCAATGAAGAAAGCGAGAGGCTTGCTGTGATTGTTGCTCTGCATGACTTCCTTGCTACTTGTGCTCACAGACCCAGGAGAGCAGATTTTGTCTCCGAGGACTGAAGTTTAGAATTGCAGCTGCTTCTGTTTCTTCAGACAGTAGTTGCTCAGGAGTTCCTGTGCTCTTGTGCCGTTAAGAAAATGCTGCTGTGGATTTCCTGTTCCTCTCTCTTGAAAGGTTGTCCATGAGGAGTGGAATAGAGAGGAGTGTTTTTTGAAAGTCATCTAGAAGGGAACCAGAGCAAGAGGAGCAGTGTGGTGACTGGGTCCAGGCTGGCCACGGAAATGCAGTTGCCCTTTTGTGTACTGCCTTTTGGCCAGGGAAGTGTGTACCTTGTGGCAATGAAGTGAACTGTTTTGTTCTTGTGTCTTGATTTTCAGCCTTGTGGGAGTTTGTCGTTCGTCGGAGAGCACCGGCACCTTTGCAAGCCCCAAAAGAGGCAGGTCTCATCAGAAGACCTCAGCAGACAGCCCACAAGCCCATGTATGGCGCGTTTTCCTGGAGACTGACTTGGATTCTGTACTTAGTTGCTTCTAACCCGACCTGTCCTTCTGACTGCGAGCAGACTGTAATGGTAAGGTGCTGAGACATCTCTGGCTAATTGTGCAGGTGCGTCACTGGTAGCCTTCTTTGAAAGGAGGTCTGGGAGAGGTGTCTGTGTGTGGGGTGAGTCTGCTTTTGGGGAGGGGAGAAGGTTTCTATGCCTGCACAAGAGCAATGTCCCTGGCGCAAAGGGTGCAGGGGGAATGCCTAAGCACCACTCCTGCTGTGGATTATAGGGTCTCCTTGTCTTTGTCCCTAAAGTCTGTGTGGTTTTTCAGGCTGTGAAATGAAACTCTCAATTTCTGGGAGCTTTTTGTGCTCTTTCTTGATTGCAGAGTGGTGTTTTAGCTTGAGAGCTGTGTGTTCTCTGTCTGCTCTGCCTGAAAATGCACGTGAAAGGAGTCTGCCTGGTTTGTACGCCTATGGGTGAGGTGGCCAGCTGGCCCTTTCCGTGAGGTGGCTGGTGGTGGATGGGCAGAGTGATGGTCAGGGGGAATTCCTGCTGTTGGTACTTGCCCTGTATCTGCTTGGGTCCAGGGGTGGAGATGGTGATTTCTGTGGCATCTCTGGAGTCTGGTTCTTACCGCAGGACATTTGATGTTGCAGGGGCGGACTGCTGTAAGCAATCTCTGACAAGAGTGCCATGCTAGTTCTTGTGTGGTCAAAAGCCTGGCAATGTTTTCATGGAGCGCTGCTCACTTGCTTCTGTGGATGGTCTGCCTTGTCAGTGCTGTGAGAAGCTGCTCCCAGCTGTGCTCTGCTGCCTGTATCTTGGCATCCATATAGACAGGGGGTGTTTGGGGCCGTCCCCTTCTCCGTCTGAGTTGTTTTAAGCGAGACCTTACCATTCAGGATTGCACACCAGGTTCATGAGCAGCTCCCAAAGGATGAGATTAAGATTGCAGGTCCCTTTCTGCACTCAGGGCTGTGGCACTCTCCATCCATCTCCAGCCATCTCCAAGGGACTGCTGCTGGCACTATGGGGCTGCTGGTGTGAAGATGGCAGCCCCTCTCCTCGCTTCTTCCCCACAGCTCTGAAACAGAAAGCATAGAACGGTTGAGGTTGGAAAAGCAATGGAAGGTGATGGAGGCCAGCGGTTAGCGTGGCACTGCCGAGTCCACAACTAAAGCGTGTCCCTGAGCAGCGCATCTCCAGGTCTTTGAAATGCCTGCCGGGATGGTGATGCAAGGCTTTCCCTGGGCAGGCTGTTCCAGTGCTTGTCAAGCCTTTTGGTGAGGAAATCTTTGCTACTAGCCCATCTAAAGCTGCCCTGGCGCAACTGGAGGCCGTTTTCTTTGTTGTCCTATCCCTGGTGACTTGGGAGAAGAGAAGCGAGAGCCAGCTGGCTCCAAGCTCCTCTCGGGGAGTTGTAGGGAGCAGCAAGGTCTCCTGCTGGTGCTGTGGGGCTGGCGGGCAGAAGATGGCAGCCCCTCTCCCTCTCCCTCTCCTTTCCTCTTGCCCAGGTCTGAGGGCAGAGGAGATGTCCCCCCTTGGTGAGGGGCAGGGTCTGGGGGAGAGGGAAAGCAGGGCTCCTCAGCAGCTTGAGAGCCCTGTGATCTTGCTGCTGAGCCTGCCGCGGGGCGGTGAGAATGGCCCACTTAGGGGCTTGGCATGTGCAAATACTCCGAAGTGAATGGTAGCAGGTGATAACATGGCCAAAGCCAAGAGGGTTCTGTCAACTGTAAAACAAATCTGTGAAGAGTCTTAGGATCGCTTTGATGGAATCAAGAGTTGTAATAGGGGGTCCTTTTGCCACGTTCTCCCACGGCATCCTCTTAAGGAAACTTAGGAAGTGTGGGTTAGATGAACGGACAGTGGGGTGGCTTGAAAAGTCGTTGAAAGCTAGAGCTCGGAGGGTCGCGATGAGGGGCACAGAGTCTAGTTGGAGGTCAGTGAGAAGTGGTGTTCCCCAGGGGTCAGTAGTGGGCGCAGTCCTGTTCAATCTCTTCCTCAATGACCTGGAGGAAGGGCTAGAGTGCAGCCTCAGCAAGTTTGGTGATGATCCAAAAGTGGGAGGGGTGGCTGACAGAGCAGAAGGCTGTGGCGCCATCCAGCGAGCCCTGGACAGGCTGGAGAGCTGGGCGGAGAGAACCGTTCTGAAATTGAAGAAGGGCAAGTGTAGGGTGCTGTCCCTGGGGAGGGCTAAGCCCCCGTACGAGTAGAGGTTAGGGGCCGAGCTGCTGGAGAGCAGCTGTGTGGAAAGAGACGTGGGAGTCCTGGTGGACAAGAGGATGACCATGAGGCAGCAATGTGCCCTTGTGTCCAAGGAGGCCGATGGCATGCTGGGGTGCATCCAGAAGAGCGTGGCAAGCAGATGGCGGGAGGTCATGCTCCCCCTCTACTCTGCCCTGGTGAGGCCGCATCTGGAGTGGTGTGTCCAGTTCTGGGCTCGCCGGTTGCAGAAGGACAGGGAACCGCTGGAGAGGGTACAGCAAAGGGCTACAAAGTTGATGAGGAGACTGGACCATGTCTCTTAGGAAGAAAGGCTGAGGGATTTGTGTCTTTTTAGTCTGGAAAAAAGAGGACTGAGGGGGCATCTTTTCAACGCTTCTAAATAGTTGAAGGGCGGGTTGCCAGGAGGACGGGGCCAGGCTCTTTTGAGTGGTGCCCAGTGAGAGGACAAGGGGTAACGGGCAGAGACTTGAGCGCAGGAAGTTCCATGTAAACATGAGGAGGAACTTCTTTACTTTGAGGGTGTCAGAGCACTGGAAGAGGCTGCCCAGGGAGGTGGTGGAGTCTCCTTGTCTGGAGACCCTCAAAACCCGCCTGGACGTGTTCCTGTGCAAGCTGCTCTAGTTGAACGTGCTTTGGCAGGGGGGTTGGACTAGTTGATCTCCAGAGGTCCCTTCCAAGCTTTCTCCTTCTGTGAATGTGTGGGACGAGGAGGTGGCTGGAGGCCAGGGGTGATGAGGGGAGCTGGAGGGTGGTCCCTGTCTGCAAGGGACAGCCTTTCTCCTGGGCAAGCATGATGGGAGAGCGGAGCAAGCCCCAGGGAAGGGGCCCTCAGCGCCATGGACCCTCATCCTTCTGCCAACATTTGGGCACGTTTCAGGCCACAGGCCCCCCATGCCCAAACCTGCCATATTTGGCCACAGGCATGAGTCACAATCGACATCACAGTGGGCTCCTGATGTCAGCAGCCACCTCACTGCCTGTTGCTGGGCACCTATAAAAGCAGGGGCCTATGCAGGTGGCCCCCAGTTTGCTGAGCTTCCTGGCCCTGCGATGCCAAGCGTGGCTGGAAGGAAGAGGAGCAAGGCGGATGGCTGCCCACCTTGGCGTGGGACGCCCCAGAGCTGCGCCCTGCAAGTGCGGAGGAGGAAGGCACCTGCCAGGAGCAGGAAGCGCAATCAGCGCAGGAGGAGGAGGAGGAACAAGATCACCTCTCATGGCTTGAGCCCCATCCTCCTGGCTTCTGCCATCCACGGCATGCAGTGCCTGGCTTTAGGCCCAGCAGGTAACGGGGTGCAGCCCAAGCGCGTCTGCCTGCCGGGGAATGGTGTGAGACCCAGGCATGGGCATCACCTGTCAGCATTGAAGAACAATGCACAGGCCACGCGTGTCAATCCACCAAGGCGTGGCGTGTGGCTAACGTCTGCCAATACAGCAGGGAGCAGCGTGGTGCCCGTGGCAGTGGCTCGACCTCAAGATCAAGAAGAACCCATGGAGGTGGACTAACCTGGAGACATGGAGGAAGCCATGGAAGTGGATGGAGCTGCAGAGGGATGATGTGGCACAACAGCAGCACACCCTGGCTCCTTCCATGAGATGGCACCAACGGCCTCGCAGGAGCCACCGGGCCAGCTCCCTACGGGCAGCCGAGCCTCTGCAGCCAAACTTAGGTGGGAGAAGAAAAACTCTGTGGACATCCTGCAGGGTCGCCTGCAACATCTCCCACCAATAAACACTTCTTTTGTTGATAGCGCAGGGTTGCACGGGCCCTTCTTTCCCATCCTCCCACCACCAGCCCTCGGGAAGTGGTGCCACCTCTTCTGCATGGGTAGATGCTGGCATCCCGTCCTGGTAGAGGTGGCTGACGAGGAGCTTGGCGGGGATGCTTTGGAGGAAGTTGTGCGATGGCAAGGGCTCCTGCTTTTTCTTGGGTTTGTTATTGGCTTTTTAACTGGCTTTGATTGTTTTTGTTTGGTTTTCGTTGGTTTTTGAGTGGTTTCTTGTCCAGCCTTGCCCAAACTTCTCTGTGTCAGTGCGGAACTCTTGTGCTTGCGCAAAGGAAGAGCTGTGTGTGCATCTTGAATGTTTCCAGGGCTGGGGCATCTTTGGTGCCCTGTTGCTATTGTGTGGGCACAGCCAGGGTGGGTCTGGCTTCTTCTTCAGCCACCCATTGGTTAGCTGAGGCGAGGGCTAGCTGAGGACAGCCACCCGCCACTGGCTTTCTCATCCTCAGGGTGAAACGCTGCCAAGTCCAGGCCCCAATAACCTGGGTGGCGCTGCAGGGGAGTCCGAGAGGCTGTGGTGGTCTGCAGTGGTCTGTGAGGGTCTCCAGTGGCCTCCAACAGTGTCTGGAGGTCTCTGGCGGTCTCCAGCGATGTCTGGTGGTCTCCAGATGGACTCTGGCAGTTTCCAGCGGACTCCAGTGGTTTCCAGTGCAAGACCACCGCAGACCACCGGACAGCACCAGTGTCAGGTCATCTCTGGTGGACTGCGATGCTCTGCGGCACTCTCTATCCATCTCCAGCCATCTCCAAGGGACTGCTGCTGGTACTATGGGGCTGCTGGTGTGAAGATGGCAGCCCCTCTCCTCACCTCTTCCCCACAGCTCTGAAACAGAAAGCATAGAACGGTTGAGGTTGGAAAAGCAATGGAAGGTGATGGAGGCCAGCGGTTAGCGTGGCACTGCCGAGTCCACAACTAAAGCGTGTCCCTGAGCAGCGCATCTCCAGGTCTTTGAAATGCCTGCCGGGATGGTGATGCAAGGCTTTCCCTGGGCAGGCTGTTCCAGTGCTTGACAAGCCTTTTGGTGAGGAAATCTTTGCTACTAGCCCATCTAAAGCTGCCCTGGCGCAACTGGAGGCCGTTTTCTTTGTTGTCCTATCCCTGGTGACTTGGGAGAAGAGAAGCGAGAGCCAGCTGGCTCCAAGCTCCTCTCGGGGAGTTGTAGGGAGCAGCAAGGTCTCCTGCTGGTGCTGTGGGGCTGGCGGGCAGAAGATGGCAGCCCCTCTCCCTCTCCCTCTCCTTTCCTCTTGCCCAGGTCTGAGGGCAGAGGAGATGTCCCCCCTTGGTGAGGGGCAGGGTCTGGGGGAAAGGGAAAGCAGGGCTCCTCAGCAGCTTGAGAGCCCTGTGATCTTGCTGCTGAGCCTGCCGCGGGGCGGTGAGAATGGCCCACTTAGGGGCTTGGCATGTGCAAATACTCCGAAGTGAATGGTAGCAGGTGATAACATGGCCAAAGCCAAGAGGGTTCTGTCAACTGTAAAACAAATCTGTGAAGAGTCTTAGGATCGCTTTGATGGAATCAAGAGTTGTAATAGGGGGTCCTTTTGCCACGTTCTCCCACGGCATCCTCTTAAGGAAACTTAGGAAGTGTGGGTTAGATGAACGGACAGTGGGGTGGCTTGAAAAGTCGTTGAAAGCTAGAGCTCGGAGGGTCGCGATGAGGGGCACAGAGTCTAGTTGGAGGTCAGTGAGAAGTGGTGTTCCCCAGGGGTCAGTAGTGGGCACAGTCCTGTTCAATCTCTTCCTCAATGACCTGGAGGAAGGGCTAGAGTGCAGCCTCAGCAAGTTTGGTGATGATCCAAAAGTGGGAGGGGTGGCTGACAGAGCAGAAGGCTGTGGCGCCATCCAGCGAGCCCTGGACAGGCTGGAGAGCTGGGCGGAGAGAACCGTTCTGAAATTGAAGAAGGGCAAGTGTAGGGTGCTGTCCCTGGGGAGGGCTAAGCCCCCGTACGAGTAGAGGTTAGGGGCCGAGCTGCTGGAGAGCAGCTGTGTGGAAAGAGACGTGGGAGTCCTGGTGGACAAGAGGATGACCATGAGGCAGCAATGTGCCCTTGTGTCCAAGGAGGCCGATGGCATGCTGGGGTGCATCCAGAAGAGCGTGGCAAGCAGATGGCGGGAGGTCATGCTCCCCCTCTACTCTGCCCTGGTGAGGCCGCATCTGGAGTGGTGTGTCCAGTTCTGGGCTCGCCGGTTGCAGAAGGACAGGGAACCGCTGGAGAGGGTACAGCAAAGGGCTACAAAGTTGATGAGGAGACTGGACCATGTCTCTTAGGAAGAAAGGCTGAGGGATTTGTGTCTTTTTAGTCTGGAAAAAAGAGGACTGAGGGGGCATCTTTTCAACGCTTCTAAATAGTTGAAGGGCGGGTTGCCAGGAGGACGGGGCCAGGCTCTTTTGAGTGGTGCCCAGTGAGAGGACAAGGGGTAACGGGCAGAGACTTGAGCGCAGGAAGTTCCATGTAAACATGAGGAGGAACTTCTTTACTTTGAGGGTGTCAGAGCACTGGAAGAGGCTGCCCAGGGAGGTGGTGGAGTCTCCTTGTCTGGAGACCCTCAAAACCCGCCTGGACGTGTTCCTGTGCAAGCTGCTCTAGTTGAACGTGCTTTGGCAGGGGGGTTGGACTAGTTGATCTCCAGAGGTCCCTTCCAAGCTTTCTCCTTCTGTGAATGTGTGGGACGAGGAGGTGGCTGGAGGCCAGGGGTGATGAGGGGAGCTGGAGGGTGGTCCCTGTCTCCAAGGGACAGCCTTTCTCCTGGGCAAGCATGATGGGAGAGCGGAGCAAGCCCCAGGGAAGGGGCCCTCAGCGCCATGGACCCTCATCCTTCTGCCAACATTTGGGCACGTTTCAGGCCACAGGCCCCCCATGCCCAAACCTGCCATATTTGGCCACAGGCATGAGTCACAATCGACATCACAGTGGGCTCCTGATGTCAGCAGCCACCTCACTGCCTGTTGCTGGGCACCTATAAAAGCAGGGGCCTATGCAGGTGGCCCCCAGTTTGCTGAGCTTCCTGGCCCTGCGATGCCAAGCATGGCTGGAAGGAAGAGGAGCAAGGCGGCTGGCTGCCCACCTTGGCGTGGGACGCCCCAGAGCTGCGCCCTGCAAGTGCGGAGGAGGAAGGCACCTGCCAGGAGCAGGAAGCGCAATCAGCGCAGGAGGAGGAGGAGGAACAAGATCACCTCTCATGGCTTGAGCCCCATCCTCCTGGCTTCTGCCATCCACGGCATGCAGTGCCTGGCTTTAGGCCCAGCAGGTAACGGGGTGCAGCCCAAGCGCGTCTGCCTGCCAGGGAATGGTGTGAGACCCAGGCATGGGCATCACCTGTCAGCATTGAAGAACAATGCACAGGCCACGCGTGTCAATCCACCAAGGCGTGGCGTGTGGCTAACGTCTGCCAATACAGCAGGGAGCAGCGTGGTGCCCGTGGCAGTGGCTCGACCTCAAGATCAAGAAGAACCCATGGAGGTGGACTAACCTGGAGACATGGAGGAAGCCATGGAAGTGGATGGAGCTGCAGAGGGATGATGTGGCACAACAGCAGCACACCCTGGCTCCTTCCATGAGATGGCACCAACGGCCTCGCAGGAGCCACCGGGCCAGCTCCCTACGGGCAGCCGAGCCTCTGCAGCCAAACTTAGGTGGGAGAAGAAAAACTCTGTGGACATCCTGCAGGGTCGCCTGCAACATCTCCCACCAATAAACACTTCTTTTGTTGATAGCGCAGGGTTGCACGGGCCCTTCTTTCCCATCCTCCCACCACCAGCCCTCGGGAAGTGGTGCCACCTCTTCTGCATGGGTAGATGCTGGCATCCCGTCCTGGTAGAGGTGGCTGACGAGGAGCTTGGCGGGGATGCTTTGGAGGAAGTTGTGCGATGGCAAGGGCTCCTGCTTTTTCTTGGGTTTGTTATTGGCTTTTTAACTGGCTTTGATTGTTTTTGTTTGGTTTTCGTTGGTTTTTGAGTGGTTTCTTGTCCAGCCTTGCCCAAACTTCTCTGTGTCAGTGCGGAACTCTTGTGCTTGCGCAAAGGAAGAGCTGTGTGTGCATCTTGAATGTTTCCAGGGCTGGGGCATCTTTGGTGCCCTGTTGCTATTGTGTGGGCACAGCCAGGGTGGGTCTGGCTTCTTCTTCAGCCACCCATTGGTTAGCTGAGGCGAGGGCTAGCTGAGGACAGCCACCCGCCACTGGCTTTCTCATCCTCAGGGTGAAACGCTGCCAAGTCCAGGCCCCAATAACCTGGGTGGCGCTGCAGGGGAGTCCGAGAGGCTGTGGTGGTCTGCAGTGGTCTGTGAGGGTCTCCAGTGGCCTCCAACAGTGTCTGGAGGTCTCTGGCGGTCTCCAGCGATGTCTGGTGGTCTCCAGATGGACTCTGGCAGTTTCCAGCGGACTCCAGTGGTTTCCAGTGCAAGACCACCGCAGACCACCGGACAGCACCAGTGTCAGGTCATCTCTGGTGGACTGCGATGGTCTGCGGCACTCTCTATCCATCTCCAGCCATCTCCAAGGGACTGCTGCTGGTACTATGGGGCTGCTGGTGTGAAGATGGCAGCCCCTCTCCTCACCTCTTCCCCACAGCTCTGAAACAGAAAGCATAGAACGGTTGAGGTTGGAAAAGCAATGGAAGGTGATGGAGGCCAGCGGTTAGCGTGGCACTGCCGAGTCCACAACTAAAGCGTGTCCCTGAGCAGCGCATCTCCAGGTCTTTGAAATGCCTGCCGGGATGGTGATGCAAGGCTTTCCCTGGGCAGGCTGTTCCAGTGCTTCTCAAGCCTTTTGGTGAGGAAATCTTTGCTACTAGCCCATCTAAAGCTGCCCTGGCGCAACTGGAGGCCGTTTTCTTTGTTGTCCTATCCCTGGTGACTTGGGAGAAGAGAAGCGAGAGCCAGCTGGCTCCAAGCTCCTCTCGGGGAGTTGTAGGGAGCAGCAAGGTCTCCTGCTGGTGCTGTGGGGCTGGCGGGCAGAAGATGGCAGCCCCTCTCCCTCTCCCTCTCCTTTCCTCTTGCCCAGGTCTGAGGGCAGAGGAGATGTCCCCCCTTGGTGAGGGGCAGGGTCTGGGGGAAAGGGAAAGCAGGGCTCCTCAGCAGCTTGAGAGCCCTGTGATCTTGCTGCTGAGCCTGCCGCGGGGCGGTGAGAATGGCCCACTTAGGGGCTTGGCATGTGCAAATACTCCGAAGTGAATGGTAGCAGGTGATAACATGGCCAAAGCCAAGAGGGTTCTGTCAACTGTAAAACAAATCTGTGAAGAGTCTTAGGATCGCTTTGATGGAATCAAGAGTTGTAATAGGGGGTCCTTTTGCCACGTTCTCCCACGGCATCCTCTTAAGGAAACTTAGGAAGTGTGGGTTAGATGAACGGACAGTGGGGTGGCTTGAAAAGTCGTTGAAAGCTAGAGCTCGGAGGGTCGCGATGAGGGGCACAGAGTCTAGTTGGAGGTCAGTGAGAAGTGGTGTTCCCCAGGGGTCAGTAGTGGGCACAGTCCTGTTCAATCTCTTCCTCAATGACCTGGAGGAAGGGCTAGAGTGCAGCCTCAGCAAGTTTGGTGATGATCCAAAAGTGGGAGGGGTGGCTGACAGAGCAGAAGGCTGTGGCGCCATCCAGCGAGCCCTGGACAGGCTGGAGAGCTGGGCGGAGAGAACCGTTCTGAAATTGAAGAAGGGCAAGTGTAGGGTGCTGTCCCTGGGGAGGGCTAAGCCCCCGTACGAGTAGAGGTTAGGGGCCGAGCTGCTGGAGAGCAGCTGTGTGGAAAGAGACGTGGGAGTCCTGGTGGACAAGAGGATGACCATGAGGCAGCAATGTGCCCTTGTGTCCAAGGAGGCCGATGGCATGCTGGGGTGCATCCAGAAGAGCGTGGCAAGCAGATGGCGGGAGGTCATGCTCCCCCTCTACTCTGCCCTGGTGAGGCCGCATCTGGAGTGGTGTGTCCAGTTCTGGGCTCGCCGGTTGCAGAAGGACAGGGAACCGCTGGAGAGGGTACAGCAAAGGGCTACAAAGTTGATGAGGAGACTGGACCATGTCTCTTAGGAAGAAAGGCTGAGGGATTTGTGTCTTTTTAGTCTGGAAAAAAGAGGACTGAGGGGGCATCTTTTCAACGCTTCTAAATAGTTGAAGGGCGGGTTGCCAGGAGGACGGGGCCAGGCTCTTTTGAGTGGTGCCCAGTGAGAGGACAAGGGGTAACGGGCAGAGACTTGAGCGCAGGAAGTTCCATGTAAACATGAGGAGGAACTTCTTTACTTTGAGGGTGTCAGAGCACTGGAAGAGGCTGCCCAGGGAGGTGGTGGAGTCTCCTTGTCTGGAGACCCTCAAAACCCGCCTGGACGTGTTCCTGTGCAAGCTGCTCTAGTTGAACGTGCTTTGGCAGGGGGGTTGGACTAGTTGATCTCCAGAGGTCCCTTCCAAGCTTTCTCCTTCTGTGAATGTGTGGGACGAGGAGGTGGCTGGAGGCCAGGGGTGATGAGGGGAGCTGGAGGGTGGTCCCTGTCTGCAAGGGACAGCCTTTCTCCTGGGCAAGCATGATGGGAGAGCGGAGCAAGCCCCAGGGAAGGGGCCCTCAGCGCCATGGACCCTCATCCTTCTGCCAACATTTGGGCACGTTTCAGGCCACAGGCCCCCCATGCCCAAACCTGCCATATTTGGCCACAGGCATGAGTCACAATCGACATCACAGTGGGCTCCTGATGTCAGCAGCCACCTCACTGCCTGTTGCTGGGCACCTATAAAAGCAGGGGCCTATGCAGGTGGCCCCCAGTTTGCTGAGCTTCCTGGCCCTGCGATGCCAAGCATGGCTGGAAGGAAGAGGAGCAAGGCGGATGGCTGCCCACCTTGGCGTGGGACGCCCCAGAGCTGCGCCCTGCAAGTGCGGAGGAGGAAGGCACCTGCCAGGAGCAGGAAGCGCAATCAGCGCAGGAGGAGGAGGAGGAACAAGATCACCTCTCATGGCTTGAGCCCCATCCTCCTGGCTTCTGCCATCCACGGCATGCAGTGCCTGGCTTTAGGCCCAGCAGGTAACGGGGTGCAGCCCAAGCGCGTCTGCTTGCCGGGGAATGGTGTGAGACCCAGGCATGGGCATCACCTGTCAGCATTGAAGAACAATGCACAGGCCACGCGTGTCAATCCACCAAGGCGTGGCGTGTGGCTAACGTCTGCCAATACAGCAGGGAGCAGCGTGGTGCCCGTGGCAGTGGCTCGACCTCAAGATCAAGAAGAACCCATGGAGGTGGACTAACCTGGAGACATGGAGGAAGCCATGGAAGTGGATGGAGCTGCAGAGGGATGATGTGGCACAACAGCAGCACACCCTGGCTCCTTCCATGAGATGGCACCAACGGCCTCGCAGGAGCCACCGGGCCAGCTCCCTACGGGCAGCCGAGCCTCTGCAGCCAAACTTAGGTGGGAGAAGAAAAACTCTGTGGACATCCTGCAGGGTCGCCTGCAACATCTCCCACCAATAAACACTTCTTTTGTTGATAGCGCAGGGTTGCACGGGCCCTTCTTTCCCATCCTCCCACCACCAGCCCTTGGGAAGTGGTGCCACCTCTTCTGCATGGGTAGATGCTGGCATCCCGTCCTGGTAGAGGTGGCTGACGAGGAGCTTGGCGGGGATGCTTTGGAGGAAGTTGTGCGATGGCAAGGGCTCCTGCTTTTTCTTGGGTTTGTTATTGGCTTTTTAACTGGCTTTGATTGTTTTTGTTTGGTTTTCGTTGGTTTTTGAGTGGTTTCTTGTCCAGCCTTGCCCAAACTTCTCTGTGTCAGTGCGGAACTCTTGTGCTTGCGCAAAGGAAGAGCTGTGTGTGCATCTTGAATGTTTCCAGGGCTGGGGCATCTTTGGTGCCCTGTTGCTATTGTGTGGGCACAGCCAGGGTGGGTCTGGCTTCTTCTTCAGCCACCCATTGGTTAGCTGAGGCGAGGGCTAGCTGAGGACAGCCACCCGCCACTGGCTTTCTCATCCTCAGGGTGAAACGCTGCCAAGTCCAGGCCCCAATAACCTGGGTGGCGCTGCAGGGGAGTCCGAGAGGCTGTGGTGGTCTGCAGTGGTCTGTGAGGGTCTCCAGTGGCCTCCAACAGTGTCTGGAGGTCTCTGGCGGTCTCCAGCGATGTCTGGTGGTCTCCAGATGGACTCTGGCAGTTTCCAGCGGACTCCAGTGGTTTCCAGTGCAAGACCACCGCAGACCACCGGACAGCACCAGTGTCAGGTCATCTCTGGTGGACTGCGATGGTCTGCGGCACTCTCTATCCATCTCCAGCCATCTCCAAGGGACTGCTGCTGGTACTATGGGGCTGCTGGTGTGAAGATGGCAGCCCCTCTCCTCACCTCTTCCCCACAGCTCTGAAACAGAAAGCATAGAACGGTTGAGGTTGGAAAAGCAATGGAAGGTGATGGAGGCCAGCGGTTAGCGTGGCACTGCCGAGTCCACAACTAAAGCGTGTCCCTGAGCAGCGCATCTCCAGGTCTTTGAAATGCCTGCCGGGATGGTGATGCAAGGCTTTCCCTGGGCAGGCTGTTCCAGTGCTTGTCAAGCCTTTTGGTGAGGAAATCTTTGCTACTAGCCCATCTAAAGCTGCCCTGGCGCAACTGGAGGCCGTTTTCTTTGTTGTCCTATCCCTGGTGACTTGGGAGAAGAGAAGCGAGAGCCAGCTGGCTCCAAGCTCCTCTCGGGGAGTTGTAGGGAGCAGCAAGGTCTCCTGCTGGTGCTGTGGGGCTGCCGGGCAGAAGATGGCAGCCCCTCTCCCTCTCCCTCTCCTTTCCTCTTGCCCAGGTCTGAGGGCAGAGGAGATGTCCCCCCTTGGTGAGGGGCAGGGTCTGGGGGAAAGGGAAAGCAGGGCTCCTCAGCAGCTTGAGAGCCCTGTGATCTTGCTGCTGAGCCTGCCGCGGGGCGGTGAGAATGGCCCACTTAGGGGCTTGGCATGTGCAAATACTCCGAAGTGAATGGTAGCAGGTGATAACATGGCCAAAGCCAAGAGGGTTCTGTCAACTGTAAAACAAATCTGTGAAGAGTCTTAGGATCGCTTTGATGGAATCAAGAGTTGTAATAGGGGGTCCTTTTGCCATGTTCTCCCACGGCATCCTCTTAAGGAAACTTAGGAAGTGTGGGTTAGATGAACGGACAGTGGGGTGGCTTGAAAAGTCGTTGAAAGCTAGAGCTCGGAGGGTCGCGATGAGGGGCACAGAGTCTAGTTGGAGGTCAGTGAGAAGTGGTGTTCCCCAGGGGTCAGTAGTGGGCACAGTCCTGTTCAATCTCTTCCTCAATGACCTGGAGGAAGGGCTAGAGTGCAGCCTCAGCAAGTTTGGTGATGATCCAAAAGTGGGAGGGGTGGCTGACAGAGCAGAAGGCTGTGGCGCCATCCAGCGAGCCCTGGACAGGCTGGAGAGCTGGGCGGAGAGAACCGTTCTGAAATTGAAGAAGGGCAAGTGTAGGGTGCTGTCCCTGGGGAGGGCTAAGCCCCCGTACGAGTAGAGGTTAGGGGCCGAGCTGCTGGAGAGCAGCTGTGTGGAAAGAGACGTGGGAGTCCTGGTGGACAAGAGGATGACCATGAGGCAGCAATGTGCCCTTGTGTCCAAGGAGGCCGATGGCATGCTGGGGTGCATCCAGAAGAGCGTGGCAAGCAGATGGCGGGAGGTCATGCTCCCCCTCTACTCTGCCCTGGTGAGGCCGCATCTGGAGTGGTGTGTCCAGTTCTGGGCTCGCCGGTTGCAGAAGGACAGGGAACCGCTGGAGAGGGTACAGCAAAGGGCTACAAAGTTGATGAGGAGACTGGACCATGTCTCTTAGGAAGAAAGGCTGAGGGATTTGTGTCTTTTTAGTCTGGAAAAAAGAGGACTGAGGGGGCATCTTTTCAACGCTTCTAAATAGTTGAAGGGCGGGTTGCCAGGAGGACGGGGCCAGGCTCTTTTGAGTGGTGCCCAGTGAGAGGACAAGGGGTAACGGGCAGAGACTTGAGCGCAGGAAGTTCCATGTAAACATGAGGAGGAACTTCTTTACTTTGAGGGTGTCAGAGCACTGGAAGAGGCTGCCCAGGGAGGTGGTGGAGTCTCCTTGTCTGGAGACCCTCAAAACCCGCCTGGACGTGTTCCTGTGCAAGCTGCTCTAGTTGAACGTGCTTTGGCAGGGGGGTTGGACTAGTTGATCTCCAGAGGTCCCTTCCAAGCTTTCTCCTTCTGTGAATGTGTGGGACGAGGAGGTGGCTGGAGGCCAGGGGTGATGAGGGGAGCTGGAGGGTGGTCCCTGTCTGCAAGGGACAGCCTTTCTCCTGGGCAAGCATGATGGGAGAGCGGAGCAAGCCCCAGGGAAGGGGCCCTCAGCGCCATGGACCCTCATCCTTCTGCCAACATTTGGGCACGTTTCAGGCCACAGGCCCCCCATGCCCAAACCTGCCATATTTGGCCACAGGCATGAGTCACAATCGACATCACAGTGGGCTCCTGATGTCAGCAGCCACCTCACTGCCTGTTGCTGGGCACCTATAAAAGCAGGGGCCTATGCAGGTGGCCCCCAGTTTGCTGAGCTTCCTGGCCCTGCGATGCCAAGCATGGCTGGAAGGAAGAGGAGCAAGGCGGATGGCTGCCCACCTTGGCGTGGGACGCCCCAGAGCTGCGCCCTGCAAGTGCGGAGGAGGAAGGCACCTGCCAGGAGCAGGAAGCGCAATCAGCGCAGGAGGAGGAGGAGGAACAAGATCACCTCTCATGGCTTGAGCCCCATCCTCCTGGCTTCTGCCATCCACGGCATGCAGTGCCTGGCTTTAGGCCCAGCAGGTAACGGGGTGCAGCCCAAGCGCGTCTGCTTGCCGGGGAATGGTGTGAGACCCAGGCATGGGCATCACCTGTCAGCATTGAAGAACAATGCACAGGCCACGCGTGTCAATCCACCAAGGCGTGGCGTGTGGCTAACGTCTGCCAATACAGCAGGGAGCAGCGTGGTGCCCGTGGCAGTGGCTCGACCTCAAGATCAAGAAGAACCCATGGAGGTGGACTAACCTGGAGACATGGAGGAAGCCATGGAAGTGGATGGAGCTGCAGAGGGATGATGTGGCACAACAGCAGCACACCCTGGCTCCTTCCATGAGATGGCACCAACGGCCTCGCAGGAGCCACCGGGCCAGCTCCCTACGGGCAGCCGAGCCTCTGCAGCCAAACTTAGGTGGGAGAAGAAAAACTCTGTGGACATCCTGCAGGGTCGCCTGCAACATCTCCCACCAATAAACACTTCTTTTGTTGATAGCGCAGGGTTGCACGGGCCCTTCTTTCCCATCCTCCCACCACCAGCCCTTGGGAAGTGGTGCCACCTCTTCTGCATGGGTAGATGCTGGCATCCCGTCCTGGTAGAGGTGGCTGACGAGGAGCTTGGCGGGGATGCTTTGGAGGAAGTTGTGCGATGGCAAGGGCTCCTGCTTTTTCTTGGGTTTGTTATTGGCTTTTTAACTGGCTTTGATTGTTTTTGTTTGGTTTTCGTTGGTTTTTGAGTGGTTTCTTGTCCAGCCTTGCCCAAACTTCTCTGTGTCAGTGCGGAACTCTTGTGCTTGCGCAAAGGAAGAGCTGTGTGTGCATCTTGAATGTTTCCAGGGCTGGGGCATCTTTGGTGCCCTGTTGCTATTGTGTGGGCACAGCCAGGGTGGGTCTGGCTTCTTCTTCAGCCACCCATTGGTTAGCTGAGGCGAGGGCTAGCTGAGGACAGCCACCCGCCACTGGCTTTCTCATCCTCAGGGTGAAACGCTGCCAAGTCCAGGCCCCAATAACCTGGGTGGCGCTGCAGGGGAGTCCGAGAGGCTGTGGTGGTCTGCAGTGGTCTGTGAGGGTCTCCAGTGGCCTCCAACAGTGTCTGGAGGTCTCTGGCGGTCTCCAGCGATGTCTGGTGGTCTCCAGATGGACTCTGGCAGTTTCCAGCGGACTCCAGTGGTTTCCAGTGCAAGACCACCGCAGACCACCGGACAGCACCAGTGTCGGGTCATCTCTGGTGGTCTGCGATGGTCTGCGGCACTCTCTATCCATCTCCAGCCATCTCCAAGGGACTGCTGCTGGTACTATGGGGCTGCTGGTGTGAAGATGGCAGCCCCTCTCCTCACCTCTTCCCCACAGCTCTGAAACAGAAAGCATAGAACGGTTGAGGTTGGAAAAGCAATGGAAGGTGATGGAGGCCAGCGGTTAGCGTGGCACTGCCGAGTCCACAACTAAAGCGTGTCCCTGAGCAGCGCATCTCCAGGTCTTTGAAATGCCTGCCGGGATGGTGATGCAAGGCTTTCCCTGGGCAGGCTGTTCCAGTGCTTGTCAAGCCTTTTGGTGAGGAAATCTTTGCTACTAGCCCATCTAAAGCTGCCCTGGCGCAACTGGAGGCCGTTTTCTTTGTTGTCCTATCCCTGGTGACTTGGGAGAAGAGAAGCGAGAGCCAGCTGGCTCCAAGCTCCTCTCGGGGAGTTGTAGGGAGCAGCAAGGTCTCCTGCTGGTGCTGTGGGGCTGCCGGGCAGAAGATGGCAGCCCCTCTCCCTCTCCCTCTCCTTTCCTCTTGCCCAGGTCTGAGGGCAGAGGAGATGTCCCCCCTTGGTGAGGGGCAGGGTCTGGGGGAAAGGGAAAGCAGGGCTCCTCAGCAGCTTGAGAGCCCTGTGATCTTGCTGCTGAGCCTGCCGCGGGGCGGTGAGAATGGCCCACTTAGGGGCTTGGCATGTGCAAATACTCCGAAGTGAATGGTAGCAGGTGATAACATGGCCAAAGCCAAGAGGGTTCTGTCAACTGTAAAACAAATCTGTGAAGAGTCTTAGGATCGCTTTGATGGAATCAAGAGTTGTAATAGGGGGTCCTTTTGCCACGTTCTCCCACGGCATCCTCTTAAGGAAACTTAGGAAGTGTGGGTTAGATGAACGGACAGTGGGGTGGCTTGAAAAGTCGTTGAAAGCTAGAGCTCGGAGGGTCGCGATGAGGGGCACAGAGTCTAGTTGGAGGTCAGTGAGAAGTGGTGTTCCCCAGGGGTCAGTAGTGGGCACAGTCCTGTTCAATCTCTTCCTCAATGACCTGGAGGAAGGGCTAGAGTGCAGCCTCAGCAAGTTTGGTGATGATCCAAAAGTGGGAGGGGTGGCTGACAGAGCAGAAGGCTGTGGCGCCATCCAGCGAGCCCTGGACAGGCTGGAGAGCTGGGCGGAGAGAACCGTTCTGAAATTGAAGAAGGGCAAGTGTAGGGTGCTGTCCCTGGGGAGGGCTAAGCCCCCGTACGAGTAGAGGTTAGGGGCCGAGCTGCTGGAGAGCAGCTGTGTGGAAAGAGACGTGGGAGTCCTGGTGGACAAGAGGATGACCATGAGGCAGCAATGTGCCCTTGTGTCCAAGGAGGCCGATGGCATGCTGGGGTGCATCCAGAAGAGCGTGGCAAGCAGATGGCGGGAGGTCATGCTCCCCCTCTACTCTGCCCTGGTGAGGCCGCATCTGGAGTGGTGTGTCCAGTTCTGGGCTCGCCGGTTGCAGAAGGACAGGGAACCGCTGGAGAGGGTACAGCAAAGGGCTACAAAGTTGATGAGGAGACTGGACCATGTCTCTTAGGAAGAAAGGCTGAGGGATTTGTGTCTTTTTAGTCTGGAAAAAAGAGGACTGAGGGGGCATCTTTTCAACGCTTCTAAATAGTTGAAGGGCGGGTTGCCAGGAGGACGGGGCCAGGCTCTTTTGAGTGGTGCCCAGTGAGAGGACAAGGGGTAACGGGCAGAGACTTGAGCGCAGGAAGTTCCATGTAAACATGAGGAGGAACTTCTTTACTTTGAGGGTGTCAGAGCACTGGAAGAGGCTGCCCAGGGAGGTGGTGGAGTCTCCTTGTCTGGAGACCCTCAAAACCCGCCTGGACGTGTTCCTGTGCAAGCTGCTCTAGTTGAACGTGCTTTGGCAGGGGGGTTGGACTAGTTGATCTCCAGAGGTCCCTTCCAAGCTTTCTCCTTCTGTGAATGTGTGGGACGAGGAGGTGGCTGGAGGCCAGGGGTGATGAGGGGAGCTGGAGGGTGGTCCCTGTCTGCAAGGGACAGCCTTTCTCCTGGGCAAGCATGATGGGAGAGCGGAGCAAGCCCCAGGGAAGGGGCCCTCAGCGCCATGGACCCTCATCCTTCTGCCAACATTTGGGCACGTTTCAGGCCACAGGCCCCCCATGCCCAAACCTGCCATATTTGGCCACAGGCATGAGTCACAATCGACATCACAGTGGGCTCCTGATGTCAGCAGCCACCTCACTGCCTGTTGCTGGGCACCTATAAAAGCAGGGGCCTATGCAGGTGGCCCCCAGTTTGCTGAGCTTCCTGGCCCTGCGATGCCAAGCATGGCTGGAAGGAAGAGGAGCAAGGCGGATGGCTGCCCACCTTGGCGTGGGACGCCCCAGAGCTGCGCCCTGCAAGTGCGGAGGAGGAAGGCACCTGCCAGGAGCAGGAAGCGCAATCAGCGCAGGAGGAGGAGGAGGAACAAGATCACCTCTCATGGCTTGAGCCCCATCCTCCTGGCTTCTGCCATCCACGGCATGCAGTGCCTGGCTTTAGGCCCAGCAGGTAACGGGGTGCAGCCCAAGCGCGTCTGCTTGCCGGGGAATGGTGTGAGACCCAGGCATGGGCATCACCTGTCAGCATTGAAGAACAATGCACAGGCCACGCGTGTCAATCCACCAAGGCGTGGCGTGTGGCTAACGTCTGCCAATACAGCAGGGAGCAGCGTGGTGCCCGTGGCAGTGGCTCGACCTCAAGATCAAGAAGAACCCATGGAGGTGGACTAACCTGGAGACATGGAGGAAGCCATGGAAGTGGATGGAGCTGCAGAGGGATGATGTGGCACAACAGCAGCACACCCTGGCTCCTTCCATGAGATGGCACCAACGGCCTCGCAGGAGCCACCGGGCCAGCTCCCTACGGGCAGCCGAGCCTCTGCAGCCAAACTTAGGTGGGAGAAGAAAAACTCTGTGGACATCCTGCAGGGTCGCCTGCAACATCTCCCACCAATAAACACTTCTTTTGTTGATAGCGCAGGGTTGCACGGGCCCTTCTTTCCCATCCTCCCACCACCAGCCCTCGGGAAGTGGTGCCACCTCTTCTGCATGGGTAGATGCTGGCATCCCGTCCTGGTAGAGGTGGCTGACGAGGAGCTTGGCGGGGATGCTTTGGAGGAAGTTGTGCGATGGCAAGGGCTCCTGCTTTTTCTTGGGTTTGTTATTGGCTTTTTAACTGGCTTTGATTGTTTTTGTTTGGTTTTCGTTGGTTTTTGAGTGGTTTCTTGTCCAGCCTTGCCCAAACTTCTCTGTGTCAGTGCGGAACTCTTGTGCTTGCGCAAAGGAAGAGCTGTGTGTGCATCTTGAATGTTTCCAGGGCTGGGGCATCTTTGGTGCCCTGTTGCTATTGTGTGGGCACAGCCAGGGTGGGTCTGGCTTCTTCTTCAGCCACCCATTGGTTAGCTGAGGCGAGGGCTAGCTGAGGACAGCCACCCGCCACTGGCTTTCTCATCCTCAGGGTGAAACGCTGCCAAGTCCAGGCCCCAATAACCTGGGTGGCGCTGCAGGGGAGTCCGAGAGGCTGTGGTGGTCTGCAGTGGTCTGTGAGGGTCTCCAGTGGCCTCCAACAGTGTCTGGAGGTCTCTGGCGGTCTCCAGCGATGTCTGGTGGTCTCCAGATGGACTCTGGCAGTTTCCAGCGGACTCCAGTGGTTTCCAGTGCAAGACCACCGCAGACCACCGGACAGCACCAGTGTCAGGTCATCTCTGGTGGACTGCGATGCTCTGCGGCACTCTCTATCCATCTCCAGCCATCTCCAAGGGACTGCTGCTGGTACTATGGGGCTGCTGGTGTGAAGATGGCAGCCCCTCTCCTCACCTCTTCCCCACAGCTCTGAAACAGAAAGCATAGAACGGTTGAGGTTGGAAAAGCAATGGAAGGTGATGGAGGCCAGCGGTTAGCGTGGCACTGCCGAGTCCACAACTAAAGCGTGTCCCTGAGCAGCGCATCTCCAGGTCTTTGAAATGCCTGCCGGGATGGTGATGCAAGGCTTTCCCTGGGCAGGCTGTTCCAGTGCTTGTCAAGCCTTTTGGTGAGGAAATCTTTGCTACTAGCCCATCTAAAGCTGCCCTGGCGCAACTGGAGGCCGTTTTCTTTGTTGTCCTATCCCTGGTGACTTGGGAGAAGAGAAGCGAGAGCCAGCTGGCTCCAAGCTCCTCTCGGGGAGTTGTAGGGAGCAGCAAGGTCTCCTGCTGGTGCTGTGGGGCTGCCGGGCAGAAGATGGCAGCCCCTCTCCCTCTCCCTCTCCTTTCCTCTTGCCCAGGTCTGAGGGCAGAGGAGATGTCCCCCCTTGGTGAGGGGCAGGGTCTGGGGGAAAGGGAAAGCAGGGCTCCTCAGCAGCTTGAGAGCCCTGTGATCTTGCTGCTGAGCCTGCCGCGGGGCAGTGAGAATGGCCCACTTAGGGGCTTGGCATGTGCAAATACTCCGAAGTGAATGGTAGCAGGTGATAACATGGCCAAAGCCAAGAGGGTTCTGTCAACTGTAAAACAAATCTGTGAAGAGTCTTAGGATCGCTTTGATGGAATCAAGAGTTGTAATAGGGGGTCCTTTTGCCACGTTCTCCCACGGCATCCTCTTAAGGAAACTTAGGAAGTGTGGGTTAGATGAACGGACAGTGGGGTGGCTTGAAAAGTCGTTGAAAGCTAGAGCTCGGAGGGTCGCGATGAGGGGCACAGAGTCTAGTTGGAGGTCAGTGAGAAGTGGTGTTCCCCAGGGGTCAGTAGTGGGCACAGTCCTGTTCAATCTCTTCCTCAATGACCTGGAGGAAGGGCTAGAGTGCAGCCTCAGCAAGTTTGGTGATGATCCAAAAGTGGGAGGGGTGGCTGACAGAGCAGAAGGCTGTGGCGCCATCCAGCGAGCCCTGGACAGGCTGGAGAGCTGGGCGGAGAGAACCGTTCTGAAATTGAAGAAGGGCAAGTGTAGGGTGCTGTCCCTGGGGAGGGCTAAGCCCCCGTACGAGTAGAGGTTAGGGGCCGAGCTGCTGGAGAGCAGCTGTGTGGAAAGAGACGTGGGAGTCCTGGTGGACAAGAGGATGACCATGAGGCAGCAATGTGCCCTTGTGTCCAAGGAGGCCGATGGCATGCTGGGGTGCATCCAGAAGAGCGTGGCAAGCAGATGGCGGGAGGTCATGCTCCCCCTCTACTCTGCCCTGGTGAGGCCGCATCTGGAGTGGTGTGTCCAGTTCTGGGCTCGCCGGTTGCAGAAGGACAGGGAACCGCTGGAGAGGGTACAGCAAAGGGCTACAAAGTTGATGAGGAGACTGGACCATGTCTCTTAGGAAGAAAGGCTGAGGGATTTGTGTCTTTTTAGTCTGGAAAAAAGAGGACTGAGGGGGCATCTTTTCAACGCTTCTAAATAGTTGAAGGGCGGGTTGCCAGGAGGACGGGGCCAGGCTCTTTTGAGTGGTGCCCAGTGAGAGGACAAGGGGTAACGGGCAGAGACTTGAGCGCAGGAAGTTCCATGTAAACATGAGGAGGAACTTCTTTACTTTGAGGGTGTCAGAGCACTGGAAGAGGCTGCCCAGGGAGGTGGTGGAGTCTCCTTGTCTGGAGACCCTCAAAACCCGCCTGGACGTGTTCCTGTGCAAGCTGCTCTAGTTGAACGTGCTTTGGCAGGGGGGTTGGACTAGTTGATCTCCAGAGGTCCCTTCCAAGCTTTCTCCTTCTGTGAATGTGTGGGACGAGGAGGTGGCTGGAGGCCAGGGGTGATGAGGGGAGCTGGAGGGTGGTCCCTGTCTGCAAGGGACAGCCTTTCTCCTGGGCAAGCATGATGGGAGAGCGGAGCAAGCCCCAGGGAAGGGGCCCTCAGCGCCATGGACCCTCATCCTTCTGCCAACATTTGGGCACGTTTCAGGCCACAGGCCCCCCATGCCCAAACCTGCCATATTTGGCCACAGGCATGAGTCACAATCGACATCACAGTGGGCTCCTGATGTCAGCAGCCACCTCACTGCCTGTTGCTGGGCACCTATAAAAGCAGGGGCCTATGCAGGTGGCCCCCAGTTTGCTGAGCTTCCTGGCCCTGCGATGCCAAGCATGGCTGGAAGGAAGAGGAGCAAGGCGGATGGCTGCCCACCTTGGCGTGGGACGCCCCAGAGCTGCGCCCTGCAAGTGCGGAGGAGGAAGGCACCTGCCAGGAGCAGGAAGCGCAATCAGCGCAGGAGGAGGAGGAGGAACAAGATCACCTCTCATGGCTTGAGCCCCATCCTCCTGGCTTCTGCCATCCACGGCATGCAGTGCCTGGCTTTAGGCCCAGCAGGTAACGGGGTGCAGCCCAAGCGCGTCTGCTTGCCGGGGAATGGTGTGAGACCCAGGCATGGGCATCACCTGTCAGCATTGAAGAACAATGCACAGGCCACGCGTGTCAATCCACCAAGGCGTGGCGTGTGGCTAACGTCTGCCAATACAGCAGGGAGCAGCGTGGTGCCCGTGGCAGTGGCTCGACCTCAAGATCAAGAAGAACCCATGGAGGTGGACTAACCTGGAGACATGGAGGAAGCCATGGAAGTGGATGGAGCTGCAGAGGGATGATGTGGCACAACAGCAGCACACCCTGGCTCCTTCCATGAGATGGCACCAACGGCCTCGCAGGAGCCACCGGGCCAGCTCCCTACGGGCAGCCGAGCCTCTGCAGCCAAACTTAGGTGGGAGAAGAAAAACTCTGTGGACATCCTGCAGGGTCGCCTGCAACATCTCCCACCAATAAACACTTCTTTTGTTGATAGCGCAGGGTTGCACGGGCCCTTCTTTCCCATCCTCCCACCACCAGCCCTTGGGAAGTGGTGCCACCTCTTCTGCATGGGTAGATGCTGGCATCCCGTCCTGGTAGAGGTGGCTGACGAGGAGCTTGGCGGGGATGCTTTGGAGGAAGTTGTGCGATGGCAAGGGCTCCTGCTTTTTCTTGGGTTTGTTATTGGCTTTTTAACTGGCTTTGATTGTTTTTGTTTGGTTTTCGTTGGTTTTTGAGTGGTTTCTTGTCCAGCCTTGCCCAAACTTCTCTGTGTCAGTGCGGAACTCTTGTGCTTGCGCAAAGGAAGAGCTGTGTGTGCATCTTGAATGTTTCCAGGGCTGGGGCATCTTTGGTGCCCTGTTGCTATTGTGTGGGCACAGCCAGGGTGGGTCTGGCTTCTTCTTCAGCCACCCATTGGTTAGCTGAGGCGAGGGCTAGCTGAGGACAGCCACCCGCCACTGGCTTTCTCATCCTCAGGGTGAAACGCTGCCAAGTCCAGGCCCCAATAACCTGGGTGGCACTGCAGGGGAGTCCGAGAGGCTGTGGTGGTCTGCAGTGGTCTGTGAGGGTCTCCAGTGGCCTCCAACAGTGTCTGGAGGTCTCTGGCGGTCTCCAGCGATGTCTGGTGGTCTCCAGATGGACTCTGGCAGTTTCCAGCGGACTCCAGTGGTTTCCAGTGCAAGACCACCGCAGACCACCGGACAGCACCAGTGTCAGGTCATCTCTGGTGGACTGCGATGCTCTGCGGCACTCTCTATCCATCTCCAGCCATCTCCAAGGGACTGCTGCTGGTACTATGGGGCTGCTGGTGTGAAGATGGCAGCCCCTCTCCTCACCTCTTCCCCACAGCTCTGAAAGAGAAAGCATAGAACGGTTGAGGTTGGAAAAGCAATGGAAGGTGATGGAGGCCAGCGGTTAGCCTGGCACTGCCGAGTCCACAACTAAAGCGTGTCCCTGAGCAGCGCATCTCCAGGTCTTTGAAATGCCTGCCGGGATGGTGATGCAAGGCTTTCCCTGGGCAGGCTGTTCCAGTGCTTGTCAAGCCTTTTGGTGAGGAAATCTTTGCTACTAGCCCATCTAAAGCTGCCCTGGCGCAACTGGAGGCCGTTTTCTTTGTTGTCCTATCCCTGGTGACTTGGGAGAAGAGAAGCGAGAGCCAGCTGGCTCCAAGCTCCTCTCGGGGAGTTGTAGGGAGCAGCAAGGTCTCCTGCTGGTGCTGTGGGGCTGCCGGGCAGAAGATGGCAGCCCCTCTCCCTCTCCCTCTCCTTTCCTCTTGCCCAGGTCTGAGGGCAGAGGAGATGTCCCCCCTTGGTGAGGGGCAGGGTCTGGGGGAAAGGGAAAGCAGGGCTCCTCAGCAGCTTGAGAGCCCTGTGATCTTGCTGCTGAGCCTGCCGCGGGGCGGTGAGAATGGCCCACTTAGGGGCTTGGCATGTGCAAATACTCCGAAGTGAATGGTAGCAGGTGATAACATGGCCAAAGCCAAGAGGGTTCTGTCAACTGTAAAACAAATCTGTGAAGAGTCTTAGGATCGCTTTGATGGAATCAAGAGTTGTAATAGGGGGTCCTTTTGCCACGTTCTCCCACGGCATCCTCTTAAGGAAACTTAGGAAGTGTGGGTTAGATGAACGGACAGTGGGGTGGCTTGAAAAGTCGTTGAAAGCTAGAGCTCGGAGGGTCGCGATGAGGGGCACAGAGTCTAGTTGGAGGTCAGTGAGAAGTGGTGTTCCCCAGGGGTCAGTAGTGGGCACAGTCCTGTTCAATCTCTTCCTCAATGACCTGGAGGAAGGGCTAGAGTGCAGCCTCAGCAAGTTTGGTGATGATCCAAAAGTGGGAGGGGTGGCTGACAGAGCAGAAGGCTGTGGCGCCATCCAGCGAGCCCTGGACAGGCTGGAGAGCTGGGCGGAGAGAACCGTTCTGAAATTGAAGAAGGGCAAGTGTAGGGTGCTGTCCCTGGGGAGGGCTAAGCCCCCGTACGAGTAGAGGTTAGGGGCCGAGCTGCTGGAGAGCAGCTGTGTGGAAAGAGACGTGGGAGTCCTGGTGGACAAGAGGATGACCATGAGGCAGCAATGTGCCCTTGTGTCCAAGGAGGCCGATGGCATGCTGGGGTGCATCCAGAAGAGCGTGGCAAGCAGATGGCGGGAGGTCATGCTCCCCCTCTACTCTGCCCTGGTGAGGCCGCATCTGGAGTGGTGTGTCCAGTTCTGGGCTCGCCGGTTGCAGAAGGACAGGGAACCGCTGGAGAGGGTACAGCAAAGGGCTACAAAGTTGATGAGGAGACTGGACCATGTCTCTTAGGAAGAAAGGCTGAGGGATTTGTGTCTTTTTAGTCTGGAAAAAAGAGGACTGAGGGGGCATCTTTTCAACGCTTCTAAATAGTTGAAGGGCGGGTTGCCAGGAGGACGGGGCCAGGCTCTTTTGAGTGGTGCCCAGTGAGAGGACAAGGGGTAACGGGCAGAGACTTGAGCGCAGGAAGTTCCATGTAAACATGAGGAGGAACTTCTTTACTTTGAGGGTGTCAGAGCACTGGAAGAGGCTGCCCAGGGAGGTGGTGGAGTCTCCTTGTCTGGAGACCCTCAAAACCCGCCTGGACGTGTTCCTGTGCAAGCTGCTCTAGTTGAACGTGCTTTGGCAGGGGGGTTGGACTAGTTGATCTCCAGAGGTCCCTTCCAAGCTTTCTCCTTCTGTGAATGTGTGGGACGAGGAGGTGGCTGGAGGCCAGGGGTGATGAGGGGAGCTGGAGGGTGGTCCCTGTCTGCAAGGGACAGCCTTTCTCCTGGGCAAGCATGATGGGAGAGCGGAGCAAGCCCCAGGGAAGGGGCCCTCAGCGCCATGGACCCTCATCCTTCTGCCAACATTTGGGCACGTTTCAGGCCACAGGCCCCCCATGCCCAAACCTGCCATATTTGGCCACAGGCATGAGTCACAATCGACATCACAGTGGGCTCCTGATGTCAGCAGCCACCTCACTGCCTGTTGCTGGGCACCTATAAAAGCAGGGGCCTATGCAGGTGGCCCCCAGTTTGCTGAGCTTCCTGGCCCTGCGATGCCAAGCATGGCTGGAAGGAAGAGGAGCAAGGCGGATGGCTGCCCACCTTGGCGTGGGACGCCCCAGAGCTGCGCCCTGCAAGTGCGGAGGAGGAAGGCACCTGCCAGGAGCAGGAAGCGCAATCAGCGCAGGAGGAGGAGGAGGAACAAGATCACCTCTCATGGCTTGAGCCCCATCCTCCTGGCTTCTGCCATCCACGGCATGCAGTGCCTGGCTTTAGGCCCAGCAGGTAACGGGGTGCAGCCCAAGCGCGTCTGCTTGCCGGGGAATGGTGTGAGACCCAGGCATGGGCATCACCTGTCAGCATTGAAGAACAATGCACAGGCCACGCGTGTCAATCCACCAAGGCGTGGCGTGTGGCTAACGTCTGCCAATACAGCAGGGAGCAGCGTGGTGCCCGTGGCAGTGGCTCGACCTCAAGATCAAGAAGAACCCATGGAGGTGGACTAACCTGGAGACATGGAGGAAGCCATGGAAGTGGATGGAGCTGCAGAGGGATGATGTGGCACAACAGCAGCACACCCTGGCTCCTTCCATGAGATGGCACCAACGGCCTCGCAGGAGCCACCGGGCCAGCTCCCTACGGGCAGCCGAGCCTCTGCAGCCAAACTTAGGTGGGAGAAGAAAAACTCTGTGGACATCCTGCAGGGTCGCCTGCAACATCTCCCACCAATAAACACTTCTTTTGTTGATAGCGCAGGGTTGCACGGGCCCTTCTTTCCCATCCTCCCACCACCAGCCCTCGGGAAGTGGTGCCACCTCTTCTGCATGGGTAGATGCTGGCATCCCGTCCTGGTAGAGGTGGCTGACGAGGAGCTTGGCGGGGATGCTTTGGAGGAAGTTGTGCGATGGCAAGGGCTCCTGCTTTTTCTTGGGTTTGTTATTGGCTTTTTAACTGGCTTTGATTGTTTTTGTTTGGTTTTCGTTGGTTTTTGAGTGGTTTCTTGTCCAGCCTTGCCCAAACTTCTCTGTGTCAGTGCGGAACTCTTGTGCTTGCGCAAAGGAAGAGCTGTGTGTGCATCTTGAATGTTTCCAGGGCTGGGGCATCTTTGGTGCCCTGTTGCTATTGTGTGGGCACAGCCAGGGTGGGTCTGGCTTCTTCTTCAGCCACCCATTGGTTAGCTGAGGCGAGGGCTAGCTGAGGACAGCCACCCGCCACTGGCTTTCTCATCCTCAGGGTGAAACGCTGCCAAGTCCAGGCCCCAATAACCTGGGTGGCGCTGCAGGGGAGTCCGAGAGGCTGTGGTGGTCTGCAGTGGTCTGTGAGGGTCTCCAGTGGCCTCCAACAGTGTCTGGAGGTCTCTGGCGGTCTCCAGCGATGTCTGGTGGTCTCCAGATGGACTCTGGCAGTTTCCAGCGGACTCCAGTGGTTTCCAGTGCAAGACCACCGCAGACCACCGGACAGCACCAGTGTCAGGTCATCTCTGGTGGACTGCGATGGTCTGCGGCACTCTCTATCCATCTCCAGCCATCTCCAAGGGACTGCTGCTGGTACTATGGGGCTGCTGGTGTGAAGATGGCAGCCCCTCTCCTCACCTCTTCCCCACAGCTCTGAAAGAGAAAGCATAGAACGGTTGAGGTTGGAAAAGCAATGGAAGGTGATGGAGGCCAGCGGTTAGCCTGGCACTGCCGAGTCCACAACTAAAGCGTGTCCCTGAGCAGCGCATCTCCAGGTCTTTGAAATGCCTGCCGGGATGGTGATGCAAGGCTTTCCCTGGGCAGGCTGTTCCAGTGCTTGTCAAGCCTTTTGGTGAGGAAATCTTTGCTACTAGCCCATCTAAAGCTGCCCTGGCGCAACTGGAGGCCGTTTTCTTTGTTGTCCTATCCCTGGTGACTTGGGAGAAGAGAAGCGAGAGCCAGCTGGCTCCAAGCTCCTCTCGGGGAGTTGTAGGGAGCAGCAAGGTCTCCTGCTGGTGCTGTGGGGCTGCCGGGCAGAAGATGGCAGCCCCTCTCCCTCTCCCTCTCCTTTCCTCTTGCCCAGGTCTGAGGGCAGAGGAGATGTCCCCCCTTGGTGAGGGGCAGGGTCTGGGGGAAAGGGAAAGCAGGGCTCCTCAGCAGCTTGAGAGCCCTGTGATCTTGCTGCTGAGCCTGCCGCGGGGCGGTGAGAATGGCCCACTTAGGGGCTTGGCATGTGCAAATACTCCGAAGTGAATGGTAGCAGGTGATAACATGGCCAAAGCCAAGAGGGTTCTGTCAACTGTAAAACAAATCTGTGAAGAGTCTTAGGATCGCTTTGATGGAATCAAGAGTTGTAATAGGGGGTCCTTTTGCCACGTTCTCCCACGGCATCCTCTTAAGGAAACTTAGGAAGTGTGGGTTAGATGAACGGACAGTGGGGTGGCTTGAAAAGTCGTTGAAAGCTAGAGCTCGGAGGGTCGCGATGAGGGGCACAGAGTCTAGTTGGAGGTCAGTGAGAAGTGGTGTTCCCCAGGGGTCAGTAGTGGGCACAGTCCTGTTCAATCTCTTCCTCAATGACCTGGAGGAAGGGCTAGAGTGCAGCCTCAGCAAGTTTGGTGATGATCCAAAAGTGGGAGGGGTGGCTGACAGAGCAGAAGGCTGTGGCGCCATCCAGCGAGCCCTGGACAGGCTGGAGAGCTGGGCGGAGAGAACCGTTCTGAAATTGAAGAAGGGCAAGTGTAGGGTGCTGTCCCTGGGGAGGGCTAAGCCCCCGTACGAGTAGAGGTTAGGGGCCGAGCTGCTGGAGAGCAGCTGTGTGGAAAGAGACGTGGGAGTCCTGGTGGACAAGAGGATGACCATGAGGCAGCAATGTGCCCTTGTGTCCAAGGAGGCCGATGGCATGCTGGGGTGCATCCAGAAGAGCGTGGCAAGCAGATGGCGGGAGGTCATGCTCCCCCTCTACTCTGCCCTGGTGAGGCCGCATCTGGAGTGGTGTGTCCAGTTCTGGGCTCGCCGGTTGCAGAAGGACAGGGAACCGCTGGAGAGGGTACAGCAAAGGGCTACAAAGTTGATGAGGAGACTGGACCATGTCTCTTAGGAAGAAAGGCTGAGGGATTTGTGTCTTTTTAGTCTGGAAAAAAGAGGACTGAGGGGGCATCTTTTCAACGCTTCTAAATAGTTGAAGGGCGGGTTGCCAGGAGGACGGGGCCAGGCTCTTTTGAGTGGTGCCCAGTGAGAGGACAAGGGGTAACGGGCAGAGACTTGAGCGCAGGAAGTTCCATGTAAACATGAGGAGGAACTTCTTTACTTTGAGGGTGTCAGAGCACTGGAAGAGGCTGCCCAGGGAGGTGGTGGAGTCTCCTTGTCTGGAGACCCTCAAAACCCGCCTGGACGTGTTCCTGTGCAAGCTGCTCTAGTTGAACGTGCTTTGGCAGGGGGGTTGGACTAGTTGATCTCCAGAGGTCCCTTCCAAGCTTTCTCCTTCTGTGAATGTGTGGGACGAGGAGGTGGCTGGAGGCCAGGGGTGATGAGGGGAGCTGGAGGGTGGTCCCTGTCTGCAAGGGACAGCCTTTCTCCTGGGCAAGCATGATGGGAGAGCGGAGCAAGCCCCAGGGAAGGGGCCCTCAGCGCCATGGACCCTCATCCTTCTGCCAACCTTTGGGCACGTTTCAGGCCACAGGCCCCCCATGCCCAAACCTGCCATATTTGGCCACAGGCATGAGTCACAATCGACATCACAGTGGGCTCCTGATGTCAGCAGCCACCTCACTGCCTGTTGCTGGGCACCTATAAAAGCAGGGGCCTATGCAGGTGGCCCCCAGTTTGCTGAGCTTCCTGGCCCTGCGATGCCAAGCATGGCTGGAAGGAAGAGGAGCAAGGCGGATGGCTGCCCACCTTGGCGTGGGACGCCCCAGAGCTGCGCCCTGCAAGTGCGGAGGAGGAAGGCACCTGCCAGGAGCAGGAAGCGCAATCAGCGCAGGAGGAGGAGGAGGAACAAGATCACCTCTCATGGCTTGAGCCCCATCCTCCTGGCTTCTGCCATCCACGGCATGCAGTGCCTGGCTTTAGGCCCAGCAGGTAACGGGGTGCAGCCCAAGCGCGTCTGCCTGCCAGGGAATGGTGTGAGACCCAGGCATGGGCATCACCTGTCAGCATTGAAGAACAATGCACAGGCCACGCGTGTCAATCCACCAAGGCGTGGCGTGTGGCTAACGTCTGCCAATACAGCAGGGAGCAGCGTGGTGCCCGTGGCAGTGGCTCGACCTCAAGATCAAGAAGAACCCATGGAGGTGGACTAACCTGGAGACATGGAGGAAGCCATGGAAGTGGATGGAGCTGCAGAGGGATGATGTGGCACAACAGCAGCACACCCTGGCTCCTTCCATGAGATGGCACCAACGGCCTCGCAGGAGCCACCGGGCCAGCTCCCTACGGGCAGCCGAGCCTCTGCAGCCAAACTTAGGTGGGAGAAGAAAAACTCTGTGGACATCCTGCAGGGTCGCCTGCAACATCTCCCACCAATAAACACTTCTTTTGTTGATAGCGCAGGGTTGCACGGGCCCTTCTTTCCCATCCTCCCACCACCAGCCCTTGGGAAGTGGTGCCACCTCTTCTGCATGGGTAGATGCTGGCATCCCGTCCTGGTAGAGGTGGCTGACGAGGAGCTTGGCGGGGATGCTTTGGAGGAAGTTGTGCGATGGCAAGGGCTCCTGCTTTTTCTTGGGTTTGTTATTGGCTTTTTAACTGGCTTTGATTGTTTTTGTTTGGTTTTCGTTGGTTTTTGAGTGGTTTCTTGTCCAGCCTTGCCCAAACTTCTCTGTGTCAGTGCGGAACTCTTGTGCTTGCGCAAAGGAAGAGCTGTGTGTGCATCTTGAATGTTTCCAGGGCTGGGGCATCTTTGGTGCCCTGTTGCTATTGTGTGGGCACAGCCAGGGTGGGTCTGGCTTCTTCTTCAGCCACCCATTGGTTAGCTGAGGCGAGGGCTAGCTGAGGACAGCCACCCGCCACTGGCTTTCTCATCCTCAGGGTGAAACGCTGCCAAGTCCAGGCCCCAATAACCTGGGTGGCGCTGCAGGGGAGTCCGAGAGGCTGTGGTGGTCTGCAGTGGTCTGTGAGGGTCTCCAGTGGCCTCCAACAGTGTCTGGAGGTCTCTGGCGGTCTCCAGCGATGTCTGGTGGTCTCCAGATGGACTCTGGCAGTTTCCAGCGGACTCCAGTGGTTTCCAGTGCAAGACCACCGCAGACCACCGGACAGCACCAGTGTCAGGTCATCTCTGGTGGACTGCGATGCTCTGCGGCACTCTCTATCCATCTCCAGCCATCTCCAAGGGACTGCTGCTGGTACTATGGGGCTGCTGGTGTGAAGATGGCAGCCCCTCTCCTCACCTCTTCCCCACAGCTCTGAAAGAGAAAGCATAGAACGGTTGAGGTTGGAAAAGCAATGGAAGGTGATGGAGGCCAGCGGTTAGCCTGGCACTGCCGAGTCCACAACTAAAGCGTGTCCCTGAGCAGCGCATCTCCAGGTCTTTGAAATGCCTGCCGGGATGGTGATGCAAGGCTTTCCCTGGGCAGGCTGTTCCAGTGCTTGTCAAGCCTTTTGGTGAGGAAATCTTTGCTACTAGCCCATCTAAAGCTGCCCTGGCGCAACTGGAGGCCATTTTCTTTGTTGTCCTATCCCTGGTGACTTGGGAGAAGAGAAGCGAGAGCCAGCTGGCTCCAAGCTCCTCTCGGGGAGTTGTAGGGAGCAGCAAGGTCTCCTGCTGGTGCTGTGGGGCTGCCGGGCAGAAGATGGCAGCCCCTCTCCCTCTCCCTCTCCTTTCCTCTTGCCCAGGTCTGAGGGCAGAGGAGATGTCCCCCCTTGGTGAGGGGCAGGGTCTGGGGGAAAGGGAAAGCAGGGCTCCTCAGCAGCTTGAGAGCCCTGTGATCTTGCTGCTGAGCCTGCCGCGGGGCGGTGAGAATGGCCCACTTAGGGGCTTGGCATGTGCAAATACTCCGAAGTGAATGGTAGCAGGTGATAACATGGCCAAAGCCAAGAGGGTTCTGTCAACTGTAAAACAAATCTGTGAAGAGTCTTAGGATCGCTTTGATGGAATCAAGAGTTGTAATAGGGGGTCCTTTTGCCACGTTCTCCCACGGCATCCTCTTAAGGAAACTTAGGAAGTGTGGGTTAGATGAACGGACAGTGGGGTGGCTTGAAAAGTCGTTGAAAGCTAGAGCTCGGAGGGTCGCGATGAGGGGCACAGAGTCTAGTTGGAGGTCAGTGAGAAGTGGTGTTCCCCAGGGGTCAGTAGTGGGCACAGTCCTGTTCAATCTCTTCCTCAATGACCTGGAGGAAGGGCTAGAGTGCAGCCTCAGCAAGTTTGGTGATGATCCAAAAGTGGGAGGGGTGGCTGACAGAGCAGAAGGCTGTGGCGCCATCCAGCGAGCCCTGGACAGGCTGGAGAGCTGGGCGGAGAGAACCGTTCTGAAATTGAAGAAGGGCAAGTGTAGGGTGCTGTCCCTGGGGAGGGCTAAGCCCCCGTACGAGTAGAGGTTAGGGGCCGAGCTGCTGGAGAGCAGCTGTGTGGAAAGAGACGTGGGAGTCCTGGTGGACAAGAGGATGACCATGAGGCAGCAATGTGCCCTTGTGTCCAAGGAGGCCGATGGCATGCTGGGGTGCATCCAGAAGAGCGTGGCAAGCAGATGGCGGGAGGTCATGCTCCCCCTCTACTCTGCCCTGGTGAGGCCGCATCTGGAGTGGTGTGTCCAGTTCTGGGCTCGCCGGTTGCAGAAGGACAGGGAACCGCTGGAGAGGGTACAGCAAAGGGCTACAAAGTTGATGAGGAGACTGGACCATGTCTCTTAGGAAGAAAGGCTGAGGGATTTGTGTCTTTTTAGTCTGGAAAAAAGAGGACTGAGGGGGCATCTTTTCAACGCTTCTAAATAGTTGAAGGGCGGGTTGCCAGGAGGACGGGGCCAGGCTCTTTTGAGTGGTGCCCAGTGAGAGGACAAGGGGTAACGGGCAGAGACTTGAGCGCAGGAAGTTCCATGTAAACATGAGGAGGAACTTCTTTACTTTGAGGGTGTCAGAGCACTGGAAGAGGCTGCCCAGGGAGGTGGTGGAGTCTCCTTGTCTGGAGACCCTCAAAACCCGCCTGGACGTGTTCCTGTGCAAGCTGCTCTAGTTGAACGTGCTTTGGCAGGGGGGTTGGACTAGTTGATCTCCAGAGGTCCCTTCCAAGCTTTCTCCTTCTGTGAATGTGTGGGACGAGGAGGTGGCTGGAGGCCAGGGGTGATGAGGGGAGCTGGAGGGTGGTCCCTGTCTGCAAGGGACAGCCTTTCTCCTGGGCAAGCATGATGGGAGAGCGGAGCAAGCCCCAGGGAAGGGGCCCTCAGCGCCATGGACCCTCATCCTTCTGCCAACATTTGGGCACGTTTCAGGCCACAGGCCCCCCATGCCCAAACCTGCCATATTTGGCCACAGGCATGAGTCACAATCGACATCACAGTGGGCTCCTGATGTCAGCAGCCACCTCACTGCCTGTTGCTGGGCACCTATAAAAGCAGGGGCCTATGCAGGTGGCCCCCAGTTTGCTGAGCTTCCTGGCCCTGCGATGCCAAGCATGGCTGGAAGGAAGAGGAGCAAGGCGGATGGCTGCCCACCTTGGCGTGGGACGCCCCAGAGCTGCGCCCTGCAAGTGCGGAGGAGGAAGGCACCTGCCAGGAGCAGGAAGCGCAATCAGCGCAGGAGGAGGAGGAGGAACAAGATCACCTCTCATGGCTTGAGCCCCATCCTCCTGGCTTCTGCCATCCACGGCATGCAGTGCCTGGCTTTAGGCCCAGCAGGTAACGGGGTGCAGCCCAAGCGCGTCTGCCTGCCAGGGAATGGTGTGAGACCCAGGCATGGGCATCACCTGTCAGCATTGAAGAACAATGCACAGGCCACGCGTGTCAATCCACCAAGGCGTGGCGTGTGGCTAACGTCTGCCAATACAGCAGGGAGCAGCGTGGTGCCCGTGGCAGTGGCTCGACCTCAAGATCAAGAAGAACCCATGGAGGTGGACTAACCTGGAGACATGGAGGAAGCCATGGAAGTGGATGGAGCTGCAGAGGGATGATGTGGCACAACAGCAGCACACCCTGGCTCCTTCCATGAGATGGCACCAACGGCCTCGCAGGAGCCACCGGGCCAGCTCCCTACGGGCAGCCGAGCCTCTGCAGCCAAACTTAGGTGGGAGAAGAAAAACTCTGTGGACATCCTGCAGGGTCGCCTGCAACATCTCCCACCAATAAACACTTCTTTTGTTGATAGCGCAGGGTTGCACGGGCCCTTCTTTCCCATCCTCCCACCACCAGCCCTCGGGAAGTGGTGCCACCTCTTCTGCATGGGTAGATGCTGGCATCCCGTCCTGGTAGAGGTGGCTGACGAGGAGCTTGGCGGGGATGCTTTGGAGGAAGTTGTGCGATGGCAAGGGCTCCTGCTTTTTCTTGGGTTTGTTATTGGCTTTTTAACTGGCTTTGATTGTTTTTGTTTGGTTTTCGTTGGTTTTTGAGTGGTTTCTTGTCCAGCCTTGCCCAAACTTCTCTGTGTCAGTGCGGAACTCTTGTGCTTGCGCAAAGGAAGAGCTGTGTGTGCATCTTGAATGTTTCCAGGGCTGGGGCATCTTTGGTGCCCTGTTGCTATTGTGTGGGCACAGCCAGGGTGGGTCTGGCTTCTTCTTCAGCCACCCATTGGTTAGCTGAGGCGAGGGCTAGCTGAGGACAGCCACCCGCCACTGGCTTTCTCATCCTCAGGGTGAAACGCTGCCAAGTCCAGGCCCCAATAACCTGGGTGGCGCTGCAGGGGAGTCCGAGAGGCTGTGGTGGTCTGCAGTGGTCTGTGAGGGTCTCCAGTGGCCTCCAACAGTGTCTGGAGGTCTCTGGCGGTCTCCAGCGATGTCTGGTGGTCTCCAGATGGACTCTGGCAGTTTCCAGCGGACTCCAGTGGTTTCCAGTGCAAGACCACCGCAGACCACCGGACAGCACCAGTGTCAGGTCATCTCTGGTGGACTGCGATGGTCTGCGGCACTCTCTATCCATCTCCAGCCATCTCCAAGGGACTGCTGCTGGTACTATGGGGCTGCTGGTGTGAAGATGGCAGCCCCTCTCCTCACCTCTTCCCCACAGCTCTGAAAGAGAAAGCATAGAACGGTTGAGGTTGGAAAAGCAATGGAAGGTGATGGAGGCCAGCGGTTAGCGTGGCACTGCCGAGTCCACAACTAAAGCGTGTCCCTGAGCAGCGCATCTCCAGGTCTTTGAAATGCCTGCCGGGATGGTGATGCAAGGCTTTCCCTGGGCAGGCTGTTCCAGTGCTTGTCAAGCCTTTTGGTGAGGAAATCTTTGCTACTAGCCCATCTAAAGCTGCCCTGGCGCAACTGGAGGCCGTTTTCTTTGTTGTCCTATCCCTGGTGACTTGGGAGAAGAGAAGCGAGAGCCAGCTGGCTCCAAGCTCCTCTCGGGGAGTTGTAGGGAGCAGCAAGGTCTCCTGCTGGTGCTGTGGGGCTGGCGGGCAGAAGATGGCAGCCCCTCTCCCTCTCCCTCTCCTTTCCTCTTGCCCAGGTCTGAGGGCAGAGGAGATGTCCCCCCTTGGTGAGGGGCAGGGTCTGGGGGAAAGGGAAAGCAGGGCTCCTCAGCAGCTTGAGAGCCCTGTGATCTTGCTGCTGAGCCTGCCGCGGGGCGGTGAGAATGGCCCACTTAGGGGCTTGGCATGTGCAAATACTCCGAAGTGAATGGTAGCAGGTGATAACATGGCCAAAGCCAAGAGGGTTCTGTCAACTGTAAAACAAATCTGTGAAGAGTCTTAGGATCGCTTTGATGGAATCAAGAGTTGTAATAGGGGGTCCTTTTGCCACGTTCTCCCACGGCATCCTCTTAAGGAAACTTAGGAAGTGTGGGTTAGATGAACGGACAGTGGGGTGGCTTGAAAAGTCGTTGAAAGCTAGAGCTCGGAGGGTCGCGATGAGGGGCACAGAGTCTAGTTGGAGGTCAGTGAGAAGTGGTGTTCCCCAGGGGTCAGTAGTGGGCACAGTCCTGTTCAATCTCTTCCTCAATGACCTGGAGGAAGGGCTAGAGTGCAGCCTCAGCAAGTTTGGTGATGATCCAAAAGTGGGAGGGGTGGCTGACAGAGCAGAAGGCTGTGGCGCCATCCAGCGAGCCCTGGACAGGCTGGAGAGCTGGGCGGAGAGAACCGTTCTGAAATTGAAGAAGGGCAAGTGTAGGGTGCTGTCCCTGGGGAGGGCTAAGCCCCCGTACGAGTAGAGGTTAGGGGCCGAGCTGCTGGAGAGCAGCTGTGTGGAAAGAGACGTGGGAGTCCTGGTGGACAAGAGGATGACCATGAGGCAGCAATGTGCCCTTGTGTCCAAGGAGGCCGATGGCATGCTGGGGTGCATCCAGAAGAGCGTGGCAAGCAGATGGCGGGAGGTCATGCTCCCCCTCTACTCTGCCCTGGTGAGGCCGCATCTGGAGTGGTGTGTCCAGTTCTGGGCTCGCCGGTTGCAGAAGGACAGGGAACCGCTGGAGAGGGTACAGCAAAGGGCTACAAAGTTGATGAGGAGACTGGACCATGTCTCTTAGGAAGAAAGGCTGAGGGATTTGTGTCTTTTTAGTCTGGAAAAAAGAGGACTGAGGGGGCATCTTTTCAACGCTTCTAAATAGTTGAAGGGCGGGTTGCCAGGAGGACGGGGCCAGGCTCTTTTGAGTGGTGCCCAGTGAGAGGACAAGGGGTAACGGGCAGAGACTTGAGCGCAGGAAGTTCCATGTAAACATGAGGAGGAACTTCTTTACTTTGAGGGTGTCAGAGCACTGGAAGAGGCTGCCCAGGGAGGTGGTGGAGTCTCCTTGTCTGGAGACCCTCAAAACCCGCCTGGACGTGTTCCTGTGCAAGCTGCTCTAGTTGAACGTGCTTTGGCAGGGGGGTTGGACTAGTTGATCTCCAGAGGTCCCTTCCAAGCTTTCTCCTTCTGTGAATGTGTGGGACGAGGAGGTGGCTGGAGGCCAGGGGTGATGAGGGGAGCTGGAGGGTGGTCCCTGTCTGCAAGGGACAGCCTTTCTCCTGGGCAAGCATGATGGGAGAGCGGAGCAAGCCCCAGGGAAGGGGCCCTCAGCGCCATGGACCCTCATCCTTCTGCCAACATTTGGGCACGTTTCAGGCCACAGGCCCCCCATGCCCAAACCTGCCATATTTGGCCACAGGCATGAGTCACAATCGACATCACAGTGGGCTCCTGATGTCAGCAGCCACCTCACTGCCTGTTGCTGGGCACCTATAAAAGCAGGGGCCTATGCAGGTGGCCCCCAGTTTGCTGAGCTTCCTGGCCCTGCGATGCCAAGCATGGCTGGAAGGAAGAGGAGCAAGGCGGATGGCTGCCCACCTTGGCGTGGGACGCCCCAGAGCTGCGCCCTGCAAGTGCGGAGGAGGAAGGCACCTGCCAGGAGCAGGAAGCGCAATCAGCGCAGGAGGAGGAGGAGGAACAAGATCACCTCTCATGGCTTGAGCCCCATCCTCCTGGCTTCTGCCATCCACGGCATGCAGTGCCTGGCTTTAGGCCCAGCAGGTAACGGGGTGCAGCCCAAGCGCGTCTGCCTGCCAGGGAATGGTGTGAGACCCAGGCATGGGCATCACCTGTCAGCATTGAAGAACAATGCGCAGGCCACGCGTGTCAATCCACCAAGGCGTGGCGTGTGGCTAACGTCTGCCAATACAGCAGGGAGCAGCGTGGTGCCCGTGGCAGTGGCTCGACCTCAAGATCAAGAAGAACCCATGGAGGTGGACTAACCTGGAGACATGGAGGAAGCCATGGAAGTGGATGGAGCTGCAGAGGGATGATGTGGCACAACAGCAGCACACCCTGGCTCCTTCCATGAGATGGCACCAACGGCCTCGCAGGAGCCACCGGGCCAGCTCCCTACGGGCAGCCGAGCCTCTGCAGCCAAACTTAGGTGGGAGAAGAAAAACTCTGTGGACATCCTGCAGGGTCGCCTGCAACATCTCCCACCAATAAACACTTCTTTTGTTGATAGCGCAGGGTTGCACGGGCCCTTCTTTCCCATCCTCCCACCACCAGCCCTCGGGAAGTGGTGCCACCTCTTCTGCATGGGTAGATGCTGGCATCCCGTCCTGGTAGAGGTGGCTGACGAGGAGCTTGGCGGGGATGCTTTGGAGGAAGTTGTGCGATGGCAAGGGCTCCTGCTTTTTCTTGGGTTTGTTATTGGCTTTTTAACTGGCTTTGATTGTTTTTGTTTGGTTTTCGTTGGTTTTTGAGTGGTTTCTTGTCCAGCCTTGCCCAAACTTCTCTGTGTCAGTGCGGAACTCTTGTGCTTGCGCAAAGGAAGAGCTGTGTGTGCATCTTGAATGTTTCCAGGGCTGGGGCATCTTTGGTGCCCTGTTGCTATTGTGTGGGCACAGCCAGGGTGGGTCTGGCTTCTTCTTCAGCCACCCATTGGTTAGCTGAGGCGAGGGCTAGCTGAGGACAGCCACCCGCCACTGGCTTTCTCATCCTCAGGGTGAAACGCTGCCAAGTCCAGGCCCCAATAACCTGGGTGGCGCTGCAGGGGAGTCCGAGAGGCTGTGGTGGTCTGCAGTGGTCTGTGAGGGTCTCCAGTGGCCTCCAACAGTGTCTGGAGGTCTCTGGCGGTCTCCAGCGATGTCTGGTGGTCTCCAGATGGACTCTGGCAGTTTCCAGCGGACTCCAGTGGTTTCCAGTGCAAGACCACCGCAGACCACCGGACAGCACCAGTGTCAGGTCATCTCTGGTGGACTGCGATGGTCTGCGGCACTCTCTATCCATCTCCAGCCATCTCCAAGGGACTGCTGCTGGTACTATGGGGCTGCTGGTGTGAAGATGGCAGCCCCTCTCCTCACCTCTTCCCCACAGCTCTGAAACAGAAAGCATAGAACGGTTGAGGTTGGAAAAGCAATGGAAGGTGATGGAGGCCAGCGGTTAGCGTGGCACTGCCGAGTCCACAACTAAAGCGTGTCCCTGAGCAGCGCATCTCCAGGTCTTTGAAATGCCTGCCGGGATGGTGATGCAAGGCTTTCCCTGGGCAGGCTGTTCCAGTGCTTGTCAAGCCTTTTGGTGAGGAAATCTTTGCTACTAGCCCATCTAAAGCTGCCCTGGCGCAACTGGAGGCCGTTTTCTTTGTTGTCCTATCCCTGGTGACTTGGGAGAAGAGAAGCGAGAGCCAGCTGGCTCCAAGCTCCTCTCGGGGAGTTGTAGGGAGCAGCAAGGTCTCCTGCTGGTGCTGTGGGGCTGGCGGGCAGAAGATGGCAGCCCCTCTCCCTCTCCCTCTCCTTTCCTCTTGCCCAGGTCTGAGGGCAGAGGAGATGTCCCCCCTTGGTGAGGGGCAGGGTCTGGGGGAAAGGGAAAGCAGGGCTCCTCAGCAGCTTGAGAGCCCTGTGATCTTGCTGCTGAGCCTGCCGCGGGGCGGTGAGAATGGCCCACTTAGGGGCTTGGCATGTGCAAATACTCCGAAGTGAATGGTAGCAGGTGATAACATGGCCAAAGCCAAGAGGGTTCTGTCAACTGTAAAACAAATCTGTGAAGAGTCTTAGGATCGCTTTGATGGAATCAAGAGTTGTAATAGGGGGTCCTTTTGCCACGTTCTCCCACGGCATCCTCTTAAGGAAACTTAGGAAGTGTGGGTTAGATGAACGGACAGTGGGGTGGCTTGAAAAGTCGTTGAAAGCTAGAGCTCGGAGGGTCGCGATGAGGGGCACAGAGTCTAGTTGGAGGTCAGTGAGAAGTGGTGTTCCCCAGGGGTCAGTAGTGGGCACAGTCCTGTTCAATCTCTTCCTCAATGACCTGGAGGAAGGGCTAGAGTGCAGCCTCAGCAAGTTTGGTGATGATCCAAAAGTGGGAGGGGTGGCTGACAGAGCAGAAGGCTGTGGCGCCATCCAGCGAGCCCTGGACAGGCTGGAGAGCTGGGCGGAGAGAACCGTTCTGAAATTGAAGAAGGGCAAGTGTAGGGTGCTGTCCCTGGGGAGGGCTAAGCCCCCGTACGAGTAGAGGTTAGGGGCCGAGCTGCTGGAGAGCAGCTGTGTGGAAAGAGACGTGGGAGTCCTGGTGGACAAGAGGATGACCATGAGGCAGCAATGTGCCCTTGTGTCCAAGGAGGCCGATGGCATGCTGGGGTGCATCCAGAAGAGCGTGGCAAGCAGATGGCGGGAGGTCATGCTCCCCCTCTACTCTGCCCTGGTGAGGCCGCATCTGGAGTGGTGTGTCCAGTTCTGGGCTCGCCGGTTGCAGAAGGACAGGGAACCGCTGGAGAGGGTACAGCAAAGGGCTACAAAGTTGATGAGGAGACTGGACCATGTCTCTTAGGAAGAAAGGCTGAGGGATTTGTGTCTTTTTAGTCTGGAAAAAAGAGGACTGAGGGGGCATCTTTTCAACGCTTCTAAATAGTTGAAGGGCGGGTTGCCAGGAGGACGGGGCCAGGCTCTTTTGAGTGGTGCCCAGTGAGAGGACAAGGGGTAACGGGCAGAGACTTGAGCGCAGGAAGTTCCATGTAAACATGAGGAGGAACTTCTTTACTTTGAGGGTGTCAGAGCACTGGAAGAGGCTGCCCAGGGAGGTGGTGGAGTCTCCTTGTCTGGAGACCCTCAAAACCCGCCTGGACGTGTTCCTGTGCAAGCTGCTCTAGTTGAACGTGCTTTGGCAGGGGGGTTGGACTAGTTGATCTCCAGAGGTCCCTTCCAAGCTTTCTCCTTCTGTGAATGTGTGGGACGAGGAGGTGGCTGGAGGCCAGGGGTGATGAGGGGAGCTGGAGGGTGGTCCCTGTCTGCAAGGGACAGCCTTTCTCCTGGGCAAGCATGATGGGAGAGCGGAGCAAGCCCCAGGGAAGGGGCCCTCAGCGCCATGGACCCTCATCCTTCTGCCAACATTTGGGCACGTTTCAGGCCACAGGCCCCCCATGCCCAAACCTGCCATATTTGGCCACAGGCATGAGTCACAATCGACATCACAGTGGGCTCCTGATGTCAGCAGCCACCTCACTGCCTGTTGCTGGGCACCTATAAAAGCAGGGGCCTATGCAGGTGGCCCCCAGTTTGCTGAGCTTCCTGGCCCTGCGATGCCAAGCATGGCTGGAAGGAAGAGGAGCAAGGCGGATGGCTGCCCACCTTGGCGTGGGACGCCCCAGAGCTGCGCCCTGCAAGTGCGGAGGAGGAAGGCACCTGCCAGGAGCAGGAAGCGCAATCAGCGCAGGAGGAGGAGGAGGAACAAGATCACCTCTCATGGCTTGAGCCCCATCCTCCTGGCTTCTGCCATCCACGGCATGCAGTGCCTGGCTTTAGGCCCAGCAGGTAACGGGGTGCAGCCCAAGCGCGTCTGCCTGCCAGGGAATGGTGTGAGACCCAGGCATGGGCATCACCTGTCAGCATTGAAGAACAATGCACAGGCCACGCGTGTCAATCCACCAAGGCGTGGCGTGTGGCTAACGTCTGCCAATACAGCAGGGAGCAGCGTGGTGCCCGTGGCAGTGGCTCGACCTCAAGATCAAGAAGAACCCATGGAGGTGGACTAACCTGGAGACATGGAGGAAGCCATGGAAGTGGATGGAGCTGCAGAGGGATGATGTGGCACAACAGCAGCACACCCTGGCTCCTTCCATGAGATGGCACCAACGGCCTCGCAGGAGCCACCGGGCCAGCTCCCTACGGGCAGCCGAGCCTCTGCAGCCAAACTTAGGTGGGAGAAGAAAAACTCTGTGGACATCCTGCAGGGTCGCCTGCAACATCTCCCACCAATAAACACTTCTTTTGTTGATAGCGCAGGGTTGCACGGGCCCTTCTTTCCCATCCTCCCACCACCAGCCCTCGGGAAGTGGTGCCACCTCTTCTGCATGGGTAGATGCTGGCATCCCGTCCTGGTAGAGGTGGCTGACGAGGAGCTTGGCGGGGATGCTTTGGAGGAAGTTGTGCGATGGCAAGGGCTCCTGCTTTTTCTTGGGTTTGTTATTGGCTTTTTAACTGGCTTTGATTGTTTTTGTTTGGTTTTCGTTGGTTTTTGAGTGGTTTCTTGTCCAGCCTTGCCCAAACTTCTCTGTGTCAGTGCGGAACTCTTGTGCTTGCGCAAAGGAAGAGCTGTGTGTGCATCTTGAATGTTTCCAGGGCTGGGGCATCTTTGGTGCCCTGTTGCTATTGTGTGGGCACAGCCAGGGTGGGTCTGGCTTCTTCTTCAGCCACCCATTGGTTAGCTGAGGCGAGGGCTAGCTGAGGACAGCCACCCGCCACTGGCTTTCTCATCCTCAGGGTGAAACGCTGCCAAGTCCAGGCCCCAATAACCTGGGTGGCGCTGCAGGGGAGTCCGAGAGGCTGTGGTGGTCTGCAGTGGTCTGTGAGGGTCTCCAGTGGCCTCCAACAGTGTCTGGAGGTCTCTGGCGGTCTCCAGCGATGTCTGGTGGTCTCCAGATGGACTCTGGCAGTTTCCAGCGGACTCCAGTGGTTTCCAGTGCAAGACCACCGCAGACCACCGGACAGCACCAGTGTCAGGTCATCTCTGGTGGACTGCGATGGTCTGCGGCACTCTCTATCCATCTCCAGCCATCTCCAAGGGACTGCTGCTGGTACTATGGGGCTGCTGGTGTGAAGATGGCAGCCCCTCTCCTCACCTCTTCCCCACAGCTCTGAAACAGAAAGCATAGAACGGTTGAGGTTGGAAAAGCAATGGAAGGTGATGGAGGCCAGCGGTTAGCCTGGCACTGCCGAGTCCACAACTAAAGCGTGTCCCTGAGCAGCGCATCTCCAGGTCTTTGAAATGCCTGCCGGGATGGTGATGCAAGGCTTTCCCTGGGCAGGCTGTTCCAGTGCTTGTCAAGCCTTTTGGTGAGGAAATCTTTGCTACTAGCCCATCTAAAGCTGCCCTGGCGCAACTGGAGGCCGTTTTCTTTGTTGTCCTATCCCTGGTGACTTGGGAGAAGAGAAGCGAGAGCCAGCTGGCTCCAAGCTCCTCTCGGGGAGTTGTAGGGAGCAGCAAGGTCTCCTGCTGGTGCTGTGGGGCTGCCGGGCAGAAGATGGCAGCCCCTCTCCCTCTCCCTCTCCTTTCCTCTTGCCCAGGTCTGAGGGCAGAGGAGATGTCCCCCCTTGGTGAGGGGCAGGGTCTGGGGGAAAGGGAAAGCAGGGCTCCTCAGCAGCTTGAGAGCCCTGTGATCTTGCTGCTGAGCCTGCCGCGGGGCGGTGAGAATGGCCCACTTAGGGGCTTGGCATGTGCAAATACTCCGAAGTGAATGGTAGCAGGTGATAACATGGCCAAAGCCAAGAGGGTTCTGTCAACTGTAAAACAAATCTGTGAAGAGTCTTAGGATCGCTTTGATGGAATCAAGAGTTGTAATAGGGGGTCCTTTTGCCACGTTCTCCCACGGCATCCTCTTAAGGAAACTTAGGAAGTGTGGGTTAGATGAACGGACAGTGGGGTGGCTTGAAAAGTCGTTGAAAGCTAGAGCTCGGAGGGTCGCGATGAGGGGCACAGAGTCTAGTTGGAGGTCAGTGAGAAGTGGTGTTCCCCAGGGGTCAGTAGTGGGCACAGTCCTGTTCAATCTCTTCCTCAATGACCTGGAGGAAGGGCTAGAGTGCAGCCTCAGCAAGTTTGGTGATGATCCAAAAGTGGGAGGGGTGGCTGACAGAGCAGAAGGCTGTGGCGCCATCCAGCGAGCCCTGGACAGGCTGGAGAGCTGGGCGGAGAGAACCGTTCTGAAATTGAAGAAGGGCAAGTGTAGGGTGCTGTCCCTGGGGAGGGCTAAGCCCCCGTACGAGTAGAGGTTAGGGGCCGAGCTGCTGGAGAGCAGCTGTGTGGAAAGAGACGTGGGAGTCCTGGTGGACAAGAGGATGACCATGAGGCAGCAATGTGCCCTTGTGTCCAAGGAGGCCGATGGCATGCTGGGGTGCATCCAGAAGAGCGTGGCAAGCAGATGGCGGGAGGTCATGCTCCCCCTCTACTCTGCCCTGGTGAGGCCGCATCTGGAGTGGTGTGTCCAGTTCTGGGCTCGCCGGTTGCAGAAGGACAGGGAACCGCTGGAGAGGGTACAGCAAAGGGCTACAAAGTTGATGAGGAGACTGGACCATGTCTCTTAGGAAGAAAGGCTGAGGGATTTGTGTCTTTTTAGTCTGGAAAAAAGAGGACTGAGGGGGCATCTTTTCAACGCTTCTAAATAGTTGAAGGGCGGGTTGCCAGGAGGACGGGGCCAGGCTCTTTTGAGTGGTGCCCAGTGAGAGGACAAGGGGTAACGGGCAGAGACTTGAGCGCAGGAAGTTCCATGTAAACATGAGGAGGAACTTCTTTACTTTGAGGGTGTCAGAGCACTGGAAGAGGCTGCCCAGGGAGGTGGTGGAGTCTCCTTGTCTGGAGACCCTCAAAACCCGCCTGGACGTGTTCCTGTGCAAGCTGCTCTAGTTGAACGTGCTTTGGCAGGGGGGTTGGACTAGTTGATCTCCAGAGGTCCCTTCCAAGCTTTCTCCTTCTGTGAATGTGTGGGACGAGGAGGTGGCTGGAGGCCAGGGGTGATGAGGGGAGCTGGAGGGTGGTCCCTGTCTGCAAGGGACAGCCTTTCTCCTGGGCAAGCATGATGGGAGAGCGGAGCAAGCCCCAGGGAAGGGGCCCTCAGCGCCATGGACCCTCATCCTTCTGCCAACATTTGGGCACGTTTCAGGCCACAGGCCCCCCATGCCCAAACCTGCCATATTTGGCCACAGGCATGAGTCACAATCGACATCACAGTGGGCTCCTGATGTCAGCAGCCACCTCACTGCCTGTTGCTGGGCACCTATAAAAGCAGGGGCCTATGCAGGTGGCCCCCAGTTTGCTGAGCTTCCTGGCCCTGCGATGCCAAGCATGGCTGGAAGGAAGAGGAGCAAGGCGGATGGCTGCCCACCTTGGCGTGGGACGCCCCAGAGCTGCGCCCTGCAAGTGCGGAGGAGGAAGGCACCTGCCAGGAGCAGGAAGCGCAATCAGCGCAGGAGGAGGAGGAGGAACAAGATCACCTCTCATGGCTTGAGCCCCATCCTCCTGGCTTCTGCCATCCACGGCATGCAGTGCCTGGCTTTAGGCCCAGCAGGTAACGGGGTGCAGCCCAAGCGCGTCTGCCTGCCAGGGAATGGTGTGAGACCCAGGCATGGGCATCACCTGTCAGCATTGAAGAACAATGCGCAGGCCACGCGTGTCAATCCACCAAGGCGTGGCGTGTGGCTAACGTCTGCCAATACAGCAGGGAGCAGCGTGGTGCCCGTGGCAGTGGCTCGACCTCAAGATCAAGAAGAACCCATGGAGGTGGACTAACCTGGAGACATGGAGGAAGCCATGGAAGTGGATGGAGCTGCAGAGGGATGATGTGGCACAACAGCAGCACACCCTGGCTCCTTCCATGAGATGGCACCAACGGCCTCGCAGGAGCCACCGGGCCAGCTCCCTACGGGCAGCCGAGCCTCTGCAGCCAAACTTAGGTGGGAGAAGAAAAACTCTGTGGACATCCTGCAGGGTCGCCTGCAACATCTCCCACCAATAAACACTTCTTTTGTTGATAGCGCAGGGTTGCACGGGCCCTTCTTTCCCATCCTCCCACCACCAGCCCTCGGGAAGTGGTGCCACCTCTTCTGCATGGGTAGATGCTGGCATCCCGTCCTGGTAGAGGTGGCTGACGAGGAGCTTGGCGGGGATGCTTTGGAGGAAGTTGTGCGATGGCAAGGGCTCCTGCTTTTTCTTGGGTTTGTTATTGGCTTTTTAACTGGCTTTGATTGTTTTTGTTTGGTTTTCGTTGGTTTTTGAGTGGTTTCTTGTCCAGCCTTGCCCAAACTTCTCTGTGTCAGTGCGGAACTCTTGTGCTTGCGCAAAGGAAGAGCTGTGTGTGCATCTTGAATGTTTCCAGGGCTGGGGCATCTTTGGTGCCCTGTTGCTATTGTGTGGGCACAGCCAGGGTGGGTCTGGCTTCTTCTTCAGCCACCCATTGGTTAGCTGAGGCGAGGGCTAGCTGAGGACAGCCACCCGCCACTGGCTTTCTCATCCTCAGGGTGAAACGCTGCCAAGTCCAGGCCCCAATAACCTGGGTGGCGCTGCAGGGGAGTCCGAGAGGCTGTGGTGGTCTGCAGTGGTCTGTGAGGGTCTCCAGTGGCCTCCAACAGTGTCTGGAGGTCTCTGGCGGTCTCCAGCGATGTCTGGTGGTCTCCAGATGGACTCTGGCAGTTTCCAGCGGACTCCAGTGGTTTCCAGTGCAAGACCACCGCAGACCACCGGACAGCACCAGTGTCAGGTCATCTCTGGTGGACTGCGATGGTCTGCGGCACTCTCTATCCATCTCCAGCCATCTCCAAGGGACTGCTGCTGGTACTATGGGGCTGCTGGTGTGAAGATGGCAGCCCCTCTCCTCACCTCTTCCCCACAGCTCTGAAACAGAAAGCATAGAACGGTTGAGGTTGGAAAAGCAATGGAAGGTGATGGAGGCCAGCGGTTAGCCTGGCACTGCCGAGTCCACAACTAAAGCGTGTCCCTGAGCAGCGCATCTCCAGGTCTTTGAAATGCCTGCCGGGATGGTGATGCAAGGCTTTCCCTGGGCAGGCTGTTCCAGTGCTTCTCAAGCCTTTTGGTGAGGAAATCTTTGCTACTAGCCCATCTAAAGCTGCCCTGGCGCAACTGGAGGCCGTTTTCTTTGTTGTCCTATCCCTGGTGACTTGGGAGAAGAGAAGCGAGAGCCAGCTGGCTCCAAGCTCCTCTCGGGGAGTTGTAGGGAGCAGCAAGGTCTCCTGCTGGTGCTGTGGGGCTGGCGGGCAGAAGATGGCAGCCCCTCTCCCTCTCCCTCTCCTTTCCTCTTGCCCAGGTCTGAGGGCAGAGGAGATGTCCCCCCTTGGTGAGGGGCAGGGTCTGGGGGAAAGGGAAAGCAGGGCTCCTCAGCAGCTTGAGAGCCCTGTGATCTTGCTGCTGAGCCTGCCGCGGGGCGGTGAGAATGGCCCACTTAGGGGCTTGGCATGTGCAAATACTCCGAAGTGAATGGTAGCAGGTGATAACATGGCCAAAGCCAAGAGGGTTCTGTCAACTGTAAAACAAATCTGTGAAGAGTCTTAGGATCGCTTTGATGGAATCAAGAGTTGTAATAGGGGGTCCTTTTGCCACGTTCTCCCACGGCATCCTCTTAAGGAAACTTAGGAAGTGTGGGTTAGATGAACGGACAGTGGGGTGGCTTGAAAAGTCGTTGAAAGCTAGAGCTCGGAGGGTCGCGATGAGGGGCACAGAGTCTAGTTGGAGGTCAGTGAGAAGTGGTGTTCCCCAGGGGTCAGTAGTGGGCACAGTCCTGTTCAATCTCTTCCTCAATGACCTGGAGGAAGGGCTAGAGTGCAGCCTCAGCAAGTTTGGTGATGATCCAAAAGTGGGAGGGGTGGCTGACAGAGCAGAAGGCTGTGGCGCCATCCAGCGAGCCCTGGACAGGCTGGAGAGCTGGGCGGAGAGAACCGTTCTGAAATTGAAGAAGGGCAAGTGTAGGGTGCTGTCCCTGGGGAGGGCTAAGCCCCCGTACGAGTAGAGGTTAGGGGCCGAGCTGCTGGAGAGCAGCTGTGTGGAAAGAGACGTGGGAGTCCTGGTGGACAAGAGGATGACCATGAGGCAGCAATGTGCCCTTGTGTCCAAGGAGGCCGATGGCATGCTGGGGTGCATCCAGAAGAGCGTGGCAAGCAGATGGCGGGAGGTCATGCTCCCCCTCTACTCTGCCCTGGTGAGGCCGCATCTGGAGTGGTGTGTCCAGTTCTGGGCTCGCCGGTTGCAGAAGGACAGGGAACCGCTGGAGAGGGTACAGCAAAGGGCTACAAAGTTGATGAGGAGACTGGACCATGTCTCTTAGGAAGAAAGGCTGAGGGATTTGTGTCTTTTTAGTCTGGAAAAAAGAGGACTGAGGGGGCATCTTTTCAACGCTTCTAAATAGTTGAAGGGCGGGTTGCCAGGAGGACGGGGCCAGGCTCTTTTGAGTGGTGCCCAGTGAGAGGACAAGGGGTAACGGGCAGAGACTTGAGCGCAGGAAGTTCCATGTAAACATGAGGAGGAACTTCTTTACTTTGAGGGTGTCAGAGCACTGGAAGAGGCTGCCCAGGGAGGTGGTGGAGTCTCCTTGTCTGGAGACCCTCAAAACCCGCCTGGACGTGTTCCTGTGCAAGCTGCTCTAGTTGAACGTGCTTTGGCAGGGGGGTTGGACTAGTTGATCTCCAGAGGTCCCTTCCAAGCTTTCTCCTTCTGTGAATGTGTGGGACGAGGAGGTGGCTGGAGGCCAGGGGTGATGAGGGGAGCTGGAGGGTGGTCCCTGTCTGCAAGGGACAGCCTTTCTCCTGGGCAAGCATGATGGGAGAGCGGAGCAAGCCCCAGGGAAGGGGCCCTCAGCGCCATGGACCCTCATCCTTCTGCCAACATTTGGGCACGTTTCAGGCCACAGGCCCCCCATGCCCAAACCTGCCATATTTGGCCACAGGCATGAGTCACAATCGACATCACAGTGGGCTCCTGATGTCAGCAGCCACCTCACTGCCTGTTGCTGGGCACCTATAAAAGCAGGGGCCTATGCAGGTGGCCCCCAGTTTGCTGAGCTTCCTGGCCCTGCGATGCCAAGCATGGCTGGAAGGAAGAGGAGCAAGGCGGATGGCTGCCCACCTTGGCGTGGGACGCCCCAGAGCTGCGCCCTGCAAGTGCGGAGGAGGAAGGCACCTGCCAGGAGCAGGAAGCGCAATCAGCGCAGGAGGAGGAGGAGGAACAAGATCACCTCTCATGGCTTGAGCCCCATCCTCCTGGCTTCTGCCATCCACGGCATGCAGTGCCTGGCTTTAGGCCCAGCAGGTAACGGGGTGCAGCCCAAGCGCGTCTGCCTGCCAGGGAATGGTGTGAGACCCAGGCATGGGCATCACCTGTCAGCATTGAAGAACAATGCACAGGCCACGCGTGTCAATCCACCAAGGCGTGGCGTGTGGCTAACGTCTGCCAATACAGCAGGGAGCAGCGTGGTGCCCGTGGCAGTGGCTCGACCTCAAGATCAAGAAGAACCCATGGAGGTGGACTAACCTGGAGACATGGAGGAAGCCATGGAAGTGGATGGAGCTGCAGAGGGATGATGTGGCACAACAGCAGCACACCCTGGCTCCTTCCATGAGATGGCACCAACGGCCTCGCAGGAGCCACCGGGCCAGCTCCCTACGGGCAGCCGAGCCTCTGCAGCCAAACTTAGGTGGGAGAAGAAAAACTCTGTGGACATCCTGCAGGGTCGCCTGCAACATCTCCCACCAATAAACACTTCTTTTGTTGATAGCGCAGGGTTGCACGGGCCCTTCTTTCCCATCCTCCCACCACCAGCCCTCGGGAAGTGGTGCCACCTCTTCTGCATGGGTAGATGCTGGCATCCCGTCCTGGTAGAGGTGGCTGACGAGGAGCTTGGCGGGGATGCTTTGGAGGAAGTTGTGCGATGGCAAGGGCTCCTGCTTTTTCTTGGGTTTGTTATTGGCTTTTTAACTGGCTTTGATTGTTTTTGTTTGGTTTTCGTTGGTTTTTGAGTGGTTTCTTGTCCAGCCTTGCCCAAACTTCTCTGTGTCAGTGCGGAACTCTTGTGCTTGCGCAAAGGAAGAGCTGTGTGTGCATCTTGAATGTTTCCAGGGCTGGGGCATCTTTGGTGCCCTGTTGCTATTGTGTGGGCACAGCCAGGGTGGGTCTGGCTTCTTCTTCAGCCACCCATTGGTTAGCTGAGGCGAGGGCTAGCTGAGGACAGCCACCCGCCACTGGCTTTCTCATCCTCAGGGTGAAACGCTGCCAAGTCCAGGCCCCAATAACCTGGGTGGCGCTGCAGGGGAGTCCGAGAGGCTGTGGTGGTCTGCAGTGGTCTGTGAGGGTCTCCAGTGGCCTCCAACAGTGTCTGGAGGTCTCTGGCGGTCTCCAGCGATGTCTGGTGGTCTCCAGATGGACTCTGGCAGTTTCCAGCGGACTCCAGTGGTTTCCAGTGCAAGACCACCGCAGACCACCGGACAGCACCAGTGTCAGGTCATCTCTGGTGGACTGCGATGGTCTGCGGCACTCTCTATCCATCTCCAGCCATCTCCAAGGGACTGCTGCTGGTACTATGGGGCTGCTGGTGTGAAGATGGCAGCCCCTCTCCTCACCTCTTCCCCACAGCTCTGAAACAGAAAGCATAGAACGGTTGAGGTTGGAAAAGCAATGGAAGGTGATGGAGGCCAGCGGTTAGCCTGGCACTGCCGAGTCCACAACTAAAGCGTGTCCCTGAGCAGCGCATCTCCAGGTCTTTGAAATGCCTGCCGGGATGGTGATGCAAGGCTTTCCCTGGGCAGGCTGTTCCAGTGCTTGTCAAGCCTTTTGGTGAGGAAATCTTTGCTACTAGCCCATCTAAAGCTGCCCTGGCGCAACTGGAGGCCGTTTTCTTTGTTGTCCTATCCCTGGTGACTTGGGAGAAGAGAAGCGAGAGCCAGCTGGCTCCAAGCTCCTCTCGGGGAGTTGTAGGGAGCAGCAAGGTCTCCTGCTGGTGCTGTGGGGCTGCCGGGCAGAAGATGGCAGCCCCTCTCCCTCTCCCTCTCCTTTCCTCTTGCCCAGGTCTGAGGGCAGAGGAGATGTCCCCCCTTGGTGAGGGGCAGGGTCTGGGGGAAAGGGAAAGCAGGGCTCCTCAGCAGCTTGAGAGCCCTGTGATCTTGCTGCTGAGCCTGCCGCGGGGCGGTGAGAATGGCCCACTTAGGGGCTTGGCATGTGCAAATACTCCGAAGTGAATGGTAGCAGGTGATAACATGGCCAAAGCCAAGAGGGTTCTGTCAACTGTAAAACAAATCTGTGAAGAGTCTTAGGATCGCTTTGATGGAATCAAGAGTTGTAATAGGGGGTCCTTTTGCCACGTTCTCCCACGGCATCCTCTTAAGGAAACTTAGGAAGTGTGGGTTAGATGAACGGACAGTGGGGTGGCTTGAAAAGTCGTTGAAAGCTAGAGCTCGGAGGGTCGCGATGAGGGGCACAGAGTCTAGTTGGAGGTCAGTGAGAAGTGGTGTTCCCCAGGGGTCAGTAGTGGGCACAGTCCTGTTCAATCTCTTCCTCAATGACCTGGAGGAAGGGCTAGAGTGCAGCCTCAGCAAGTTTGGTGATGATCCAAAAGTGGGAGGGGTGGCTGACAGAGCAGAAGGCTGTGGCGCCATCCAGCGAGCCCTGGACAGGCTGGAGAGCTGGGCGGAGAGAACCGTTCTGAAATTGAAGAAGGGCAAGTGTAGGGTGCTGTCCCTGGGGAGGGCTAAGCCCCCGTACGAGTAGAGGTTAGGGGCCGAGCTGCTGGAGAGCAGCTGTGTGGAAAGAGACGTGGGAGTCCTGGTGGACAAGAGGATGACCATGAGGCAGCAATGTGCCCTTGTGTCCAAGGAGGCCGATGGCATGCTGGGGTGCATCCAGAAGAGCGTGGCAAGCAGATGGCGGGAGGTCATGCTCCCCCTCTACTCTGCCCTGGTGAGGCCGCATCTGGAGTGGTGTGTCCAGTTCTGGGCTCGCCGGTTGCAGAAGGACAGGGAACCGCTGGAGAGGGTACAGCAAAGGGCTACAAAGTTGATGAGGAGACTGGACCATGTCTCTTAGGAAGAAAGGCTGAGGGATTTGTGTCTTTTTAGTCTGGAAAAAAGAGGACTGAGGGGGCATCTTTTCAACGCTTCTAAATAGTTGAAGGGCGGGTTGCCAGGAGGACGGGGCCAGGCTCTTTTGAGTGGTGCCCAGTGAGAGGACAAGGGGTAACGGGCAGAGACTTGAGCGCAGGAAGTTCCATGTAAACATGAGGAGGAACTTCTTTACTTTGAGGGTGTCAGAGCACTGGAAGAGGCTGCCCAGGGAGGTGGTGGAGTCTCCTTGTCTGGAGACCCTCAAAACCCGCCTGGACGTGTTCCTGTGCAAGCTGCTCTAGTTGAACGTGCTTTGGCAGGGGGGTTGGACTAGTTGATCTCCAGAGGTCCCTTCCAAGCTTTCTCCTTCTGTGAATGTGTGGGACGAGGAGGTGGCTGGAGGCCAGGGGTGATGAGGGGAGCTGGAGGGTGGTCCCTGTCTGCAAGGGACAGCCTTTCTCCTGGGCAAGCATGATGGGAGAGCGGAGCAAGCCCCAGGGAAGGGGCCCTCAGCGCCATGGACCCTCATCCTTCTGCCAACATTTGGGCACGTTTCAGGCCACAGGCCCCCCATGCCCAAACCTGCCATATTTGGCCACAGGCATGAGTCACAATCGACATCACAGTGGGCTCCTGATGTCAGCAGCCACCTCACTGCCTGTTGCTGGGCACCTATAAAAGCAGGGGCCTATGCAGGTGGCCCCCAGTTTGCTGAGCTTCCTGGCCCTGCGATGCCAAGCATGGCTGGAAGGAAGAGGAGCAAGGCGGATGGCTGCCCACCTTGGCGTGGGACGCCCCAGAGCTGCGCCCTGCAAGTGCGGAGGAGGAAGGCACCTGCCAGGAGCAGGAAGCGCAATCAGCGCAGGAGGAGGAGGAGGAACAAGATCACCTCTCATGGCTTGAGCCCCATCCTCCTGGCTTCTGCCATCCACGGCATGCAGTGCCTGGCTTTAGGCCCAGCAGGTAACGGGGTGCAGCCCAAGCGCGTCTGCCTGCCAGGGAATGGTGTGAGACCCAGGCATGGGCATCACCTGGCAGCATTGAAGAACAATGCACAGGCCACGCGTGTCAATCCACCAAGGCGTGGCGTGTGGCTAACGTCTGCCAATACAGCAGGGAGCAGCGTGGTGCCCGTGGCAGTGGCTCGACCTCAAGATCAAGAAGAACCCATGGAGGTGGACTAACCTGGAGACATGGAGGAAGCCATGGAAGTGGATGGAGCTGCAGAGGGATGATGTGGCACAACAGCAGCACACCCTGGCTCCTTCCATGAGATGGCACCAACGGCCTCGCAGGAGCCACCGGGCCAGCTCCCTACGGGCAGCCGAGCCTCTGCAGCCAAACTTAGGTGGGAGAAGAAAAACTCTGTGGACATCCTGCAGGGTCGCCTGCAACATCTCCCACCAATAAACACTTCTTTTGTTGATAGCGCAGGGTTGCACGGGCCCTTCTTTCCCATCCTCCCACCACCAGCCCTTGGGAAGTGGTGCCACCTCTTCTGCATGGGTAGATGCTGGCATCCCGTCCTGGTAGAGGTGGCTGACGAGGAGCTTGGCGGGGATGCTTTGGAGGAAGTTGTGCGATGGCAAGGGCTCCTGCTTTTTCTTGGGTTTGTTATTGGCTTTTTAACTGGCTTTGATTGTTTTTGTTTGGTTTTCGTTGGTTTTTGAGTGGTTTCTTGTCCAGCCTTGCCCAAACTTCTCTGTGTCAGTGCGGAACTCTTGTGCTTGCGCAAAGGAAGAGCTGTGTGTGCATCTTGAATGTTTCCAGGGCTGGGGCATCTTTGGTGCCCTGTTGCTATTGTGTGGGCACAGCCAGGGTGGGTCTGGCTTCTTCTTCAGCCACCCATTGGTTAGCTGAGGCGAGGGCTAGCTGAGGACAGCCACCCGCCACTGGCTTTCTCATCCTCAGGGTGAAACGCTGCCAAGTCCAGGCCCCAATAACCTGGGTGGCGCTGCAGGGGAGTCCGAGAGGCTGTGGTGGTCTGCAGTGGTCTGTGAGGGTCTCCAGTGGCCTCCAACAGTGTCTGGAGGTCTCTGGCGGTCTCCAGCGATGTCTGGTGGTCTCCAGATGGACTCTGGCAGTTTCCAGCGGACTCCAGTGGTTTCCAGTGCAAGACCACCGCAGACCACCGGACAGCACCAGTGTCAGGTCATCTCTGGTGGACTGCGATGCTCTGCGGCACTCTCTATCCATCTCCAGCCATCTCCAAGGGACTGCTGCTGGTACTATGGGGCTGCTGGTGTGAAGATGGCAGCCCCTCTCCTCACCTCTTCCCCACAGCTCTGAAAGAGAAAGCATAGAACGGTTGAGGTTGGAAAAGCAATGGAAGGTGATGGAGGCCAGCGGTTAGCCTGGCACTGCCGAGTCCACAACTAAAGCGTGTCCCTGAGCAGCGCATCTCCAGGTCTTTGAAATGCCTGCCGGGATGGTGATGCAAGGCTTTCCCTGGGCAGGCTGTTCCAGTGCTTCTCAAGCCTTTTGGTGAGGAAATCTTTGCTACTAGCCCATCTAAAGCTGCCCTGGCGCAACTGGAGGCCGTTTTCTTTGTTGTCCTATCCCTGGTGACTTGGGAGAAGAGAAGCGAGAGCCAGCTGGCTCCAAGCTCCTCTCGGGGAGTTGTAGGGAGCAGCAAGGTCTCCTGCTGGTGCTGTGGGGCTGGCGGGCAGAAGATGGCAGCCCCTCTCCCTCTCCCTCTCCTTTCCTCTTGCCCAGGTCTGAGGGCAGAGGAGATGTCCCCCCTTGGTGAGGGGCAGGGTCTGGGGGAAAGGGAAAGCAGGGCTCCTCAGCAGCTTGAGAGCCCTGTGATCTTGCTGCTGAGCCTGCCGCGGGGCGGTGAGAATGGCCCACTTAGGGGCTTGGCATGTGCAAATACTCCGAAGTGAATGGTAGCAGGTGATAACATGGCCAAAGCCAAGAGGGTTCTGTCAACTGTAAAACAAATCTGTGAAGAGTCTTAGGATCGCTTTGATGGAATCAAGAGTTGTAATAGGGGGTCCTTTTGCCACGTTCTCCCACGGCATCCTCTTAAGGAAACTTAGGAAGTGTGGGTTAGATGAACGGACAGTGGGGTGGCTTGAAAAGTCGTTGAAAGCTAGAGCTCGGAGGGTCGCGATGAGGGGCACAGAGTCTAGTTGGAGGTCAGTGAGAAGTGGTGTTCCCCAGGGGTCAGTAGTGGGCACAGTCCTGTTCAATCTCTTCCTCAATGACCTGGAGGAAGGGCTAGAGTGCAGCCTCAGCAAGTTTGGTGATGATCCAAAAGTGGGAGGGGTGGCTGACAGAGCAGAAGGCTGTGGCGCCATCCAGCGAGCCCTGGACAGGCTGGAGAGCTGGGCGGAGAGAACCGTTCTGAAATTGAAGAAGGGCAAGTGTAGGGTGCTGTCCCTGGGGAGGGCTAAGCCCCCGTACGAGTAGAGGTTAGGGGCCGAGCTGCTGGAGAGCAGCTGTGTGGAAAGAGACGTGGGAGTCCTGGTGGACAAGAGGATGACCATGAGGCAGCAATGTGCCCTTGTGTCCAAGGAGGCCGATGGCATGCTGGGGTGCATCCAGAAGAGCGTGGCAAGCAGATGGCGGGAGGTCATGCTCCCCCTCTACTCTGCCCTGGTGAGGCCGCATCTGGAGTGGTGTGTCCAGTTCTGGGCTCGCCGGTTGCAGAAGGACAGGGAACCGCTGGAGAGGGTACAGCAAAGGGCTACAAAGTTGATGAGGAGACTGGACCATGTCTCTTAGGAAGAAAGGCTGAGGGATTTGTGTCTTTTTAGTCTGGAAAAAAGAGGACTGAGGGGGCATCTTTTCAACGCTTCTAAATAGTTGAAGGGCGGGTTGCCAGGAGGACGGGGCCAGGCTCTTTTGAGTGGTGCCCAGTGAGAGGACAAGGGGTAACGGGCAGAGACTTGAGCGCAGGAAGTTCCATGTAAACATGAGGAGGAACTTCTTTACTTTGAGGGTGTCAGAGCACTGGAAGAGGCTGCCCAGGGAGGTGGTGGAGTCTCCTTGTCTGGAGACCCTCAAAACCCGCCTGGACGTGTTCCTGTGCAAGCTGCTCTAGTTGAACGTGCTTTGGCAGGGGGGTTGGACTAGTTGATCTCCAGAGGTCCCTTCCAAGCTTTCTCCTTCTGTGAATGTGTGGGACGAGGAGGTGGCTGGAGGCCAGGGGTGATGAGGGGAGCTGGAGGGTGGTCCCTGTCTGCAAGGGACAGCCTTTCTCCTGGGCAAGCATGATGGGAGAGCGGAGCAAGCCCCAGGGAAGGGGCCCTCAGCGCCATGGACCCTCATCCTTCTGCCAACATTTGGGCACGTTTCAGGCCACAGGCCCCCCATGCCCAAACCTGCCATATTTGGCCACAGGCATGAGTCACAATCGACATCACAGTGGGCTCCTGATGTCAGCAGCCACCTCACTGCCTGTTGCTGGGCACCTATAAAAGCAGGGGCCTATGCAGGTGGCCCCCAGTTTGCTGAGCTTCCTGGCCCTGCGATGCCAAGCATGGCTGGAAGGAAGAGGAGCAAGGCGGATGGCTGCCCACCTTGGCGTGGGACGCCCCAGAGCTGCGCCCTGCAAGTGCGGAGGAGGAAGGCACCTGCCAGGAGCAGGAAGCGCAATCAGCGCAGGAGGAGGAGGAGGAGGAACAAGATCACCTCTCATGGCTTGAGCCCCATCCTCCTGGCTTCTGCCATCCACGGCATGCAGTGCCTGGCTTTAGGCCCAGCAGGTAACGGGGTGCAGCCCAAGCGCGTCTGCCTGCCAGGGAATGGTGTGAGAGCCAGGCATGGGCATCACCTGGCAGCATTGAAGAACAATGCGCAGGCCACGCGTGTCAATCCACCAAGGCGTGGCGTGTGGCTAACGTCTGCCAATACAGCAGGGAGCAGCGTGGTGCCCGTGGCAGTGGCTCGACCTCAAGATCAAGAAGAACCCATGGAGGTGGACTAACCTGGAGACATGGAGGAAGCCATGGAAGTGGATGGAGCTGCAGAGGGATGATGTGGCACAACAGCAGCACACCCTGGCTCCTTCCATGAGATGGCACCAACGGCCTCGCAGGAGCCACCGGGCCAGCTCCCTACGGGCAGCCGAGCCTCTGCAGCCAAACTTAGGTGGGAGAAGAAAAACTCTGTGGACATCCTGCAGGGTCGCCTGCAACATCTCCCACCAATAAACACTTCTTTTGTTGATAGCGCAGGGTTGCACGGGCCCTTCTTTCCCATCCTCCCACCACCAGCCCTCGGGAAGTGGTGCCACCTCTTCTGCATGGGTAGATGCTGGCATCCCGTCCTGGTAGAGGTGGCTGACGAGGAGCTTGGCGGGGATGCTTTGGAGGAAGTTGTGCGATGGCAAGGGCTCCTGCTTTTTCTTGGGTTTGTTATTGGCTTTTTAACTGGCTTTGATTGTTTTTGTTTGGTTTTCGTTGGTTTTTGAGTGGTTTCTTGTCCAGCCTTGCCCAAACTTCTCTGTGTCAGTGCGGAACTCTTGTGCTTGCGCAAAGGAAGAGCTGTGTGTGCATCTTGAATGTTTCCAGGGCTGGGGCATCTTTGGTGCCCTGTTGCTATTGTGTGGGCACAGCCAGGGTGGGTCTGGCTTCTTCTTCAGCCACCCATTGGTTAGCTGAGGCGAGGGCTAGCTGAGGACAGCCACCCGCCACTGGCTTTCTCATCCTCAGGGTGAAACGCTGCCAAGTCCAGGCCCCAATAACCTGGGTGGCGCTGCAGGGGAGTCCGAGAGGCTGTGGTGGTCTGCAGTGGTCTGTGAGGGTCTCCAGTGGCCTCCAACAGTGTCTGGAGGTCTCTGGCGGTCTCCAGCGATGTCTGGTGGTCTCCAGATGGACTCTGGCAGTTTCCAGCGGACTCCAGTGGTTTCCAGTGCAAGACCACCGCAGACCACCGGACAGCACCAGTGTCAGGTCATCTCTGGTGGACTGCGATGCTCTGCGGCACTCTCTATCCATCTCCAGCCATCTCCAAGGGACTGCTGCTGGTACTATGGGGCTGCTGGTGTGAAGATGGCAGCCCCTCTCCTCACCTCTTCCCCACAGCTCTGAAAGAGAAAGCATAGAACGGTTGAGGTTGGAAAAGCAATGGAAGGTGATGGAGGCCAGCGGTTAGCCTGGCACTGCCGAGTCCACAACTAAAGCGTGTCCCTGAGCAGCGCATCTCCAGGTCTTTGAAATGCCTGCCGGGATGGTGATGCAAGGCTTTCCCTGGGCAGGCTGTTCCAGTGCTTCTCAAGCCTTTTGGTGAGGAAATCTTTGCTACTAGCCCATCTAAAGCTGCCCTGGCGCAACTGGAGGCCGTTTTCTTTGTTGTCCTATCCCTGGTGACTTGGGAGAAGAGAAGCGAGAGCCAGCTGGCTCCAAGCTCCTCTCGGGGAGTTGTAGGGAGCAGCAAGGTCTCCTGCTGGTGCTGTGGGGCTGGCGGGCAGAAGATGGCAGCCCCTCTCCCTCTCCCTCTCCTTTCCTCTTGCCCAGGTCTGAGGGCAGAGGAGATGTCCCCCCTTGGTGAGGGGCAGGGTCTGGGGGAAAGGGAAAGCAGGGCTCCTCAGCAGCTTGAGAGCCCTGTGATCTTGCTGCTGAGCCTGCCGCGGGGCGGTGAGAATGGCCCACTTAGGGGCTTGGCATGTGCAAATACTCCGAAGTGAATGGTAGCAGGTGATAACATGGCCAAAGCCAAGAGGGTTCTGTCAACTGTAAAACAAATCTGTGAAGAGTCTTAGGATCGCTTTGATGGAATCAAGAGTTGTAATAGGGGGTCCTTTTGCCACGTTCTCCCACGGCATCCTCTTAAGGAAACTTAGGAAGTGTGGGTTAGATGAACGGACAGTGGGGTGGCTTGAAAAGTCGTTGAAAGCTAGAGCTCGGAGGGTCGCGATGAGGGGCACAGAGTCTAGTTGGAGGTCAGTGAGAAGTGGTGTTCCCCAGGGGTCAGTAGTGGGCACAGTCCTGTTCAATCTCTTCCTCAATGACCTGGAGGAAGGGCTAGAGTGCAGCCTCAGCAAGTTTGGTGATGATCCAAAAGTGGGAGGGGTGGCTGACAGAGCAGAAGGCTGTGGCGCCATCCAGCGAGCCCTGGACAGGCTGGAGAGCTGGGCGGAGAGAACCGTTCTGAAATTGAAGAAGGGCAAGTGTAGGGTGCTATCCCTGGGGAGGGCTAAGCCCCCGTACGAGTAGAGGTTAGGGGCCGAGCTGCTGGAGAGCAGCTGTGTGGAAAGAGACGTGGGAGTCCTGGTGGACAAGAGGATGACCATGAGGCAGCAATGTGCCCTTGTGTCCAAGGAGGCCGATGGCATGCTGGGGTGCATCCAGAAGAGCGTGGCAAGCAGATGGCGGGAGGTCATGCTCCCCCTCTACTCTGCCCTGGTGAGGCCGCATCTGGAGTGGTGTGTCCAGTTCTGGGCTCGCCGGTTGCAGAAGGACAGGGAACCGCTGGAGAGGGTACAGCAAAGGGCTACAAAGTTGATGAGGAGACTGGACCATGTCTCTTAGGAAGAAAGGCTGAGGGATTTGTGTCTTTTTAGTCTGGAAAAAAGAGGACTGAGGGGGCATCTTTTCAACGCTTCTAAATAGTTGAAGGGCGGGTTGCCAGGAGGACGGGGCCAGGCTCTTTTGAGTGGTGCCCAGTGAGAGGACAAGGGGTAACGGGCAGAGACTTGAGCGCAGGAAGTTCCATGTAAACATGAGGAGGAACTTCTTTACTTTGAGGGTGTCAGAGCACTGGAAGAGGCTGCCCAGGGAGGTGGTGGAGTCTCCTTGTCTGGAGACCCTCAAAACCCGCCTGGACGTGTTCCTGTGCAAGCTGCTCTAGTTGAACGTGCTTTGGCAGGGGGGTTGGACTAGTTGATCTCCAGAGGTCCCTTCCAAGCTTTCTCCTTCTGTGAATGTGTGGGACGAGGAGGTGGCTGGAGGCCAGGGGTGATGAGGGGAGCTGGAGGGTGGTCCCTGTCTGCAAGGGACAGCCTTTCTCCTGGGCAAGCATGATGGGAGAGCGGAGCAAGCCCCAGGGAAGGGGCCCTCAGCGCCATGGACCCTCATCCTTCTGCCAACATTTGGGCACGTTTCAGGCCACAGGCCCCCCATGCCCAAACCTGCCATATTTGGCCACAGGCATGAGTCACAATCGACATCACAGTGGGCTCCTGATGTCAGCAGCCACCTCACTGCCTGTTGCTGGGCACCTATAAAAGCAGGGGCCTATGCAGGTGGCCCCCAGTTTGCTGAGCTTCCTGGCCCTGCGATGCCAAGCATGGCTGGAAGGAAGAGGAGCAAGGCGGATGGCTGCCCACCTTGGCGTGGGACGCCCCAGAGCTGCGCCCTGCAAGTGCGGAGGAGGAAGGCACCTGCCAGGAGCAGGAAGCGCAATCAGCGCAGGAGGAGGAGGAGGAACAAGATCACCTCTCATGGCTTGAGCCCCATCCTCCTGGCTTCTGCCATCCACGGCATGCAGTGCCTGGCTTTAGGCCCAGCAGGTAACGGGGTGCAGCCCAAGCGCGTCTGCCTGCCAGGGAATGGTGTGAGAGCCAGGCATGGGCATCACCTGGCAGCATTGAAGAACAATGCGCAGGCCACGCGTGTCAATCCACCAAGGCGTGGCGTGTGGCTAACGTCTGCCAATACAGCAGGGAGCAGCGTGGTGCCCGTGGCAGTGGCTCGACCTCAAGATCAAGAAGAACCCATGGAGGTGGACTAACCTGGAGACATGGAGGAAGCCATGGAAGTGGATGGAGCTGCAGAGGGATGATGTGGCACAACAGCAGCACACCCTGGCTCCTTCCATGAGATGGCACCAACGGCCTCGCAGGAGCCACCGGGCCAGCTCCCTACGGGCAGCCGAGCCTCTGCAGCCAAACTTAGGTGGGAGAAGAAAAACTCTGTGGACATCCTGCAGGGTCGCCTGCAACATCTCCCACCAATAAACACTTCTTTTGTTGATAGCGCAGGGTTGCACGGGCCCTTCTTTCCCATCCTCCCACCACCAGCCCTCGGGAAGTGGTGCCACCTCTTCTGCATGGGTAGATGCTGGCATCCCGTCCTGGTAGAGGTGGCTGACGAGGAGCTTGGCGGGGATGCTTTGGAGGAAGTTGTGCGATGGCAAGGGCTCCTGCTTTTTCTTGGGTTTGTTATTGGCTTTTTAACTGGCTTTGATTGTTTTTGTTTGGTTTTCGTTGGTTTTTGAGTGGTTTCTTGTCCAGCCTTGCCCAAACTTCTCTGTGTCAGTGCGGAACTCTTGTGCTTGCGCAAAGGAAGAGCTGTGTGTGCATCTTGAATGTTTCCAGGGCTGGGGCATCTTTGGTGCCCTGTTGCTATTGTGTGGGCACAGCCAGGGTGGGTCTGGCTTCTTCTTCAGCCACCCATTGGTTAGCTGAGGCGAGGGCTAGCTGAGGACAGCCACCCGCCACTGGCTTTCTCATCCTCAGGGTGAAACGCTGCCAAGTCCAGGCCCCAATAACCTGGGTGGCGCTGCAGGGGAGTCCGAGAGGCTGTGGTGGTCTGCAGTGGTCTGTGAGGGTCTCCAGTGGCCTCCAACAGTGTCTGGAGGTCTCTGGCGGTCTCCAGCGATGTCTGGTGGTCTCCAGATGGACTCTGGCAGTTTCCAGCGGACTCCAGTGGTTTCCAGTGCAAGACCACCGCAGACCACCGGACAGCACCAGTGTCAGGTCATCTCTGGTGGACTGCGATGGTCTGCGGCACTCTCTATCCATCTCCAGCCATCTCCAAGGGACTGCTGCTGGTACTATGGGGCTGCTGGTGTGAAGATGGCAGCCCCTCTCCTCACCTCTTCCCCACAGCTCTGAAACAGAAAGCATAGAACGGTTGAGGTTGGAAAAGCAATGGAAGGTGATGGAGGCCAGCGGTTAGCCTGGCACTGCCGAGTCCACAACTAAAGCGTGTCCCTGAGCAGCGCATCTCCAGGTCTTTGAAATGCCTGCCGGGATGGTGATGCAAGGCTTTCCCTGGGCAGGCTGTTCCAGTGCTTCTCAAGCCTTTTGGTGAGGAAATCTTTGCTACTAGCCCATCTAAAGCTGCCCTGGCGCAACTGGAGGCCGTTTTCTTTGTTGTCCTATCCCTGGTGACTTGGGAGAAGAGAAGCGAGAGCCAGCTGGCTCCAAGCTCCTCTCGGGGAGTTGTAGGGAGCAGCAAGGTCTCCTGCTGGTGCTGTGGGGCTGGCGGGCAGAAGATGGCAGCCCCTCTCCCTCTCCCTCTCCTTTCCTCTTGCCCAGGTCTGAGGGCAGAGGAGATGTCCCCCCTTGGTGAGGGGCAGGGTCTGGGGGAAAGGGAAAGCAGGGCTCCTCAGCAGCTTGAGAGCCCTGTGATCTTGCTGCTGAGCCTGCCGCGGGGCGGTGAGAATGGCCCACTTAGGGGCTTGGCATGTGCAAATACTCCGAAGTGAATGGTAGCAGGTGATAACATGGCCAAAGCCAAGAGGGTTCTGTCAACTGTAAAACAAATCTGTGAAGAGTCTTAGGATCGCTTTGATGGAATCAAGAGTTGTAATAGGGGGTCCTTTTGCCACGTTCTCCCACGGCATCCTCTTAAGGAAACTTAGGAAGTGTGGGTTAGATGAACGGACAGTGGGGTGGCTTGAAAAGTCGTTGAAAGCTAGAGCTCGGAGGGTCGCGATGAGGGGCACAGAGTCTAGTTGGAGGTCAGTGAGAAGTGGTGTTCCCCAGGGGTCAGTAGTGGGCACAGTCCTGTTCAATCTCTTCCTCAATGACCTGGAGGAAGGGCTAGAGTGCAGCCTCAGCAAGTTTGGTGATGATCCAAAAGTGGGAGGGGTGGCTGACAGAGCAGAAGGCTGTGGCGCCATCCAGCGAGCCCTGGACAGGCTGGAGAGCTGGGCGGAGAGAACCGTTCTGAAATTGAAGAAGGGCAAGTGTAGGGTGCTGTCCCTGGGGAGGGCTAAGCCCCCGTACGAGTAGAGGTTAGGGGCCGAGCTGCTGGAGAGCAGCTGTGTGGAAAGAGACGTGGGAGTCCTGGTGGACAAGAGGATGACCATGAGGCAGCAATGTGCCCTTGTGTCCAAGGAGGCCGATGGCATGCTGGGGTGCATCCAGAAGAGCGTGGCAAGCAGATGGCGGGAGGTCATGCTCCCCCTCTACTCTGCCCTGGTGAGGCCGCATCTGGAGTGGTGTGTCCAGTTCTGGGCTCGCCGGTTGCAGAAGGACAGGGAACCGCTGGAGAGGGTACAGCAAAGGGCTACAAAGTTGATGAGGAGACTGGACCATGTCTCTTAGGAAGAAAGGCTGAGGGATTTGTGTCTTTTTAGTCTGGAAAAAAGAGGACTGAGGGGGCATCTTTTCAACGCTTCTAAATAGTTGAAGGGCGGGTTGCCAGGAGGACGGGGCCAGGCTCTTTTGAGTGGTGCCCAGTGAGAGGACAAGGGGTAACGGGCAGAGACTTGAGCGCAGGAAGTTCCATGTAAACATGAGGAGGAACTTCTTTACTTTGAGGGTGTCAGAGCACTGGAAGAGGCTGCCCAGGGAGGTGGTGGAGTCTCCTTGTCTGGAGACCCTCAAAACCCGCCTGGACGTGTTCCTGTGCAAGCTGCTCTAGTTGAACGTGCTTTGGCAGGGGGGTTGGACTAGTTGATCTCCAGAGGTCCCTTCCAAGCTTTCTCCTTCTGTGAATGTGTGGGACGAGGAGGTGGCTGGAGGCCAGGGGTGATGAGGGGAGCTGGAGGGTGGTCCCTGTCTGCAAGGGACAGCCTTTCTCCTGGGCAAGCATGATGGGAGAGCGGAGCAAGCCCCAGGGAAGGGGCCCTCAGCGCCATGGACCCTCATCCTTCTGCCAACATTTGGGCACGTTTCAGGCCACAGGCCCCCCATGCCCAAACCTGCCATATTTGGCCACAGGCATGAGTCACAATCGACATCACAGTGGGCTCCTGATGTCAGCAGCCACCTCACTGCCTGTTGCTGGGCACCTATAAAAGCAGGGGCCTATGCAGGTGGCCCCCAGTTTGCTGAGCTTCCTGGCCCTGCGATGCCAAGCATGGCTGGAAGGAAGAGGAGCAAGGCGGATGGCTGCCCACCTTGGCGTGGGACGCCCCAGAGCTGCGCCCTGCAAGTGCGGAGGAGGAAGGCACCTGCCAGGAGCAGGAAGCGCAATCAGCGCAGGAGGAGGAGGAGGAACAAGATCACCTCTCATGGCTTGAGCCCCATCCTCCTGGCTTCTGCCATCCACGGCATGCAGTGCCTGGCTTTAGGCCCAGCAGGTAACGGGGTGCAGCCCAAGCGCGTCTGCCTGCCAGGGAATGGTGTGAGACCCAGGCATGGGCATCACCTGTCAGCATTGAAGAACAATGCACAGGCCACGCGTGTCAATCCACCAAGGCGTGGCGTGTGGCTAACGTCTGCCAATACAGCAGGGAGCAGCGTGGTGCCCGTGGCAGTGGCTCGACCTCAAGATCAAGAAGAACCCATGGAGGTGGACTAACCTGGAGACATGGAGGAAGCCATGGAAGTGGATGGAGCTGCAGAGGGATGATGTGGCACAACAGCAGCACACCCTGGCTCCTTCCATGAGATGGCACCAACGGCCTCGCAGGAGCCACCGGGCCAGCTCCCTACGGGCAGCCGAGCCTCTGCAGCCAAACTTAGGTGGGAGAAGAAAAACTCTGTGGACATCCTGCAGGGTCGCCTGCAACATCTCCCACCAATAAACACTTCTTTTGTTGATAGCGCAGGGTTGCACGGGCCCTTCTTTCCCATCCTCCCACCACCAGCCCTCGGGAAGTGGTGCCACCTCTTCTGCATGGGTAGATGCTGGCATCCCGTCCTGGTAGAGGTGGCTGACGAGGAGCTTGGCGGGGATGCTTTGGAGGAAGTTGTGCGATGGCAAGGGCTCCTGCTTTTTCTTGGGTTTGTTATTGGCTTTTTAACTGGCTTTGATTGTTTTTGTTTGGTTTTCGTTGGTTTTTGAGTGGTTTCTTGTCCAGCCTTGCCCAAACTTCTCTGTGTCAGTGCGGAACTCTTGTGCTTGCGCAAAGGAAGAGCTGTGTGTGCATCTTGAATGTTTCCAGGGCTGGGGCATCTTTGGTGCCCTGTTGCTATTGTGTGGGCACAGCCAGGGTGGGTCTGGCTTCTTCTTCAGCCACCCATTGGTTAGCTGAGGCGAGGGCTAGCTGAGGACAGCCACCCGCCACTGGCTTTCTCATCCTCAGGGTGAAACGCTGCCAAGTCCAGGCCCCAATAACCTGGGTGGCGCTGCAGGGGAGTCCGAGAGGCTGTGGTGGTCTGCAGTGGTCTGTGAGGGTCTCCAGTGGCCTCCAACAGTGTCTGGAGGTCTCTGGCGGTCTCCAGCGATGTCTGGTGGTCTCCAGATGGACTCTGGCAGTTTCCAGCGGACTCCAGTGGTTTCCAGTGCAAGACCACCGCAGACCACCGGACAGCACCAGTGTCAGGTCATCTCTGGTGGACTGCGATGGTCTGCAGCACTCTCTATCCATCTCCAGCCATCTCCAAGGGACTGCTGCTGGTACTATGGGGCTGCTGGTGTGAAGATGGCAGCCCCTCTCCTCACCTCTTCCCCACAGCTCTGAAACAGAAAGCATAGAACGGTTGAGGTTGGAAAAGCAATGGAAGGTGATGGAGGCCAGCGGTTAGCCTGGCACTGCCGAGTCCACAACTAAAGCGTGTCCCTGAGCAGCGCATCTCCAGGTCTTTGAAATGCCTGCCGGGATGGTGATGCAAGGCTTTCCCTGGGCAGGCTGTTCCAGTGCTTCTCAAGCCTTTTGGTGAGGAAATCTTTGCTACTAGCCCATCTAAAGCTGCCCTGGCGCAACTGGAGGCCGTTTTCTTTGTTGTCCTATCCCTGGTGACTTGGGAGAAGAGAAGCGAGAGCCAGCTGGCTCCAAGCTCCTCTCGGGGAGTTGTAGGGAGCAGCAAGGTCTCCTGCTGGTGCTGTGGGGCTGGCGGGCAGAAGATGGCAGCCCCTCTCCCTCTCCCTCTCCTTTCCTCTTGCCCAGGTCTGAGGGCAGAGGAGATGTCCCCCCTTGGTGAGGGGCAGGGTCTGGGGGAAAGGGAAAGCAGGGCTCCTCAGCAGCTTGAGAGCCCTGTGATCTTGCTGCTGAGCCTGCCGCGGGGCGGTGAGAATGGCCCACTTAGGGGCTTGGCATGTGCAAATACTCCGAAGTGAATGGTAGCAGGTGATAACATGGCCAAAGCCAAGAGGGTTCTGTCAACTGTAAAACAAATCTGTGAAGAGTCTTAGGATCGCTTTGATGGAATCAAGAGTTGTAATAGGGGGTCCTTTTGCCACGTTCTCCCACGGCATCCTCTTAAGGAAACTTAGGAAGTGTGGGTTAGATGAACGGACAGTGGGGTGGCTTGAAAAGTCGTTGAAAGCTAGAGCTCGGAGGGTCGCGATGAGGGGCACAGAGTCTAGTTGGAGGTCAGTGAGAAGTGGTGTTCCCCAGGGGTCAGTAGTGGGCACAGTCCTGTTCAATCTCTTCCTCAATGACCTGGAGGAAGGGCTAGAGTGCAGCCTCAGCAAGTTTGGTGATGATCCAAAAGTGGGAGGGGTGGCTGACAGAGCAGAAGGCTGTGGCGCCATCCAGCGAGCCCTGGACAGGCTGGAGAGCTGGGCGGAGAGAACCGTTCTGAAATTGAAGAAGGGCAAGTGTAGGGTGCTGTCCCTGGGGAGGGCTAAGCCCCCGTACGAGTAGAGGTTAGGGGCCGAGCTGCTGGAGAGCAGCTGTGTGGAAAGAGACGTGGGAGTCCTGGTGGACAAGAGGATGACCATGAGGCAGCAATGTGCCCTTGTGTCCAAGGAGGCCGATGGCATGCTGGGGTGCATCCAGAAGAGCGTGGCAAGCAGATGGCGGGAGGTCATGCTCCCCCTCTACTCTGCCCTGGTGAGGCCGCATCTGGAGTGGTGTGTCCAGTTCTGGGCTCGCCGGTTGCAGAAGGACAGGGAACCGCTGGAGAGGGTACAGCAAAGGGCTACAAAGTTGATGAGGAGACTGGACCATGTCTCTTAGGAAGAAAGGCTGAGGGATTTGTGTCTTTTTAGTCTGGAAAAAAGAGGACTGAGGGGGCATCTTTTCAACGCTTCTAAATAGTTGAAGGGCGGGTTGCCAGGAGGACGGGGCCAGGCTCTTTTGAGTGGTGCCCAGTGAGAGGACAAGGGGTAACGGGCAGAGACTTGAGCGCAGGAAGTTCCATGTAAACATGAGGAGGAACTTCTTTACTTTGAGGGTGTCAGAGCACTGGAAGAGGCTGCCCAGGGAGGTGGTGGAGTCTCCTTGTCTGGAGACCCTCAAAACCCGCCTGGACGTGTTCCTGTGCAAGCTGCTCTAGTTGAACGTGCTTTGGCAGGGGGGTTGGACTAGTTGATCTCCAGAGGTCCCTTCCAAGCTTTCTCCTTCTGTGAATGTGTGGGACGAGGAGGTGGCTGGAGGCCAGGGGTGATGAGGGGAGCTGGAGGGTGGTCCCTGTCTGCAAGGGACAGCCTTTCTCCTGGGCAAGCATGATGGGAGAGCGGAGCAAGCCCCAGGGAAGGGGCCCTCAGCGCCATGGACCCTCATCCTTCTGCCAACATTTGGGCACGTTTCAGGCCACAGGCCCCCCATGCCCAAACCTGCCATATTTGGCCACAGGCATGAGTCACAATCGACATCACAGTGGGCTCCTGATGTCAGCAGCCACCTCACTGCCTGTTGCTGGGCACCTATAAAAGCAGGGGCCTATGCAGGTGGCCCCCAGTTTGCTGAGCTTCCTGGCCCTGCGATGCCAAGCATGGCTGGAAGGAAGAGGAGCAAGGCGGATGGCTGCCCACCTTGGCGTGGGACGCCCCAGAGCTGCGCCCTGCAAGTGCGGAGGAGGAAGGCACCTGCCAGGAGCAGGAAGCGCAATCAGCGCAGGAGGAGGAGGAGGAACAAGATCACCTCTCATGGCTTGAGCCCCATCCTCCTGGCTTCTGCCATCCACGGCATGCAGTGCCTGGCTTTAGGCCCAGCAGGTAACGGGGTGCAGCCCAAGCGCGTCTGCCTGCCAGGGAATGGTGTGAGACCCAGGCATGGGCATCACCTGTCAGCATTGAAGAACAATGCACAGGCCACGCGTGTCAATCCACCAAGGCGTGGCGTGTGGCTAACGTCTGCCAATACAGCAGGGAGCAGCGTGGTGCCCGTGGCAGTGGCTCGACCTCAAGATCAAGAAGAACCCATGGAGGTGGACTAACCTGGAGACATGGAGGAAGCCATGGAAGTGGATGGAGCTGCAGAGGGATGATGTGGCACAACAGCAGCACACCCTGGCTCCTTCCATGAGATGGCACCAACGGCCTCGCAGGAGCCACCGGGCCAGCTCCCTACGGGCAGCCGAGCCTCTGCAGCCAAACTTAGGTGGGAGAAGAAAAACTCTGTGGACATCCTGCAGGGTCGCCTGCAACATCTCCCACCAATAAACACTTCTTTTGTTGATAGCGCAGGGTTGCACGGGCCCTTCTTTCCCATCCTCCCACCACCAGCCCTCGGGAAGTGGTGCCACCTCTTCTGCATGGGTAGATGCTGGCATCCCGTCCTGGTAGAGGTGGCTGACGAGGAGCTTGGCGGGGATGCTTTGGAGGAAGTTGTGCGATGGCAAGGGCTCCTGCTTTTTCTTGGGTTTGTTATTGGCTTTTTAACTGGCTTTGATTGTTTTTGTTTGGTTTTCGTTGGTTTTTGAGTGGTTTCTTGTCCAGCCTTGCCCAAACTTCTCTGTGTCAGTGCGGAACTCTTGTGCTTGCGCAAAGGAAGAGCTGTGTGTGCATCTTGAATGTTTCCAGGGCTGGGGCATCTTTGGTGCCCTGTTGCTATTGTGTGGGCACAGCCAGGGTGGGTCTGGCTTCTTCTTCAGCCACCCATTGGTTAGCTGAGGCGAGGGCTAGCTGAGGACAGCCACCCGCCACTGGCTTTCTCATCCTCAGGGTGAAACGCTGCCAAGTCCAGGCCCCAATAACCTGGGTGGCGCTGCAGGGGAGTCCGAGAGGCTGTGGTGGTCTGCAGTGGTCTGTGAGGGTCTCCAGTGGCCTCCAACAGTGTCTGGAGGTCTCTGGCGGTCTCCAGCGATGTCTGGTGGTCTCCAGATGGACTCTGGCAGTTTCCAGCGGACTCCAGTGGTTTCCAGTGCAAGACCACCGCAGACCACCGGACAGCACCAGTGTCAGGTCATCTCTGGTGGACTGCGATGGTCTGCGGCACTCTCTATCCATCTCCAGCCATCTCCAAGGGACTGCTGCTGGTACTATGGGGCTGCTGGTGTGAAGATGGCAGCCCCTCTCCTCACCTCTTCCCCACAGCTCTGAAACAGAAAGCATAGAACGGTTGAGGTTGGAAAAGCAATGGAAGGTGATGGAGGCCAGCGGTTAGCCTGGCACTGCCGAGTCCACAACTAAAGCGTGTCCCTGAGCAGCGCATCTCCAGGTCTTTGAAATGCCTGCCGGGATGGTGATGCAAGGCTTTCCCTGGGCAGGCTGTTCCAGTGCTTCTCAAGCCTTTTGGTGAGGAAATCTTTGCTACTAGCCCATCTAAAGCTGCCCTGGCGCAACTGGAGGCCGTTTTCTTTGTTGTCCTATCCCTGGTGACTTGGGAGAAGAGAAGCGAGAGCCAGCTGGCTCCAAGCTCCTCTCGGGGAGTTGTAGGGAGCAGCAAGGTCTCCTGCTGGTGCTGTGGGGCTGCCGGGCAGAAGATGGCAGCCCCTCTCCCTCTCCCTCTCCTTTCCTCTTGCCCAGGTCTGAGGGCAGAGGAGATGTCCCCCCTTGGTGAGGGACAGGGTCTGGGGGAAAGGGAAAGCAGGGCTCCTCAGCAGCTTGAGAGCCCTGTGATCTTGCTGCTGAGCCTGCCGCGGGGCGGTGAGAATGGCCCACTTAGGGGCTTGGCATGTGCAAATACTCCGAAGTGAATGGTAGCAGGTGATAACATGGCCAAAGCCAAGAGGGTTCTGTCAACTGTAAAACAAATCTGTGAAGAGTCTTAGGATCGCTTTGATGGAATCAAGAGTTGTAATAGGGGGTCCTTTTGCCACGTTCTCCCACGGCATCCTCTTAAGGAAACTTAGGAAGTGTGGGTTAGATGAACGGACAGTGGGGTGGCTTGAAAAGTCGTTGAAAGCTAGAGCTCGGAGGGTCGCGATGAGGGGCACAGAGTCTAGTTGGAGGTCAGTGAGAAGTGGTGTTCCCCAGGGGTCAGTAGTGGGCACAGTCCTGTTCAATCTCTTCCTCAATGACCTGGAGGAAGGGCTAGAGTGCAGCCTCAGCAAGTTTGGTGATGATCCAAAAGTGGGAGGGGTGGCTGACAGAGCAGAAGGCTGTGGCGCCATCCAGCGAGCCCTGGACAGGCTGGAGAGCTGGGCGGAGAGAACCGTTCTGAAATTGAAGAAGGGCAAGTGTAGGGTGCTGTCCCTGGGGAGGGCTAAGCCCCCGTACGAGTAGAGGTTAGGGGCCGAGCTGCTGGAGAGCAGCTGTGTGGAAAGAGACGTGGGAGTCCTGGTGGACAAGAGGATGACCATGAGGCAGCAATGTGCCCTTGTGTCCAAGGAGGCCGATGGCATGCTGGGGTGCATCCAGAAGAGCGTGGCAAGCAGATGGCGGGAGGTCATGCTCCCCCTCTACTCTGCCCTGGTGAGGCCGCATCTGGAGTGGTGTGTCCAGTTCTGGGCTCGCCGGTTGCAGAAGGACAGGGAACCGCTGGAGAGGGTACAGCAAAGGGCTACAAAGTTGATGAGGAGACTGGACCATGTCTCTTAGGAAGAAAGGCTGAGGGATTTGTGTCTTTTTAGTCTGGAAAAAAGAGGACTGAGGGGGCATCTTTTCAACGCTTCTAAATAGTTGAAGGGCGGGTTGCCAGGAGGACGGGGCCAGGCTCTTTTGAGTGGTGCCCAGTGAGAGGACAAGGGGTAACGGGCAGAGACTTGAGCGCAGGAAGTTCCATGTAAACATGAGGAGGAACTTCTTTACTTTGAGGGTGTCAGAGCACTGGAAGAGGCTGCCCAGGGAGGTGGTGGAGTCTCCTTGTCTGGAGACCCTCAAAACCCGCCTGGACGTGTTCCTGTGCAAGCTGCTCTAGTTGAACGTGCTTTGGCAGGGGGGTTGGACTAGTTGATCTCCAGAGGTCCCTTCCAAGCTTTCTCCTTCTGTGAATGTGTGGGACGAGGAGGTGGCTGGAGGCCAGGGGTGATGAGGGGAGCTGGAGGGTGGTCCCTGTCTCCAAGGGACAGCCTTTCTCCTGGGCAAGCATGATGGGAGAGCGGAGCAAGCCCCAGGGAAGGGGCCCTCAGCGCCATGGACCCTCATCCTTCTGCCAACATTTGGGCACGTTTCAGGCCACAGGCCCCCCATGCCCAAACCTGCCATATTTGGCCACAGGCATGAGTCACAATCGACATCACAGTGGGCTCCTGATGTCAGCAGCCACCTCACTGCCTGTTGCTGGGCACCTATAAAAGCAGGGGCCTATGCAGGTGGCCCCCAGTTTGCTGAGCTTCCTGGCCCTGCGATGCCAAGCATGGCTGGAAGGAAGAGGAGCAAGGCGGATGGCTGCCCACCTTGGCGTGGGACGCCCCAGAGCTGCGCCCTGCAAGTGCGGAGGAGGAAGGCACCTGCCAGGAGCAGGAAGCGCAATCAGCGCAGGAGGAGGAGGAGGAACAAGATCACCTCTCATGGCTTGAGCCCCATCCTCCTGGCTTCTGCCATCCACGGCATGCAGTGCCTGGCTTTAGGCCCAGCAGGTAACGGGGTGCAGCCCAAGCGCGTCTGCCTGCCAGGGAATGGTGTGAGAGCCAGGCATGGGCATCACCTGGCAGCATTGAAGAACAATGCGCAGGCCACGCGTGTCAATCCACCAAGGCGTGGCGTGTGGCTAACGTCTGCCAATACAGCAGGGAGCAGCGTGGTGCCCGTGGCAGTGGCTCGACCTCAAGATCAAGAAGAACCCATGGAGGTGGACTAACCTGGAGACATGGAGGAAGCCATGGAAGTGGATGGAGCTGCAGAGGGATGATGTGGCACAACAGCAGCACACCCTGGCTCCTTCCATGAGATGGCACCAACGGCCTCGCAGGAGCCACCGGGCCAGCTCCCTACGGGCAGCCGAGCCTCTGCAGCCAAACTTAGGTGGGAGAAGAAAAACTCTGTGGACATCCTGCAGGGTCGCCTGCAACATCTCCCACCAATAAACACTTCTTTTGTTGATAGCGCAGGGTTGCACGGGCCCTTCTTTCCCATCCTCCCACCACCAGCCCTCGGGAAGTGGTGCCACCTCTTCTGCATGGGTAGATGCTGGCATCCCGTCCTGGTAGAGGTGGCTGACGAGGAGCTTGGCGGGGATGCTTTGGAGGAAGTTGTGCGATGGCAAGGGCTCCTGCTTTTTCTTGGGTTTGTTATTGGCTTTTTAACTGGCTTTGATTGTTTTTGTTTGGTTTTCGTTGGTTTTTGAGTGGTTTCTTGTCCAGCCTTGCCCAAACTTCTCTGTGTCAGTGCGGAACTCTTGTGCTTGCGCAAAGGAAGAGCTGTGTGTGCATCTTGAATGTTTCCAGGGCTGGGGCATCTTTGGTGCCCTGTTGCTATTGTGTGGGCACAGCCAGGGTGGGTCTGGCTTCTTCTTCAGCCACCCATTGGTTAGCTGAGGCGAGGGCTAGCTGAGGACAGCCACCCGCCACTGGCTTTCTCATCCTCAGGGTGAAACGCTGCCAAGTCCAGGCCCCAATAACCTGGGTGGCGCTGCAGGGGAGTCCGAGAGGCTGTGGTGGTCTGCAGTGGTCTGTGAGGGTCTCCAGTGGCCTCCAACAGTGTCTGGAGGTCTCTGGCGGTCTCCAGCGATGTCTGGTGGTCTCCAGATGGACTCTGGCAGTTTCCAGCGGACTCCAGTGGTTTCCAGTGCAAGACCACCGCAGACCACCGGACAGCACCAGTGTCAGGTCATCTCTGGTGGACTGCGATGGTCTGCGGCACTCTCTATCCATCTCCAGCCATCTCCAAGGGACTGCTGCTGGTACTATGGGGCTGCTGGTGTGAAGATGGCAGCCCCTCTCCTCACCTCTTCCCCACAGCTCTGAAACAGAAAGCATAGAACGGTTGAGGTTGGAAAAGCAATGGAAGGTGATGGAGGCCAGCGGTTAGCCTGGCACTGCCGAGTCCACAACTAAAGCGTGTCCCTGAGCAGCGCATCTCCAGGTCTTTGAAATGCCTGCCGGGATGGTGATGCAAGGCTTTCCCTGGGCAGGCTGTTCCAGTGCTTCTCAAGCCTTTTGGTGAGGAAATCTTTGCTACTAGCCCATCTAAAGCTGCCCTGGCGCAACTGGAGGCCGTTTTCTTTGTTGTCCTATCCCTGGTGACTTGGGAGAAGAGAAGCGAGAGCCAGCTGGCTCCAAGCTCCTCTCGGGGAGTTGTAGGGAGCAGCAAGGTCTCCTGCTGGTGCTGTGGGGCTGGCGGGCAGAAGATGGCAGCCCCTCTCCCTCTCCCTCTCCTTTCCTCTTGCCCAGGTCTGAGGGCAGAGGAGATGTCCCCCCTTGGTGAGGGGCAGGGTCTGGGGGAAAGGGAAAGCAGGGCTCCTCAGCAGCTTGAGAGCCCTGTGATCTTGCTGCTGAGCCTGCCGCGGGGCGGTGAGAATGGCCCACTTAGGGGCTTGGCATGTGCAAATACTCCGAAGTGAATGGTAGCAGGTGATAACATGGCCAAAGCCAAGAGGGTTCTGTCAACTGTAAAACAAATCTGTGAAGAGTCTTAGGATCGCTTTGATGGAATCAAGAGTTGTAATAGGGGGTCCTTTTGCCACGTTCTCCCACGGCATCCTCTTAAGGAAACTTAGGAAGTGTGGGTTAGATGAACGGACAGTGGGGTGGCTTGAAAAGTCGTTGAAAGCTAGAGCTCGGAGGGTCGCGATGAGGGGCACAGAGTCTAGTTGGAGGTCAGTGAGAAGTGGTGTTCCCCAGGGGTCAGTAGTGGGCACAGTCCTGTTCAATCTCTTCCTCAATGACCTGGAGGAAGGGCTAGAGTGCAGCCTCAGCAAGTTTGGTGATGATCCAAAAGTGGGAGGGGTGGCTGACAGAGCAGAAGGCTGTGGCGCCATCCAGCGAGCCCTGGACAGGCTGGAGAGCTGGGCGGAGAGAACCGTTCTGAAATTGAAGAAGGGCAAGTGTAGGGTGCTGTCCCTGGGGAGGGCTAAGCCCCCGTACGAGTAGAGGTTAGGGGCCGAGCTGCTGGAGAGCAGCTGTGTGGAAAGAGACGTGGGAGTCCTGGTGGACAAGAGGATGACCATGAGGCAGCAATGTGCCCTTGTGTCCAAGGAGGCCGATGGCATGCTGGGGTGCATCCAGAAGAGCGTGGCAAGCAGATGGCGGGAGGTCATGCTCCCCCTCTACTCTGCCCTGGTGAGGCCGCATCTGGAGTGGTGTGTCCAGTTCTGGGCTCGCCGGTTGCAGAAGGACAGGGAACCGCTGGAGAGGGTACAGCAAAGGGCTACAAAGTTGATGAGGAGACTGGACCATGTCTCTTAGGAAGAAAGGCTGAGGGATTTGTGTCTTTTTAGTCTGGAAAAAAGAGGACTGAGGGGGCATCTTTTCAACGCTTCTAAATAGTTGAAGGGCGGGTTGCCAGGAGGACGGGGCCAGGCTCTTTTGAGTGGTGCCCAGTGAGAGGACAAGGGGTAACGGGCAGAGACTTGAGCGCAGGAAGTTCCATGTAAACATGAGGAGGAACTTCTTTACTTTGAGGGTGTCAGAGCACTGGAAGAGGCTGCCCAGGGAGGTGGTGGAGTCTCCTTGTCTGGAGACCCTCAAAACCCGCCTGGACGTGTTCCTGTGCAAGCTGCTCTAGTTGAACGTGCTTTGGCAGGGGGGTTGGACTAGTTGATCTCCAGAGGTCCCTTCCAAGCTTTCTCCTTCTGTGAATGTGTGGGACGAGGAGGTGGCTGGAGGCCAGGGGTGATGAGGGGAGCTGGAGGGTGGTCCCTGTCTGCAAGGGACAGCCTTTCTCCTGGGCAAGCATGATGGGAGAGCGGAGCAAGCCCCAGGGAAGGGGCCCTCAGCGCCATGGACCCTCATCCTTCTGCCAACATTTGGGCACGTTTCAGGCCACAGGCCCCCCATGCCCAAACCTGCCATATTTGGCCACAGGCATGAGTCACAATCGACATCACAGTGGGCTCCTGATGTCAGCAGCCACCTCACTGCCTGTTGCTGGGCACCTATAAAAGCAGGGGCCTATGCAGGTGGCCCCCAGTTTGCTGAGCTTCCTGGCCCTGCGATGCCAAGCATGGCTGGAAGGAAGAGGAGCAAGGCGGATGGCTGCCCACCTTGGCGTGGGACGCCCCAGAGCTGCGCCCTGCAAGTGCGGAGGAGGAAGGCACCTGCCAGGAGCAGGAAGCGCAATCAGCGCAGGAGGAGGAGGAGGAACAAGATCACCTCTCATGGCTTGAGCCCCATCCTCCTGGCTTCTGCCATCCACGGCATGCAGTGCCTGGCTTTAGGCCCAGCAGGTAACGGGGTGCAGCCCAAGCGCGTCTGCCTGCCAGGGAATGGTGTGAGACCCAGGCATGGGCATCACCTGTCAGCATTGAAGAACAATGCACAGGCCACGCGTGTCAATCCACCAAGGCGTGGCGTGTGGCTAACGTCTGCCAATACAGCAGGGAGCAGCGTGGTGCCCGTGGCAGTGGCTCGACCTCAAGATCAAGAAGAACCCATGGAGGTGGACTAACCTGGAGACATGGAGGAAGCCATGGAAGTGGATGGAGCTGCAGAGGGATGATGTGGCACAACAGCAGCACACCCTGGCTCCTTCCATGAGATGGCACCAACGGCCTCGCAGGAGCCACCGGGCCAGCTCCCTACGGGCAGCCGAGCCTCTGCAGCCAAACTTAGGTGGGAGAAGAAAAACTCTGTGGACATCCTGCAGGGTCGCCTGCAACATCTCCCACCAATAAACACTTCTTTTGTTGATAGCGCAGGGTTGCACGGGCCCTTCTTTCCCATCCTCCCACCACCAGCCCTCGGGAAGTGGTGCCACCTCTTCTGCATGGGTAGATGCTGGCATCCCGTCCTGGTAGAGGTGGCTGACGAGGAGCTTGGCGGGGATGCTTTGGAGGAAGTTGTGCGATGGCAAGGGCTCCTGCTTTTTCTTGGGTTTGTTATTGGCTTTTTAACTGGCTTTGATTGTTTTTGTTTGGTTTTCGTTGGTTTTTGAGTGGTTTCTTGTCCAGCCTTGCCCAAACTTCTCTGTGTCAGTGCGGAACTCTTGTGCTTGCGCAAAGGAAGAGCTGTGTGTGCATCTTGAATGTTTCCAGGGCTGGGGCATCTTTGGTGCCCTGTTGCTATTGTGTGGGCACAGCCAGGGTGGGTCTGGCTTCTTCTTCAGCCACCCATTGGTTAGCTGAGGCGAGGGCTAGCTGAGGACAGCCACCCGCCACTGGCTTTCTCATCCTCAGGGTGAAACGCTGCCAAGTCCAGGCCCCAATAACCTGGGTGGCGCTGCAGGGGAGTCCGAGAGGCTGTGGTGGTCTGCAGTGGTCTGTGAGGGTCTCCAGTGGCCTCCAACAGTGTCTGGAGGTCTCTGGCGGTCTCCAGCGATGTCTGGTGGTCTCCAGATGGACTCTGGCAGTTTCCAGCGGACTCCAGTGGTTTCCAGTGCAAGACCACCGCAGACCACCGGACAGCACCAGTGTCAGGTCATCTCTGGTGGACTGCGATGGTCTGCGGCACTCTCTATCCATCTCCAGCCATCTCCAAGGGACTGCTGCTGGTACTATGGGGCTGCTGGTGTGAAGATGGCAGCCCCTCTCCTCACCTCTTCCCCACAGCTCTGAAACAGAAAGCATAGAACGGTTGAGGTTGGAAAAGCAATGGAAGGTGATGGAGGCCAGCGGTTAGCCTGGCACTGCCGAGTCCACAACTAAAGCGTGTCCCTGAGCAGCGCATCTCCAGGTCTTTGAAATGCCTGCCGGGATGGTGATGCAAGGCTTTCCCTGGGCAGGCTGTTCCAGTGCTTCTCAAGCCTTTTGGTGAGGAAATCTTTGCTACTAGCCCATCTAAAGCTGCCCTGGCGCAACTGGAGGCCGTTTTCTTTGTTGTCCTATCCCTGGTGACTTGGGAGAAGAGAAGCGAGAGCCAGCTGGCTCCAAGCTCCTCTCGGGGAGTTGTAGGGAGCAGCAAGGTCTCCTGCTGGTGCTGTGGGGCTCCTGGGCAGAAGACGGCAGCCCCTCTCCTTCTCCCTCTCCTTTCCTCTTGCCCAGGTCTGAGGGCAGAGGAGATAGCCCCCCTTGGTGAGGGGCAGGGTCTAGGGGAAAGGGAAAGCAGGGCTGCTCAGCAGCTTGAGAGCCTTCTGATCTTGCTGCTGAGCCTGCCGCGTGGCGGTGTGGATGGCCCACTTACGGTTAGTGTCATCTGTGGGACTGGCGCCGCTTGCTGGGCCGTGGCTTTGTGGAGGGTCCCTGAGAGCCCACAGGGTCCTGTGGCGCTTTGGGCACAGTGCTGCTGGAGGCAGCCTGGCCGTGGTGGAGGTGTGCCCCATCATCGCTGCGGGAGATGGATCCACCTCCATGGGCTCTTGGTCGTCTGTGGGGGCATCGACTTCCATGGGCTCTCCCTCGTCCCTGGTCTGCGGCAGGTCGACCTCCATGGGCTCTACCTTGTCCCTTTTGTGCGGCGGGTCGACCTCCATGGGCTCGACTTGCCCGCCATGGCTGCTGCTGCTGGTGTCCAGCCACTTGCGCTTGTGGGTGTGTTTGGGCATCCTCGGGGCTTCCAAGGAGCCTCTTGTGGCTGGGCCCACCCAGTGTGGGCACTCATCCCACCCAATGTGGGCACTCGTCCCACCCAGTGTGGGCACTCGTCCCTCTTTGCCGCCTCCTCCTCTCCCAAGCGGGCTTGGATTGAGAAGCTCTGTCTGCTGAGCGAGCCGTGGGCCAGCCGCAGAGGTGCCTGCTTGCCTAACGGCAGGCCAGTGACATCACCAACGGCCTGTTCAATCTCTTCCTCAATGACCTGGAGGAAGGGCTAGAGTGCAGCCTCAGCAAGTTTGCTGATGAGGGCGGCCGAGGAGGCCCCGAAGGCCCCTTTTGCTTGCCGGAGTGCAAGGCTTTTCCTGGGGCAGCAGGACTGTCCTGCAGCTGCCCTTGTGTGCCCTGGGCTCCAGCCCCCTCCTCCTGCCAGGCCTGGGGTCCCCTCAAGGCCACGGTGGCCACAGGAGGGCCATTTTCTGCCATTTGCACTGTGTCCTTTTGCAAAAGGGCAGAGCATGGCGGCGGAATTGCAGGCCAGATGTAGCCTGGAAAGCCCAGTTCCTCTTTTCCCCTGTTGCACTTGCCAGAAGTTGTTGCTTGAAACTGGAAATGATGTTCTTCACCAGCTGTAAAGCAATCCTTCTTCACAAGTGCCACCTGGAAAGAGAAACATCCCAGGTGTCTCCCCCAGCAGTGCTCTCCATCCCTGGCCTGGACCAATTGTTTCAAAAGGAGAAAATAGTGTCATTTCTGTGGCTGCTCATTTCTTGATCTCTTCACCCCCCAGCCCACCCCCACGCCCTCTCTCTTTCTCTGGAAAAAAGCAAGAGCTCCCTTGATTGTGGTCGGTGGCCTTGTGCAAAACATCTGGCCAATGTTTTCAAAGGACACCTTGAGTGTAAGGAGCTCTTGAATGTACTTGCTTCCTTCTTCTGTGGTGCTGCAGAGCTGTCTGTGAAAGGCAGGAGGAGAGGTGGGCAGGTGGGTGTGTGCAGAGGCCCATGTTTAGGTGTGCTTGCCCAGCAGGTGGTTGCCAGAGCAGTGGTGGCCCCTGAGCTCTAGGAGATGTGTGGAATGGATGTCTGGAAGCCTGCTGCCTTGAGTGGGCTTTCTTGACTTGAAAGGCAGTTGGTAGCTGAACGTCTGTGCAAACCTTTGGAGGTTGTCAGGGAAGTTTTGCAAAAGCATTTGAGAGCTGCCGTGGTCAAGGTTTTCTCTAAGCGTGATGCACTGAAGCATTTCCTAGAGAAGTCTTTAGAGCATCTGCAGTCTCTGGAGCCTTTGTCTGTGATGCGCTTGATTTGTGCAGGTGATTTTCCAAGTTGCTGCTGGGGCAAGGAGTTGGGTGGAAAGTGCAGTGAAAAGCTTTCAGTCTCGCTGAGAGAAATGAAAATAACTGATGAGCTTTTTTCCATTGCAGGGCAGGAAGAGAGGGCCCAGGGCCAGGAAGGGGGTGTTGCCTATTTGTTGGTTCTAGGTGGCTGCTTTTCCAGCACTTGCTGTAGCGTGTCTGTTGGAGGATGGCAGATTGGATGGATCCTTGGTTTCATTCCTCTCAGAGTAACTCTTTCCAACGCCCCCTGTGCTTTTCATCTCAAAGGATGCCCAGCTGGTCTAGAAATGACATCCATGGCTTGCTCTGCGTGGCAGTGAAGTGCAGCCCCCAGAACTGCCTCCCAGTCTCTGTTGGTCCTGCCTGGCAGTGGAAGCCCATCAAATGGCCTGCAGCTAAGAGTGACGTGGAGCGCCCTGCTTCCAGCGGGGAGAGCAAGGCTGCTGCTGAAGGGACAAGCTGTGAGGATGATGGCAGAGCCAAGGAGCAGAAAGGAAGGATTTCCCAAATGCTGGAGTGCTTGTCACGTGCCACTCCCAGGAAGGACGCGGGGTAAGTGACTTCAGGTTTGTAAATTGCCAACAGTGCGGACTAAGGTGAGGTAAATCTCAAGGTCCATCTAGAACCCTTTATTAGCTGCCCCAAATGATTAGTATAGGTCTTAACAAGTCCAGAGAATTGGTTAGGTATATGAGAAATGCTGGCAAATGGTGAGGTATGCATTGTTTTCCTTAGCACCAGGTATAGGAGAACTTATAGCAAGCGGTACTGAAGGTGGTCCTTAAGGTGGTTGCTTAAGAACTCTAAGAGCAAAGAGAAAGTGGGGGATAGAGAAAGGCAAAGCCAGAGCAAAAGCCAGAGATGAAGAGATGGCCAGTGCTGGTTGCAGCGTCTTTTTCAGGGAATCTTCCCAGGCATAATCTTCTTCTTTCTTGGAAAAATCTTGCCAGGTATGGTGTTCTTTCTTGGGAAGAATCTTGACAGGCAGTACCTTCTTCTGTTGTTTCTTCTTTGTTCCCCGCTAGGGGCACTTATTTTCCCCTTTGATGTCTGCTGCATTAGCATGGTCCACCCCCCTTGCCAAGGACAGCCTTGTGTCAGGTTTCTCCCTTCTCCCAGGTGATGTGTAGCATGATTTGGGTGGAGAGAGGAGTGCCATAGTCCTACATTTTGAGCGTGATCTCTCTAATCTTCATTAGCATATGCGGGGGTGTGTGCTTTCCTATGCATTTGGTGGCTAATGAAGCCAAGGTCACTTCTTGGACACAATGGCCTTGAGAACAGAGAACTAGCAAGCTCTGTGGCAGAGCCGTCCTGTCTTCACAAGACAGGTCTTCCACACTTTCAGGGGCCAGAAGCGTTAGCCTTCTGAGTTCTTTGAAGGTCAGGCCTGCATTATTTCTTTCCTTGTGGGTGTTTGAGGCCTTCCATTGAAGGCTTGGAGGGCCTTCTGCCCCTCGTCGGGGAATTTGCAGTCCATCTCTTACAGTGCTCCCTTCAGCATGGATGGCTATAGCTTTGCAATGGGTGAGCCTGATTTCCTTCCTCTTCTTCCCTTCCCTGTCTCCCTCCTCCTTCCTTCCTTCCTCTCTTTCCTTTCCTCCTCTTGGCAGGAAGGAGGGGGAACAGACAGCTGTTGACAGCTGCCTTCTGTCAAGAGATACCTTTCAACTGTGGAGATGCCCTGCAGCTCTTGTTGGGGTTTGTGTTGCATTCTGCCTCCTGTATTTTCTTCCGCCCCAGAAACTCGCCTTTGCTAGGCAGCTGCTCTCGATCCTTTTGCTGGGTTTCGGTACGAGTTGCCTGCGCACTTTGGTTTTGGAGCCTTCCGTCAGGCAACCGAGGGCATGAGGATGGCAGGTTTCCAAGTTGCCAGCTGCGCCTGCTTGGGACGAGCCCAGAACATAACCCTTGGGAGCCTTGGCTTTGTTTCCAAGCTTTCTTGGTTGCCTTAGCACGTGTTTTGCACTTTTCTGTCAGCTGTTGCCATTTCTGCGTTTGCGTCAAAGCATCTGTAAGGGTTCTTGTTGCCTCTCCAAGAGAAAAAGTCAAACTGGTGGGGCAGGGAAGGATGTGAGGAGGGACAAGGAGTTTTGGGACTGGTTTTTGTAGCTGTTTGAAGAGTGCAGTTTCTTGTTTGCGTGCACTGTCTTAGGGCAAAGTGAGGCTTCTCCAAGGGGCAGATGTCTGTGTGTTTTTCCAAGAGGAAAGGGAACTTAATGGTCACCTAGTTCCAACTCTGCTGTCACGGGCAGGGACAACTTCCACCAGACCAGGTTACTCAAAGCCCCGTCCAACCTGGCCTTGAACACCTCGAGGGATGGGGCATCCACAACCTCCCCGGGCAACCTCTTCCAGCGTCTCACCACCCTCACCGCAAAGAATTGCTTCCTCGTATCTGATCTAAATCTCCCCTCTTTCAGTTTGAAATTGTTCCCTCTGATCCCATGGCTCCCCTCCCTGATCCAGAGTCTTTCCCAGCTCTCCTGGAGCCCCTTTAGGGACTGGAAGGGGCTCTAAGGTCTCCCCGGAGCCTTCTCTTCTCCAGAATGAACACCCCCAACTCTCGGCAGCGTCACAAGTGTGCGAAGCCCAATGATGTGTGTCCCCCCACAACCCTGCCGAGGGCAGCAGGGCATTACTCACACTGCACACGCACTTGCCCATCAGCACGGGAAAGAGCAAGCTCGTCACCTCCAAAAGGCCATTTCCTAAGGAGAAGCGAGGCCCAGCTCCCACACAACTGCTCATGCAGAGCACAGTGTGAACAGGCTGTTGCCCCCCAGGGGCTGCTCTCAGAGAACCGCCTTGGGGCACAAGGACACGAGCCCCGGCTGAAGGGCCAGAGCCATGGAGACAGAGGGGACGCTGGCTGCTACGCGTACAATTTCCCCACCCCCTCAGACACAGAGGCTTTCAGCAGCCACAAGCGCTGCCAAGTGACCAGCAGCAGGTGTCCCCCGACGGGGTTTACTCCACACAAGTCCTTGGCGGGTCGCGGAGAGGACAGAGAAGGCACCAGGGAAGGTGTTCACAGCAGCATCACCCTGCTCCTTCCATCACACCCCCGAGCCCCCTCTGCTTAACAGGGATGTCCCAGGAGGACCTGGGTAGTGTCATTACACCACCTGCCCCTCTGCAGGCCTTCTTTTCTTGTTGGTTGGGGTTTTCCCCCCAGAAAACTAATTCTGCTTTTGTAATCAGCAGAGCACAGGGTCAGCCTCAAAACTGCAGCCCCCAGATGGCGAGAACCGAAGGGAAGGGGAAAGGACAGTTCGAGCATTCAGCCACCAGGTCCTAGCGGTAATAAACAGCTAAAATCTTCCACGTCCTCAGGGATCCCGGGAAGATGAAGCATCTCCTGGAGGGACAAACCACGACACCTTGCCTTTGTAATACTTCTTCCTTTGGAGAACCACCTCTGATTTGGGGACGGATTAAGCTCATCAGTTTGAAAGCAGAGAGCGATGTGGCTGCTGACCCACACCACAGCCAAACCACCGCGTCAGCCGGCCCAGGAGAGCAGACCTTCAGGCGAGGAGCAGCACCGGGAAGGCTGATCCCACCCACGGCAACAGAGGGCATGGCCCCAAAATCAGCATCTTTCCCCCAAAGCTGAGGAGAGGAGAGACCACATCAGCGGGCAGGAATCGCCTCCCATGATGGTAACTGCCATTACAGAAACACCACCACAGAGTTATTTATACAAGTGTTCCAACACGGGGCTTCCAAACGAGATATTGGGCAATTTTTCCTCTGCGATGGTCAGTGAAAGACCTGAAATCCCACTCCAGCTCTGGACTGTAAGCTAGAGGAGGGGGGAAAAAATGAAAGAAAGGGGGAAACACCATGTTTAAACTGATCTAGCTGGGTCTGAGCGTAACAGAGCGAGGATCGACACAAGCTCTTCATTGGGCAGACGCCTGGAGGCAGCGCCTGCGGCAGAGCAGCAATAATCTCCTACTTGGCTGTTACTGGGATTCTCGCTGCTGAACAACGTCCTGGTTGTCCCTTCAGGATTTTGGGACAATCCCTTGGAGGTTTTGGTGCTCTGATACCCAGCCTGGCCAGAGTCGTCTTCCTCCAGAGACTGTGAGTGAGCTAAAACCCACATTGATATGTCAACCTATTTTTCAATGACAAAAAAAAAAAAAAAAATCACTCTCATTACCAGATCAAGTTTCATTCCAGGAAGGCTCTTCAAATAATTTAAATATTTATTTTAATAAAAATAAATAAATACTTCTCCTTTCACATTATAAAACTCCCTGGAGACAGAAAAAACCAAACCAACCCCAACCACAGGGGTTTCTCTCCCAAATCAAAAGATGGTAAATGCTTTCTTCTGATGGTCATCACAAATCCACTTGTAGGCATCAAGTAGATGGTAGATTATTCCAGAAACAGAAGAAAACTCTCTTGGAGGAAACAGCAGTTCAGCACCTTGTTGTTGGGATGAGAAGTTCAGCTCACACAACTGTTGCCACCACCAGATGAGTCCCATTTGTCCATAACGTGACCACGTGTGCTGTGAGAGAAGTTCAGCTCAGGCACTGTGACCACCACCAGATGAGTCCCATTTGTCCATAAGGTGGCCACATGCACTGCAAGGTGTGAGCAGCCCTCTCTGTGATGGAAGTTCTCAGCATTTGTTCTTAACCTTCCCTTGGCCAGGAGACACCAACCTTTCCAGCTTGCACTTAAGGTGTGTTAGCTAATTTCAAAGAGAGTTACTGTCTCCAAAATAGGGGCAGGCGGGGATGGGGGGAAAAGAACAATCTTAACCACTACTTCTTAACCTACAGAGAAAAACTGTTTTCTTAACCTACAGAGAAAAATTTCTAATACCAATAAGGTATTAGAAAAGTAACTACAAGAAATGCTGGTCACCCGAAGGTGAGCCCAGGGTTACTCCTGTAGTGCGGGTCTCACAGCAGCTCTTGGTGGAGTATTTCCCACACCATCTTCTTACGGAAGTAAGGCATGTGGGTCTGAAAAGAAAAGAAAACTCCATTAAATACACCTCATGGCAGAAAGAGACACAAAATACCCATAAACACCCAGTTAATTCTTTATTGTGAAGTTCCTTTTAAGAACTGCCAACACTTGCCCTTCGGGTACAGCCTGGCATTCACCCACACAGCTCCTAAGAGGGTGACATGCCACCAAAACCAGATCTCCTTGACTACACAACAGCTTACAAGCACTTTCACAGAAGAGCACTGCCTTGGAAAAGAACCAGTGTCTTCATTGGTCAGAGGCTGAGACCCATTTCTCCCAAAGATCCAAAGGCCAGATCCCACAAACCCACTGGCTGCGGTATCTCCCCCAGGAGGAATCTCACTGGGAGCAGATACCTCAGCCGCTGCGTACCTTCCCTGGCTCTTGGCTCTGTGCGGAAGAGGCTGGAGCTCTTTAGAACCTTCACTCACCTGCGTAAAGGTCATCGGTCTGTCTCTGCAGATGTAATCTGCGTATTTGCAGGTAAACACGCCGCAGTCGCTTCCATTCGATTGCTGAGGGATTTCCTAACAAATGCAAAGAAGATGGAGAATTTGCCTCTGTCTTCAAGGAAAAGCAACTTGGAAGTAGCACCCATTACCAAAAATACCCTAACCAGACACTCCTGAACTTGCACCATCCCCAATAACCGCTCCCCAACACAAGGAACACACCCCAGGAACTGCACATCATCCCTCCCCTCAGCTTCCTGCGCTCGGATGTTACAATCCAAATTCCTCGCAGGCTGATAAGGGACAGCAGGCTTCCTCCCTGCAAGGTGTCTTGAGGTTCGTACTGTGTCTTTCTGAAGTGACGTTCCTTAAATCGAGTCTTTAGGTGCTGCATTATTAACTTGTTGAGAAACATCAGCTCAACCCCTTGCTTTGTCACGTGCCAGGATTTGGGCTGCAAACCAGAAGCCTACGTGCTCTGACAACTGCTAAAGAGACTTGAAATTGGACTTGTGAAATGGGGGCAAAGCCAAATTCACCTTCACGTGGCAGAGGAATTAAAAAAAAAAAAAAAAAAAAAAAAAAACCAAAACCCAAAAAACGAAGAAAGTATTCAGCCGGCAAGGAGAGGCACTGCTCAAAGATTTCATCCCAGCCTGGTTTCCTGGTCCTCTTGCAGCCCGATGTGGTGCCATAAGAAGATGCTTATGGCTGTTCTCTAAAGTCCTGGCCTTATGAGAAAGCGTTAAGAGCTCTGTGACAAGGAGTTCTAGTTCACATTTCAAGTGCAAGTAGTGTTCGCTTACGTGTGGCTCCATGCTGTGAATAGTCCACTCTGAAGCATTCAGCTTCACGTGTCTTTTTTCGCGGCTTTCTTCTTGCAGGTATTTGCTGTTTAAAACAAAAGAAAAATCACTTTTCATCGCTGTAATTTAGGCCGAGAAAAAAAGAGCTGCTGAAAGATCCCAGGAAGACAAATGGCAGGAGAGTAAAGTGTCAGAGGATCCTCACAGCAGCTGATTTAAGGCATTGGGAGGAAAAATCCAAATCTTAAATTTACAAACACTGCGAGAGGCTGTGAGCTAGTGACCAGCAATGAGACCGACAATTCCAACAGAGGCTTCCACAAAAGCCTAAGTTCATTGCTTAGTAGAGGTCAAAAAACCCCAAATCACATGTTTTCAGAGGAAGAACAGAAAAACCAAGCGAGGAACCCTCATGTCGTCATTCCACCCTGTGCCTGAATCCCACAGACTGCGTGCACCTCCGGAAGAACAAATACAAAAGCTTTTGGGCCAGTACCTCTGGCCGAGGAAGTTTCCAGGCCACCACTTGCTGGAAAAAAGGACCGGATGCAGACCTGTTCTTACACCCTTTCCCAGGCAGCTGCTGTTAACTGGTCAGGAGAGCACCGCACTAAACCAACGCTTGGTTTCTCTCTGTGGGGCCGCTCTCCTTGCTCTTGGGCTACAAAGCTGTTGCATTAAGGGTTTTTACTACTTCCGCATCAGTGGCAGAGACTTCTAAGGATGCCTGCTGGCACAACAGGAAAACCTGTCCCCGTTCCATTGGAGAGGTGTGCGTGCCAGCCGACACAGCTGGAAAAGCTTGCTACACGGTACCTGTCTTGAGCGAGAATGTCAGAATGACAAAGAACACCCAGTGGCATCTTGAAACACTTCTTCCCTGAAACGTTTCCCTTTCGTCAACAGCCCGGTTTTATCGATCACTAACGCAGTTGGTGCCCCTGTGCCACGGGGCTACCATGTCTTTGTCTGGGATATAGGGGGAAGGTGGCAGAAGCCAGGCATCCAAGACACTGGGTGGAGGGGACGACGTGAGACCAGATAAGGAGTCACTGTCAGACAACTCGCAGCAAGCGAATCCTGCTTTGTTTTCTACAACAAATGGGAAAACTTGCAGCCGTGTCACAGGGGCAAAATCCAAAAACCCTTCTCCTAATTCACAACACAAAAGCAATGACTGAGCAGTTACTTACAGCAAAGTCTCACAAATCTTGTCCCCTTCTTGTCCCAGAGAGTCGTAGTATTTGACCGTCTTCTTTCTGGTGTCGATGACCTGTTATTAAAAGGTGACTGTTAGACAAAGCGCAACCTTGTGCTGCACAAACCTCAATGATTTTTCTTGCTGGCTTTTTCTCCCCACCCAACTCTAAATAACAAGCCCGTTTGACTCACCGCTAGTGTCCAGTGCAAGCGCAAGTTAATGGGCACTAAGATGATGTCCTTGTGGAAGAGATCCACACGCCTGGTCCATCTTCCTACGGCTTGGTAGCCCCCAGAAGTAAGTTTTTCATAAAAGAATGAACTAAAAGCGTGGACTGATGGATATCCTTCTTTCTTACTTCTTTCCATCACAAGGCCCATGTAGAAATTAATGACCTGTACCATAAAGAGTAAGCTTGAGATGTAAAATAAGACACTAGCTTACCAAATGAAAAGCACAGCAACATCTCTTTTCTGGCCACCCTGAAGTACGCAGCTGAGAGAACTCCAGCCTCAGCTGTCAGCTTTTGTTGTGAGAATTTCGCACTTGGTTACAGTTGTTTATCAAACTGCACTTTGGTAAAAACACCTGCCACCCACTCCAAGAACCTAGACTAACTCCTGGAAGCTGCACAAGAGAAGTAAAGGAATTGCCAGAAGCACTGGACCCTTCAGTACCTAAAATAAGAACTGTGCAGAGATTTCTGGGCTCTGCAGTGCAGCTCATCAAATAACTTTGCAAAGACTTCTGTACACGGTGAAGGGGTATTTTGAAATAAACGCTCCATTAGAAGATCCCTGTGCTGCAGCTACTTTTACCTCATCGTTTAGCCAGCAAAGGTTCCTTAGGGTGCGGATGTCCTGGCGCGTGACCCTTAGTTTGAAGGCACTGCTCATGACCTCATCCGGCTCACCTTTGCCTAATGCAGCAATGACCTCTCTCTCCATGGCCTGAAATGAACAATTAAATGGGGAAGGACTTGTGAAACAGAGCATCGAGCATGCCAACCTGTGGGCAGCTTTCAACTCAAACACGGCCTGGAAATGAAGCTCAGGTGACAGAGCAACTGCCTTTGCTGGCTTTCGGCTAGGTTAGCAATCGCCCCTTTTTGTTGCTTGGTTGGTTTCAGCATCCTAACTTGGAACTTTGGGGGCCAGGTTTGCCTCAATTTGTTTTCACCAAGGAAGCTGAGATAAAACGCGGGGACTGGCAAACACACATCAAACGCCTTTCCCATGTGGTGCTGCAGCCCTCGCAACGCTGAGGTTTAAGCCAACCGCAGCAGGCATTCTCCATGCCAAGGCAGCTGAGTCAGGAGCCTGAAAGAATGTGAGGGTGGGGGAACTTCAAGGGACCTGAAGCACCAGCAAAGGGAGAAACTGAGGCAGCTACACTGCAGTCAGGCAATCGGGAGTCCAGGCTGTGCATGCAACTGGTTGTAATTTGGACGTTTCCATCTAAGTCTGCCTAAGGAATGCAAATAAACCACTAGGTCTGCTAGTATAAAATACTCTGAACTGCAAGAGCATCTTCTTCTCGGTTGAACGTGGGCTAGCAGGATAAGAAAACCCCTGGTTTTCCTTGTACTGAGCATCACCCCGCAGACGTGGTAAACTCTGGACTTGCTAGCCCTTTCCAAGTCAATCCTCTGTAGGCAAAAAAGGGGGCACTCAATTAGATGGCAACTCCCAAGAATAAGAGCAGCCAAAATTCAGACAAGCAGGGGAACCTGAACTCCCCCTCCCTGTTGCATAGCGTAACTAAGTGAACTCCTGTGACCACTGCTACACGCAGCGTAACCATGCCCAGTGCGCATCCACGGCTCGGTGACATCCCGAGGACGTACGCACGCAGGATGCTCAGGTCCCCCACAAGCAAGGCAACACCACGGAGCAGTAAAAGCTTCTATTACAAGTTCTATCTTCATGGTAGGACAGGTTGAGAGGCAGATCCCATATAACTGTAGGAATCAGCACTGCTCTGGGAGACTGCTGCTAAACCTGGACTCATTTTTGCCCGAGTAACAGAAGCCCCACAAACCCTTAGGTTAGAGCACAACTGAAGGAGTGCGTGGAGCATAAGATGCTTAAATCCTGTAAATCCTTCAAACCAGCTTTAGTGCTGACCTTTGCACTGGGAAGTCACAGCCGCAGACACTCCCTAACAGGTTAAACCCCAGTTCTTCAGATTTCAAAAAGCCTGAAGAACCACCTATAACAAATGGGGTTCCTTGCAGCTGTTTCACAGCCTTCAGTTTTGTCCAACAGCCTGTCAGCTACGGTACCTCTGTGAGCGGAGTAAAGCCGCCTGCTCTTTTCTGCAGCCTTGGCAGTTTCTTTTCTTCCACATCACAGGCAGGTGACTTTTTGGCCTCACCAGGTGACAGAGGTACCGCTTGTTTCGCTGGTCCATCCTGTTGCGGAGTATCTTCTGCTGGTGGGGAGCCCCTGCGAGGAGAGGGAGAGAGAAAGAGAGAGAGCAGTGAGCTGTGGACCTGTACTGTCCCACGGAATTCTCAAGAATTCACCTTTGGGATAAGAAATGCTTTTTCAAGGCTCCTGCTGACTACAGCCTCGGTTGCACCCCTGTGACAACATCCTCTCAGCTTCCAGCACGATTCTTTCGGGAGCAGCAAGACTGGGATAGAATCAAGCGCTGGAGGCTTTGTAAATTCCTTCCCACCTCCCTGTGCAAGACTCCTTTGGTTTCTCTTGATCAGTTTCATTCTTTGGAAAACAGGGAAGCAACCAGCACTTCCTCTGTCAAGTGCTCTGGGATCTACTGGGGATAAAGGCTGCGTGCTAGGGCTTATACTGCAAGGTATAACATGAACGCCTGCAACTCTACCTGCAGCCACATAGAGTTAGCTTACGGAAACTCAGACCAGCACAGGGAACTACAAATGGGACACCTACAGGATATTTACTTGCCTTCTGTAGGCTAGTCAAGAGAGTGACTGTCCCCATTTGGAGAGGATTACCAGTAAAACCACGCAGACTCTGAAGAGCAAACACATACACAGACATTAAAGTTGTCCATATACATGTGCCTTCTTCAAAACCAAGAAGTTGCCTTGTCACCAAAGACAAGGGCAGGGAGACCTTTTCCAGGAGGGAGACCTACAACAGACTCTCACGGTATTCTCCACTTTCAGTCCAGCGTGGTAAGAGTAGGCATCACAAGCTTTGTCAAATGACTTCCCTTGGTAGTTAAAGCCACAAAAAAAGGCAAGAAAGTGTTCCTGTTACTTGAACCCATCCTACTCTCCCAGTTCCTTTCTTTCCTTCTCTCCCCTCGAGCTTAGGTGAACCACTGACAATTTAAGCACACAACAGTGCCGCACGGCTAAAGAGAGCGCCAGGCTTTAAAGCGGGGAGAAGAACAGGGACGGAAAGAGACACGCACACAGAGCCAAAAGAAACAAGAACCGTGACGAAAAGAGACTCCACCTGGTCACAACATCTGCCTGAGATGGCTCTGGGCAGCAAACATCTACCCATTTGACACCTGCACAGAAAAGCAGCAGTATTAGAAAAATAAGTCAACTTGCAATTTTACTTTTCAAGTAAAAACAAGTACAGAAGCCAGAGTTTTCTAAGGTAGATGAAACCTCAGAAAAATCAGGCACATTAAAGACTTCTGTACCGTGCAATACCTGTCCTTCTCTTTTTTGCCTCAGTCTCGGCAGGATCGTCCGCAGGTGCACAAGTGCTGAGGAAAGAACACACAGAACCGCGGGTTGAAACTTCCTTCAGCTTCTACCAGGCTGACTCCCCTTCACAGGACCCAAACTTCCAAAGTTACTTTCCAGAGCCCAAAGGTTTCCCCCTCCGGCGAAAGGCCCTCGGGCGGGGCGGCGGGCGGCGGCGAGGAGGGCGCCGAGGGCCCCCAGCAGCCATCGGGACACACGGCCCGCGCCGGCACGCGGCGGAAGGGCGCCCGGCCCGCGCGCCCGGCACCGCCTCCCTATTGGCTGCCGGGGAGCGCCCCCGCCCCTGCGAAATGGAGGGGAGGGACGGGCAGGCGGCGGGAACGGCCGCCCAGCCCTCCGCCGCCTCCTCCCCGCTTGGGCCGGGCCTGTGCCGGCCCGCCCCCGGCCAGGCGGGGAGCTTTCCCTCCCAGAAAGCCCCGAGCCGAGCCCTGGACGGCCGTGGAGGGGGACGGGTTCGTCTCCCTTTAGGGAGAGGCCCCGCAGAGGCCGGAGGGACCTCGCGAGGGACCCACAGAGGCCCGGGGGGCCCGTCGGAGGCCGGAGGGGCCCCACGGAGGACCCAGAGGCTGGAGAAGCCCTTCCGCCTCCCGCAGGACGGAGGCGGGCATCACGGGTCCTTGCGCGCCCCCTGCTGCCTCCTGTGCTCCCCGGCGGTGAGGGAATGGCACTGCCGGGCTTACCCAGCGCTATCGAGGTAGCGCAGCCACCGCTTTTTGCCCATCCGCTGGGGAGCTGCGGTGCCTGCGCCCGGCTCCGCCATGGCAGCGGTGCAACTAGGGACGCGGACGCGGCGTTCGACCATGGTGACGAACCGTGATGTAGCGGCGGCCAAGGGCCCGCTGCAGGGAGCCCGGCTAAAGCGGCCGCTGTGGGGCTGGCAAGCAGGCTGGCGAGTGCTGGGCTGGCTCCTGGTGGCCTCGGCTGGCTCTCGGGGGCAATCCCTTGCCCTGCCCCGCTGTCCAGGGTTTTTTTTTTTTAATGCAGTGCTTCCTAATGGTTTATCAGCTGTTGCCTGTGGGGTGGAAATGTGCACGTGTTGCTGCAGCCTCGTCCCGGAGAGACTTTTCTCTCCTGGAGAGACGCATGAGGCGTGAAAACAAGTTTTTAAGTCTTAAGAGGAGCAAAGGGGGCAGATGGAAGGGCTCAGGGCAGGAATGGCCGTTTGGGGCAGCCCTTGTCACAGGAGGTCCCACTAGCTTTTTATGCCTGCAGGGAGTCTTAAGTGATGGTGGGGTCTGGTTTAATGAAAACGACCTTCCTCGTTCCTTTAGGAACTTAATTGCCGCTTCACTTCTGCTTCAGGGCTCTGACTAAGGCTTCTCCCTCCCTCTCCTCTCCCCATCCATTTGTTTGAGTTCCTGAATAAGGAAAAATGCAAGGTTTTTCTCGGTTTAGCTCTGTGAAGCCAAAGCTCACCTGCAGCGCTCCTGTTTCTGTCCACAGTGGAGAGAAAGCCAGAGCGCTGAACCCACCGGACAATATTCTAGGAAAGGGGGAAGGATGGTCTTTTGGGGAAGGGCTCTTCCCTGCCCCCAAGGCAGATGTGTCCCACGTGAGACTCGTACAGCTGCCCTGTGGCACAGGGTGATGCTGAGGCTTCTCTCCTGCCTTGGGACCCCCTACCCTGGGCACAGGTGTGGAGCCAGCCCTGGGGCTGCAGGATTCCTCTGCCAGGCATGTCCCCCCAGCCGCAGTTTCTCCCACCCTGCAGCAGAACCTGGGGCTTTCGCTGGCTAATCTTGGCGGTTCTTTGCCTTGGGTACCATCCCCTTGGATATGAGTCAGTTTGTCACCACAGCTGCCTTATGGCTCGTGTGTGTTTAGCCAGTTGGCACCTAAAGGCACCTCGCAGCTTGTCCCTGCTTCCCACCCCAAAACAGGCACTCCAGGAGGCAGACTCCGTCTCGTGGCCAAGCATGGGTCTGGGCGGTCTTACTCGGGGTGTAAAATCGCAGACCGTGAACTCGGCTCCTGCCTGAGCTGAGCAGGGCACATCTGAATTGCTGCCCGTCTTCTCCCCTGCCCACCAACCCCTCCCAGACGTTCCTCCTTCTCCACGGGCTGTCGCGGTGGTGTTTGTCACTCAGCTCAGAAGGGACACCGCCATCACCACCACTTTGTGGACCGAGAAGGACTAGGAGTGCCGGGCAGGGGTCCCTCAGCTTCCTGCCACCATTGCCGTGGCAGGGGCTTGCATGGGGGTGGCACATCATCTCACCGAAGCCCGGCTGCAGTGTCGGGTCCACATCTGATCTGAGCTGGGAGGATGGGTTTGGGGGAGGCGTGCGGAGACCCTGTTCTGTCCTCCCGGTGTCACCAGAGAGGTGGTCAGCGCTCCTGGAGATGGGCTCTGCTCCCTCCCCTGCTGCGTGGTGCATATATATGCATATATACACACACCGGCACAAGTGTCATTACATATGCAGGCTTCACACTTCCAAACAAATCATCATTTTCCACCGGCCGAAAATGCAATTCTGTGTAACACACTCAGACACTGGTCTAAAATAACACCCCCTCTACTCTATTATTTACTTGCAATCATCTTTGGTAATGACAGAACCTAATTAGCATGGTAGACTTTTTTTTAATCAGTATAAAGCTTAACTTCAGTCCCGTTGCCTAAACGCTTGGTTTGACCACACTAGAAGGTTTTCTTTCTTTCAAGAGATTAAAGAACATTTCAAGTTCAGCAGCAGCAGAATTCTATTTTTTCCTAAAACCAAACAGTTCTAAATTTTGTGTCAATTATGATCAAGAATGCTCACTCATGACACCGCAGTACCGGATTTTTTTCAAAAATCACCTGGTTTATCTTTGTAGCATCTCTTAAACCTGAATATTCAGCCTAATGGGCATTCCAGATTAAGCATTCCGAAATTCATTTGCTAAACCAACATGGAATCGTGCTTAAACCACTGCCAAACAACTTCAAGTTGAACTATTTACAATTGCCTACCATCCAACACTGTGGGGACGGGGTGGGACACAACTCGCAGGATAAAGCAGATTTTCAGTGAATTGCAGGAGCAAGAGAATCAAGGCCGTATTCTTCTCCGCCAAATTATTTGAGGAGGTGTCCTAAACTATGGCCACCTCACATATTAACCCTGCAAAGGGCAGTGCAAATCCTCAGAACTAATTTAGGTTACAAACAACAAATTTAACCTCAACGCGTTATTACCTTCAAAAGAAAACAATCCACAGACATGAGTTCTGAGTTCATGTATTAATAGAGCTGTAAGCAGCCTTCAACTCTTTGTAAAAGAGTTAGACAAAGCCAGATTAAAGAAGGGCCAAACCCCAAAACTAAGGCTGTTCTTCCTTTGGGGAAAAATCCTTCTGTTCATAAAACGTAACCCTCTTGGCGGGATCAGGCAAGACAGAAGGAACCTTGTTGAAATACGGGTGGTCTGATACCGAGAAGGACACCAGAAATGCACAACTGGAGGGAAGCAGCAGGGAGGATCTTGCCCACAAACATACCCCGTACCCCTTTTTGGTTTTTAGAAGTTAATAAGCTTGGAAGAAATCAGTAGAGAAATTACATGAGCACAAGCAAATGACTGAAGTCTTCATCTATTTGCTATATTTTTAGAACAATCTTTGCTCTATTACGTTAAGATGGATGTGGAAGCGGGACACCTGTGATCTGAGAAGAAATAGATGTGTATCTAAACCAGAAAATTAAACGGCTGGCTTAGATCCATTCCGCTCTTTTGGACTTTACAACGTTGTCCAGTTTTTAAACATCCACGTTTTTGTTTCCAGATCATCATTCGTTGAAACCTCCCTCTTCAGTCTACCACATTTTCCAGGATCATGCCACTTCTTCATTACTTGCAGCCTCAAAGGAACTCCTGGCGCCTCACCTGCTCCAGATATTCCTGAGACTGGTAATAACCCCTAAAATGTCAAAGCTCTTACCCCCCACAAAGTCCCAGGAAATCCTCCCTGGCTAAAATGTCAAACACCAGGAGCCTGCATCCCTCCAAAAGCAGTTTACGCCCCAGCATCCTAACACATGTTGAGGGTTCGTACAAGCCACTCCCACAGCTCACCGAAATTCCACAGTCTCTACTAGCTCATTTTGTTGTTCTTCGGGCATTTTCTCTTCCTAATCTTTGCTCTCTTGCCAAACTAGGCTCCTGGAATGAATGCGGAAGAAAAAAGAAGAAAAGCCAAACTTCTTTATCCTCCCTCTATTCAAACTCTGCTGGTAAGCGGATCAAGACTGGTGTTAGTATTAAATAACCATTTTGTTCTGACCTTGAATTTCTGACGTGTCCATTTTAAAAATCTCCAGATCCCTTGATGGTTACCAACGGTTCTTCCCCTTCATTGGGCATTGCTGGAATCGAGGTGGAAGCCCTGAAGTCCAGGCTTGTGTGTTTCCAATCATTCTCTCCATCCTTGAAGCATATTGAAAACAACGTGTAGTGCTGTAGGGATGACATTTTTGAGCACGTTCATCAAGGTGCGTTACAGTCATCTACTCCACAGGCAGGGAATGCCAGGGCCGCAGCATTATTTGGGGTCAGCAGACAGAAAAGGGTTCCGTGGACAGAAGCAGCTGTAAGGTATGGAAGTGAGGACCACGTGTTCTTTGCGCTTCCGAGATCCAGGTTTTCCTCACGGGGATCCAAGTTACAGGTTTCACTTCCTTAATGGAAGATACCGGCAAAGAAAGCGATTGAAGTATTTTTTAAATCCTAAATTCCTATAAAATTACGTAGTTCCACGTGTTTTCTTAAGGAAAGCTGCAGCCCCACATTACACATCATCAAATCTACGATAACATTTACGCAAGGTGTAATTGCGCTCACTTCACACTCCTTCCAGCTCCCTGCTACTCAGTTTAGCAATCGATCCAAGAGAGAAGGAACAGCTTTTGCCTCTCTCCCCCTGAAGCACACCATCACCAGAGCAGATCACTGCTGGGGGGGCTGGGAATCCACTGGGAGGGAAAGCAGAGCAGCCCCTTCCCATGACAGTTCCCACACTCCACCAAAACAAAAAAAAAAAAGACAAGAAAAGACAAGAATGTGTTTTGAAAAATGAGACTATCAGACAAGAAGCACGGAAGCCCAGCTTCCTCCCACCACCTCTGCCGCTTGCACTGGCCCTGGGGCTCACTCCGTGCCACCAAGCCGGCAGGAGACTAGTCCAGCAGCAAAAAGCAAACGATTTTCTGACAGCTTCGGGCACTGAGCAGCCCAACAAAACGTCAGATCAAGGGCAGCTGATGAAGGAGGAACACAAAGAACGACCGATCCTTTTGGTGGCATCAAGCTGTCAGATTGTTTCCAGCCTTCTCAAACTGCTTCCTTAGTTCTTCCTCCACAACTTGGTAAGAAAAATCAGCATTTTAAAGAATAGATGTGTGGAGTATCTTGTAAGTAGATCTATAAATTGAGCATTTATACTATACAAGTTACTCTGATTAAAAAAAACAACCAACGAAACAAAAGACCTGACTACCACATTAAACAATTTCTGACCAGACACGTACCAAGTAATCACCACCACCATTAACTAATTCACACAATGAGACTCACTATTTTTTCCTTTAACTAGTCTTCTTCCCGACCCTTCCATGCCTGAATCACGTGCACTCCAGTGAGCACAATTTCCATGAATGAAAACACAATAAAAGCGACTTGGAAAAACGTGGCAATTATTACAGCGTACCGATGGTATCTGAAGTGTACTCCGGTATTTGAAGTATCAGTAGCGTCTAATAACTTAGAGTCTCTTAGTTAAAAAGAGTTTCCAGAGTTTAATCCCACTATGGAGTATAAGCTGTGAAAGGGAATTTGAGTGGGGACTTTTTTCCCCCCTTTTCCCCCCTACCTTTGCTTTGCTGCTGAAATAGCAAGTCCCATTACTTGCAAAAGCCCCTGGTATTTCTTCTCCATCCCCAATGCTGACATTAGGGCTCGTGGCTACACAGTCAAGTCAAGCCTGCAAAGCAATGCAGCCGGAAACGGAATCAGAAAAAAAATAATCTTGCTCCTCTGTCTTTTTAATGTTTGATTCATTCTCCCTACTTGCCCACTCGATTGGCGTCTCCAAGGGGTATGCAAATCCCATTTTACCCCTAAAGCCTTTCCTAAAGTCCGAACCACTTCTGCCGCAAAATGTGGTCCCCTGTCTGATGACATTCCCATCGGGATTCCAAACCTCAGAATAATTTCCCTCAGTAACACCTTCACTACCTCCCGTGCCTGGCTGGTACAGCAGGGAAAAGCTTCAGGCCATCCAGAAAAAGTACCCACCAGAACCAACAAATACCGGTACCCGACTTGCCCGGGAAGCTCAGAAAAATCAATTTGCCAGTAATGCCCTGGTGTGTTTCCTTTCTTTATTGCTCCTGGTGGGGGTCTCGGCTCACTGCGGGGATTATTCTTCTGACATATTTCACATCTGTTTACAACACTGTTTGCAATACTAGTCATTCCCACTCCCAAAGCTTACGTCTTAGTATTATCTACTAAAGCCTCCATTCCCCAATGGGTTTCTTTATGAGTTTTCTCTGAAATGTCTCTCACAAGATTCTCAGCTGATATCACACGCTGATCCTTGGCCATCCACCATCCGTTTTCATCCTCACCGGACATTAACAACTTAGCTAATTGCTCGTCCCTTCCTGTAGACTTGGCAGGCTGACTTAAATGTTGGGATCTTCCAGGCCACGTCCCCAGGATTTTCTTTTCTGCAGCTTGCCCAGCAGTCAGAGCCGCCTTTCGGTTTTCTGTAACGATGAAAGAGTGGCCAAATTGATGAGCCTTACAGTGCATCCCAGCAAGTTGTTTAGGCAATTGCGCCACTTCTAACAACTTCTTTATTAAATTTCCTTATTTAGCTGGTGTTCCTTGAGCAGACAGGAGACCTCTTTCCTTCCACAATGCTCCGTGTGCATGTAACACCCTGAAAGCACATCTCGAGTCAGTCCCTATGTTCGCAAGTTTCCCAGCTGCTATTCCCAGAGCTCTGATTAATGCAATTAATTCTGCTTTTTGTGCTGAAGTTCCTGGAGGGAGTGCTTCTGCCGCTATAACTTCTTCTTCTAGGACTGCAGCATATCCTGCCTTTCTAGTTCTGTTAGCAACAAAACCACTCCCGTCCACAAATAGATTCATTTCTGCTGAGTCTATAGGTTCATCCTTTAAATCCGCTCGACTAGAATAAACCTGTTCCATTGTTACCAGACAGTCACGTTCTAATTCTGTCTCACTCGCTAAAGGTAACAAGGTTGCTGGGTTCAGCACTGAAGTCACTTTTAATTCTACATCATCCTGTTCTAATAAAATAACCTGATATTTCCTCATTCGGCGAGGGGACAACCAATGCTCCCCCTTTTGCTCTAAAACAGTAGCCGCCGCATGTGGTACCTGAACGACCAGCTTCTGTCCCAGGGTTAACTTCCGCGCCTCTTGCATGAGTGTTACAGTCGCTGCCACCGCCCGCAAACAAGAAGCCAACCTTGACTTACTTGGTCCAGCTGCTTGGAAAGATATCCTACCGGTCTTTTCCAGGATCCGGTCTTCTGAATCAGTACTCCCAAAGCAATACGGTGTTTCTCATAAACAAATAACTCCAAAGGTTTTTCCAGGTTTGGCAGTCCGAGTCGCTAACAAGCCAAAATCAATGATCCACAGGCAACACCATCCGGCCATTCCCAAAAACGCTCACAGCTCCTGTTTAGAGTTTGGTTCAGGCGTTGGACAGATTGCTTCTTTCCGCCCCATTCCCAGGCTCCGTTCTCCCTGCGTAACCATAAAACCCAGACAAACAACGGTTTGTTGCACCACTTGAGCCGCCTTCTGAGATACTCCATATCCAGCTGCTCCTAGAAAATTCAAGGGATCAATCGTATGTTGCACACAATCAGGTTCTGTCTGTGTCCCCAGGAGAATATCGTCCACGTACTGTAACAAGGTTACTGCCACATTTTAAGCCATTGATCTCTTTCCTTTATAGTGGTCAGCAGAGTGTACGGATTAGCCACTCCGGAGTAGCATGATATTCTGATTGTCGTTCCCGCAACAGTCTGTATTTAATAAACTTCTCTATCGATGGTTCAAGTCCTCTTTTTCCTTCTAATTTTACTGGATATTGTTTTTGTCTTACCGGTCGTGGATTCGGCTTTAAGTCAGTTTTTACCAGTTCTGCTGCTTTAGATTGTCCCGGTGTTCCCGCTTCCCATACGAGAGGATTCACTGCATTCATCACTCCTCCGGGACTGTAGATGTCTGCACATCTTGGTTTTGCTGGAATAAGGAAACTTGTGCCTCCAACGCTTTTTCTTCTGGCATTTGCACATGGATGTGATTATCTTCAAATGCAATCTGAGCATTAAGTTTACTTCATAAATCCCTTCCCAATAACAGCATAGGGCAATCGGGTACATACAGGAACGTATGCACACAGGCTCGAGATCCACATCCACATTTCATAGGCTGAAAGAAAAGCCTTATTTCTCGGTTCCCTCTGGCACCAATAATAGACATATTTTCACTGCTCAGTTTTCCTTTACAAGAGTTCAAAACGGAGCACGCTGCTCCTGTTTCCACTTAAAATTCTACCTTTTCATTCCCCAACTTCAGGGTAACCAGGGGTTCCATTGAGGACACTTTCTGGTTTATTTTTCCTGGTCCCCGTCACTCGGAATCCTGGTCCAGAGTGAGCAACCCTGTTACCCTGGGATTGTTCCATGTTTTAGGGAAATCGTTTCTGAAATCTGTTCTGGGGACATTCTCCCTTCCAATGTCCCTTTCATTTACCAAGCGCACACTGATTCTTTTCCAGAGCGGGGCAAAAATTCCCATCTATTCCCCCTACGTTTTGGTTCCTTCTGTTCCCATCCCATCTCCTGCCTCCTTGATTTCCTTCTGCAATAGCTGCTGTTAACAACCGACCATTCCTCACTTGCTCTCTGCCCTGTCTCTTTTCTATTGTAGACTCTGAGCCGCATTCTGCACATATTCTCCGTAAGTTCCCGACGTTTCCTTCCAAGCTTTTAAATCTGCCTTTTCCTGGAGCACCGCTCCCCCACCTCGCCCAGTACCACCAGCCACAGCTCATCATCACGCTGCCCATCCTCTATCCCTTCTTCAGCTTCTCCTTTCCTCTCTCGGTGCTGCCACCAGTGACTGACTATCTTCCTCTTCCACTTCATCCTCCTCTTTATACTTATTACATCTTTTGTCAATACTACAAGCCGGACAACATCGCTTCAACAATCTTGATTTCACAGTTTCCTGTTCTAATGCCAGCACATTAGTATCTTTAACTATTAACCCACAATCTTTTCTGCTCTTACAGTCATTTCTTAAGGTAAAAAACCACAACAATAAACCAACATAGGGAACTTCATCCCATTTACCTTCCCTTCTACAAAACAACATTAATTGCAATATGGTATTATACTTTAACGTGCTATTCTTTGGCCATTGTTCCTTATCTTCCAACACGTTGGAAGGCCCCCATTGATTACAATATTCAATCAATTTCTTCCGCATTAGGGGATCTTTCCCAAATTTTCCCCAATGTTTCAAAATGCATCCTAAAGGAGAAGCCTTTGCAATACCCCCTTCCTGGAATGATGAAACATTTCCCATTATTCCAACCCTTTACCTGCTCCGGTCGCCACCGTACCAGCGCAGGAAAGGAACCAACCCAGCAGCTGCAAATAGCAATTCACCCACCGACACGTACCCCTTCTGGGACGATTTACTCGGGGGGAGTTACCATGCAATTCTTACCACACAATTTTCAATTTTTACCATGCAATATCTCAACTTGTTGCTCAGCTGGTTACTCACCACCCGACAGGGAATCAATCACCAGGGAAGTCCCCGGAGAAGAGAGAAGAGGTCCGGTGCGCGCTGGAGTTCCGCTTGTGATTCCCCGCAGCGATGAGAAGCCGTCAAACGCCAAGCCTATATGCAAAGTCCCATCTGGGTCGCCAAAAACTGTTACCTGAAATAAAAGCTCTTGAACCCAAAAGTAGTTTAGAGAGGAGATATTGCTTTATTCGACGTCGGGTTTGAGAAAACCCGTAACAATTTAGTGTTGTTTAGACAATTGTTCTTGAACCTGATGACCCTCCCCAACCGGGAAAGGGAATCGGGGAAAGCAAGGAAACACAAGGGCTGAAATATTAATAGATTTAATAGGATAGAACCAAATAATTGCCAATGACACTCAAGAAACACTGTTCATGCCCATATCAATATAAGATAAAGAAGAAGGATGCTCAGGCAATTTTATCGGCAGGAAGCCGTGCACTCCCAACCGGGGACAGCAGATGTGGGACACCGCGAGCGCTGCGGCTTCGGGAGGAAGGGAAGGGCTCCATCGGAGCCAGACGGGGAGCACGTGTGCATCCGCACACACCGGTGGCACCCAGGAGTGCCGGAGGAGAAGAGCTCCGCCAGCAGCACCCGGCACAGGGGCAATGCCAAAAAGCCACGCTGGCCGTGCCCCACAGATAACCCCCAACCCGCCCTCCTCCAGGGACCGTGGCCGCGGGGTGGCACAGGCAGGGGGTCCCGGCCTGGGGCCGCACTCACCCACAGACTCGGTGCAACCCCTGCAGCTCCCCGCCATCCGCCTTCTCGTACGCGGCCACGGTTTCCCCCCGCTGGAGGACGCAGTCCCAGACGCCTCGGAAAATGCCGGCATTTTGGTAAAAGCGGGCGGTGCCCGATGCCAGCAGCCCGGCCAGGTGCCCTGCCAGCCACCGACGGGGTCGGCGTGAGCGCCCAGACCTCGGGGGACGGAGCCCACCTCCCCCCCGGGCTCACCTGGGCACCCCGGGGCCACCACCGTGCCGGTGCCACCCGGGCACGGCGAGCTGCCCCTTCCACGCAGGACACGCACCAACCTCCCGCCGCCCCTCGCCCCTGCCCAGCCCCGCTGGCCTTTGCAGAGAGCCCGAAAGCGCCGCTCCGCCGGGGCAGGGAGCCCGTGCGAGGGCAGCCGGGGCACCCCGCAGCCAGCACCGGCACCCCCGGCCCGGGGCCCGGGGCAGGGACAGCCGGGGGGACGCGGCCAGCTCGGCACCGGCAGCCGGCACCCACCGGCCGCACACGCACGGCCCCGACCCAGCCACAGCGAGAGGGGACCCGCATCGCCCCCCGCCTCCGCACCCCGGGGAGCGGCCCCTCCCCAGCCCGGCACCCCACAGCCCCCCCCCGGGCACCCCGCAGCCCGACCCCCGCCCGGGCAGCCTCCCCCAGGGCCAGCAGCAGCACGGCCCTGTCCCGCCGCCGCCCCACCGGGATCGGGATCGGCATCGGGACCGGGCTCCAGCCCCGCCGCTGCCGCTGCCCGCACCCCCGTGGCCGGCAGCGCTCCCCGCCCGCCTCCGGCTGCCGCTAAGGAGCCGCTGTGGCCGCGGCTAATGAAGGAGCGGGCGGGGCCGCCGCTCCCGAGCGCCCGGGGGAGGCTCCCAAAACGTTCCAAACACGGGCTTGAATGCACAGGGATGATGAGGGACGGTAAGGGAGCTGTAGCTCACCCCTCGGCTCTATCCTGTCACTATAAACCTGGGACTGTCCACGGCGTGTGGTGTGCTGGCTGCTGTTAAACGCCCGGCACCCGATTCTGCAGAACTGAAATCAAGACAAATCTCCTGACTGAGTGCGTTGATTGGTTTTTGCGCAGCGGGTGAAGAACCCTGATTTAGGGACATCTCCTCCCACCCTGGTTTTTCCCGTTCCCGGCTTGCGGCTCCCTTTGGGTGAGCCCTGGCCCCGGCTGCTCGACCCTGCTCACCTGCACCATTCTGGGCCTCCACAATAGAGCTGCCTCCCCGCTGCGGAGCGAGGAGACCCAAAGGACATGTGGCAGAGCGGTCCCCAGGGGGAGACGCCACCGTCCGTCCCCGGAGCGGCCAAAACAAGGGTTTCGTGCAGGGCTGCTTGGTCTGAGGAGAAAGAGCCCTGGAGACAAGATCTCAACACAAAGACCGCCAGAACCCAGGCTTAACAGGGCTGGACCAGCCCCTCCGATAGCCCGGCCGCAAAGCTTCCCAAACGAGACAAAAGCTGGGTCTTCGCCTGACCCAGGCTGTAGGAGGGAGGAAGAAGAGGGAAAGCGTTGCAGGGAAGATGCCCAGACGGACGCAGACGGGGGAGTAAACTGTTTATTGCAACACAAGCGGGTAAGGTCTGTCTCTGCTGCCCAGGGGCTCTACACCTCTCTTGCCGCACACCTCCTCAGGACATCGTCCACAAGCCTTCCCACGAACGCCCTCCTTTCTGACGCGGGCGGCTGGGGCTCGCCTGCGACAGGCTTTACACGCAGTGATCTGCACCGGGCTCCTGTCTGGGCAGGGGGCTTGGGACCCGCTGGAGGGACGGGCTGGCGGGACCACTGCGGGCCCATGGAGGAGAGGGCGTCCTTAGCGGGACAGCACTGCTTCGGATCTCGTGGTGTGTCTGTTTTTGTGACACCCCTCCCGCAACTCGGTTCGGGGGACAGTGCAGGCCCACGTTGACAGATCCGCTGCAATACAGAGTCGACTGTGCGACGTGACCTGGTCCTTACACTCAAAGGGCTGTCTAAGGACGTGTCAGAGTCAGCGTCGCTACTGACCCTCCTGGGCAGCTTGGCACCTTCCTGTCCCCGCTCATGCTGGGGGAAGGTGTGGCCTTCCTCCAGATCTGATCCCGCTCTGCTGCATCGCCCTGATATCAGGGAGATCCTGGAGCTCTTGGGTGGAGGTGGGCAAGCTGGGCTTCGAGCCTGCAGCAGCGGCTGGGCCAGGCGAGAAGTGTTGATGGCCCCCGGCGGTTTGGGGGCATCCTTCAACTTGGTCAGGTGTTGCCGAAGCCTTTCCTGAGAAGGAGACACCAGGTTGTGGCTCGCTGTTGCCTGGACAAGCGCTCGCACCCCTGCGTGCCGAGGCTTCACGCGGGCGCAGGCCAGGGCTCTGCTTCAGCCGTGCCACGAGGGCAGAAGAGAAAGGCTTCCCTTGGGACTCTGCGTGGCTGCCCATGCCCACCCCAGCACCTCGCGCCGGCTCAGCTCCGAGCCCGGTAGTCCTTTCCCCGCCACACCGCCCGGCCCTCCCAGCACAGCCCTCGCCTCTGCTGCACCGACCGCCTCCCCAGCACGCAGCAAGTGAAGCCCCAGCCCTCGGCACCGTGCCGCTGACCGGTGCCCACCAACGCTCGGCTTTGCCTACCTCTTCTCGCCTGGACACTTGCTGGGCGCGCAGCTTGAGCGTGGTCAGGTACTGCCTGTACTCGTTGAACTCCTTCAGAGTGCAGACCACCTCTGGAGAGAGGAGGGGAGAAACCCCCAGGAACAGTCAAGCCAGCAGACTGCCTTCCCCGAAAGAGCCCCAGCCCAGCCGAGGGGAGCTGCTCCTCTGCAGGAGGGGGATCCCTGCTCCCAGGGAACCGCTTCTATCAGCCCGATGACGTCCAAACCTACTCTGCCCTCACTGGTGACCAGGCCCTGTCTCTGCAGCCTCTGCAAGTTGTCTTTGCGCTTGTGATACTCCTGCAGATACGGGTCGTGCAGGCTGTTGTACTCTGTGCGCAGCAGGTGACAGTAGGGATCTCCCGGGTCGTAAAAGCCTGAGGGCCGTTGAAGCTGTAAGAACCATGTTCCAGAGCATGAACAGGGCAGGAGAGAGCAGCAGGGACGAACGCCCTCCCGAGCTCCTCACGCACACAGGGTGGCATTGCCAAACCCGTGAGGTGTAGCCTAATTCCTGGCTTACTTCCCACCCCGAGGAAACATCTCCCTACTTCGGAGACTCTCCAAGGGAGGAGAAGCCCTGTGCCTACATCCTCCTGTCTGGTGGCTATCCCCTCTTGCTGTAGGAAGACGAGGGGCTGTTTACTACGGGGGGGGAGAGAGTTGTACCCACTGCTGCACCTGTGAGGAGCTCAGCGGAAATGCTGCCTACAGCCATGTCTTCTCCTCTGGCAATTCACTCTGATTGCACCAATGGGCCTGTGCTCCCCAGAGGTGCCAGGCTGTCCTTGTGGAAAGGTAAAGGGAGTTTGAAGACCTGACAGCAACGCTCTTCTCCACCCAGCTCTGGGCAGCTCTGCTATGGGCAGCTCTCCTTTCTCTCGGCACCACGGCGCCAGGAGCTTCCCTCGACTCCCCAGCCCCGTCCGATTGAAGGGCTGCAGCCCCCGCCGTAGCGCAGGTGGCCACAAGGACTTCTCCGAATGATGGGGACACCATAAAAGGGGAGAGCTTTTCTACCCTTTCCTGCTGCCTTTACCTTTTCCCCCAGCTTTGCTCAGTACTTTGCCTACTCGCTACCCTGAGCCAACATTTCATCAAATGTTGATGAAATGCTGTCCTTTGTGGGAACTTTGCTCATTATAACGTACCAAAACACACCTCCATCCCAGAGGCTACCCGCCTCCAAGGTGCGACCACTCCTCGTTGAGTACACCAATCATAATAAAAGTATTCATGACTCAGGTCACTCAAACTCCACTTTGAAGATAAAAAATAGTATAAAAATAGCCCGAGAGAGGGGGGATATCAGGGAAGTCACCATCGTGAACAAGGCGAGGAGGACTCCATCACCGACTTCCGGGATCAGTCGACAGGCTGAGCCTTCCTTCCCCCCCACAGGGACGCCTTTGGTAAGACTTGGACTATACCGAGTGCTTCCTCGGGAAACTTAGAAATCTCTCTAGAGAATCTCTCTCCTACAGTTGTAGCCAGGCTGTACTGTTTATAACTTTGTCGCGCGTTTTGTATATTGAACAACACCTTTCTTTGCACGTGCTTTGCAGACAGTGTGTTTATCACCGGCAATCCTAAGAACCTATAGATGTGTTGTTTAAATAAACTGCACTGTTTAAGCAGCTAGTCGTTCCGGTTTCTCACTGAACGCGACCAAAGACTCGAGAGTGGCCGTGCTAGTTCATGAGCACGACTAGACTGAAGGTGCAGTCCACTATTAGTGTTTCCAAATCGTAAGAGTTTAATACATATTAAACGCGACTGGACTGCTAGTGGCAAATTGGGCATCACTCAGAACTTAAACCTGGCCGCACCTAGCCTCCCACCTCAGTGAGGAGTGTTAGAACACAAGGGGGTCTATTTTCTGCCAAAACCGCTTTGCCCCTTTCACGCAACACTCCCATATCAAAGGAGCCAACCTGCTGCGAGCTGCTCTGTCACACCTACAGAGGATACAGAGCTAAACCAGCTTTCAGCTACCTTTTTGCCCAAGCAATTCAGTTTTAGACTTTTGGCTTCAGCAGTCCCCGGTCTGGCCCCTCTTTCAGCCTCCTCCAGGGACCCAAGAGTGGCCGCCGATGCGCTGAGGGTGAGGATGCTCATCAAGGCTGGCAGCTGGGAAAGCGGAGCAGGGAAGTATTGCCATCTGTCATCGAATTTAAAGTTAACCATGGCTCTGTAGTTAATCAAGTTTTATGTACTGGCTCCATAGTGTGGTGGTGCAGCTCCCCACCCCCGCCATCCTTCAGGCCACTCGGTACTTGGCGTGATCTCCCTCCCAGCCTGGGCCGCAGAACGTGACACAATGGTGTAACATGAAAGAGAAGGTAGAGAGCCACAGAGCAGAGCACAGTAGTGTGCCCAGTCCCCACGGCTGCTACTGTTTGAAGATGATAACCTTAACGGATCGCTCCTGACACCGTATGGATCGTGGCCACAGGGCGGGGAGTACCAGGACCCTGAAGGCCTACCAAGCTCTGGGGGTGCGTAACCATCGTCCGAGTCGGGCCGGAGTGGAAAAGTACCTGACAAAAGTCAATTGTCTCAGATCCTGTAAGTAGGGATTCTAGTAAAGACCCTTTGAGCTCTTCTGGATCGCAGCGGGCTGTGGCCAGTAACCGCCCTGAGTTGAGGTACCTCTCAGGCTGACGCCTCGAGGCCGGGGCAGGAGAAGACCCTTCTCAAACCTCAACTGTCACCCGTTGAGGAACGCCGAGGCATCGTGAGTATTTACCCTAAATCTGAGAAAGGGAAATTTTAGCTATAGGCTAGTCTCTCTCTCTCTCACCCACCTCTCCACCTGTATGCAGTGAGATACACATTAGCTGTATGGCTGGGGATGCTCTTGTGTCCACCCATGCGTGTGCAGGACCTAAAAGCGGCACCTTTTGGCTCACTGGCATTGCCTGCTATTAAGAAATTCCCGATGGCAGACCTGTACGTGTGTGTGCTTAGATATTATTCAATTATTTTGTTTGCTCACTTTGTGAATCCCTAAGTCAGTTAATGGTTAAATGCTGCTAAAATTCAACCTCTCAATCTACCTTACATCATTAATAACTTTTGCTAAATCATAACCGTGTCAAGTATTTTCATCCGCGACACAATAGTTAAGGATGACTGTAGGTAGTTGCTAAGGAGAGGATCAAAGGGAATTGTTTGAAGGAACATCTGTAGCCTAATTATTTGGTCTACCTGGGACACTAAGACCTTAACTGAACATCTAATCAAGATGTTTCTCCCAACAACGCCACTTTGGCAGTGAATACCCAAGTCCAGGCGTCCTTGACGGAACCGTCTTCACGATAATACTAAAAAACACAGCCACAGGCCAAGAAGCCCCTTGCCCAGGTGAAGACCCTTCCTCCAGGCAGGAGCAGTGATTGAAGATATGAGACTGGTGTGTAAATTCCTGAGCAGCCCTTGTAACTGGGAGTGTACTGCCTTGTGACTTTGGTGTCTAAATACACGGAGGAAACCGGCATGGGCTGTGCTTGATGTGTGGGGATCCACCAAGCACCGGGGCCTGAATAAAATGCAGAGTCTGCATCAGTGGACAAGGGAAGAGCTACGGATATCACCTATCTGGACCCCTGCAAGGCCTTTGACACGGTTCCCCACAACACCCTTCTCTCTAAGTTGGAGAGATACGCATTTGATGGGCGGACTGTTCAGTGGGTAAGGAACTGGCTGGGTGGTCGCATCCAGAGGGTGGTGGTCAATGGCTCGATGTCCAGATGGAGAGGAGTGACAAGCGGTGTCCCTCAGGGATCCGTACTGGGACCAGTGCTGTTTAATATCTTCATCAATGATTTAGACAGTGGGATCAAGTGCACCCTCAGCAAGTTTGCAGGTGACACCAAGCTGAGTGGTGCAGTCGACATGCCAGAGGGACGGGTTGTCATCCAGAGGGACCTGGACAAGCCAGAGAGGTGGGCCTGAGCGAACCTCATGAAATTCAAGAAGGCCGAGTGCAAGGTCCTGCACTTGGGTCGGGACAATCCTCCTCATCAATACAGGCTGGGGGTTGATGTGATAGAGCAGCCCTGTGGAAAAGGACTTGGGGGTGCTGGTTGATGAAAAGCTGAACGTGAGCCAACGATGTGCACTTGCAGCCCAGAAGGCCAATCGCATCCTGGGCTGCATCAAAAGAAGTGTGGCCAGCAGGTCGAGAGAGGTGATTCTCCCCCTCTACTCTGCTCTTGTGAGACCTCACCTGGAGTACTGCCATTTAACCACAAAATTTAACACACCAAATGAGCATTTAATTTCTACTCGGGGCTTTCATCAGGAAGTGAAAATCTAATCATGGCTTTTCAAAGCATCTTATCAAAACTGGGGATCCCTCCCGCAACAGAGAACATGAATTTGGCTGAGCCCAGCCTAAACAGAACCCAGCAGCCGCGCAGTGCTGGGAAAGGTCTTGCGCATCCCCATGCACTTCTCCTGGTCGATGAAGAGCGAGTTGGCTTTGACGGCCAGGTCATGCTGCAAGATCGACTTGGCACGAGCCAGCATTTGCAGGGTGTCCTCGGTGTCTCTCAGACGCTGCTGAAGGCTCTGGACCGTCTCATCGATTTCATGGACCTCGTTGACAAGGCTGGAAAACAGCAAGGAACCCTCGTTAACGGTCCCATCACGTGGGTGGTTTCGAGCCTGGTCCTGCTGAAGGGCGCCTTGGGTACAGGATTTCCCCCTTCAGCACGCTCAGACTAACTCGGACCCCCCGTTTCTGGCAGATGCATGGGAAAGCTGAGGGCAGAGCTCCTCCAGACCTCAGCGGGGAGGCATGGCTATGTCTGCGCAAAGGCTTTGGCAACGCGCAGGCACGTCTCCCAGAGCAGCTCGTGCCACCGAGAAGAGGGATGAGCAGCTGTGGTGTCCTGTTCCCCTTTGGTTTTGCAGGTTTGTTGGGTCCCCCTCCTGGATTCCCCTGTGCAGGGGTCCTGCCCACACCCACGGATGCACACACAGCGAAACAGGACAGCTGGGAGAGGCAAAAATTGAATGGGAAACAAGCGGAGGATGGAGAAAACAACGGTGTGCGAGATGCTAAACAGGCTCTGGGGCTGGGTTTCACTTGCTTCTAAAAGGCTCCATCTGGAGTCTTGCCCAGCAGGCTCCCCGGAGGAGGTGTGAAGTTTGGGGTGCCTCACAGGAGGTGCTGCTGGGCCCTCAGGGCAGCCTGCTCCTCCACAGCCCCTCGGGGTGCAATCCCACAGAGCTCACAATGTCCTTGAAAGGGTTTGTCCCCAGGGGAGGTGAGGACAGCCCTTACTCCTTCTCCAGAGGGTGCACCCTTCCTGGAGGTTCCCCAAAAGGAAGGACCTAAGTGCTCTCAGCGCAAGCCTCTTGGAGAGTAAAGGCTTATCCTAAAAAACTGAGTACATCCAACTGCCAGGAAGCAGGCAGGAGAGAAGATGAGGCTTATCCAAGTGGGAAAAATCCAGCCCCTCACGGGGTTGCATCAGGCTGCTCCCAGCCGTGGTGTACAGCCTCCTTTGTGGGTGCAGAGCTCTCCCAGCACCCAAAGGCTGGGATACCTGCTCATTCCTTTTGATGAGAGCAGAGCCCTTCTGGAAGGAGTATTTAGGAAAAACATCCCATGACTAGTTTTGTCATCCAGTGATGTTCCTGAGTGATACTACCCATGACTCCTCAAGGACCCTGCCGGCCCCGTGCTCCTGCCTTACCGGAGCTGGGCAGTGTCCCGGCACAGCTCCATGTTTGGTCTCCGTGTGCGCTCTTCCAGCCGGGTCTGAGCCACTTTGAACGGAGGTCCTTGGTCCCTCATGGCTTTTTTGATGGCTTCTATGTTCATCTCCATTTGGAAGATTTCCTGCAGTGTCTGCCGCAAAAAAGAAACACACGGATGAATGAAAAAATACCTTCTCAAGTGACAACATAATTTCCTTTTTCTCCTGTCCGTCTGCAGAAAAAACAAGCCTGTCTTTGCTGTTGCTGTCATGTCAGAGGAGGTGTTGGAGCAGTGATGGACGCAGTGAGTTACCAGCTTCCCAAAGCTACTGCTTGCAGAAACTGGTCATCCATCAGTAGCAACTCAGAGAGGGAAGGTTATTCATGCATGAAAAATTTTCATTTTTCACTGAAGGACGTGGCACCAGCCCGCAACGCTGCCAGCCCAGTCTCCACTCAGTGAATCAATACGGTGTGGAGCACTTTTCAGGAGGCTCTCCATGAGACCCACTGGTCCGAGCCAGGTGCCCGTCACTGCTCTCCACTTCCTCTGCTTGGCAGAGCAAGCACACGGATACCCGTGCAGCAACCACAGAGCACTGAGAGTGAAAGCACGTCCTTGGGGGAGAAGCAAGCCTGCGAACCCCCCGGCAGGCAGCCCAGCAGAGGCCCAGCAAAGACTCTCTGCAGGGCAGCCAGCGCTTCTGAAGTAACTCCCAGGAGATGCAATCAGCGGTGGCCTTTTCTGCTGGAAATCCCTGTGCTGCCAGGCTGCCAGCTAGGATGCGCTAGCAAAAGACAGGATCCCTTGAGATGAAATCACAGTGCCAGCTCCTCCTGCTCCAAGAAGAAAGTCCCCAGGACTTGGGGTTTCTAACAGAAAATGACGCTATAACCAGCTTCCTGCAGCCACCGTTCCTCTCCTTGGGCCAGGTCTGCGTGGAGGGTCCTGCTTCGGAGGTGTCCCTGGGAAGTGACAGTGTCACACCCAAAGGGAGGGGTTCAGGCTACCTTGGCCAGGTGGGTCTGAATCTTGCTCTTGGCGTCGGCTGTCTCGGCGATGCGGCTGGTGAAGGCGACGTTCACCCTGTTGAACTGGCACCGCATCTCGTTGGCTGTCACCTCCAGCAGGTTCCTGGTGTTGTCCCGCAGCTTGGCAGAGGCCGCCCGTTCGCTCTGGGAGCGGAGGATGTTGCCGTCTGTGAACTTGGCCCAGGACTCTGGCACCGAGATCCTGGGAGGAAGGAGAGGCCCCTGGTAAGCCCGTGCTGCTGAAGCTGGACGTGGGCAGGCAAGGACCCTGCCAGGGAGCAGCGTGGGTCAAATGTAGCTTTAATCTGGGCTTTTATTTTGATCATAGGTCGTGTTTTAACCCCAGCCAGCAGCTAGGACCATGCAGCCACTTGTGCAGTTCTCCCCCTTTCCTCCAGAAGGGCAAGGAGAAGAAGGAGAAGAGGAGGGGAAAGGGAAGGGAAAACTTTTGTGTGGAGATAAAAGACAGTTAAGTAGAAGAACAGTAGCAGAAAGGAAAAGAACAGCAACAATAGAATAAGAATGAGAATAATAATAATAATAATAATAATGAGCAGAGAGAAATGGGCTCTCTGAAGCCGGTGTCTCCAGGCAGGACGGACCTGCCTTTACAGTGGGCTGGGGACCAGCAGCTCCCTGCCAGGGAAAGGCACCGCACATCCCCGGGACAGCTTGCTGCTCGCGTGCCACCCAGCGTGCACTCACGTGGCATCGACCCGCTCCACCCCTCGGTAGTAGCTGATGCCGTGGGAGGTGTTCCTCAGGTGGTGGCACTTGTCATCGATGTGGTGGGCCGCCTGCTTGTTGGCCAGGTCTCTCTCCAGCTCGTGCTGGGCCACTCTGTTGGACCTTCAACATGCAAACAACAGCCATCGGTGGGGATGTACGGGTGGAATGGCTTCCTCCCCGTTCCACTTCCCCGCAGCTCCCGCCCGGGCAGCTCTGTCCTCCCATGAGCATCACCGCCCGCTTCCCATGGAGCCTGCATGGGTTTTACAGCTGCGGGGTGTGGGTAGAGGTCGGGGTCTGCTGGGGGTTCACATCCCAACTGCAAAGGCCCATCGGCCCTACGGCATGAGATAAGGAGCTTCTCCTTACGTGAGCTGGGCTTTTGTCTTATCCAGGTACTGCTGCATCCTCTCCTGGCACGACCTGATGACATCGATTTCCTAGGCAAAGGCAAAACATGTAATGATGTCATCTCTTTTATTAGACCAACTAAGAGGCTGCTGCGTGGGGGAACACCGTCCCCTGGCCCAGCAGGTTTTGGGGGTTGGAAGGGTTGAGCACCTCGCCAGCAGTAATGAGCCAGGTAGGGAACAAGGCTGCAAAGCCTCCTCGGGGCAGTTTACGTAAAAATAGCTTTCACACATGATGTGAGTTGCCAAGCTTACTGTGAAGAGCTGTTTCTCCGCGTCATCATGGACGAGGTCAATGCCCATCCTCTTCTCCCGCTGAAGCAAGCACTCCTGAGCGACCTGTTGGGGACATGCCATGACTGTTGGCTGCCGGGGCAGGGTTCTCTAGAGGGACGGGCCCCATCTCAAGATGGGAAGAAAAGGGAAGAAAAAAGTGCCCCGGGCAGCTGGTTTAGCTGACAATGAGCAGCCGAGCTGCAACATCAGCGTTAAAGCAACATGAGGGAGCACACGTGTCCCTGGTGCAACCGCAGCTGAATGCAGGGCCCTGTGTCAGCCTTGATGCTGACCTCGCCAGAGCCTTATAACAAGACGTGGGCTTGTGTCTCCCAAACCAGGATTTTGGATGAGCTGCTTATAAAAATAGTGGGTTCTGATGGGCTCAGAATGTGCTGATAGGAGATGCAGCAGATGGCAAGGGATTTGTTGATCACTAACTAATGGTCTCTTCCTAAAAGCTTTCTAGATGTTACGGAGCTGCAGTGAAACTTAACTGGACGTCTGAGTGGCTGCAGATGTTTCAGCAGTGGGCTACAGCTTGCAGGCCACTGCACAGGGTGCTTACCTGGAGAGGGGCCTCCGTCTCGGCCAAGGCTCTCTCCAGCCTTTTCTTCATGTCCGTGAGGGCGTTGGTCTCCCCGATCATCTCACCCAGCTCACGGCAGAGCTCCGATTTCCAAAATCCAATATCATTGGCACGAACTCCCAGGTTTTTGGTGCTTTCTCCTTGTGTCTTCTCTGTCTGCTGATATTTATCCTGAATCAGGCGGGAGGTATCAACTCTCAGACGCTCCGCGTTGTGCTGGCAAGTTTCTGACTCTCTGTAGTTGGTCAGGTTGGACCTGTGCCAGTCCTCAGGGGTGTACCGGGTGATGAAGGTTGTTCTGTTGGCAATGTCAGGAAGCTTCTTGCTGGCGGTCATCCCCTGGGAACTTTTGGAAAAGGGAGCCAAAGTTGGGTTGATGGCAGCTGGTTTGTAGTAGGTGCTGGGCATCCAGGGGAGGCCGGAGCTCTGAGGCAGCGGGTAGTAAGGAAAACGGGCCTTATAGCTTGAAGCCATGGCACTGATGGCAGGCAGAAACTTGCTAGGTGTTGATCGTGGATGGGCGTACGTTGCCGTTAAGGGAGATCGACCAGGCTGCATTCTTGAACACTGCTCTTCAGGTACGTGTCCTGCACAGAGGAGCAGAGAGAAGACAACCGCACTCAGTAAGCTCCTGCACTTGCCTTCCTTCTTACAGCAACACGTGCAACTTGGAACACAAACAGCGATGCACACAGCACCTACACATTGCCTGTGCAGACCTAAAACTCTTGAAAGCAAATCCCTTCTGACAGCGTCCCAAGCATTTGTATCTAGAGAAAGATCTGACTTTGTTGTTCATATCTCGCATCAGGTCTTGAAATGGGGAAAAAACCAAATCATGGCTGCTCAAGAGAGTGACAGATATTGTGCCCTCATTTTCCTTCAATCTGTCAGTCCCGTGAAACTGTAGCTGCTGATTCTCTGCTGTTCATCTGCTTCTTTTGGCTGGGTTTGGCATCTGCTGATCTTCTAGTACTCCACATGTCATTTTCTCTTTCAAAGTGCCATTACCAGCCCCAAGAGCTGCGCCCCTTTGGACACACAGCTGCTACCAGCCCAGCGCGATTTGTGGGTGAGGGACTCCATCCTCATCCCTCCATATTCACTTGCATTAAATGCTCAAGTGAGCAGTCTGCAGGTGAGCAGAGCTTTGCAGGACTATATCCAAATTTGAACACACACACACACACACACACCCCGTCCCCTCCCCCGGAATCTATTTCAGCCTCAAAAGAACAGCCATCTCTGTCTTGCAAAAGAAGAAAAATGTCCATGGCTCACCTGATGTAAAATCACTGCGCTTGGAAAGGAGATATCCCACCAAGTCCTTTCAGAGGGCTTTGTAAACACCAGCCTTGCAGTAGCCCTAGGAGGAATGGCCACACGTGAAGATTTTGATACCAAGAACTGTGGGTGCCATTGCTCTTTTCAGATTGAGGTTATCGGTCAGTTGTTATCAGAAACATAATGCAGAGGGCCACCAACTGCACCTAACACACCGAATGTGAGGACAAACACTCAGGAGGGTAAGTTATGCTCGGTGGGAAGCTCTTGTAAGGTTGCAAGTATCACCCACGGGCAGGAATAAGTCCCTGTGGCTGCCGTAGCCAGCTGGACGTGCCCTTCCCCTAACACCATCCCATCCCCACTGCTCCCAGCCTGGCTCAGAGCCCCAGTGGACATAAGATTAGGACATAAGATCCCTGGATGGGAGTGGGGTAGGACATAAAACTTGTGCTCAATCCTATTTGTAACAGCATGAAAGCCACTCCATTCCTTTAAAAACGGCATGTTTGCAGGGAATAAACCTGCCCATAACGGTTTGATGCATTCAGAAGAACACTGTCTCCAAATGCAGCTACTAAATAAATGAACAGCGAATGCAGGAGAATAACGGGTCCTTTAGTTAGGGCAAATCCCAGGAAAATCAGGATGAGTCAGAGGGCACAAGTGCACAGCCTGCAGCTGGGAAATCACGGAACTTTGAGGACTCCAGTTACAAGCCTTGCCCAGTTTTGGCCATGCTGGCATGGGCTGCCCCGGGGCCTGACTCGAGAGCAGCAGCAGAGCTGCGGGCACTGAGTCTCGCCCCTGGATCCAGCCTGGACGAAGAGGCTGTGCAACAGGCAGCGGGAAACTCACACCCTCCAAAGAAAGCTAAAAAGCTTTCACAATCACGACCCTGTGAGCCAGTTTGGCAGAACTGAGGGAGAAATGTCTGTGCTCAGGTCCAACAAAAACCACTGTGAGTGCCAGTTCCCTTTTGTTTAGGAAAGAGAGGAAAACCCCTTGGGAATGGACCACAGTCACCTTTCCCCGCATTTCCAGCTGAAGTAAAAGCCCCTGCATCCCCCTGGGGATAAGCCATCCCAGGGTGACACTTTCTGCCACCCCTGAACACAGACACACGATGGGAGCCCCGACCACCTACTTTGGGTACGTCTGGGCAACAGAAGAGGTACTGGGGAGCACTAGGAGAAATGCTTGCTTTTTCAGTCCTCCCCTCCCAGCCAAAGTACATACTCACCCTGAGCCTCCAGAGGCTTGTGGGTGCCCAGGGGGGCTGCTACTCACTGTGGTGCTCTTGGGTTCGGTGGCAGCACTGCCAGACACTGCAGCATCCCCAGTGCCGTCCGTGACACAGAACCAGGGCAGCGTTGCCAGGGGCACAGGGTGCTCAGTGACCTCACGCATCCTACTGCCTGCCCTGGACAACCTATTGGCCCTCGCTGTGCAACTCAGTGCACACTCTGGGCAACCTGGGCAACTTGATCCCACCCTGGACAGCCCCCGGTGCCATCAGTGGGCAACCCAGTACAGCCCTCGGGCATCCGCTCTGGCTAGCCTAAGGGGGTTTCTCTCCAATTTGGGAAAACACCCACCAGGTCTGCTGTGAGCACCTCTGTGGCCCACCGTATCCAGAGGAAATGTTTGCATTTGCTTCACCTTACCGCGTTAGATTAACTGTGAGCCCTGTGGATGGCTCATCAAATACTCAGCGCATACATCTGTCTTCTCATTGCCTTTCTCAGCTTCCTCTCCTTTTCCCAGCTCCTGCGCTCTGTGCACACGCTCACATGGAGCTGGCCTCCATGAGAAAGCCATGACTCTGCTGCCAAACATCTGCCATTCAAGGGAACTCCAACTCTTTCATGTAGACACACGATTGATTTCACTTTAAAAGACATGTCTTCCTTTAGCCAGGTGAAGAATCAACTTCATCAAACCGAAATGAAAAGTTCAGCACACACGTTGCTTTTCTATAGCTAAACCAGAGAAAATAATTGCAATTAAAGCAAGCCGACCTCTGCCCCTCCGCAGGACACGCACACCCCCTCGGACCAGCCCTGCTCTCTGCTCCTTGCACGCTCCCAGCTCCATCTACGCCCGCTCTCACTCCCTGCCCGGAGCCAACTGTGTTGAGGTGAATCACTGCATGACCAGGGACACCACTAATTGTTGCAGCAACCACACCCTTTTTGAAGTAGTTGCTAAATCCAGCAATAATCGTTAGATAATATTGTAAATGGCCCACGGGTGCTCTGCAGAGCACACAGAGCAGGACTTCCAGGGCAAGCACCCATGAGCACCCTGATGCAGAGAGACAGCAGGGGACACCAAAATGGATGAAGCTTTGGTCCCACCAGAGCATCCGGAGCAGCTTTTCAGGTGAAGGGCTCGTGACGTACCTAAAAGCTACAAAGTCGAGGAGAACTGGCCTGGGTAAAACAGGCAAATTCACACGCTCAGTGACCCTCAAGCAAGAAGTTATCAACTGCACACAGTAGTAAGTGGTCCCCAAATCCCTCGTGCTCTGGGTACCACACCAAAGTAAGTAGGCTATTTACATCATCCCCACTTCTTCAAGTAATTAAACTGGGTTCCCTAATTGTGACTACAACTCCAAGCACCGCAAATTTACTAAAACGACAAAACTACCATTCCTGGTTGTGCTGGGGCATATCCAGTTCTGACGGACACCTGAGAACACAGTTTGTCCCAAAGCCTTGAGAATTTTAGCTCAGAATCAGAAAAGGAAAACCAGGGTGAAACCGTGAGGCTGATGTTAAGCAGGGGGGCCAATTTCCCACACGTCACCCAAGTTTGCCTCGTTGACTAAACTGCAGTTTCAGGAGATACATTCAGATACCCGAGTACAAAAATATCCTGCCAAAAGCTGTCCATCTTTCTGTCACAGCTCTACATTCTGGCTGTCTGTTAATCCAGCATTCCTCTGGATCATAAGCTGCCCGTCTGAAAATACCCAGATCCAGGTCTTTTACAGCAGCCGTCATGAGTCTACACGGACCCACAACATTGCCCAGTCGCAGCAGTTTTACGCCGCTTTTGAATATTCCTCTCTCTCCTGTCAACACCGTACCTGCCCAAACGGGATCCAGTGTCTAGTCAATAGTGGAATCATTTCCAAAAGTCACAGGAATTGATGGAGGATTAAAAGAAAATTAAGCTGTGTGTGGTGCATCCCGTGCTGTCACGCCAAAGGACAAGGATGCTCACAGGCAGCGCAGGCTCCCGTCTGGCCCAGGGCTACTTGAAGGCTTCAAAGAGGCTACAAGACCTGATCTACAGCAGGCTGCATCTGGCCAGGAAACACAGGAGACTTTCCCGGGTTTTCCTGGGCTTCCTGCATTCTGGTGAAAATGATGAGTTGTCCATAAAGCATGGAGGGCCAAGGAGTCTGGAGGTGAGGCCTGGGCTGCTTTGAGCTCTGCACGTGGCCAGTGGAAAAAGATGGTTATGGCCACGATTGAGCCCCCGGCTGCCAGAGCAGAGGCTGGGACTGGCTGGAGGAGGGCGGGGGGGTTGGGCACCAAAATTGGAGGAGAGGGAGAAGGAGAGGAGGCTGAGCAGACTGTCAAGGAGAAAGAGCCAGCTTTGGAGATGGGCAGCCCCGGGAGATCATCTGGGGCTCCCCCTTCCTCTGCCAACAGCCCCCCAAAGAGCTTGTGTCCTTTTCCCAAGCTTGGAGAAGCTCCAGTGTTTGTGCCGTCTCCTCCACAGCCCCGAGCAGCACCTGGAAGCGCCACCATCCTGCTGGTTGGACTTCTAGAACACCAAGTCTGCTGGCAGGCACCTCTCTCTCATGTTCCACCTGATTTATATCCTTGGAATACTGTGGAGTTTTGGGACTGGTTGTTGGAGCAGTTTGGAGAGTGCAGTTTGTTGTTTGTGTGCAGTGTCTTAGGGCAAAGTGAGGCTTGTCAAAGGGGCAGGTGTCTATGTGTTTTTCCAAGGGCCTTGCTGTGCCCAAGTGAAATTGGGAGGATTCCCTGCGCAGGCTGCTCTGCCCCGACTGCCTGTCTCCCTGGGCTCCATTCCATCCACCCCTCTAGATGTTAGAAAGTAAGACAGCTTCCATCCCATTTTACTTTTTCCTTGAAATCCAAGAGAAAAAAGATGGCTAATGTATGTGTAACCATATGTTACAGATATGTATGTGTAACCATGCATGGATACAAATTGCCCTTGAGTACCTTTGAGGTGACAGCGATTCTACTTCCTTGCCCTTGTGAAATGAGGAAAGTTTTTTGTGCTTTGTCCGAGTGTGCTTGGGTCACAGTTTCACCAACTAAGGATGGCGACAAGCTTGTGATTGGTGTGGGAGGAAGTTCTTGTTTCTTGATTGCTCTGCTCTGTGGAAAACTTGTTTCGCAATCCTTCACATGGTGGAAACATTAAACTTGCTGGGAAAACCTGGGAGGTGGAAATGTATGTTTGGCTGAAATCTCTTCCTGGAGGCACGTGTTCATGTGCATGTAGCGTTTTTAAGGTGAAAGTGCCAGGGAAATGCTGCTTTTCAAAGGTCTTTGTGTGATGGGAAGTGGCAGTCCCTGTGCAGGTTAAGCTGCCCCGTGCTCCCTTTGGAACTCCCTGTCCTAATCTCTCTCCCTCTCAGCACCATTACCGATGGTTCTATTTGCTCAGTTTGTGTGCGTCTGGAGGAGAAACGTTTCCTTTTTGAGGCCAGGCACGTGATCCGAATAGGCTGCTCATTTCTGACTGTGCCTAAGGATTGAGTTTGTCAATGAAGAAAGCGAGAGGCTTGCTGTGATTGTTGCTCTGCATGACTTCCTTGCTACTTGTGCTCACAGACCCAGGAGAGCAGATTTTGTCTCTGAGGACTGAAGTTTAGAATTGCAGCTGCTTCTGTTTCTTCAGACAGTAGTTGCTCAGGAGTTCCTGTGCTCTTGTGCCGTAAGAAAATGCTGCTGTGGCTTTCCGGTTCCTCTCTCTTGAAAGGTTGTCCATGAGGAGTGGAACAGGGAGGAGTGTTTTTTGAAAGTCATCTAGAAGGGAACCAGAGCAAGAGGAGCAGTGTGGTGACTGGGTCCAGGCTGGCCACGGAAATGCAGTTGCCCTTTTGTGTACTGCCTTTTGACCAGGGAAGTGTGTACCTTGTGGCAATGAAGTGAACTGTTTTGTTCTTGTGTCTTGATTTTCAGCCTTGTGGGAGTTTGTCGTTCGTCGGAGAGCACCGGCACCTTTGCAAGCCCCAAAAGAGGCAGGTCTCATCAGAAGACCTCAGCAGACAGCCCACAAGCCCATGTATGGCGCGTTTTCCTGGAGACTGACTTGGATTCTGTACTTAGTTGCTTCTAACCCGACCTGTCCTTCTGACTGCGAGCAGACTGTAATGGTAAGGTGCTGAGACATCTCTGGCTAATTGTGCAGGTGCGTCACTGGTAGCCTTCTTTGAAAGGAGGTCTGGGAGAGGTGTCTGTGTGTGGGGTGAGTCTGCTTTTGGGGAGGGGAGAAGGTTTCTCTGCCTGCACAAGAGCAATGTCCCTGGCGCAAAGGGTGCGGGGGGAATGCCTAAGCACCACTCCTGCTGTGGATTATAGGGTCTCCTTGTCTTTGTCCCTAAAGTCTGTCTGTTTTTCAGGCTGTGAAATGAAACTCTCAAGTTCTGGGAGCTTTTTGTGCTCTTTCTTGATTGCAGAGCGGTGTTTTAGCTTGAGAGCTGTGTGCTCTCTGTCTGCTCTGCCTGAAAATGCACGTGAAAGGAGTCTGCCTGGTTTGTACGCCTATGGGTGAGGTGGCCAGCTGGCCCTTTCAGTGGGGTGGCTGGTCGTGGATGGGCAGAGTGATGGTCAGGGGGAATTCCTGCTGTTGGTATTTGCCCTGTATCTGCTTGTGTCCAGGGGTGGAGATGGTGATTTTCAGCCCCTCTCCTCGCCTCTTCCCCACAGCTGTGAAACAGAAAGCATAGAACGGTTGAGGTTGAAAAAGCAATGGAAGCTGATGGAGGCCAGCGGTTAGCCTGGCACTGCCGAGTCCACAACTAAAGCGTGTCCCTGAGCAGCACATCTCCAGGTCTTTGAAATGCCTGCCGGGATGGTGATGCAAGGCTTTCCCTGGGCAGGCTGTTCCAGTGCTTCTCAAGCCTTTTGGTGAGGAAATCTTTGCTACTAGCCCACCTAAAGCTGCCCTGGTGCAACTGGAGGCCGTTTTCTCTGTTGTCCTATCCCTGGTGACTTGGGAGAAGAGAAGCGAGAGCCAGCTGGCTCCAAGCTCCTCTCGGGCAGTTGTAGGGAGCAGCAAGGTCTCCTGCTGGTGCTGTGGGGCTGCCGGGCAGAAGAGGCCAGCCCCTCTCCCTCTCCTTTCCTCTTGCCAAGGCGTGAGGGCAGAGGAGATGTCCCCCCTTGGTGAGGGGCAGGGTCTAGGGGAAAGGGAAAGCAGGGCTGCTCAGCGGCTTGAGAGCCTTCTGATCTTGCTGCTGAGCCTGCCGCGGGGCGGTGTGGATGGCCCACTTACAGGCTTGGCATGTGCAAATACTCCGAAGTGAATGGTAGCAGGTGATAACATGGCCAAAGGCAAGAGGTTTCTGTCAACTGTAAAACAAATCTGTGAAGAGTCTTAGGATCGCTTTGATGGAATCAAGAGTTGTAATAGGGGGTCCTTTTGCCACGTTCTCCCACGGCATCCTCCTAAGGAAACTTAGGAAGTGTGGGTTAGATGAACGGACAGTGGGGTGGCTTGAAAACTGGTTGAAAGCTAGAGCTCGGAGGGTCGCGATTAGGGGCCCAGAGTCTAGTTGGAGGTCAGCGAGAAGTGGTGTTCCCCAGGGGTCAGTAGTGGGCGCAGTCCTGTTCAATCTCTTCCTCAATGACCTGGAGGAAGGGCTAGAGTGCAGCCTCAGCAAGTTTGGTGATGATCCAAAAGTGGGAGGGGTGTGTGACAGAGCAGAAGGCTGTGGCGCCATCCAGCGAGCCCTGGACAGGCTGGAGAGCTGGGCGGAGAGAAACGTTCTGAAACTGAAGAAGGGCAAGTGTAGGGTGCTGTCCCTGGGGAGGGCTAAGCCCCCGTACGAGTAGAGGTTAGGGGCCGAGCTGCTGGAGAGCAGCTGTGTGGAAAGAGACGTGGGAGTCCTGGTGGACAACAGGATGAGCGTGAGGCAGCAATGTGCCCTTGTGTCCAAGAAGGCGGATGGCATGCTGGGGTGCATCCAGAAGAGCGTGGCAAGCAGATGGCGGGAGGTCATGCTCCCCCTCTACTCTGCCCTGGTGAGGCCGCATCTGGGGTGGTGTGTCCAGTTCTGGGCTCGCCGGTTGCAGAAGGACAGGGAACCGCTGGAGAGGGTACAGCAAAGGGCTACAAAGTTGATGAGGAGACTGGACCGTGTCTCTTAGAAGAAAGGCTGAGGGATTTGTGTCTTTTTAGTCTGGAAAAAAGACGACTGAGGGGGCATCTTTTCAATGCTTCCAAATACTTGAAGGGTGTGGGTGGTCAGGAGGATGGGGCCTGGCTCTTTTGAGTGGTGCCCAGTGAGAGGACAAGGGGTCACGGGCAGAGGCTTGAGCACAGGAAGTTCCATGTAAACATGAGGAGGAAGTTCTTTACTTTGAGGGTGTCAGAGCACTGGAAGAGGCTGCCCAGGGAGGTGGTGGAGCCTCCTTGTCTGGAGACCCTCAAAACCCGCCTGGACGTGTTCCTGTGCAAGCTGCTCTAGTTGAACGTGCTTTGGCAGGGAGGTTGGACTAGCTGATCTCCAGAGGTCCCTTCCAAGCTTTATCCTTCTGTGAATGTGTGGGACGAGGAGGGGGCTGGAGGCCACGGGTGATGAGGGGAGCTGGAGGGTGGTCCCCGTCTCCAAGGGACAGCCTTTCTCCTGGGCAAGCATGATGGGAGAGCGCAGCAAGCCCCAGGCCCAGGGAAGGGGCCCTCAGCGCCATGGACCCTCATCCTTCTGCCAACCTTTGGGCACGTTTCAGGCCACAGGCCCCCCATGCCCCAACCTGCCGTATTTGGCCACAGGCATGAGTCACAATCGACATCACAGTGGCCTCCTGATGTCACCAGCCACCTCACTGCCTGTTGCTGGGGAGCTATAAAAGCAGGGGCCTATGCAGGTGGCCCCCAGTTTGCTGAGCTTCCTGGCCCTCCCATGGCTGGAAGGAAGAGGAGCAAGGCGGCTGGCTGCCCACCTTGGCGTGGGACGCCCCAGAGCTGCGTCCTGCAAGTGTGGAGGAGGAAGGCACCTGCCAGGAGCAGGAAGCGCAATCAGCGCAGGAGGAGGAGGAGGAACAACAAGATCAGGCCTGATGGCATGAGCCCCATCCTTCTGGCTTCTGCCATCCACGGCATGCAGTGCCTGGCTTTAGGCCCAGCAGGTAACGGGGTGCAGCCCGAGCGCGTCTGCTTGCCGGGGAATGGTGTGAGAGCCAGGCATGGGCATCACCTGGCAGCATTGAAGAACAATGCGCAGGCCACGCGTGTCAATCCACCAAGGCGTGGCGTGTGGCTAACGTCTGCCAATACAGCAGGGAGCAGCGTGGTGCCCGTGGCAGTGGCTCGACCTCAAGATCTAGAAGAACCCATGGAGGTGGACTAACCTGGAGACATGGAGGAACCCATGGAAGTGGATGGAGCTGCAGAGGGATGATGTGGCACGACAGCAGCACACCCTGGCTCCTTCCATGAGATGGCACCAACGGCCTCGCGGGAGCCGCCGGGCCAGCTCCCTACGGGCAGCCAAGCCTCTGCACCAAACTTAGGTGGGAGAAGAAAAACTCTATGGCCATCCTGCAGGGTCGCCTGCAACATCTCCCACCAATAAACCCTTCTTTTGTTGATAGTCCAGGGTTGCATGGGCCCTTCTTTCCCAGCCCTCAGGAAGTGGTGCCACCTCTTCTGCATGGGTAGATGCTGGCACCCCGTCCTGGTAGAGGTGGCTGACGAGGAGCTTGGCGGGGATGCTTTGGAGGAAGTTGTGCGATGGCAAGGGCTCCTGCTTTTTCTTGCGTTTGTTATTGGCTTTTTAACTGGCTTTGATTGTTTTTGTTTGGTTTTCGTTGGGTTTTGAGTGGTTTCTTGGCCAGCCTTGCCCAAACTTCTCTGTGTCAGTGCGGAACTCTTGTGCTTGCGCAAAGGAAGAGCTGTGTGTGCATCTTGAATGTTTCCAGGGCTGGGGCATCTTTGGTGCCCTGTTGCTATTGTGTGGGCACAGCCAGGGTGGGTCTGGCTTCTTCTTCAGCCACCCATTGGTTAGCTGAGGCGAGGGCTAGCTGAGGACAGCCACCCGCCACTGGCTTTCTCATCCTCAGGGTGAAACAATGCCAAGTCCAGGCCCCAATAACCTGGGTGGCGCTGCAGGGGAGTCCAAGAGGCTGTGGTGGTCTGCAGTGGTCTGTGAGGGTCTCCAGTGGTCTCCAAGAGTGTCTGGAGGTCTCTGGCGGTCTCCAGCGATGTCTGGTGGTCTCTGGTGGTGTCCGATGGACTCTGGCGGTTTCCAGCGGACTCCAGTGGTCTCCAGTGCGAGACCACCGCAGACCACCGGACAGCACCAGTGTCGGGTCATCTCCGGTGGTCTGCGACGGTGTGAGGCACTCTCTATCCATCTCCAGCCATCTCCAAGGGACTGCTGCTGGCACTATGGGGCTGCTGGCCTGAAGATGGCAGCCCCTCTCCTCGCCTCTTCCCCACAGCTGTGAAACAGAAAGCATAGAACGGTTGAGGTTGAAAAAGCAATGGAAGCTGATGGAGGCCAGCGGTTAGCCTGGCACTGCCGAGTCCACAACTAAAGCGTGTCCCTGAGCAGCACATCTCCAGGTCTTTGAAATGCCTGCTGGGATGGTGATGCAAGGCTTTCCCTGGGCAGGCTGTTCCAGTGCTTCTCAAGCCTTTTGGTGAGGAAATCTTTGCTACTAGCCCATCTAAAGCTGCCCTGGTGCAACTGGAGGCCGTTTTCTCTGTTGTCCTATCCCTGGTGACTTGGGAGAAGAGAAGCGAGAGCCAGCTGGCTCCAAGCTCCTCTCGGGCAGTTGTAGGGAGCAGCAAGGTCTCCTGCTGGTGCTGTGGGGCTGCCGGGCAGAAGAGGCCAGCCCCTCTCCCTCTCCTTTCCTCTTGCCAAGGCGTGAGGGCAGAGGAGATGTCCCCCCTTGGTGAGGGGCAGGGTCTAGGGGAAAGGGAAAGCAGGGCTGCTCAGTGGCTTGAGAGCCTTCTGATCTTGCTGCTGAGCCTGCCGCGTGGCGGTGTGGATGGCCCACTTACAGGCTTGGCATGTGCAAATACTCTGAAGTGAATGGTAGCAGGTGATAACATGGCCAAAGGCAAGAGGTTTCTGTCAACTGTAAAACAAATCTGTGAAGAGTCTTAGGATCGCTTTGATGGAATCAAGAGTTGTAATAGGGGGTCCTTTTGCCACGTTCTCCCACGGCATCCTCCTAAGGAAACTTAGGAAGTGTGGGTTAGATGAACGGACAGTGGGGTGGCTTGAAAACTGGTTGAAAGCTAGAGCTCGGAGGGTCGCGATTAGGGGCCCAGAGTCTAGTTGGAGGTCAGCGAGAAGTGGTGTTCCCCAGGGGTCAGTAGTGGGCGCAGTCCTGTTCAATCTCTTCCTCAATGACCTGGAGGAAGGGCTAGAGTGCAGCCTCAGCAAGTTTGGTGATGATCCAAAAGTGGGAGGGGTGTGTGACAGAGCAGAAGGCTGTGGCGCCATCCAGCGAGCCCTGGACAGGCTGGAGAGCTGGGCGGAGAGAAACGTTCTGAAACTGAAGAAGGGCAAGTGTAGGGTGCTGTCCCTGGGGAGGGCTAAGCCCCCGTACGAGTAGAGGTTAGGGGCCGAGCTGCTGGAGAGCAGCTGTGTGGAAAGAGACGTGGGAGTCCTGGTGGACAACAGGATGAGCGTGAGGCAGCAATGTGCCCTTGTGTCCAAGAAGGCGGATGGCATGCTGGGGTGCATCCAGAAGAGCGTGGCAAGCAGATGGCGGGAGGTCATGCTCCCCCTCTACTCTGCCCTGGTGAGGCCGCATCTGGGGTGGTGTGTCCAGTTCTGGGCTCGCCGGTTGCAGAAGGACAGGGAACCGCTGGAGAGGGTACAGCAAAGGGCTACAAAGTTGATGAGGAGACTGGACCGTGTCTCTTAGAAGAAAGGCTGAGGGATTTGTGTCTTTTTAGTCTGGAAAAAAGACGACTGAGGGGGCATCTTTTCAATGCTTCCAAATACTTGAAGGGTGTGGGTGGTCAGGAGGATGGGGCCTGGCTCTTTTGAGTGGTGCCCAGTGAGAGGACAAGGGGTCACGGGCAGAGGCTTGAGCACAGGAAGTTCCATGTAAACATGAGGAGGAAGTTCTTTACTTTGAGGGTGTCAGAGCACTGGAAGAGGCTGCCCAGGGAGGTGGTGGAGCCTCCTTGTCTGGAGACCCTCAAAACCCGCCTGGACGTGTTCCTGTGCAAGCTGCTCTAGTTGAACGTGCTTTGGCAGGGAGGTTGGACTAGCTGATCTCCAGAGGTCCCTTCCAAGCTTTATCCTTCTGTGAATGTGTGGGACGAGGAGGGGGCTGGAGGCCACGGGTGATGAGGGGAGCTGGAGGGTGGTCCCCGTCTCCAAGGGACAGCCTTTCTCCTGGGCAAGCATGATGGGAGAGCGCAGCAAGCCCCAGGCCCAGGGAAGGGGCCCTCAGCGCCATGGACCCTCATCCTTCTGCCAACCTTTGGGCACGTTTCAGGCCACAGGCCCCCCATGCCCCAACCTGCCGTATTTGGCCACAGGCATGAGTCACAATCGACATCACAGTGGCCTCCTGATGTCACCAGCCACCTCACTGCCTGTTGCTGGGGAGCTATAAAAGCAGGGGCCTATGCAGGTGGCCCCCAGTTTGCTGAGCTTCCTGGCCCTCCCATGGCTGGAAGGAAGAGGAGCAAGGCGGCTGGCTGCCCACCTTGGCGTGGGACGCCCCAGAGCTGCGTCCTGCAAGTGTGGAGGAGGAAGGCACCTGCCAGGAGCAGGAAGCGCAATCAGCGCAGGAGGAGGAGGAGGAACAACAAGATCAGGCCTGATGGCATGAGCCCCATCCTTCTGGCTTCTGCCATCCACGGCATGCAGTGCCTGGCTTTAGGCCCAGCAGGTAACGGGGTGCAGCCCGAGCGCGTCTGCTTGCCGGGGAATGGTGTGAGAGCCAGGCATGGGCATCACCTGGCAGCATTGAAGAACAATGCGCAGGCCACGCGTGTCAATCCACCAAGGCGTGGCGTGTGGCTAACGTCTGCCAATACAGCAGGGAGCAGCGTGGTGCCCGTGGCAGTGGCTCGACCTCAAGATCTAGAAGAACCCATGGAGGTGGACTAACCTGGAGACATGGAGGAACCCATGGAAGTGGATGGAGCTGCAGAGGGATGATGTGGCACGACAGCAGCACACCCTGGCTCCTTCCATGAGATGGCACCAACGGCCTCGCGGGAGCCGCCGGGCCAGCTCCCTACGGGCAGCCAAGCCTCTGCACCAAACTTAGGTGGGAGAAGAAAAACTCTATGGCCATCCTGCAGGGTCGCCTGCAACATCTCCCACCAATAAACCCTTCTTTTGTTGATAGTCCAGGGTTGCATGGGCCCTTCTTTCCCAGCCCTCAGGAAGTGGTGCCACCTCTTCTGCATGGGTAGATGCTGGCACCCCGTCCTGGTAGAGGTGGCTGACGAGGAGCTTGGCGGTGATGCTTTGGAGGAAGTTGTGCGATGGCAAGGGCTCCTGCTTTTTCTTGCGTTTGTTATTGGCTTTTTAACTGGCTTTGATTGTTTTTGTTTGGTTTTCGTTGGGTTTTGAGTGGTTTCTTGGCCAGCCTTGCCCAAACTTCTCTGTGTCAGTGCGGAACTCTTGTGCTTGCGCAAAGGAAGAGCTGTGTGTGCATCTTGAATGTTTCCAGGGCTGGGGCATCTTTGGTGCCCTGTTGCTATTGTGTGGGCACAGCCAGGGTGGGTCTGGCTTCTTCTTCAGCCACCCATTGGTTAGCTGAGGCGAGGGCTAGCTGAGGACAGCCACCCGCCACTGGCTTTCTCATCCTCAGGGTGAAACAATGCCAAGTCCAGGCCCCAATAACCTGGGTGGCGCTGCAGGGGAGTCCAAGAGGCTGTGGTGGTCTGCAGTGGTCTGTGAGGGTCTCCAGTGGTCTCCAAGAGTGTCTGGAGGTCTCTGGCGGTCTCCAGCGATGTCTGGTGGTCTCTGGTGGTGTCCGATGGACTCTGGCGGTTTCCAGCGGACTCCAGTGGTCTCCAGTGCGAGACCACCGCAGACCACCGGACAGCACCAGTGTCGGGTCATCTCCGGTGGTCTGCGACGGTGTGAGGCACTCTCTATCCATCTCCAGCCATCTCCAAGGGACTGCTGCTGGCACTATGGGGCTGCTGGCCTGAAGATGGCAGCCCCTCTCCTCGCCTCTTCCCCACAGCTGTGAAACAGAAAGCATAGAACGGTTGAGGTTGAAAAAGCAATGGAAGCTGATGGAGGCCAGCGGTTAGCCTGGCACTGCCGAGTCCACAACTAAAGCGTGTCCCTGAGCAGCACATCTCCAGGTCTTTGAAATGCCTGCTGGGATGGTGATGCAAGGCTTTCCCTGGGCAGGCTGTTCCAGTGCTTCTCAAGCCTTTTGGTGAGGAAATCTTTGCTACTAGCCCATCTAAAGCTGCCCTGGTGCAACTGGAGGCCGTTTTCTCTGTTGTCCTATCCCTGGTGACTTGGGAGAAGAGAAGCGAGAGCCAGCTGGCTCCAAGCTCCTCTCGGGCAGTTGTAGGGAGCAGCAAGGTCTCCTGCTGGTGCTGTGGGGCTGCCGGGCAGAAGAGGCCAGCCCCTCTCCCTCTCCTTTCCTCTTGCCAAGGCGTGAGGGCAGAGGAGATGTCCCCCCTTGGTGAGGGGCAGGGTCTAGGGGAAAGGGAAAGCAGGGCTGCTCAGTGGCTTGAGAGCCTTCTGATCTTGCTGCTGAGCCTGCCGCGTGGCGGTGTGGATGGCCCACTTACAGGCTTGGCATGTGCAAATACTCTGAAGTGAATGGTAGCAGGTGATAACATGGCCAAAGGCAAGAGGTTTCTGTCAACTGTAAAACAAATCTGTGAAGAGTCTTAGGATCGCTTTGATGGAATCAAGAGTTGTAATAGGGGGTCCTTTTGCCACGTTCTCCCACGGCATCCTCCTAAGGAAACTTAGGAAGTGTGGGTTAGATGAACGGACAGTGGGGTGGCTTGAAAACTGGTTGAAAGCTAGAGCTCGGAGGGTCGCGATTAGGGGCCCAGAGTCTAGTTGGAGGTCAGCGAGAAGTGGTGTTCCCCAGGGGTCAGTAGTGGGCGCAGTCCTGTTCAATCTCTTCCTCAATGACCTGGAGGAAGGGCTAGAGTGCAGCCTCAGCAAGTTTGGTGATGATCCAAAAGTGGGAGGGGTGTGTGACAGAGCAGAAGGCTGTGGCGCCATCCAGCGAGCCCTGGACAGGCTGGAGAGCTGGGCGGAGAGAAACGTTCTGAAACTGAAGAAGGGCAAGTGTAGGGTGCTGTCCCTGGGGAGGGCTAAGCCCCCGTACGAGTAGAGGTTAGGGGCCGAGCTGCTGGAGAGCAGCTGTGTGGAAAGAGACGTGGGAGTCCTGGTGGACAACAGGATGAGCGTGAGGCAGCAATGTGCCCTTGTGTCCAAGAAGGCGGATGGCATGCTGGGGTGCATCCAGAAGAGCGTGGCAAGCAGATGGCGGGAGGTCATGCTCCCCCTCTACTCTGCCCTGGTGAGGCCGCATCTGGGGTGGTGTGTCCAGTTCTGGGCTCGCCGGTTGCAGAAGGACAGGGAACCGCTGGAGAGGGTACAGCAAAGGGCTACAAAGTTGATGAGGAGACTGGACCGTGTCTCTTAGAAGAAAGGCTGAGGGATTTGTGTCTTTTTAGTCTGGAAAAAAGACGACTGAGGGGGCATCTTTTCAATGCTTCCAAATACTTGAAGGGTGTGGGTGGTCAGGAGGATGGGGCCTGGCTCTTTTGAGTGGTGCCCAGTGAGAGGACAAGGGGTCACGGGCAGAGGCTTGAGCACAGGAAGTTCCATGTAAACATGAGGAGGAAGTTCTTTACTTTGAGGGTGTCAGAGCACTGGAAGAGGCTGCCCAGGGAGGTGGTGGAGCCTCCTTGTCTGGAGACCCTCAAAACCCGCCTGGACGTGTTCCTGTGCAAGCTGCTCTAGTTGAACGTGCTTTGGCAGGGAGGTTGGACTAGCTGATCTCCAGAGGTCCCTTCCAAGCTTTCTCCTGCTGTGAATGTGTGGGACGAGGAGGGGGCTGGAGGCCACGGGTGATGAGGGGAGCTGGAGGGTGGTCCCCGTCTCCAAGGGACAGCCTTTCTCCTGGGCAAGCATGATGGGAGAGCGCAGCAAGCCCCAGGCCCAGGGAAGGGGCCCTCAGCGCCATGGACCCTCATCCTTCTGCCAACCTTTGGGCACGTTTCAGGCCACAGGCCCCCCATGCCCCAACCTGCCGTATTTGGCCACAGGCATGAGTCACAATCGACATCACAGTGGCCTCCTGATGTCACCAGCCACCTCACTGCCTGTTGCTGGGGAGCTATAAAAGCAGGGGCCTATGCAGGTGGCCCCCAGTTTGCTGAGCTTCCTGGCCCTCCCATGGCTGGAAGGAAGAGGAGCAAGGCGGCTGGCTGCCCACCTTGGCGTGGGACGCCCCAGAGCTGCGTCCTGCAAGTGTGGAGGAGGAAGGCACCTGCCAGGAGCAGGAAGCGCAATCAGCGCAGGAGGAGGAGGAGGAACAACAAGATCAGGCCTGATGGCATGAGCCCCATCCTTCTGGCTTCTGCCATCCACGGCATGCAGTGCCTGGCTTTAGGCCCAGCAGGTAACGGGGTGCAGCCCGAGCGCGTCTGCTTGCCGGGGAATGGTGTGAGAGCCAGGCATGGGCATCACCTGGCAGCATTGAAGAACAATGCGCAGGCCACGCGTGTCAATCCACCAAGGCGTGGCGTGTGGCTAACGTCTGCCAATACAGCAGGGAGCAGCGTGGTGCCCGTGGCAGTGGCTCGACCTCAAGATCTAGAAGAACCCATGGAGGTGGACTAACCTGGAGACATGGAGGAACCCATGGAAGTGGATGGAGCTGCAGAGGGATGATGTGGCACGACAGCAGCACACCCTGGCTCCTTCCATGAGATGGCACCAACGGCCTCGCGGGAGCCGCCGGGCCAGCTCCCTACGGGCAGCCAAGCCTCTGCACCAAACTTAGGTGGGAGAAGAAAAACTCTATGGCCATCCTGCAGGGTCGCCTGCAACATCTCCCACCAATAAACCCTTCTTTTGTTGATAGTCCAGGGTTGCATGGGCCCTTCTTTCCCAGCCCTCAGGAAGTGGTGCCACCTCTTCTGCATGGGTAGATGCTGGCACCCCGTCCTGGTAGAGGTGGCTGACGAGGAGCTTGGCGGTGATGCTTTGGAGGAAGTTGTGCGATGGCAAGGGCTCCTGCTTTTTCTTGGGTTTGTTATTGGCTTTTTAACTGGCTTTGATTGTTTTTGTTTGGTTTTCGTTGGGTTTTGAGTGGTTTCTTGGCCAGCCTTGCCCAAACTTCTCTGTGTCAGTGCGGAACTCTTGTGCTTGCGCAAAGGAAGAGCTGTGTGTGCATCTTGAATGTTTCCAGGGCTGGGGCATCTTTGGTGCCCTGTTGCTATTGTGTGGGCACAGCCAGGGTGGGTCTGGCTTCTTCTTCAGCCACCCATTGGTTAGCTGAGGCGAGGGCTAGCTGAGGACAGCCACCCGCCACTGGCTTTCTCATCCTCAGGGTGAAACAATGCCAAGTCCAGGCCCCAATAACCTGGGTGGCGCTGCAGGGGAGTCCAAGAGGCTGTGGTGGTCTGCAGTGGTCTGTGAGGGTCTCCAGTGGTCTCCAAGAGTGTCTGGAGGTCTCTGGCGGTCTCCAGCGATGTCTGGTGGTCTCTGGTGGTGTCCGATGGACTCTGGCGGTTTCCAGCGGACTCCAGTGGTCTCCAGTGCGAGACCACCGCAGACCACCGGACAGCACCAGTGTCGGGTCATCTCCGGTGGTCTGCGTCACTCTCTATCCATCTCCAGCCATCTCCAAGGGACTGCTGCTGGCACTATGGGGCTGCTGGCCTGAAGATGGCAGCCCCTCTCCTCGCCTCTTCCCCACAGCTGTGAAACAGAAAGCATAGAACGGTTGAGGTTGAAAAAGCAATGGAAGCTGATGGAGGCCAGCGGTTAGCCTGGCACTGCCGAGTCCACAACTAAAGCGTGTCCCTGAGCAGCACATCTCCAGGTCTTTGAAATGCCTGCTGGGATGGTGATGCAAGGCTTTCCCTGGGCAGGCTGTTCCAGTGCTTCTCAAGCCTTTTGGTGAGGAAATCTTTGCTACTAGCCCATCTAAAGCTGCCCTGGTGCAACTGGAGGCCGTTTTCTCTGTTGTCCTATCCCTGGTGACTTGGGAGAAGAGAAGCGAGAGCCAGCTGGCTCCAAGCTCCTCTCGGGCAGTTGTAGGGAGCAGCAAGGTCTCCTGCTGGTGCTGTGGGGCTGCCGGGCAGAAGAGGCCAGCCCCTCTCCCTCTCCTTTCCTCTTGCCAAGGCGTGAGGGCAGAGGAGATGTCCCCCCTTGGTGAGGGGCAGGGTCTAGGGGAAAGGGAAAGCAGGGCTGCTCAGCGGCTTGAGAGCCTTCTGATCTTGCTGCTGAGCCTGCCGCGTGGCGGTGTGGATGGCCCACTTACAGGCTTGGCATGTGCAAATACTCTGAAGTGAATGGTAGCAGGTGATAACATGGCCAAAGGCAAGAGGTTTCTGTCAACTGTAAAACAAATCTGTGAAGAGTCTTAGGATCGCTTTGATGGAATCAAGAGTTGTAATAGGGGGTCCTTTTGCCACGTTCTCCCACGGCATCCTCCTAAGGAAACTTAGGAAGTGTGGGTTAGATGAACGGACAGTGGGGTGGCTTGAAAACTGGTTGAAAGCTAGAGCTCGGAGGGTCGCGATTAGGGGCCCAGAGTCTAGTTGGAGGTCAGCGAGAAGTGGTGTTCCCCAGGGGTCAGTAGTGGGCGCAGTCCTGTTCAATCTCTTCCTCAATGACCTGGAGGAAGGGCTAGAGTGCAGCCTCAGCAAGTTTGGTGATGATCCAAAAGTGGGAGGGGTGTGTGACAGAGCAGAAGGCTGTGGCGCCATCCAGCGAGCCCTGGACAGGCTGGAGAGCTGGGCGGAGAGAAACGTTCTGAAATTGAAGAAGGGCAAGTGTAGGGTGCTGTCCCTGGGGAGGGCTAAGCCCCCGTACGAGTAGAGGTTAGGGGCCGAGCTGCTGGAGAGCAGCTGTGTGGAAAGAGACGTGGGAGTCCTGGTGGACAACAGGATGAGCGTGAGGCAGCAATGTGCCCTTGTGTCCAAGAAGGCAGATGGCATGCTGGGGTGCATCCAGAAGAGCGTGGCAAGCAGATGGCGGGAGGTCATGCTCCCCCTCTACTCTGCCCTGGTGAGGCCGCATCTGGGGTGGTGTGTCCAGTTCTGGGCTCGCCGGTTGCAGAAGGACAGGGAACCGCTGGAGAGGGTACAGCAAAGGGCTACAAAGTTGATGAGGAGACTGGACCGTGTCTCTTAGAAGAAAGGCTGAGGGATTTGTGTCTTTTTAGTCTGGAAAAAAGACGACTGAGGGGGCATCTTTTCAATGCTTCCAAATACTTGAAGGGTGTGGGTGGTCAGGAGGATGGGGCCTGGCTCTTTTGAGTGGTGCCCAGTGAGAGGACAAGGGGTCACGGGCAGAGGCTTGAGCACAGGAAGTTCCATGTAAACATGAGGAGGAAGTTCTTTACTTTGAGGGTGTCAGAGCACTGGAAGAGGCTGCCCAGGGAGGTGGTGGAGCCTCCTTGTCTGGAGACCCTCAAAACCCGCCTGGACGTGTTCCTGTGCAAGCTGCTCTAGTTGAACGTGCTTTGGCAGGGAGGTTGGACTAGCTGATCTCCAGAGGTCCCTTCCAAGCTTTATCCTTCTGTGAATGTGTGGGACGAGGAGGGGGCTGGAGGCCACGGGTGATGAGGGGAGCTGGAGGGTGGTCCCTGTCTCCAAGGGACAGCCTTTCTCCTGGGCAAGCATGATGGGAGAGCGCAGCAAGCCCCAGGCCCAGGGAAGGGGCCCTCAGCGCCATGGACCCTCATCCTTCTGCCAACCTTTGGGCACGTTTCAGGCCACAGGCCCCCCATGCCCCAACCTGCCGTATTTGGCCACAGGCATGAGTCACAATCGACATCACAGTGGCCTCCTGATGTCACCAGCCACCTCACTGCCTGTTGCTGGGGAGCTATAAAAGCAGGGGCCTATGCAGGTGGCCCCCAGTTTGCTGAGCTTCCTGGCCCTCCCATGGCTGGAAGGAAGAGGAGCAAGGCGGCTGGCTGCCCACCTTGGCGTGGGACGCCCCAGAGCTGCGTCCTGCAAGTGTGGAGGAGGAAGGCACCTGCCAGGAGCAGGAAGCGCAATCAGCGCAGGAGGAGGAGGAGGAACAACAAGATCAGGCCTGATGGCATGAGCCCCATCCTCCTGGCTTCTGCCATCCACGGCATGCAGTGCCTGGCTTTAGGCCCAGCAGGTAACGGGGTGCAGCCCGAGCGCGTCTGCTTGCCGGGGAATGGTGTGAGAGCCAGGCATGGGCATCACCTGGCAGCATTGAAGAACAATGCGCAGGCCACGCGTGTCAATCCACCAAGGCGTGGCGTGTGGCTAACGTCTGCCAATACAGCAGGGAGCAGCGTGGTGCCCGTGGCAGTGGCTCGACCTCAAGATCTAGAAGAACCCATGGAGGTGGACTAACCTGGAGACATGGAGGAACCCATGGAAGTGGATGGAGCTGCAGAGGGATGATGTGGCACGACAGCAGCACACCCTGGCTCCTTCCATGAGATGGCACCAACGGCCTCGCGGGAGCCGCCGGGCCAGCTCCCTACGGGCAGCCAAGCCTCTGCACCAAACTTAGGTGGGAGAAGAAAAACTCTATGGCCATCCTGCAGGGTCGCCTGCAACATCTCCCACCAATAAACCCTTCTTTTGTTGATAGTCCAGGGTTGCATGGGCCCTTCTTTCCCAGCCCTCAGGAAGTGGTGCCACCTCTTCTGCATGGGTAGATGCTGGCATCCCGTCCTGGTAGAGGTGGCTGACGAGGAGCTTGGCGGGGATGCTTTGGAGGAAGTTGTGCGATGGCAAGGGCTCCTGCTTTTTCTTGGGTTTGTTATTGGCTTTTTAACTGGCTTTGATTGTTTTTGTTTGGTTTTCGTTGGGTTTTGAGTGGTTTCTTGGCCAGCCTTGCCCAAACTTCTCTGTGTCAGTGCGGAACTCTTGTGCTTGCGCAAAGGAAGAGCTGTGTGTGCATCTTGAATGTTTCCAGGGCTGGGGCATCTTTGGTGCCCTGTTGCTATTGTGTGGGCACAGCCAGGGTGGGTCTGGCTTCTTCTTCAGCCACCCATTGGTTAGCTGAGGCGAGGGCTAGCTGAGGACAGCCACCCGCCACTGGCTTTCTCATCCTCAGGGTGAAACAATGCCAAGTCCAGGCCCCAATAACCTGGGTGGCGCTGCAGGGGAGTCCAAGAGGCTGTGGTGGTCTGCAGTGGTCTGTGAGGGTCTCCAGTGGTCTCCAAGAGTGTCTGGAGGTCTCTGGCGGTCTCCAGCGATGTCTGGTGGTCTCTGGTGGTGTCCGATGGACTCTGGCGGTTTCCAGCGGACTCCAGTGGTCTCCAGTGCGAGACCACCGCAGACCACCGGACAGCACCAGTGTCGGGTCATCTCCGGTGGTCTGCGACGGTGTGAGGCACTCTCTATCCATCTCCAGCCATCTCCAAGGGACTGCTGCTGGCACTATGGGGCTGCTGGCCTGAAGATGGCAGCCCCTCTCCTCGCCTCTTCCCCACAGCTGTGAAACAGAAAGCATAGAACGGTTGAGTTTGAAAAAGCAATGGAAGATGATGGAGGCCAGCGGTTAGCCTGGCACTGCCGAGTCCACAACTAAAGCGTGTCCCTGAGCAGCACATCTCCAGGTCTTTGAAATGCCTGCTGGGATGGTGATGCAAGGCTTTCCCTGGGCAGGCTGTTCCAGTGCTTCTCAAGCCTTTTGGTGAGGAAATCTTTGCTACTAGCCCATCTAAAGCTGCCCTGGTGCAACTGGAGGCCGTTTTCTCTGTTGTCCTATCCCTGGTGACTTGGGAGAAGAGAAGCGAGAGCCAGCTGGCTCCAAGCTCCTCTCGGGCAGTTGTAGGGAGCAGCAAGGTCTCCTGCTGGTGCTGTGGGGCTGCCGGGCAGAAGAGGCCAGCCCCTCTCCCTCTCCTTTCCTCTTGCCAAGGCGTGAGGGCAGAGGAGATGTCCCCCCTTGGTGAGGGGCAGGGTCTAGGGGAAAGGGAAAGCAGGGCTGCTCAGCGGCTTGAGAGCCTTCTGATCTTGCTGCTGAGCCTGCCGCGGGGCGGTGTGGATGGCCCACTTACAGGCTTGGCATGTGCAAATACTCTGAAGTGAATGGTAGCAGGTGATAACATGGCCAAAGGCAAGAGGTTTCTGTCAACTGTAAAACAAATCTGTGAAGAGTCTTAGGATCGCTTTGATGGAATCAAGAGTTGTAATAGGGGGTCCTTTTGCCACGTTCTCCCACGGCATCCTCCTAAGGAAACTTAGGAAGTGTGGGTTAGATGAACGGACAGTGGGGTGGCTTGAAAACTGGTTGAAAGCTAGAGCTCGGAGGGTCGCGATTAGGGGCCCAGAGTCTAGTTGGAGGTCAGCGAGAAGTGGTGTTCCCCAGGGGTCAGTAGTGGGCGCAGTCCTGTTCAATCTCTTCCTCAATGACCTGGAGGAAGGGCTAGAGTGCAGCCTCAGCAAGTTTGGTGATGATCCAAAAGTGGGAGGGGTGTGTGACAGAGCAGAAGGCTGTGGCGCCATCCAGCGAGCCCTGGACAGGCTGGAGAGCTGGGCGGAGAGAAACGTTCTGAAATTGAAGAAGGGCAAGTGTAGGGTGCTGTCCCTGGGGAGGGCTAAGCCCCCGTACGAGTAGAGGTTAGGGGCCGAGCTGCTGGAGAGCAGCTGTGTGGAAAGAGACGTGGGAGTCCTGGTGGACAACAGGATGAGCGTGAGGCAGCAATGTGCCCTTGTGTCCAAGAAGGCGGATGGCATGCTGGGGTGCATCCAGAAGAGCGTGGCAAGCAGATGGCGGGAGGTCATGCTCCCCCTCTACTCTGCCCTGGTGAGGCCGCATCTGGGGTGGTGTGTCCAGTTCTGGGCTCGCCGGTTGCAGAAGGACAGGGAACCGCTGGAGAGGGTACAGCAAAGGGCTACAAAGTTGATGAGGAGACTGGACCATGTCTCTTAGAAGAAAGGCTGAGGGATTTGTGTCTTTTTAGTCTGGAAAAAAGACGACTGAGGGGGCATCTTTTCAATGCTTCCAAATACTTGAAGGGTGTGGGTGGTCAGGAGGATGGGGCCTGGCTCTTTTGAGTGGTGCCCAGTGAGAGGACAAGGGGTCACGGGCAGAGGCTTGAGCACAGGAAGTTCCATGTAAACATGAGGAGGAAGTTCTTTACTTTGAGGGTGTCAGAGCACTGGAAGAGGCTGCCCAGGGAGGTGGTGGAGCCTCCTTGTCTGGAGACCCTCAAAACCCGCCTGGACGTGTTCCTGTGCAAGCTGCTCTAGTTGAACGTGCTTTGGCAGGGAGGTTGGACTAGCTGATCTCCAGAGGTCCCTTCCAAGCTTTATCCTTCTGTGAATGTGTGGGACGAGGAGGGGGCTGGAGGCCACGGGTGATGAGGGGAGCTGGAGGGTGGTCCCTGTCTCCAAGGGACAGCCTTTCTCCTGGGCAAGCATGATGGGAGAGCGCAGCAAGCCCCAGGCCCAGGGAAGGGGCCCTCAGCGCCATGGACCCTCATCCTTCTGCCAACCTTTGGGCACGTTTCAGGCCACAGGCCCCCCATGCCCCAACCTGCCGTATTTGGCCACAGGCATGAGTCACAATCGACATCACAGTGGCCTCCTGATGTCACCAGCCACCTCACTGCCTGTTGCTGGGGAGCTATAAAAGCAGGGGCCTATGCAGGTGGCCCCCAGTTTGCTGAGCTTCCTGGCCCTCCCATGGCTGGAAGGAAGAGGAGCAAGGCGGCTGGCTGCCCACCTTGGCGTGGGACGCCCCAGAGCTGCGTCCTGCAAGTGTGGAGGAGGAAGGCACCTGCCAGGAGCAGGAAGCGCAATCAGCGCAGGAGGAGGAGGAGGAACAACAAGATCAGGCCTGATGGCATGAGCCCCATCCTCCTGGCTTCTGCCATCCACGGCATGCAGTGCCTGGCTTTAGGCCCAGCAGGTAACGGGGTGCAGCCCGAGCGCGTCTGCTTGCCGGGGAATGGTGTGAGAGCCAGGCATGGGCATCACCTGGCAGCATTGAAGAACAATGCGCAGGCCACGCGTGTCAATCCACCAAGGCGTGGCGTGTGGCTAACGTCTGCCAATACAGCAGGGAGCAGCGTGGTGCCCGTGGCAGTGGCTCGACCTCAAGATCTAGAAGAACCCATGGAGGTGGACTAACCTGGAGACATGGAGGAACCCATGGAAGTGGATGGAGCTGCAGAGGGATGATGTGGCACGACAGCAGCACACCCTGGCTCCTTCCATGAGATGGCACCAACGGCCTCGCGGGAGCCGCCGGGCCAGCTCCCTACGGGCAGCCAAGCCTCTGCACCAAACTTAGGTGGGAGAAGAAAAACTCTATGGCCATCCTGCAGGGTCGCCTGCAACATCTCCCACCAATAAACCCTTCTTTTGTTGATAGTCCAGGGTTGCATGGGCCCTTCTTTCCCAGCCCTCAGGAAGTGGTGCCACCTCTTCTGCATGGGTAGATGCTGGCATCCCGTCCTGGTAGAGGTGGCTGACGAGGAGCTTGGCGGGGATGCTTTGGAGGAAGTTGTGCGATGGCAAGGGCTCCTGCTTTTTCTTGGGTTTGTTATTGGCTTTTTAACTGGCTTTGATTGTTTTTGTTTGGTTTTCGTTGGGTTTTGAGTGGTTTCTTGGCCAGCCTTGCCCAAACTTCTCTGTGTCAGTGCGGAACTCTTGTGCTTGCGCAAAGGAAGAGCTGTGTGTGCATCTTGAATGTTTCCAGGGCTGGGGCATCTTTGGTGCCCTGTTGCTATTGTGTGGGCACAGCCAGGGTGGGTCTGGCTTCTTCTTCAGCCACCCATTGGTTAGCTGAGGCGAGGGCTAGCTGAGGACAGCCACCCGCCACTGGCTTTCTCATCCTCAGGGTGAAACAATGCCAAGTCCAGGCCCCAATAACCTGGGTGGCGCTGCAGGGGAGTCCAAGAGGCTGTGGTGGTCTGCAGTGGTCTGTGAGGGTCTCCAGTGGTCTCCAAGAGTGTCTGGAGGTCTCTGGCGGTCTCCAGCGATGTCTGGTGGTCTCTGGTGGTGTCCGATGGACTCTGGCGGTTTCCAGCGGACTCCAGTGGTCTCCAGTGCGAGACCACCGCAGACCACCGGACAGCACCAGTGTCGGGTCATCTCCGGTGGTCTGCGACGGTGTGAGGCACTCTCTATCCATCTCCAGCCATCTCCAAGTGACTGCTGCTGGCACTATGGGGCTGCTGGCCTGAAGATGGCAGCCCCTCTCCTCGCCTCTTCCCCACAGCTGTGAAACAGAAAGCATAGAACGGTTGAGTTTGAAAAAGCAATGGAAGATGATGGAGGCCAGCGGTTAGCCTGGCACTGCCGAGTCCACAACTAAAGCGTGTCCCTGAGCAGCACATCTCCAGGTCTTTGAAATGCCTGCTGGGATGGTGATGCAAGGCTTTCCCTGGGCAGGCTGTTCCAGTGCTTCTCAAGCCTTTTGGTGAGGAAATCTTTGCTACTAGCCCATCTAAAGCTGCCCTGGTGCAACTGGAGGCCGTTTTCTCTGTTGTCCTATCCCTGGTGACTTGGGAGAAGAGAAGCGAGAGCCAGCTGGCTCCAAGCTCCTCTCGGGCAGTTGTAGGGAGCAGCAAGGTCTCCTGCTGGTGCTGTGGGGCTGCCGGGCAGAAGAGGCCAGCCCCTCTCCCTCTCCTTTCCTCTTGCCAAGGCGTGAGGGCAGAGGAGATGTCCCCCCTTGGTGAGGGGCAGGGTCTAGGGGAAAGGGAAAGCAGGGCTGCTCAGCGGCTTGAGAGCCTTCTGATCTTGCTGCTGAGCCTGCCGCGGGGCGGTGTGGATGGCCCACTTACAGGCTTGGCATGTGCAAATACTCTGAAGTGAATGGTAGCAGGTGATAACATGGCCAAAGGCAAGAGGTTTCTGTCAACTGTAAAACAAATCTGTGAAGAGTCTTAGGATCGCTTTGATGGAATCAAGAGTTGTAATAGGGGGTCCTTTTGCCACGTTCTCCCACGGCATCCTCCTAAGGAAACTTAGGAAGTGTGGGTTAGATGAACGGACAGTGGGGTGGCTTGAAAACTGGTTGAAAGCTAGAGCTCGGAGGGTCGCGATTAGGGGCCCAGAGTCTAGTTGGAGGTCAGCGAGAAGTGGTGTTCCCCAGGGGTCAGTAGTGGGCGCAGTCCTGTTCAATCTCTTCCTCAATGACCTGGAGGAAGGGCTAGAGTGCAGCCTCAGCAAGTTTGGTGATGATCCAAAAGTGGGAGGGGTGTGTGACAGAGCAGAAGGCTGTGGCGCCATCCAGCGAGCCCTGGACAGGCTGGAGAGCTGGGCGGAGAGAAACGTTCTGAAATTGAAGAAGGGCAAGTGTAGGGTGCTGTCCCTGGGGAGGGCTAAGCCCCCGTACGAGTAGAGGTTAGGGGCCGAGCTGCTGGAGAGCAGCTGTGTGGAAAGAGACGTGGGAGTCCTGGTGGACAACAGGATGAGCGTGAGGCAGCAATGTGCCCTTGTGTCCAAGAAGGCGGATGGCATGCTGGGGTGCATCCAGAAGAGCGTGGCAAGCAGATGGCGGGAGGTCATGCTCCCCCTCTACTCTGCCCTGGTGAGGCCGCATCTGGGGTGGTGTGTCCAGTTCTGGGCTCGCCGGTTGCAGAAGGACAGGGAACCGCTGGAGAGGGTACAGCAAAGGGCTACAAAGTTGATGAGGAGACTGGACCGTGTCTCTTAGAAGAAAGGCTGAGGGATTTGTGTCTTTTTAGTCTGGAAAAAAGACGACTGAGGGGGCATCTTTTCAATGCTTCCAAATACTTGAAGGGTGTGGGTGGTCAGGAGGATGGGGCCTGGCTCTTTTGAGTGGTGCCCAGTGAGAGGACAAGGGGTCACGGGCAGAGGCTTGAGCACAGGAAGTTCCATGTAAACATGAGGAGGAAGTTCTTTACTTTGAGGGTGTCAGAGCACTGGAAGAGGCTGCCCAGGGAGGTGGTGGAGCCTCCTTGTCTGGAGACCCTCAAAACCCGCCTGGACGTGTTCCTGTGCAAGCTGCTCTAGTTGAACGTGCTTTGGCAGGGAGGTTGGACTAGCTGATCTCCAGAGGTCCCTTCCAAGCTTTATCCTGCTGTGAATGTGTGGGACGAGGAGGGGGCTGGAGGCCACGGGTGATGAGGGGAGCTGGAGGGTGGTCCCCGTCTCCAAGGGACAGCCTTTCTCCTGGGCAAGCATGATGGGAGAGCGCAGCAAGCCCCAGGCCCAGGGAAGGGGCCCTCAGCGCCATGGACCCTCATCCTTCTGCCAACCTTTGGGCACGTTTCAGGCCACAGGCCCCCCATGCCCCAACCTGCCGTATTTGGCCACAGGCATGAGTCACAATCGACATCACAGTGGCCTCCTGATGTCACCAGCCACCTCACTGCCTGTTGCTGGGGAGCTATAAAAGCAGGGGCCTATGCAGGTGGCCCCCAGTTTGCTGAGCTTCCTGGCCCTCCCATGGCTGGAAGGAAGAGGAGCAAGGCGGCTGGCTGCCCACCTTGGCGTGGGACGCCCCAGAGCTGCGTCCTGCAAGTGTGGAGGAGGAAGGCACCTGCCAGGAGCAGGAAGCGCAATCAGCGCAGGAGGAGGAGGAGGAACAACAAGATCAGGCCTGATGGCATGAGCCCCATCCTCCTGGCTTCTGCCATCCACGGCATGCAGTGCCTGGCTTTAGGCCCAGCAGGTAACGGGGTGCAGCCCGAGCGCGTCTGCTTGCCGGGGAATGGTGTGAGAGCCAGGCATGGGCATCACCTGGCAGCATTGAAGAACAATGCGCAGGCCACGCGTGTCAATCCACCAAGGCGTGGCGTGTGGCTAACGTCTGCCAATACAGCAGGGAGCAGCGTGGTGCCCGTGGCAGTGGCTCGACCTCAAGATCTAGAAGAACCCATGGAGGTGGACTAACCTGGAGACATGGAGGAACCCATGGAAGTGGATGGAGCTGCAGAGGGATGATGTGGCACGACAGCAGCACACCCTGGCTCCTTCCATGAGATGGCACCAACGGCCTCGCGGGAGCCGCCGGGCCAGCTCCCTACGGGCAGCCAAGCCTCTGCACCAAACTTAGGTGGGAGAAGAAAAACTCTATGGCCATCCTGCAGGGTCGCCTGCAACATCTCCCACCAATAAACCCTTCTTTTGTTGATAGTCCAGGGTTGCATGGGCCCTTCTTTCCCAGCCCTCAGGAAGTGGTGCCACCTCTTCTGCATGGGTAGATGCTGGCATCCCGTCCTGGTAGAGGTGGCTGACGAGGAGCTTGGCGGGGATGCTTTGGAGGAAGTTGTGCGATGGCAAGGGCTCCTGCTTTTTCTTGGGTTTGTTATTGGCTTTTTAACTGGCTTTGATTGTTTTTGTTTGGTTTTCGTTGGGTTTTGAGTGGTTTCTTGGCCAGCCTTGCCCAAACTTCTCTGTGTCAGTGCGGAACTCTTGTGCTTGCGCAAAGGAAGAGCTGTGTGTGCATCTTGAATGTTTCCAGGGCTGGGGCATCTTTGGTGCCCTGTTGCTATTGTGTGGGCACAGCCAGGGTGGGTCTGGCTTCTTCTTCAGCCACCCATTGGTTAGCTGAGGCGAGGGCTAGCTGAGGACAGCCACCCGCCACTGGCTTTCTCATCCTCAGGGTGAAACAATGCCAAGTCCAGGCCCCAATAACCTGGGTGGCGCTGCAGGGGAGTCCAAGAGGCTGTGGTGGTCTGCAGTGGTCTGTGAGGGTCTCCAGTGGTCTCCAAGAGTGTCTGGAGGTCTCTGGCGGTCTCCAGCGATGTCTGGTGGTCTCTGGTGGTGTCCGATGGACTCTGGCGGTTTCCAGCGGACTCCAGTGGTCTCCAGTGCGAGACCACCGCAGACCACCGGACAGCACCAGTGTCGGGTCATCTCCGGTGGTCTGCGACGGTGTGAGGCACTCTCTATCCATCTCCAGCCATCTCCAAGTGACTGCTGCTGGCACTATGGGGCTGCTGGCCTGAAGATGGCAGCCCCTCTCCTCGCCTCTTCCCCACAGCTGTGAAACAGAAAGCATAGAACGGTTGAGTTTGAAAAAGCAATGGAAGATGATGGAGGCCAGCGGTTAGCCTGGCACTGCCGAGTCCACAACTAAAGCGTGTCCCTGAGCAGCACATCTCCAGGTCTTTGAAATGCCTGCTGGGATGGTGATGCAAGGCTTTCCCTGGGCAGGCTGTTCCAGTGCTTCTCAAGCCTTTTGGTGAGGAAATCTTTGCTACTAGCCCATCTAAAGCTGCCCTGGTGCAACTGGAGGCCGTTTTCTCTGTTGTCCTATCCCTGGTGACTTGGGAGAAGAGAAGCGAGAGCCAGCTGGCTCCAAGCTCCTCTCGGGCAGTTGTAGGGAGCAGCAAGGTCTCCTGCTGGTGCTGTGGGGCTGCCGGGCAGAAGAGGCCAGCCCCTCTCCCTCTCCTTTCCTCTTGCCAAGGCGTGAGGGCAGAGGAGATGTCCCCCCTTGGTGAGGGGCAGGGTCTAGGGGAAAGGGAAAGCAGGGCTGCTCAGCGGCTTGAGAGCCTTCTGATCTTGCTGCTGAGCCTGCCGCGGGGCGGTGTGGATGGCCCACTTACAGGCTTGGCATGTGCAAATACTCTGAAGTGAATGGTAGCAGGTGATAACATGGCCAAAGGCAAGAGGTTTCTGTCAACTGTAAAACAAATCTGTGAAGAGTCTTAGGATCGCTTTGATGGAATCAAGAGTTGTAATAGGGGGTCCTTTTGCCACGTTCTCCCACGGCATCCTCCTAAGGAAACTTAGGAAGTGTGGGTTAGATGAACGGACAGTGGGGTGGCTTGAAAACTGGTTGAAAGCTAGAGCTCGGAGGGTCGCGATTAGGGGCCCAGAGTCTAGTTGGAGGTCAGCGAGAAGTGGTGTTCCCCAGGGGTCAGTAGTGGGCGCAGTCCTGTTCAATCTCTTCCTCAATGACCTGGAGGAAGGGCTAGAGTGCAGCCTCAGCAAGTTTGGTGATGATCCAAAAGTGGGAGGGGTGTGTGACAGAGCAGAAGGCTGTGGCGCCATCCAGCGAGCCCTGGACAGGCTGGAGAGCTGGGCGGAGAGAAACGTTCTGAAATTGAAGAAGGGCAAGTGTAGGGTGCTGTCCCTGGGGAGGGCTAAGCCCCCGTACGAGTAGAGGTTAGGGGCCGAGCTGCTGGAGAGCAGCTGTGTGGAAAGAGACGTGGGAGTCCTGGTGGACAACAGGATGAGCGTGAGGCAGCAATGTGCCCTTGTGTCCAAGAAGGCGGATGGCATGCTGGGGTGCATCCAGAAGAGCGTGGCAAGCAGATGGCGGGAGGTCATGCTCCCCCTCTACTCTGCCCTGGTGAGGCCGCATCTGGGGTGGTGTGTCCAGTTCTGGGCTCGCCGGTTGCAGAAGGACAGGGAACCGCTGGAGAGGGTACAGCAAAGGGCTACAAAGTTGATGAGGAGACTGGACCATGTCTCTTAGAAGAAAGGCTGAGGGATTTGTGTCTTTTTAGTCTGGAAAAAAGACGACTGAGGGGGCATCTTTTCAATGCTTCCAAATACTTGAAGGGTGTGGGTGGTCAGGAGGATGGGGCCTGGCTCTTTTGAGTGGTGCCCAGTGAGAGGACAAGGGGTCACGGGCAGAGGCTTGAGCACAGGAAGTTCCATGTAAACATGAGGAGGAAGTTCTTTACTTTGAGGGTGTCAGAGCACTGGAAGAGGCTGCCCAGGGAGGTGGTGGAGCCTCCTTGTCTGGAGACCCTCAAAACCCGCCTGGACGTGTTCCTGTGCAAGCTGCTCTAGTTGAACGTGCTTTGGCAGGGAGGTTGGACTAGCTGATCTCCAGAGGTCCCTTCCAAGCTTTATCCTTCTGTGAATGTGTGGGACGAGGAGGGGGCTGGAGGCCACGGGTGATGAGGGGAGCTGGAGGGTGGTCCCTGTCTCCAAGGGACAGCCTTTCTCCTGGGCAAGCATGATGGGAGAGCGCAGCAAGCCCCAGGCCCAGGGAAGGGGCCCTCAGCGCCATGGACCCTCATCCTTCTGCCAACCTTTGGGCACGTTTCAGGCCACAGGCCCCCCATGCCCCAACCTGCCGTATTTGGCCACAGGCATGAGTCACAATCGACATCACAGTGGCCTCCTGATGTCACCAGCCACCTCACTGCCTGTTGCTGGGGAGCTATAAAAGCAGGGGCCTATGCAGGTGGCCCCCAGTTTGCTGAGCTTCCTGGCCCTCCCATGGCTGGAAGGAAGAGGAGCAAGGCGGCTGGCTGCCCACCTTGGCGTGGGACGCCCCAGAGCTGCATCCTGCAAGTGTGGAGGAGGAAGGCACCTGCCAGGAGCAGGAAGCGCAATCAGCGCAGGAGGAGGAGGAGGAACAACAAGATCAGGCCTGATGGCATGAGCCCCATCCTCCTGGCTTCTGCCATCCACGGCATGCAGTGCCTGGCTTTAGGCCCAGCAGGTAACGGGGTGCAGCCCGAGCGCGTCTGCTTGCCGGGGAATGGTGTGAGAGCCAGGCATGGGCATCACCTGGCAGCATTGAAGAACAATGCGCAGGCCACGCGTGTCAATCCACCAAGGCGTGGCGTGTGGCTAACGTCTGCCAATACAGCAGGGAGCAGCGTGGTGCCCGTGGCAGTGGCTCGACCTCAAGATCTAGAAGAACCCATGGAGGTGGACTAACCTGGAGACATGGAGGAACCCATGGAAGTGGATGGAGCTGCAGAGGGATGATGTGGCACGACAGCAGCACACCCTGGCTCCTTCCATGAGATGGCACCAACGGCCTCGCGGGAGCCGCCGGGCCAGCTCCCTACGGGCAGCCAAGCCTCTGCACCAAACTTAGGTGGGAGAAGAAAAACTCTATGGCCATCCTGCAGGGTCGCCTGCAACATCTCCCACCAATAAACCCTTCTTTTGTTGATAGTCCAGGGTTGCATGGGCCCTTCTTTCCCAGCCCTCAGGAAGTGGTGCCACCTCTTCTGCATGGGTAGATGCTGGCATCCCGTCCTGGTAGAGGTGGCTGACGAGGAGCTTGGCGGGGATGCTTTGGAGGAAGTTGTGCGATGGCAAGGGCTCCTGCTTTTTCTTGGGTTTGTTATTGGCTTTTTAACTGGCTTTGATTGTTTTTGTTTGGTTTTCGTTGGGTTTTGAGTGGTTTCTTGGCCAGCCTTGCCCAAACTTCTCTGTGTCAGTGCGGAACTCTTGTGCTTGCGCAAAGGAAGAGCTGTGTGTGCATCTTGAATGTTTCCAGGGCTGGGGCATCTTTGGTGCCCTGTTGCTATTGTGTGGGCACAGCCAGGGTGGGTCTGGCTTCTTCTTCAGCCACCCATTGGTTAGCTGAGGCGAGGGCTAGCTGAGGACAGCCACCCGCCACTGGCTTTCTCATCCTCAGGGTGAAACAATGCCAAGTCCAGGCCCCAATAACCTGGGTGGCGCTGCAGGGGAGTCCAAGAGGCTGTGGTGGTCTGCAGTGGTCTGTGAGGGTCTCCAGTGGTCTCCAAGAGTGTCTGGAGGTCTCTGGCGGTCTCCAGCGATGTCTGGTGGTCTCTGGTGGTGTCCGATGGACTCTGGCGGTTTCCAGCGGACTCCAGTGGTCTCCAGTGCGAGACCACCGCAGACCACCGGACAGCACCAGTGTCGGGTCATCTCCGGTGGTCTGCGACGGTGTGAGGCACTCTCTATCCATCTCCAGCCATCTCCAAGTGACTGCTGCTGGCACTATGGGGCTGCTGGCCTGAAGATGGCAGCCCCTCTCCTCGCCTCTTCCCCACAGCTGTGAAACAGAAAGCATAGAACGGTTGAGTTTGAAAAAGCAATGGAAGATGATGGAGGCCAGCGGTTAGCCTGGCACTGCCGAGTCCACAACTAAAGCGTGTCCCTGAGCAGCACATCTCCAGGTCTTTGAAATGCCTGCTGGGATGGTGATGCAAGGCTTTCCCTGGGCAGGCTGTTCCAGTGCTTCTCAAGCCTTTTGGTGAGGAAATCTTTGCTACTAGCCCATCTAAAGCTGCCCTGGTGCAACTGGAGGCCGTTTTCTCTGTTGTCCTATCCCTGGTGACTTGGGAGAAGAGAAGCGAGAGCCAGCTGGCTCCAAGCTCCTCTCGGGCAGTTGTAGGGAGCAGCAAGGTCTCCTGCTGGTGCTGTGGGGCTGCCGGGCAGAAGAGGCCAGCCCCTCTCCCTCTCCTTTCCTCTTGCCAAGGCGTGAGGGCAGAGGAGATGTCCCCCCTTGGTGAGGGGCAGGGTCTAGGGGAAAGGGAAAGCAGGGCTGCTCAGCGGCTTGAGAGCCTTCTGATCTTGCTGCTGAGCCTGCCGCGGGGCGGTGTGGATGGCCCACTTACAGGCTTGGCATGTGCAAATACTCTGAAGTGAATGGTAGCAGGTGATAACATGGCCAAAGGCAAGAGGTTTCTGTCAACTGTAAAACAAATCTGTGAAGAGTCTTAGGATCGCTTTGATGGAATCAAGAGTTGTAATAGGGGGTCCTTTTGCCACGTTCTCCCACGGCATCCTCCTAAGGAAACTTAGGAAGTGTGGGTTAGATGAACGGACAGTGGGGTGGCTTGAAAACTGGTTGAAAGCTAGAGCTCGGAGGGTCGCGATTAGGGGCCCAGAGTCTAGTTGGAGGTCAGCGAGAAGTGGTGTTCCCCAGGGGTCAGTAGTGGGCGCAGTCCTGTTCAATCTCTTCCTCAATGACCTGGAGGAAGGGCTAGAGTGCAGCCTCAGCAAGTTTGGTGATGATCCAAAAGTGGGAGGGGTGTGTGACAGAGCAGAAGGCTGTGGCGCCATCCAGCGAGCCCTGGACAGGCTGGAGAGCTGGGCGGAGAGAAACGTTCTGAAATTGAAGAAGGGCAAGTGTAGGGTGCTGTCCCTGGGGAGGGCTAAGCCCCCGTACGAGTAGAGGTTAGGGGCCGAGCTGCTGGAGAGCAGCTGTGTGGAAAGAGACGTGGGAGTCCTGGTGGACAACAGGATGAGCGTGAGGCAGCAATGTGCCCTTGTGTCCAAGAAGGCGGATGGCATGCTGGGGTGCATCCAGAAGAGCGTGGCAAGCAGATGGCGGGAGGTCATGCTCCCCCTCTACTCTGCCCTGGTGAGGCCGCATCTGGGGTGGTGTGTCCAGTTCTGGGCTCGCCGGTTGCAGAAGGACAGGGAACCGCTGGAGAGGGTACAGCAAAGGGCTACAAAGTTGATGAGGAGACTGGACCGTGTCTCTTAGAAGAAAGGCTGAGGGATTTGTGTCTTTTTAGTCTGGAAAAAAGACGACTGAGGGGGCATCTTTTCAATGCTTCCAAATACTTGAAGGGTGTGGGTGGTCAGGAGGATGGGGCCTGGCTCTTTTGAGTGGTGCCCAGTGAGAGGACAAGGGGTCACGGGCAGAGGCTTGAGCACAGGAAGTTCCATGTAAACATGAGGAGGAAGTTCTTTACTTTGAGGGTGTCAGAGCACTGGAAGAGGCTGCCCAGGGAGGTGGTGGAGCCTCCTTGTCTGGAGACCCTCAAAACCCGCCTGGACGTGTTCCTGTGCAAGCTGCTCTAGTTGAACGTGCTTTGGCAGGGAGGTTGGACTAGCTGATCTCCAGAGGTCCCTTCCAAGCTTTATCCTTCTGTGAATGTGTGGGACGAGGAGGGGGCTGGAGGCCACGGGTGATGAGGGGAGCTGGAGGGTGGTCCCTGTCTCCAAGGGACAGCCTTTCTCCTGGGCAAGCATGATGGGAGAGCGCAGCAAGCCCCAGGCCCAGGGAAGGGGCCCTCAGCGCCATGGACCCTCATCCTTCTGCCAACCTTTGGGCACGTTTCAGGCCACAGGCCCCCCATGCCCCAACCTGCCGTATTTGGCCACAGGCATGAGTCACAATCGACATCACAGTGGCCTCCTGATGTCACCAGCCACCTCACTGCCTGTTGCTGGGGAGCTATAAAAGCAGGGGCCTATGCAGGTGGCCCCCAGTTTGCTGAGCTTCCTGGCCCTCCCATGGCTGGAAGGAAGAGGAGCAAGGCGGCTGGCTGCCCACCTTGGCGTGGGACGCCCCAGAGCTGTGTCCTGCAAGTGTGGAGGAGGAAGGCACCTGCCAGGAGCAGGAAGCGCAATCAGCGCAGGAGGAGGAGGAGGAACAACAAGATCAGGCCTGATGGCATGAGCCCCATCCTCCTGGCTTCTGCCATCCACGGCATGCAGTGCCTGGCTTTAGGCCCAGCAGGTAACGGGGTGCAGCCCGAGCGCGTCTGCTTGCCGGGGAATGGTGTGAGAGCCAGGCATGGGCATCACCTGGCAGCATTGAAGAACAATGCGCAGGCCACGCGTGTCAATCCACCAAGGCGTGGCGTGTGGCTAACGTCTGCCAATACAGCAGGGAGCAGCGTGGTGCCCGTGGCAGTGGCTCGACCTCAAGATCTAGAAGAACCCATGGAGGTGGACTAACCTGGAGACATGGAGGAACCCATGGAAGTGGATGGAGCTGCAGAGGGATGATGTGGCACGACAGCAGCACACCCTGGCTCCTTCCATGAGATGGCACCAACGGCCTCGCGGGAGCCGCCGGGCCAGCTCCCTACGGGCAGCCAAGCCTCTGCACCAAACTTAGGTGGGAGAAGAAAAACTCTATGGCCATCCTGCAGGGTCGCCTGCAACATCTCCCACCAATAAACCCTTCTTTTGTTGATAGTCCAGGGTTGCATGGGCCCTTCTTTCCCAGCCCTCAGGAAGTGGTGCCACCTCTTCTGCATGGGTAGATGCTGGCATCCCGTCCTGGTAGAGGTGGCTGACGAGGAGCTTGGCGGGGATGCTTTGGAGGAAGTTGTGCGATGGCAAGGGCTCCTGCTTTTTCTTGGGTTTGTTATTGGCTTTTTAACTGGCTTTGATTGTTTTTGTTTGGTTTTCGTTGGGTTTTGAGTGGTTTCTTGGCCAGCCTTGCCCAAACTTCTCTGTGTCAGTGCGGAACTCTTGTGCTTGCGCAAAGGAAGAGCTGTGTGTGCATCTTGAATGTTTCCAGGGCTGGGGCATCTTTGGTGCCCTGTTGCTATTGTGTGGGCACAGCCAGGGTGGGTCTGGCTTCTTCTTCAGCCACCCATTGGTTAGCTGAGGCGAGGGCTAGCTGAGGACAGCCACCCGCCACTGGCTTTCTCATCCTCAGGGTGAAACAATGCCAAGTCCAGGCCCCAATAACCTGGGTGGCGCTGCAGGGGAGTCCAAGAGGCTGTGGTGGTCTGCAGTGGTCTGTGAGGGTCTCCAGTGGTCTCCAAGAGTGTCTGGAGGTCTCTGGCGGTCTCCAGCGATGTCTGGTGGTCTCTGGTGGTGTCCGATGGACTCTGGCGGTTTCCAGCGGACTCCAGTGGTCTCCAGTGCGAGACCACCGCAGACCACCGGACAGCACCAGTGTCGGGTCATCTCCGGTGGTCTGCGACGGTGTGAGGCACTCTCTATCCATCTCCAGCCATCTCCAAGGGACTGCTGCTGGCACTATGGGGCTGCTGGCCTGAAGATGGCAGCCCCTCTCCTCGCCTCTTCCCCACAGCTGTGAAACAGAAAGCATAGAACGGTTGAGGTTGAAAAAGCAATGGAAGCTGATGGAGGCCAGCGGTTAGCCTGGCACTGCCGAGTCCACAACTAAAGCGTGTCCCTGAGCAGCACATCTCCAGGTCTTTGAAATGCCTGCCGGGATGGTGATGCAAGGCTTTCCCTGGGCAGGCTGTTCCAGTGCTTCTCAAGCCTTTTGGTGAGGAAATCTTTGCTACTAGCCCATCTAAAGCTGCCCTGGTGCAACTGGAGGCCGTTTTCTCTGTTGTCCTATCCCTGGTGACTTGGGAGAAGAGAAGCGAGAGCCAGCTGGCTCCAAGCTCCTCTCGGGCAGTTGTAGGGAGCAGCAAGGTCTCCTGCTGGTGCTGTGGGGCTGCCGGGCAGAAGAGGCCAGCCCCTCTCCCTCTCCTTTCCTCTTGCCAAGGCGTGAGGGCAGAGGAGATGTCCCCCCTTGGTGAGGGGCAGGGTCTAGGGGAAAGGGAAAGCAGGGCTGCTCAGCGGCTTGAGAGCCTTCTGATCTTGCTGCTGAGCCTGCCGCGTGGCGGTGTGGATGGCCCACTTACAGGCTTGGCATGTGCAAATACTCTGAAGTGAATGGTAGCAGGTGATAACATGGCCAAAGGCAAGAGGGTTCTGTCAACTGTAAAACAAATCTGTGAAGAGTCTTAGGATCGCTTTGATGGAATCAAGAGTTGTAATAGGGGGTCCTTTTGCCACGTTCTCCCACGGCATCCTCCTAAGGAAACTTAGGAAGTGTGGGTTAGATGAACGGACAGTGGGGTGGCTTGAAAACTGGTTGAAAGCTAGAGCTCGGAGGGTCGCGATTAGGGGCCCAGAGTCTAGTTGGAGGTCAGCGAGAAGTGGTGTTCCCCAGGGGTCAGTAGTGGGCGCAGTCCTGTTCAATCTCTTCCTCAATGACCTGGAGGAAGGGCTAGAGTGCAGCCTCAGCAAGTTTGGTGATGATCCAAAAGTGGGAGGGGTGTGTGACAGAGCAGAAGGCTGTGGCGCCATCCAGCGAGCCCTGGACAGGCTGGAGAGCTGGGCGGAGAGAAACGTTCTGAAATTGAAGAAGGGCAAGTGTAGGGTGCTGTCCCTGGGGAGGGCTAAGCCCCCGTACGAGTAGAGGTTAGGGGCCGAGCTGCTGGAGAGCAGCTGTGTGGAAAGAGACGTGGGAGTCCTGGTGGACAACAGGATGAGCGTGAGGCAGCAATGTGCCCTTGTGTCCAAGAAGGCGGATGGCATGCTGGGGTGCATCCAGAAGAGCGTGGCAAGCAGATGGCGGGAGGTCATGCTCCCCCTCTACTCTGCCCTGGTGAGGCCGCATCTGGGGTGGTGTGTCCAGTTCTGGGCTCGCCGGTTGCAGAAGGACAGGGAACCGCTGGAGAGGGTACAGCAAAGGGCTACAAAGTTGATGAGGAGACTGGACCGTGTCTCTTAGAAGAAAGGCTGAGGGATTTGTGTCTTTTTAGTCTGGAAAAAAGACGACTGAGGGGGCATCTTTTCAATGCTTCCAAATACTTGAAGGGTGTGGGTGGTCAGGAGGATGGGGCCTGGCTCTTTTGAGTGGTGCCCAGTGAGAGGACAAGGGGTCACGGGCAGAGGCTTGAGCACAGGAAGTTCCATGTAAACATGAGGAGGAAGTTCTTTACTTTGAGGGTGTCAGAGCACTGGAAGAGGCTGCCCAGGGAGGTGGTGGAGCCTCCTTGTCTGGAGACCCTCAAAACCCGCCTGGACGTGTTCCTGTGCAAGCTGCTCTAGTTGAACGTGCTTTGGCAGGGAGGTTGGACTAGCTGATCTCCAGAGGTCCCTTCCAAGCTTTATCCTGCTGTGAATGTGTGGGACGAGGAGGGGGCTGGAGGCCACGGGTGATGAGGGGAGCTGGAGGGTGGTCCCCGTCTCCAAGGGACAGCCTTTCTCCTGGGCAAGCATGATGGGAGAGCGCAGCAAGCCCCAGGCCCAGGGAAGGGGCCCTCAGCGCCATGGACCCTCATCCTTCTGCCAACCTTTGGGCACGTTTCAGGCCACAGGCCCCCCATGCCCCAACCTGCCGTATTTGGCCACAGGCATGAGTCACAATCGACATCACAGTGGCCTCCTGATGTCACCAGCCACCTCACTGCCTGTTGCTGGGGAGCTATAAAAGCAGGGGCCTATGCAGGTGGCCCCCAGTTTGCTGAGCTTCCTGGCCCTCCCATGGCTGGAAGGAAGAGGAGCAAGGCGGCTGGCTGCCCACCTTGGCGTGGGACGCCCCAGAGCTGCGTCCTGCAAGTGTGGAGGAGGAAGGCACCTGCCAGGAGCAGGAAGCGCAATCAGCGCAGGAGGAGGAGGAGGAACAACAAGATCAGGCCTGATGGCATGAGCCCCATCCTCCTGGCTTCTGCCATCCACGGCATGCAGTGCCTGGCTTTAGGCCCAGCAGGTAACGGGGTGCAGCCCGAGCGCGTCTGCTTGCCGGGGAATGGTGTGAGAGCCAGGCATGGGCATCACCTGGCAGCATTGAAGAACAATGCGCAGGCCACACGTGTCAATCCACCAAGGCGTGGCGTGTGGCTAACGTCTGCCAATACAGCAGGGAGCAGCGTGGTGCCCGTGGCAGTGGCTCGACCTCAAGATCTAGAAGAACCCATGGAGGTGGACTAACCTGGAGACATGGAGGAACCCATGGAAGTGGATGGAGCTGCAGAGGGATGATGTGGCACGACAGCAGCACACCCTGGCTCCTTCCATGAGATGGCACCAACGGCCTCGCGGGAGCCGCCGGGCCAGCTCCCTACGGGCAGCCAAGCCTCTGCACCAAACTTAGGTGGGAGAAGAAAAACTCTATGGCCATCCTGCAGGGTCGCCTGCAACATCTCCCACCAATAAACCCTTCTTTTGTTGATAGTCCAGGGTTGCATGGGCCCTTCTTTCCCAGCCCTCAGGAAGTGGTGCCACCTCTTCTGCATGGGTAGATGCTGGCATCCCGTCCTGGTAGAGGTGGCTGACGAGGAGCTTGGCGGGGATGCTTTGGAGGAAGTTGTGCGATGGCAAGGGCTCCTGCTTTTTCTTGGGTTTGTTATTGGCTTTTTAACTGGCTTTGATTGTTTTTGTTTGGTTTTCGTTGGGTTTTGAGTGGTTTCTTGGCCAGCCTTGCCCAAACTTCTCTGTGTCAGTGCGGAACTCTTGTGCTTGCGCAAAGGAAGAGCTGTGTGTGCATCTTGAATGTTTCCAGGGCTGGGGCATCTTTGGTGCCCTGTTGCTATTGTGTGGGCACAGCCAGGGTGGGTCTGGCTTCTTCTTCAGCCACCCATTGGTTAGCTGAGGCGAGGGCTAGCTGAGGACAGCCACCCGCCACTGGCTTTCTCATCCTCAGGGTGAAACAATGCCAAGTCCAGGCCCCAATAACCTGGGTGGCGCTGCAGGGGAGTCCAAGAGGCTGTGGTGGTCTGCAGTGGTCTGTGAGGGTCTCCAGTGGTCTCCAAGAGTGTCTGGAGGTCTCTGGCGGTCTCCAGCGATGTCTGGTGGTCTCTGGTGGTGTCCGATGGACTCTGGCGGTTTCCAGCGGACTCCAGTGGTCTCCAGTGCGAGACCACCGCAGACCACCGGACAGCACCAGTGTCGGGTCATCTCCGGTGGTCTGCGACGGTGTGAGGCACTCTCTATCCATCTCCAGCCATCTCCAAGTGACTGCTGCTGGCACTATGGGGCTGCTGGCCTGAAGATGGCAGCCCCTCTCCTCGCCTCTTCCCCACAGCTGTGAAACAGAAAGCATAGAACGGTTGAGTTTGAAAAAGCAATGGAAGCTGATGGAGGCCAGCGGTTAGCCTGGCACTGCCGAGTCCACAACTAAAGCGTGTCCCTGAGCAGCACATCTCCAGGTCTTTGAAATGCCTGCCGGGATGGTGATGCAAGGCTTTCCCTGGGCAGGCTGTTCCAGTGCTTCTCAAGCCTTTTGGTGAGGAAATCTTTGCTACTAGCCCATCTAAAGCTGCCCTGGTGCAACTGGAGGCCGTTTTCTCTGTTGTCCTATCCCTGGTGACTTGGGAGAAGAGAAGCGAGAGCCAGCTGGCTCCAAGCTCCTCTCGGGCAGTTGTAGGGAGCAGCAAGGTCTCCTGCTGGTGCTGTGGGGCTGCCGGGCAGAAGAGGCCAGCCCCTCTCCCTCTCCTTTCCTCTTGCCAAGGCGTGAGGGCAGAGGAGATGTCCCCCCTTGGTGAGGGGCAGGGTCTAGGGGAAAGGGAAAGCAGGGCTGCTCAGCGGCTTGAGAGCCTTCTGATCTTGCTGCTGAGCCTGCCGCGGGGCGGTGTGGATGGCCCACTTACAGGCTTGGCATGTGCAAATACTCTGAAGTGAATGGTAGCAGGTGATAACATGGCCAAAGGCAAGAGGGTTCTGTCAACTGTAAAACAAATCTGTGAAGAGTCTTAGGATCGCTTTGATGGAATCAAGAGTTGTAATAGGGGGTCCTTTTGCCACGTTCTCCCACGGCATCCTCCTAAGGAAACTTAGGAAGTGTGGGTTAGATGAACGGACAGTGGGGTGGCTTGAAAACTGGTTGAAAGCTAGAGCTCGGAGGGTCGCGATTAGGGGCCCAGAGTCTAGTTGGAGGTCAGCGAGAAGTGGTGTTCCCCAGGGGTCAGTAGTGGGCGCAGTCCTGTTCAATCTCTTCCTCAATGACCTGGAGGAAGGGCTAGAGTGCAGCCTCAGCAAGTTTGGTGATGATCCAAAAGTGGGAGGGGTGTGTGACAGAGCAGAAGGCTGTGGCGCCATCCAGCGAGCCCTGGACAGGCTGGAGAGCTGGGCGGAGAGAAACGTTCTGAAATTGAAGAAGGGCAAGTGTAGGGTGCTGTCCCTGGGGAGGGCTAAGCCCCCGTACGAGTAGAGGTTAGGGGCCGAGCTGCTGGAGAGCAGCTGTGTGGAAAGAGACGTGGGAGTCCTGGTGGACAACAGGATGAGCGTGAGGCAGCAATGTGCCCTTGTGTCCAAGAAGGCGGATGGCATGCTGGGGTGCATCCAGAAGAGCGTGGCAAGCAGATGGCGGGAGGTCATGCTCCCCCTCTACTCTGCCCTGGTGAGGCCGCATCTGGGGTGGTGTGTCCAGTTCTGGGCTCGCCGGTTGCAGAAGGACAGGGAACCGCTGGAGAGGGTACAGCAAAGGGCTACAAAGTTGATGAGGAGACTGGACCGTGTCTCTTAGAAGAAAGGCTGAGGGATTTGTGTCTTTTTAGTCTGGAAAAAAGACGACTGAGGGGGCATCTTTTCAATGCTTCCAAATACTTGAAGGGTGTGGGTGGTCAGGAGGATGGGGCCTGGCTCTTTTGAGTGGTGCCCAGTGAGAGGACAAGGGGTCACGGGCAGAGGCTTGAGCACAGGAAGTTCCATGTAAACATGAGGAGGAAGTTCTTTACTTTGAGGGTGTCAGAGCACTGGAAGAGGCTGCCCAGGGAGGTGGTGGAGCCTCCTTGTCTGGAGACCCTCAAAACCCGCCTGGACGTGTTCCTGTGCAAGCTGCTCTAGTTGAACGTGCTTTGGCAGGGAGGTTGGACTAGCTGATCTCCAGAGGTCCCTTCCAAGCTTTATCCTGCTGTGAATGTGTGGGACGAGGAGGGGGCTGGAGGCCACGGGTGATGAGGGGAGCTGGAGGGTGGTCCCCGTCTCCAAGGGACAGCCTTTCTCCTGGGCAAGCATGATGGGAGAGCGCAGCAAGCCCCAGGCCCAGGGAAGGGGCCCTCAGCGCCATGGACCCTCATCCTTCTGCCAACCTTTGGGCACGTTTCAGGCCACAGGCCCCCCATGCCCCAACCTGCCGTATTTGGCCACAGGCATGAGTCACAATCGACATCACAGTGGCCTCCTGATGTCACCAGCCACCTCACTGCCTGTTGCTGGGGAGCTATAAAAGCAGGGGCCTATGCAGGTGGCCCCCAGTTTGCTGAGCTTCCTGGCCCTCCCATGGCTGGAAGGAAGAGGAGCAAGGCGGCTGGCTGCCCACCTTGGCGTGGGACGCCCCAGAGCTGCGTCCTGCAAGTGTGGAGGAGGAAGGCACCTGCCAGGAGCAGGAAGCGCAATCAGCGCAGGAGGAGGAGGAGGAACAACAAGATCAGGCCTGATGGCATGAGCCCCATCCTCCTGGCTTCTGCCATCCACGGCATGCAGTGCCTGGCTTTAGGCCCAGCAGGTAACGGGGTGCAGCCCGAGCGCGTCTGCTTGCCGGGGAATGGTGTGAGAGCCAGGCATGGGCATCACCTGGCAGCATTGAAGAACAATGCGCAGGCCACGCGTGTCAATCCACCAAGGCGTGGCGTGTGGCTAACGTCTGCCAATACAGCAGGGAGCAGCGTGGTGCCCGTGGCAGTGGCTCGACCTCAAGATCTAGAAGAACCCATGGAGGTGGACTAACCTGGAGACATGGAGGAACCCATGGAAGTGGATGGAGCTGCAGAGGGATGATGTGGCACGACAGCAGCACACCCTGGCTCCTTCCATGAGATGGCACCAACGGCCTCGCGGGAGCCGCCGGGCCAGCTCCCTACGGGCAGCCAAGCCTCTGCACCAAACTTAGGTGGGAGAAGAAAAACTCTATGGCCATCCTGCAGGGTCGCCTGCAACATCTCCCACCAATAAACCCTTCTTTTGTTGATAGTCCAGGGTTGCATGGGCCCTTCTTTCCCAGCCCTCAGGAAGTGGTGCCACCTCTTCTGCATGGGTAGATGCTGGCATCCCGTCCTGGTAGAGGTGGCTGACGAGGAGCTTGGCGGGGATGCTTTGGAGGAAGTTGTGCGATGGCAAGGGCTCCTGCTTTTTCTTGGGTTTGTTATTGGCTTTTTAACTGGCTTTGATTGTTTTTGTTTGGTTTTCGTTGGGTTTTGAGTGGTTTCTTGGCCAGCCTTGCCCAAACTTCTCTGTGTCAGTGCGGAACTCTTGTGCTTGCGCAAAGGAAGAGCTGTGTGTGCATCTTGAATGTTTCCAGGGCTGGGGCATCTTTGGTGCCCTGTTGCTATTGTGTGGGCACAGCCAGGGTGGGTCTGGCTTCTTCTTCAGCCACCCATTGGTTAGCTGAGGCGAGGGCTAGCTGAGGACAGCCACCCGCCACTGGCTTTCTCATCCTCAGGGTGAAACAATGCCAAGTCCAGGCCCCAATAACCTGGGTGGCGCTGCAGGGGAGTCCAAGAGGCTGTGGTGGTCTGCAGTGGTCTGTGAGGGTCTCCAGTGGTCTCCAAGAGTGTCTGGAGGTCTCTGGCGGTCTCCAGCGATGTCTGGTGGTCTCTGGTGGTGTCCGATGGACTCTGGCGGTTTCCAGCGGACTCCAGTGGTCTCCAGTGCGAGACCACCGCAGACCACCGGACAGCACCAGTGTCGGGTCATCTCCGGTGGTCTGCGACGGTGTGAGGCACTCTCTATCCATCTCCAGCCATCTCCAAGGGACTGCTGCTGGCACTATGGGGCTGCTGGCCTGAAGATGGCAGCCCCTCTCCTCGCCTCTTCCCCACAGCTGTGAAACAGAAAGCATAGAACGGTTGAGGTTGAAAAAGCAATGGAAGCTGATGGAGGCCAGCGGTTAGCCTGGCACTGCCGAGTCCACAACTAAAGCGTGTCCCTGAGCAGCACATCTCCAGGTCTTTGAAATGCCTGCCGGGATGGTGATGCAAGGCTTTCCCTGGGCAGGCTGTTCCAGTGCTTCTCAAGCCTTTTGGTGAGGAAATCTTTGCTACTAGCCCATCTAAAGCTGCCCTGGCGCAACTGGAGGCCGTTTTCTCTGTTGTCCTATCCCTGGTGACTTGGGAGAAGAGAAGCGAGAGCCAGCTGGCTCCAAGCTCCTCTCGGGCAGTTGTAGGGAGCAGCAAGGTCTCCTGCTGGTGCTGTGGGGCTGCCGGGCAGAAGAGGCCAGCCCCTCTCCCTCTCCTTTCCTCTTGCCAAGGCGTGAGGGCAGAGGAGATGTCCCCCCTTGGTGAGGGGCAGGGTCTAGGGGAAAGGGAAAGCAGGGCTGCTCAGCGGCTTGAGAGCCTTCTGATCTTGCTGCTGAGCCTGCCGCGTGGCGGTGTGGATGGCCCACTTACAGGCTTGGCATGTGCAAATACTCCGAAGTGAATGGTAGCAGGTGATAACATGGCCAAAGGCAAGAGGTTTCTGTCAACTGTAAAACAAATCTGTGAAGAGTCTTAGGATCGTTTTGATGGAATCAAGAGTTGTAATAGGGGGTCCTTTTGCCACGTTCTCCCACGGCATCCTCCTAAGGAAACTTAGGAAGTGTGGGTTAGATGAACGGACAGTGGGGTGGCTTGAAAACTGGTTGAAAGCTAGAGCTCGGAGGGTCGCGATTAGGGGCCCAGAGTCTAGTTGGAGGTCAGCGAGAAGTGGTGTTCCCCAGGGGTCAGTAGTGGGCGCAGTCCTGTTCAATCTCTTCCTCAATGACCTGGAGGAAGGGCTAGAGTGCAGCCTCAGCAAGTTTGGTGATGATCCAAAAGTGGGAGGGGTGTGTGACAGAGCAGAAGGCTGTGGCGCCATCCAGCGAGCCCTGGACAGGCTGGAGAGCTGGGCGGAGAGAAACGTTCTGAAATTGAAGAAGGGCAAGTGTAGGGTGCTGTCCCTGGGGAGGGCTAAGCCCCCGTACGAGTAGAGGTTAGGGGCCGAGCTGCTGGAGAGCAGCTGTGTGGAAAGAGACGTGGGAGTCCTGGTGGACAACAGGATGAGCGTGAGGCAGCAATGTGCCCTTGTGTCCAAGAAGGCGGATGGCATGCTGGGGTGCATCCAGAAGAGCGTGGCAAGCAGATGGCGGGAGGTCATGCTCCCCCTCTACTCTGCCCTGGTGAGGCCGCATCTGGGGTGGTGTGTCCAGTTCTGGGCTCGCCGGTTGCAGAAGGACAGGGAACCGCTGGAGAGGGTACAGCAAAGGGCTACAAAGTTGATGAGGAGACTGGACCGTGTCTCTTAGAAGAAAGGCTGAGGGATTTGTGTCTTTTTAGTCTGGAAAAAAGACGACTGAGGGGGCATCTTTTCAATGCTTCCAAATACTTGAAGGGTGTGGGTGGTCAGGAGGATGGGGCCTGGCTCTTTTGAGTGGTGCCCAGTGAGAGGACAAGGGGTCACGGGCAGAGGCTTGAGCACAGGAAGTTCCATGTAAACATGAGGAGGAAGTTCTTTACTTTGAGGGTGTCAGAGCACTGGAAGAGGCTGCCCAGGGAGGTGGTGGAGCCTCCTTGTCTGGAGACCCTCAAAACCCGCCTGGACGTGTTCCTGTGCAAGCTGCTCTAGTTGAACGTGCTTTGGCAGGGAGGTTGGACTAGCTGATCTCCAGAGGTCCCTTCCAAGCTTTATCCTTCTGTGAATGTGTGGGACGAGGAGGGGGCTGGAGGCCACGGGTGATGAGGGGAGCTGGAGGGTGGTCCCCGTCTCCAAGGGACAGCCTTTCTCCTGGGCAAGCATGATGGGAGAGCGCAGCAAGCCCCAGGCCCAGGGAAGGGGCCCTCAGCGCCATGGACCCTCATCCTTCTGCCAACCTTTGGGCACGTTTCAGGCCACAGGCCCCCCATGCCCCAACCTGCCGTATTTGGCCACAGGCATGAGTCACAATCGACATCACAGTGGCCTCCTGATGTCACCAGCCACCTCACTGCCTGTTGCTGGGGAGCTATAAAAGCAGGGGCCTATGCAGGTGGCCCCCAGTTTGCTGAGCTTCCTGGCCCTCCCATGGCTGGAAGGAAGAGGAGCAAGGCGGCTGGCTGCCCACCTTGGCGTGGGACGCCCCAGAGCTGCGTCCTGCAAGTGTGGAGGAGGAAGGCACCTGCCAGGAGCAGGAAGCTCAATCAGCGCAGGAGGAGGAGGAGGAACAACAAGATCAGGCCTGATGGCATGAGCCCCATCCTCCTGGCTTCTGCCATCCACGGCATGCAGTGCCTGGCTTTAGGCCCAGCAGGTAACGGGGTGCAGCCCGAGCGCGTCTGCTTGCCGGGGAATGGTGTGAGAGCCAGGCATGGGCATCACCTGGCAGCATTGAAGAACAATGCGCAGGCCACGCGTGTCAATCCACCAAGGCGTGGCGTGTGGCTAACGTCTGCCAATACAGCAGGGAGCAGCGTGGTGCCCGTGGCAGTGGCTCGACCTCAAGATCTAGAAGAACCCATGGAGGTGGACTAACCTGGAGACATGGAGGAACCCATGGAAGTGGATGGAGCTGCAGAGGGATGATGTGGCACGACAGCAGCACACCCTGGCTCCTTCCATGAGATGGCACCAACGGCCTCGCGGGAGCCGCCGGGCCAGCTCCCTACGGGCAGCCAAGCCTCTGCACCAAACTTAGGTGGGAGAAGAAAAACTCTATGGCCATCCTGCAGGGTCGCCTGCAACATCTCCCACCAATAAACCCTTCTTTTGTTGATAGTCCAGGGTTGCATGGGCCCTTCTTTCCCAGCCCTCAGGAAGTGGTGCCACCTCTTCTGCATGGGTAGATGCTGGCATCCCGTCCTGGTAGAGGTGGCTGACGAGGAGCTTGGCGGGGATGCTTTGGAGGAAGTTGTGCGATGGCAAGGGCTCCTGCTTTTTCTTGGGTTTGTTATTGGCTTTTTAACTGGCTTTGATTGTTTTTGTTTGGTTTTCGTTGGGTTTTGAGTGGTTTCTTGGCCAGCCTTGCCCAAACTTCTCTGTGTCAGTGCGGAACTCTTGTGCTTGCGCAAAGGAAGAGCTGTGTGTGCATCTTGAATGTTTCCAGGGCTGGGGCATCTTTGGTGCCCTGTTGCTATTGTGTGGGCACAGCCAGGGTGGGTCTGGCTTCTTCTTCAGCCACCCATTGGTTAGCTGAGGCGAGGGCTAGCTGAGGACAGCCACCCGCCACTGGCTTTCTCATCCTCAGGGTGAAACAATGCCAAGTCCAGGCCCCAATAACCTGGGTGGCGCTGCAGGGGAGTCCAAGAGGCTGTGGTGGTCTGCAGTGGTCTGTGAGGGTCTCCAGTGGTCTCCAAGAGTGTCTGGAGGTCTCTGGCGGTCTCCAGCGATGTCTGGTGGTCTCTGGTGGTGTCCGATGGACTCTGGCGGTTTCCAGCGGACTCCAGTGGTCTCCAGTGCGAGACCACCGCAGACCACCGGACAGCACCAGTGTCGGGTCATCTCCGGTGGTCTGCGACGGTGTGAGGCACTCTCTATCCATCTCCAGCCATCTCCAAGGGACTGCTGCTGGCACTATGGGGCTGCTGGCCTGAAGATGGCAGCCCCTCTCCTCGCCTCTTCCCCACAGCTGTGAAACAGAAAGCATAGAACAGTTGAGGTTGAAAAAGCAATGGAAGCTGATGGAGGCCAGCGGTTAGCCTGGCACTGCCGAGTCCACAACTAAAGCGTGTCCCTGAGCAGCACATCTCCAGGTCTTTGAAATGCCTGCCGGGATGGTGATGCAAGGCTTTCCCTGGGCAGGCTGTTCCAGTGCTTCTCAAGCCTTTTGGTGAGGAAATCTTTGCTACTAGCCCATCTAAAGCTGCCCTGGCGCAACTGGAGGCCGTTTTCTCTGTTGTCCTATCCCTGGTGACTTGGGAGAAGAGAAGCGAGAGCCAGCTGGCTCCAAGCTCCTCTCGGGCAGTTGTAGGGAGCAGCAAGGTCTCCTGCTGGTGCTGTGGGGCTGCCGGGCAGAAGAGGCCAGCCCCTCTCCCTCTCCTTTCCTCTTGCCAAGGCGTGAGGGCAGAGGAGATGTCCCCCCTTGGTGAGGGGCAGGGTCTAGGGGAAAGGGAAAGCAGGGCTGCTCAGCGGCTTGAGAGCCTTCTGATCTTGCTGCTGAGCCTGCCGCGTGGCGGTGTGGATGGCCCACTTACAGGCTTGGCATGTGCAAATACTCCGAAGTGAATGGTAGCAGGTGATAACATGGCCAAAGGCAAGAGGTTTCTGTCAACTGTAAAACAAATCTGTGAAGAGTCTTAGGATCGCTTTGATGGAATCAAGAGTTGTAATAGGGGGTCCTTTTGCCACGTTCTCCCACGGCATCCTCCTAAGGAAACTTAGGAAGTGTGGGTTAGATGAACGGACAGTGGGGTGGCTTGAAAACTGGTTGAAAGCTAGAGCTCGGAGGGTCGCGATTAGGGGCCCAGAGTCTAGTTGGAGGTCAGCGAGAAGTGGTGTTCCCCAGGGGTCAGTAGTGGGCGCAGTCCTGTTCAATCTCTTCCTCAATGACCTGGAGGAAGGGCTAGAGTGCAGCCTCAGCAAGTTTGGTGATGATCCAAAAGTGGGAGGGGTGTGTGACAGAGCAGAAGGCTGTGGCGCCATCCAGCGAGCCCTGGACAGGCTGGAGAGCTGGGCGGAGAGAAACGTTCTGAAATTGAAGAAGGGCAAGTGTAGGGTGCTGTCCCTGGGGAGGGCTAAGCCCCCGTACGAGTAGAGGTTAGGGGCCGAGCTGCTGGAGAGCAGCTGTGTGGAAAGAGACGTGGGAGTCCTGGTGGACAACAGGATGAGCGTGAGGCAGCAATGTGCCCTTGTGTCCAAGAAGGCGGATGGCATGCTGGGGTGCATCCAGAAGAGCGTGGCAAGCAGATGGCGGGAGGTCATGCTCCCCCTCTACTCTGCCCTGGTGAGGCCGCATCTGGGGTGGTGTGTCCAGTTCTGGGCTCGCCGGTTGCAGAAGGACAGGGAACCGCTGGAGAGGGTACAGCAAAGGGCTACAAAGTTGATGAGGAGACTGGACCGTGTCTCTTAGAAGAAAGGCTGAGGGATTTGTGTCTTTTTAGTCTGGAAAAAAGACGACTGAGGGGGCATCTTTTCAATGCTTCCAAATACTTGAAGGGTGTGGGTGGTCAGGAGGATGGGGCCTGGCTCTTTTGAGTGGTGCCCAGTGAGAGGACAAGGGGTCACGGGCAGAGGCTTGAGCACAGGAAGTTCCATGTAAACATGAGGAGGAAGTTCTTTACTTTGAGGGTGTCAGAGCACTGGAAGAGGCTGCCCAGGGAGGTGGTGGAGCCTCCTTGTCTGGAGACCCTCAAAACCCGCCTGGACGTGTTCCTGTGCAAGCTGCTCTAGTTGAACGTGCTTTGGCAGGGAGGTTGGACTAGCTGATCTCCAGAGGTCCCTTCCAAGCTTTATCCTTCTGTGAATGTGTGGGACGAGGAGGGGGCTGGAGGCCACGGGTGATGAGGGGAGCTGGAGGGTGGTCCCCGTCTCCAAGGGACAGCCTTTCTCCTGGGCAAGCATGATGGGAGAGCGCAGCAAGCCCCAGGCCCAGGGAAGGGGCCCTCAGCGCCATGGACCCTCATCCTTCTGCCAACCTTTGGGCACGTTTCAGGCCACAGGCCCCCCATGCCCCAACCTGCCGTATTTGGCCACAGGCATGAGTCACAATCGACATCACAGTGGCCTCCTGATGTCACCAGCCACCTCACTGCCTGTTGCTGGGGAGCTATAAAAGCAGGGGCCTATGCAGGTGGCCCCCAGTTTGCTGAGCTTCCTGGCCCTCCCATGGCTGGAAGGAAGAGGAGCAAGGCGGCTGGCTGCCCACCTTGGCGTGGGATGCCCCAGAGCTGCGTCCTGCAAGTGTGGAGGAGGAAGGCACCTGCCAGGAGCAGGAAGCGCAATCAGCGCAGGAGGAGGAGGAGGAACAACAAGATCAGGCCTGATGGCATGAGCCCCATCCTCCTGGCTTCTGCCATCCACGGCATGCAGTGCCTGGCTTTAGGCCCAGCAGGTAACGGGGTGCAGCCCGAGCGCGTCTGCTTGCCGGGGAATGGTGTGAGAGCCAGGCATGGGCATCACCTGGCAGCATTGAAGAACAATGCGCAGGCCACGCGTGTCAATCCACCAAGGCGTGGCGTGTGGCTAACGTCTGCCAATACAGCAGGGAGCAGCGTGGTGCCCGTGGCAGTGGCTCGACCTCAAGATCTAGAAGAACCCATGGAGGTGGACTAACCTGGAGACATGGAGGAACCCATGGAAGTGGATGGAGCTGCAGAGGGATGATGTGGCACGACAGCAGCACACCCTGGCTCCTTCCATGAGATGGCACCAACGGCCTCGCGGGAGCCGCCGGGCCAGCTCCCTACGGGCAGCCAAGCCTCTGCACCAAACTTAGGTGGGAGAAGAAAAACTCTATGGCCATCCTGCAGGGTCGCCTGCAACATCTCCCACCAATAAACCCTTCTTTTGTTGATAGTCCAGGGTTGCATGGGCCCTTCTTTCCCAGCCCTCAGGAAGTGGTGCCACCTCTTCTGCATGGGTAGATGCTGGCATCCCGTCCTGGTAGAGGTGGCTGACGAGGAGCTTGGCGGGGATGCTTTGGAGGAAGTTGTGCGATGGCAAGGGCTCCTGCTTTTTCTTGGGTTTGTTATTGGCTTTTTAACTGGCTTTGATTGTTTTTGTTTGGTTTTCGTTGGGTTTTGAGTGGTTTCTTGGCCAGCCTTGCCCAAACTTCTCTGTGTCAGTGCGGAACTCTTGTGCTTGCGCAAAGGAAGAGCTGTGTGTGCATCTTGAATGTTTCCAGGGCTGGGGCATCTTTGGTGCCCTGTTGCTATTGTGTGGGCACAGCCAGGGTGGGTCTGGCTTCTTCTTCAGCCACCCATTGGTTAGCTGAGGCGAGGGCTAGCTGAGGACAGCCACCCGCCACTGGCTTTCTCATCCTCAGGGTGAAACAATGCCAAGTCCAGGCCCCAATAACCTGGGTGGCGCTGCAGGGGAGTCCAAGAGGCTGTGGTGGTCTGCAGTGGTCTGTGAGGGTCTCCAGTGGTCTCCAAGAGTGTCTGGAGGTCTCTGGCGGTCTCCAGCGATGTCTGGTGGTCTCTGGTGGTGTCCGATGGACTCTGGCGGTTTCCAGCGGACTCCAGTGGTCTCCAGTGCGAGACCACCGCAGACCACCGGACAGCACCAGTGTCGGGTCATCTCCGGTGGTCTGCGACGGTGTGAGGCACTCTCTATCCATCTCCAGCCATCTCCAAGGGACTGCTGCTGGCACTATGGGGCTGCTGGCCTGAAGATGGCAGCCCCTCTCCTCGCCTCTTCCCCACAGCTGTGAAACAGAAAGCATAGAACAGTTGAGGTTGAAAAAGCAATGGAAGCTGATGGAGGCCAGCGGTTAGCCTGGCACTGCCGAGTCCACAACTAAAGCGTGTCCCTGAGCAGCACATCTCCAGGTCTTTGAAATGCCTGCCGGGATGGTGATGCAAGGCTTTCCCTGGGCAGGCTGTTCCAGTGCTTCTCAAGCCTTTTGGTGAGGAAATCTTTGCTACTAGCCCATCTAAAGCTGCCCTGGTGCAACTGGAGGCCGTTTTCTCTGTTGTCCTATCCCTGGTGACTTGGGAGAAGAGAAGCGAGAGCCAGCTGGCTCCAAGCTCCTCTCGGGCAGTTGTAGGGAGCAGCAAGGTCTCCTGCTGGTGCTGTGGGGCTGCCGGGCAGAAGAGGCCAGCCCCTCTCCCTCTCCTTTCCTCTTGCCAAGGCGTGAGGGCAGAGGAGATGTCCCCCCTTGGTGAGGGGCAGGGTCTAGGGGAAAGGGAAAGCAGGGCTGCTCAGCGGCTTGAGAGCCTTCTGATCTTGCTGCTGAGCCTGCCACGTGGCGGTGTGGATGGCCCACTTACAGGCTTGGCATGTGCAAATACTCCGAAGTGAATGGTAGCAGGTGATAACATGGCCAAAGGCAAGAGGTTTCTGTCAACTGTAAAACAAATCTGTGAAGAGTCTTAGGATCGCTTTGATGGAATCAAGAGTTGTAATAGGGGGTCCTTTTGCCACGTTCTCCCACGGCATCCTCCTAAGGAAACTTAGGAAGTGTGGGTTAGATGAACGGACAGTGGGGTGGCTTGAAAACTGGTTGAAAGCTAGAGCTCGGAGGGTCGCGATTAGGGGCCCAGAGTCTAGTTGGAGGTCAGCGAGAAGTGGTGTTCCCCAGGGGTCAGTAGTGGGCGCAGTCCTGTTCAATCTCTTCCTCAATGACCTGGAGGAAGGGCTAGAGTGCAGCCTCAGCAAGTTTGGTGATGATCCAAAAGTGGGAGGGGTGTGTGACAGAGCAGAAGGCTGTGGCGCCATCCAGCGAGCCCTGGACAGGCTGGAGAGCTGGGCGGAGAGAAACGTTCTGAAACTGAAGAAGGGCAAGTGTAGGGTGCTGTCCCTGGGGAGGGCTAAGCCCCCGTACGAGTAGAGGTTAGGGGCCGAGCTGCTGGAGAGCAGCTGTGTGGAAAGAGACGTGGGAGTCCTGGTGGACAACAGGATGAGCGTGAGGCAGCAATGTGCCCTTGTGTCCAAGAAGGCGGATGGCATGCTGGGGTGCATCCAGAAGAGCGTGGCAAGCAGATGGCGGGAGGTCATGCTCCCCCTCTACTCTGCCCTGGTGAGGCCGCATCTGGGGTGGTGTGTCCAGTTCTGGGCTCGCCGGTTGCAGAAGGACAGGGAACCGCTGGAGAGGGTACAGCAAAGGGCTACAAAGTTGATGAGGAGACTGGACCGTGTCTCTTAGAAGAAAGGCTGAGGGATTTGTGTCTTTTTAGTCTGGAAAAAAGACGACTGAGGGGGCATCTTTTCAATGCTTCCAAATACTTGAAGGGTGTGGGTGGTCAGGAGGATGGGGCCTGGCTCTTTTGAGTGGTGCCCAGTGAGAGGACAAGGGGTCACGGGCAGAGGCTTGAGCACAGGAAGTTCCATGTAAACATGAGGAGGAAGTTCTTTACTTTGAGGGTGTCAGAGCACTGGAAGAGGCTGCCCAGGGAGGTGGTGGAGCCTCCTTGTCTGGAGACCCTCAAAACCCGCCTGGACGTGTTCCTGTGCAAGCTGCTCTAGTTGAACGGGCTTTGGCAGGGAGGTTGGACTAGCTGATCTCCAGAGGTCCCTTCCAAGCTTTATCCTTCTGTGAATGTGTGGGACGAGGAGGGGGCTGGAGGCCACGGGTGATGAGGGGAGCTGGAGGGTGGTCCCCGTCTCCAAGGGACAGCCTTTCTCCTGGGCAAGCATGATGGGAGAGCGCAGCAAGCCCCAGGCCCAGGGAAGGGGCCCTCAGCGCCATGGACCCTCATCCTTCTGCCAACCTTTGGGCACGTTTCAGGCCACAGGCCCCCCATGCCCCAACCTGCCGTATTTGGCCACAGGCATGAGTCACAATCGACATCACAGTGGCCTCCTGATGTCACCAGCCACCTCACTGCCTGTTGCTGGGGAGCTATAAAAGCAGGGGCCTATGCAGGTGGCCCCCAGTTTGCTGAGCTTCCTGGCCCTCCCATGGCTGGAAGGAAGAGGAGCAAGGCGGCTGGCTGCCCACCTTGGCGTGGGACGCCCCAGAGCTGTGTCCTGCAAGTGTGGAGGAGGAAGGCACCTGCCAGGAGCAGGAAGCGCAATCAGCGCAGGAGGAGGAGGAGGAACAACAAGATCAGGCCTGATGGCATGAGCCCCATCCTCCTGGCTTCTGCCATCCACGGCATGCAGTGCCTGGCTTTAGGCCCAGCAGGTAACGGGGTGCAGCCCGAGCGCGTCTGCTTGCCGGGGAATGGTGTGAGAGCCAGGCATGGGCATCACCTGGCAGCATTGAAGAACAATGCGCAGGCCACGCGTGTCAATCCACCAAGGCGTGGCGTGTGGCTAACGTCTGCCAATACAGCAGGGAGCAGCGTGGTGCCCGTGGCAGTGGCTCGACCTCAAGATCTAGAAGAACCCATGGAGGTGGACTAACCTGGAGACATGGAGGAACCCATGGAAGTGGATGGAGCTGCAGAGGGATGATGTGGCACGACAGCAGCACACCCTGGCTCCTTCCATGAGATGGCACCAACGGCCTCGCGGGAGCCGCCGGGCCAGCTCCCTACGGGCAGCCAAGCCTCTGCACCAAACTTAGGTGGGAGAAGAAAAACTCTATGGCCATCCTGCAGGGTCGCCTGCAACATCTCCCACCAATAAACCCTTCTTTTGTTGATAGTCCAGGGTTGCATGGGCCCTTCTTTCCCAGCCCTCAGGAAGTGGTGCCACCTCTTCTGCATGGGTAGATGCTGGCATCCCGTCCTGGTAGAGGTGGCTGACGAGGAGCTTGGCGGGGATGCTTTGGAGGAAGTTGTGCGATGGCAAGGGCTCCTGCTTTTTCTTGGGTTTGTTATTGGCTTTTTAACTGGCTTTGATTGTTTTTGTTTGGTTTTCGTTGGGTTTTGAGTGGTTTCTTGGCCAGCCTTGCCCAAACTTCTCTGTGTCAGTGCGGAACTCTTGTGCTTGCGCAAAGGAAGAGCTGTGTGTGCATCTTGAATGTTTCCAGGGCTGGGGCATCTTTGGTGCCCTGTTGCTATTGTGTGGGCACAGCCAGGGTGGGTCTGGCTTCTTCTTCAGCCACCCATTGGTTAGCTGAGGCGAGGGCTAGCTGAGGACAGCCACCCGCCACTGGCTTTCTCATCCTCAGGGTGAAACAATGCCAAGTCCAGGCCCCAATAACCTGGGTGGCGCTGCAGGGGAGTCCAAGAGGCTGTGGTGGTCTGCAGTGGTCTGTGAGGGTCTCCAGTGGTCTCCAAGAGTGTCTGGAGGTCTCTGGCGGTCTCCAGCGATGTCTGGTGGTCTCTGGTGGTGTCCGATGGACTCTGGCGGTTTCCAGCGGACTCCAGTGGTCTCCAGTGCGAGACCACCGCAGACCACCGGACAGCACCAGTGTCGGGTCATCTCCGGTGGTCTGCGACGGTGTGAGGCACTCTCTATCCATCTCCAGCCATCTCCAAGGGACTGCTGCTGGCACTATGGGGCTGCTGGCCTGAAGATGGCAGCCCCTCTCCTCGCCTCTTCCCCACAGCTGTGAAACAGAAAGCATAGAACGGTTGAGGTTGAAAAAGCAATGGAAGCTGATGGAGGCCAGCGGTTAGCCTGGCACTGCCGAGTCCACAACTAAAGCGTGTCCCTGAGCAGCACATCTCCAGGTCTTTGAAATGCCTGCCGGGATGGTGATGCAAGGCTTTCCCTGGGCAGGCTGTTCCAGTGCTTCTCAAGCCTTTTGGTGAGGAAATCTTTGCTACTAGCCCATCTAAAGCTGCCCTGGCGCAACTGGAGGCCGTTTTCTCTGTTGTCCTATCCCTGGTGACTTGGGAGAAGAGAAGCGAGAGCCAGCTGGCTCCAAGCTCCTCTCGGGCAGTTGTAGGGAGCAGCAAGGTCTCCTGCTGGTGCTGTGGGGCTGCCGGGCAGAAGAGGCCAGCCCCTCTCCCTCTCCTTTCCTCTTGCCAAGGCGTGAGGGCAGAGGAGATGTCCCCCCTTGGTGAGGGGCAGGGTCTAGGGGAAAGGGAAAGCAGGGCTGCTCAGCGGCTTGAGAGCCTTCTGATCTTGCTGCTGAGCCTGCCGCGTGGCGGTGTGGATGGCCCACTTACAGGCTTGGCATGTGCAAATACTCCGAAGTGAATGGTAGCAGGTGATAACATGGCCAAAGGCAAGAGGTTTCTGTCAACTGTAAAACAAATCTGTGAAGAGTCTTAGGATCGCTTTGATGGAATCAAGAGTTGTAATAGGGGGTCCTTTTGCCACGTTCTCCCACGGCATCCTCCTAAGGAAACTTAGGAAGTGTGGGTTAGATGAACGGACAGTGGGGTGGCTTGAAAACTGGTTGAAAGCTAGAGCTCGGAGGGTCGCGATTAGGGGCCCAGAGTCTAGTTGGAGGTCAGCGAGAAGTGGTGTTCCCCAGGGGTCAGTAGTGGGCGCAGTCCTGTTCAATCTCTTCCTCAATGACCTGGAGGAAGGGCTAGAGTGCAGCCTCAGCAAGTTTGGTGATGATCCAAAAGTGGGAGGGGTGTGTGACAGAGCAGAAGGCTGTGGCGCCATCCAGCGAGCCCTGGACAGGCTGGAGAGCTGGGCGGAGAGAAACGTTCTGAAATTGAAGAAGGGCAAGTGTAGGGTGCTGTCCCTGGGGAGGGCTAAGCCCCCGTACGAGTAGAGGTTAGGGGCCGAGCTGCTGGAGAGCAGCTGTGTGGAAAGAGACGTGGGAGTCCTGGTGGACAACAGGATGAGCGTGAGGCAGCAATGTGCCCTTGTGTCCAAGAAGGCGGATGGCATGCTGGGGTGCATCCAGAAGAGCGTGGCAAGCAGATGGCGGGAGGTCATGCTCCCCCTCTACTCTGCCCTGGTGAGGCCGCATCTGGGGTGGTGTGTCCAGTTCTGGGCTCGCCGGTTGCAGAAGGACAGGGAACCGCTGGAGAGGGTACAGCAAAGGGCTACAAAGTTGATGAGGAGACTGGACCGTGTCTCTTAGAAGAAAGGCTGAGGGATTTGTGTCTTTTTAGTCTGGAAAAAAGACGACTGAGGGGGCATCTTTTCAATGCTTCCAAATACTTGAAGGGTGTGGGTGGTCAGGAGGATGGGGCCTGGCTCTTTTGAGTGGTGCCCAGTGAGAGGACAAGGGGTCACGGGCAGAGGCTTGAGCACAGGAAGTTCCATGTAAACATGAGGAGGAAGTTCTTTACTTTGAGGGTGTCAGAGCACTGGAAGAGGCTGCCCAGGGAGGTGGTGGAGCCTCCTTGTCTGGAGACCCTCAAAACCCGCCTGGACGTGTTCCTGTGCAAGCTGCTCTAGTTGAACGTGCTTTGGCAGGGAGGTTGGACTAGCTGATCTCCAGAGGTCCCTTCCAAGCTTTATCCTTCTGTGAATGTGTGGGACGAGGAGGGGGCTGGAGGCCACGGGTGATGAGGGGAGCTGGAGGGTGGTCCCCGTCTCCAAGGGACAGCCTTTCTCCTGGGCAAGCATGATGGGAGAGCGCAGCAAGCCCCAGGCCCAGGGAAGGGGCCCTCAGCGCCATGGACCCTCATCCTTCTGCCAACCTTTGGGCACGTTTCAGGCCACAGGCCCCCCATGCCCCAACCTGCCGTATTTGGCCACAGGCATGAGTCACAATCGACATCACAGTGGCCTCCTGATGTCACCAGCCACCTCACTGCCTGTTGCTGGGGAGCTATAAAAGCAGGGGCCTATGCAGGTGGCCCCCAGTTTGCTGAGCTTCCTGGCCCTCCCATGGCTGGAAGGAAGAGGAGCAAGGCGGCTGGCTGCCCACCTTGGCGTGGGACGCCCCAGAGCTGCGTCCTGCAAGTGTGGAGGAGGAAGGCACCTGCCAGGAGCAGGAAGCGCAATCAGCGCAGGAGGAGGAGGAGGAACAACAAGATCAGGCCTGATGGCATGAGCCCCATCCTCCTGGCTTCTGCCATCCACGGCATGCAGTGCCTGGCTTTAGGCCCAGCAGGTAACGGGGTGCAGCCCGAGCGCGTCTGCTTGCCGGGGAATGGTGTGAGAGCCAGGCATGGGCATCACCTGGCAGCATTGAAGAACAATGCGCAGGCCACGCGTGTCAATCCACCAAGGCGTGGCGTGTGGCTAACGTCTGCCAATACAGCAGGGAGCAGCGTGGTGCCCGTGGCAGTGGCTCGACCTCAAGATCTAGAAGAACCCATGGAGGTGGACTAACCTGGAGACATGGAGGAACCCATGGAAGTGGATGGAGCTGCAGAGGGATGATGTGGCACGACAGCAGCACACCCTGGCTCCTTCCATGAGATGGCACCAACGGCCTCGCGGGAGCCGCCGGGCCAGCTCCCTACGGGCAGCCAAGCCTCTGCACCAAACTTAGGTGGGAGAAGAAAAACTCTATGGCCATCCTGCAGGGTCGCCTGCAACATCTCCCACCAATAAACCCTTCTTTTGTTGATAGTCCAGGGTTGCATGGGCCCTTCTTTCCCAGCCCTCAGGAAGTGGTGCCACCTCTTCTGCATGGGTAGATGCTGGCATCCCGTCCTGGTAGAGGTGGCTGACGAGGAGCTTGGCGGGGATGCTTTGGAGGAAGTTGTGCGATGGCAAGGGCTCCTGCTTTTTCTTGGGTTTGTTATTGGCTTTTTAACTGGCTTTGATTGTTTTTGTTTGGTTTTCGTTGGGTTTTGAGTGGTTTCTTGGCCAGCCTTGCCCAAACTTCTCTGTGTCAGTGCGGAACTCTTGTGCTTGCGCAAAGGAAGAGCTGTGTGTGCATCTTGAATGTTTCCAGGGCTGGGGCATCTTTGGTGCCCTGTTGCTATTGTGTGGGCACAGCCAGGGTGGGTCTGGCTTCTTCTTCAGCCACCCATTGGTTAGCTGAGGCGAGGGCTAGCTGAGGACAGCCACCCGCCACTGGCTTTCTCATCCTCAGGGTGAAACAATGCCAAGTCCAGGCCCCAATAACCTGGGTGGCGCTGCAGGGGAGTCCAAGAGGCTGTGGTGGTCTGCAGTGGTCTGTGAGGGTCTCCAGTGGTCTCCAAGAGTGTCTGGAGGTCTCTGGCGGTCTCCAGCGATGTCTGGTGGTCTCTGGTGGTGTCCGATGGACTCTGGCGGTTTCCAGCGGACTCCAGTGGTCTCCAGTGCGAGACCACCGCAGACCACCGGACAGCACCAGTGTCGGGTCATCTCCGGTGGTCTGCGACGGTGTGAGGCACTCTCTATCCATCTCCAGCCATCTCCAAGGGACTGCTGCTGGCACTATGGGGCTGCTGGCCTGAAGATGGCAGCCCCTCTCCTCGCCTCTTCCCCACAGCTGTGAAACAGAAAGCATAGAACAGTTGAGGTTGAAAAAGCAATGGAAGCTGATGGAGGCCAGCGGTTAGCCTGGCACTGCCGAGTCCACAACTAAAGCGTGTCCCTGAGCAGCACATCTCCAGGTCTTTGAAATGCCTGCCGGGATGGTGATGCAAGGCTTTCCCTGGGCAGGCTGTTCCAGTGCTTCTCAAGCCTTTTGGTGAGGAAATCTTTGCTACTAGCCCATCTAAAGCTGCCCTGGTGCAACTGGAGGCCGTTTTCTCTGTTGTCCTATCCCTGGTGACTTGGGAGAAGAGAAGCGAGAGCCAGCTGGCTCCAAGCTCCTCTCGGGCAGTTGTAGGGAGCAGCAAGGTCTCCTGCTGGTGCTGTGGGGCTGCCGGGCAGAAGAGGCCAGCCCCTCTCCCTCTCCTTTCCTCTTGCCAAGGCGTGAGGGCAGAGGAGATGTCCCCCCTTGGTGAGGGGCAGGGTCTAGGGGAAAGGGAAAGCAGGGCTGCTCAGCGGCTTGAGAGCCTTCTGATCTTGCTGCTGAGCCTGCCACGTGGCGGTGTGGATGGCCCACTTACAGGCTTGGCATGTGCAAATACTCCGAAGTGAATGGTAGCAGGTGATAACATGGCCAAAGGCAAGAGGTTTCTGTCAACTGTAAAACAAATCTGTGAAGAGTCTTAGGATCGCTTTGATGGAATCAAGAGTTGTAATAGGGGGTCCTTTTGCCACGTTCTCCCACGGCATCCTCCTAAGGAAACTTAGGAAGTGTGGGTTAGATGAACGGACAGTGGGGTGGCTTGAAAACTGGTTGAAAGCTAGAGCTCGGAGGGTCGCGATTAGGGGCCCAGAGTCTAGTTGGAGGTCAGCGAGAAGTGGTGTTCCCCAGGGGTCAGTAGTGGGCGCAGTCCTGTTCAATCTCTTCCTCAATGACCTGGAGGAAGGGCTAGAGTGCAGCCTCAGCAAGTTTGGTGATGATCCAAAAGTGGGAGGGGTGTGTGACAGAGCAGAAGGCTGTGGCGCCATCCAGCGAGCCCTAGACAGGCTGGAGAGCTGGGCGGAGAGAAACGTTCTGAAACTGAAGAAGGGCAAGTGTAGGGTGCTGTCCCTGGGGAGGGCTAAGCCCCCGTACGAGTAGAGGTTAGGGGCCGAGCTGCTGGAGAGCAGCTGTGTGGAAAGAGACGTGGGAGTCCTGGTGGACAACAGGATGAGCGTGAGGCAGCAATGTGCCCTTGTGTCCAAGAAGGCGGATGGCATGCTGGGGTGCATCCAGAAGAGCGTGGCAAGCAGATGGCGGGAGGTCATGCTCCCCCTCTACTCTGCCCTGGTGAGGCCGCATCTGGGGTGGTGTGTCCAGTTCTGGGCTCGCCGGTTGCAGAAGGACAGGGAACCGCTGGAGAGGGTACAGCAAAGGGCTACAAAGTTGATGAGGAGACTGGACCGTGTCTCTTAGAAGAAAGGCTGAGGGATTTGTGTCTTTTTAGTCTGGAAAAAAGACGACTGAGGGGGCATCTTTTCAATGCTTCCAAATACTTGAAGGGTGTGGGTGGTCAGGAGGATGGGGCCTGGCTCTTTTGAGTGGTGCCCAGTGAGAGGACAAGGGGTCACGGGCAGAGGCTTGAGCACAGGAAGTTCCATGTAAACATGAGGAGGAAGTTCTTTACTTTGAGGGTGTCAGAGCACTGGAAGAGGCTGCCCAGGGAGGTGGTGGAGCCTCCTTGTCTGGAGACCCTCAAAACCCGCCTGGACGTGTTCCTGTGCAAGCTGCTCTAGTTGAACGTGCTTTGGCAGGGAGGTTGGACTAGCTGATCTCCAGAGGTCCCTTCCAAGCTTTATCCTTCTGTGAATGTGTGGGACGAGGAGGGGGCTGGAGGCCACGGGTGATGAGGGGAGCTGGAGGGTGGTCCCCGTCTCCAAGGGACAGCCTTTCTCCTGGGCAAGCATGATGGGAGAGCGCAGCAAGCCCCAGGCCCAGGGAAGGGGCCCTCAGCGCCATGGACCCTCATCCTTCTGCCAACCTTTGGGCACGTTTCAGGCCACAGGCCCCCCATGCCCCAACCTGCCGTATTTGGCCACAGGCATGAGTCACAATCGACATCACAGTGGCCTCCTGATGTCACCAGCCACCTCACTGCCTGTTGCTGGGGAGCTATAAAAGCAGGGGCCTATGCAGGTGGCCCCCAGTTTGCTGAGCTTCCTGGCCCTCCCATGGCTGGAAGGAAGAGGAGCAAGGCGGCTGGCTGCCCACCTTGGCGTGGGACGCCCCAGAGCTGTGTCCTGCAAGTGTGGAGGAGGAAGGCACCTGCCAGGAGCAGGAAGCGCAATCAGCGCAGGAGGAGGAGGAGGAACAACAAGATCAGGCCTGATGGCATGAGCCCCATCCTCCTGGCTTCTGCCATCCACGGCATGCAGTGCCTGGCTTTAGGCCCAGCAGGTAACGGGGTGCAGCCCGAGCGCGTCTGCTTGCCGGGGAATGGTGTGAGAGCCAGGCATGGGCATCACCTGGCAGCATTGAAGAACAATGCGCAGGCCACGCGTGTCAATCCACCAAGGCGTGGCGTGTGGCTAACGTCTGCCAATACAGCAGGGAGCAGCGTGGTGCCCGTGGCAGTGGCTCGACCTCAAGATCTAGAAGAACCCATGGAGGTGGACTAACCTGGAGACATGGAGGAACCCATGGAAGTGGATGGAGCTGCAGAGGGATGATGTGGCACGACAGCAGCACACCCTGGCTCCTTCCATGAGATGGCACCAACGGCCTCGCGGGAGCCGCCGGGCCAGCTCCCTACGGGCAGCCAAGCCTCTGCACCAAACTTAGGTGGGAGAAGAAAAACTCTATGGCCATCCTGCAGGGTCGCCTGCAACATCTCCCACCAATAAACCCTTCTTTTGTTGATAGTCCAGGGTTGCATGGGCCCTTCTTTCCCAGCCCTCAGGAAGTGGTGCCACCTCTTCTGCATGGGTAGATGCTGGCATCCCGTCCTGGTAGAGGTGGCTGACGAGGAGCTTGGCGGGGATGCTTTGGAGGAAGTTGTGCGATGGCAAGGGCTCCTGCTTTTTCTTGGGTTTGTTATTGGCTTTTTAACTGGCTTTGATTGTTTTTGTTTGGTTTTCGTTGGGTTTTGAGTGGTTTCTTGGCCAGCCTTGCCCAAACTTCTCTGTGTCAGTGCGGAACTCTTGTGCTTGCGCAAAGGAAGAGCTGTGTGTGCATCTTGAATGTTTCCAGGGCTGGGGCATCTTTGGTGCCCTGTTGCTATTGTGTGGGCACAGCCAGGGTGGGCCTGGCTTCTTCTTCAGCCACCCATTGGTTAGCTGAGGCGAGGGCTAGCTGAGGACAGCCACCCGCCACTGGCTTTCTCATCCTCAGGGTGAAACAATGCCAAGTCCAGGCCCCAATAACCTGGGTGGCGCTGCAGGGGAGTCCAAGAGGCTGTGGTGGTCTGCAGTGGTCTGTGAGGGTCTCCAGTGGTCTCCAAGAGTGTCTGGAGGTCTCTGGCGGTCTCCAGCGATGTCTGGTGGTCTCTGGTGGTGTCCGATGGACTCTGGCGGTTTCCAGCGGACTCCAGTGGTCTCCAGTGCGAGACCACCGCAGACCACCGGACAGCACCAGTGTCGGGTCATCTCCGGTGGTCTGCGACGGTGTGAGGCACTCTCTATCCATCTCCAGCCATCTCCAAGGGACTGCTGCTGGCACTATGGGGCTGCTGGCCTGAAGATGGCAGCCCCTCTCCTCGCCTCTTCCCCACAGCTGTGAAACAGAAAGCATAGAACGGTTGAGGTTGAAAAAGCAATGGAAGCTGATGGAGGCCAGCGGTTAGCCTGGCACTGCCGAGTCCACAACTAAAGCGTGTCCCTGAGCAGCACATCTCCAGGTCTTTGAAATGCCTGCCGGGATGGTGATGCAAGGCTTTCCCTGGGCAGGCTGTTCCAGTGCTTCTCAAGCCTTTTGGTGAGGAAATCTTTGCTACTAGCCCATCTAAAGCTGCCCTGGCGCAACTGGAGGCCGTTTTCTCTGTTGTCCTATCCCTGGTGACTTGGGAGAAGAGAAGCGAGAGCCAGCTGGCTCCAAGCTCCTCTCGGGCAGTTGTAGGGAGCAGCAAGGTCTCCTGCTGGTGCTGTGGGGCTGCCGGGCAGAAGAGACCAGCCCCTCTCCCTCTCCTTTCCTCTTGCCAAGGCGTGAGGGCAGAGGAGATGTCCCCCCTTGGTGAGGGGCAGGGTCTAGGGGAAAGGGAAAGCAGGGCTGCTCAGCGGCTTGAGAGCCTTCTGATCTTGCTGCTGAGCCTGCCGCGTGGCGGTGTGGATGGCCCACTTACAGGCTTGGCATGTGCAAATACTCCGAAGTGAATGGTAGCAGGTGATAACATGGCCAAAGGCAAGAGGTTTCTGTCAACTGTAAAACAAATCTGTGAAGAGTCTTAGGATCGCTTTGATGGAATCAAGAGTTGTAATAGGGGGTCCTTTTGCCACGTTCTCCCACGGCATCCTCCTAAGGAAACTTAGGAAGTGTGGGTTAGATGAACGGACAGTGGGGTGGCTTGAAAACTGGTTGAAAGCTAGAGCTCGGAGGGTCGCGATTAGGGGCACAGAGTCTAGTTGGAGGTCAGCGAGAAGTGGTGTTCCCCAGGGGTCAGTAGTGGGCGCAGTCCTGTTCAATCTCTTCCTCAATGACCTGGAGGAAGGGCTAGAGTGCAGCCTCAGCAAGTTTGGTGATGATCCAAAAGTGGGAGGGGTGTGTGACAGAGCAGAAGGCTGTGGCGCCATCCAGCGAGCCCTGGACAGGCTGGAGAGCTGGGCGGAGAGAAACGTTCTGAAATTGAAGAAGGGCAAGTGTAGGGTGCTGTCCCTGGGGAGGGCTAAGCCCCCGTACGAGTAGAGGTTAGGGGCCGAGCTGCTGGAGAGCAGCTGTGTGGAAAGAGACGTGGGAGTCCTGGTGGACAACAGGATGAGCGTGAGGCAGCAATGTGCCCTTGTGTCCAAGAAGGCGGATGGCATGCTGGGGTGCATCCAGAAGAGCGTGGCAAGCAGATGGCGGGAGGTCATGCTCCCCCTCTACTCTGCCCTGGTGAGGCCGCATCTGGGGTGGTGTGTCCAGTTCTGGGCTCGCCGGTTGCAGAAGGACAGGGAACCGCTGGAGAGGGTACAGCAAAGGGCTACAAAGTTGATGAGGAGACTGGACCGTGTCTCTTAGAAGAAAGGCTGAGGGATTTGTGTCTTTTTAGTCTGGAAAAAAGACGACTGAGGGGGCATCTTTTCAATGCTTCCAAATACTTGAAGGGTGTGGGTGGTCAGGAGGATGGGGCCTGGCTCTTTTGAGTGGTGCCCAGTGAGAGGACAAGGGGTCACGGGCAGAGGCTTGAGCACAGGAAGTTCCATGTAAACATGAGGAGGAAGTTCTTTACTTTGAGGGTGTCAGAGCACTGGAAGAGGCTGCCCAGGGAGGTGGTGGAGCCTCCTTGTCTGGAGACCCTCAAAACCCGCCTGGACGTGTTCCTGTGCAAGCTGCTCTAGTTGAACGTGCTTTGGCAGGGAGGTTGGACTAGCTGATCTCCAGAGGTCCCTTCCAAGCTTTATCCTTCTGTGAATGTGTGGGACGAGGAGGGGGCTGGAGGCCACGGGTGATGAGGGGAGCTGGAGGGTGGTCCCCGTCTCCAAGGGACAGCCTTTCTCCTGGGCAAGCATGATGGGAGAGCGCAGCAAGCCCCAGGCCCAGGGAAGGGGCCCTCAGCGCCATGGACCCTCATCCTTCTGCCAACCTTTGGGCACGTTTCAGGCCACAGGCCCCCCATGCCCCAACCTGCCGTATTTGGCCACAGGCATGAGTCACAATCGACATCACAGTGGCCTCCTGATGTCACCAGCCACCTCACTGCCTGTTGCTGGGGAGCTATAAAAGCAGGGGCCTATGCAGGTGGCCCCCAGTTTGCTGAGCTTCCTGGCCCTCCCATGGCTGGAAGGAAGAGGAGCAAGGCGGCTGGCTGCCCACCTTGGCGTGGGATGCCCCAGAGCTGCGTCCTGCAAGTGTGGAGGAGGAAGGCACCTGCCAGGAGCAGGAAGCTCAATCAGCGCAGGAGGAGGAGGAGGAACAACAAGATCAGGCCTGATGGCATGAGCCCCATCCTCCTGGCTTCTGCCATCCACGGCATGCAGTGCCTGGCTTTAGGCCCAGCAGGTAACGGGGTGCAGCCCGAGCGCGTCTGCTTGCCGGGGAATGGTGTGAGAGCCAGGCATGGGCATCACCTGGCAGCATTGAAGAACAATGCGCAGGCCACGCGTGTCAATCCACCAAGGCGTGGCGTGTGGCTAACGTCTGCCAATACAGCAGGGAGCAGCGTGGTGCCCGTGGCAGTGGCTCGACCTCAAGATCTAGAAGAACCCATGGAGGTGGACTAACCTGGAGACATGGAGGAACCCATGGAAGTGGATGGAGCTGCAGAGGGATGATGTGGCACGACAGCAGCACACCCTGGCTCCTTCCATGAGATGGCACCAACGGCCTCGCGGGAGCCGCCGGGCCAGCTCCCTACGGGCAGCCAAGCCTCTGCACCAAACTTAGGTGGGAGAAGAAAAACTCTATGGCCATCCTGCAGGGTCGCCTGCAACATCTCCCACCAATAAACCCTTCTTTTGTTGATAGTCCAGGGTTGCATGGGCCCTTCTTTCCCAGCCCTCAGGAAGTGGTGCCACCTCTTCTGCATGGGTAGATGCTGGCATCCCGTCCTGGTAGAGGTGGCTGACGAGGAGCTTGGCGGGGATGCTTTGGAGGAAGTTGTGCGATGGCAAGGGCTCCTGCTTTTTCTTGGGTTTGTTATTGGCTTTTTAACTGGCTTTGATTGTTTTTGTTTGGTTTTCGTTGGGTTTTGAGTGGTTTCTTGGCCAGCCTTGCCCAAACTTCTCTGTGTCAGTGCGGAACTCTTGTGCTTGCGCAAAGGAAGAGCTGTGTGTGCATCTTGAATGTTTCCAGGGCTGGGGCATCTTTGGTGCCCTGTTGCTATTGTGTGGGCACAGCCAGGGTGGGTCTGGCTTCTTCTTCAGCCACCCATTGGTTAGCTGAGGCGAGGGCTAGCTGAGGACAGCCACCCGCCACTGGCTTTCTCATCCTCAGGGTGAAACAATGCCAAGTCCAGGCCCCAATAACCTGGGTGGCGCTGCAGGGGAGTCCAAGAGGCTGTGGTGGTCTGCAGTGGTCTGTGAGGGTCTCCAGTGGTCTCCAAGAGTGTCTGGAGGTCTCTGGCGGTCTCCAGCGATGTCTGGTGGTCTCTGGTGGTGTCCGATGGACTCTGGCGGTTTCCAGCGGACTCCAGTGGTCTCCAGTGCGAGACCACCGCAGACCACCGGACAGCACCAGTGTCGGGTCATCTCCGGTGGTCTGCGTCACTCTCTATCCATCTCCAGCCATCTCCAAGGGACTGCTGCTGGCACTATGGGGCTGCTGGCCTGAAGATGGCAGCCCCTCTCCTCGCCTCTTCCCCACAGCTGTGAAACAGAAAGCATAGAACGGTTGAGGTTGAAAAAGCAATGGAAGCTGATGGAGGCCAGCGGTTAGCCTGGCACTGCCGAGTCCACAACTAAAGCGTGTCCCTGAGCAGCACATCTCCAGGTCTTTGAAATGCCTGCCGGGATGGTGATGCAAGGCTTTCCCTGGGCAGGCTGTTCCAGTGCTTCTCAAGCCTTTTGGTGAGGAAATCTTTGCTACTAGCCCATCTAAAGCTGCCCTGGTGCAACTGGAGGCCGTTTTCTCTGTTGTCCTATCCCTGGTGACTTGGGAGAAGAGAAGCGAGAGCCAGCTGGCTCCAAGCTCCTCTCGGGCAGTTGTAGGGAGCAGCAAGGTCTCCTGCTGGTGCTGTGGGGCTGCCGGGCAGAAGAGGCCAGCCCCTCTCCCTCTCCTTTCCTCTTGCCAAGGCGTGAGGGCAGAGGAGATGTCCCCCCTTGGTGAGGGGCAGGGTCTAGGGGAAAGGGAAAGCAGGGCTGCTCAGCGGCTTGAGAGCCTTCTGATCTTGCTGCTGAGCCTGCCGCGGGGCGGTGTGGATGGCCCACTTACAGGCTTGGCATGTGCAAATACTCTGAAGTGAATGGTAGCAGGTGATAACATGGCCAAAGGCAAGAGGTTTCTGTCAACTGTAAAACAAATCTGTGAAGAGTCTTAGGATCGCTTTGATGGAATCAAGAGTTGTAATAGGGGGTCCTTTTGCCACGTTCTCCCACGGCATCCTCCTAAGGAAACTTAGGAAGTGTGGGTTAGATGAACGGACAGTGGGGTGGCTTGAAAACTGGTTGAAAGCTAGAGCTCGGAGGGTCGCGATTAGGGGCCCAGAGTCTAGTTGGAGGTCAGCGAGAAGTGGTGTTCCCCAGGGGTCAGTAGTGGGCGCAGTCCTGTTCAATCTCTTCCTCAATGACCTGGAGGAAGGGCTAGAGTGCAGCCTCAGCAAGTTTGGTGATGATCCAAAAGTGGGAGGGGTGTGTGACAGAGCAGAAGGCTGTGGCGCCATCCAGCGAGCCCTGGACAGGCTGGAGAGCTGGGCGGAGAGAAACGTTCTGAAATTGAAGAAGGGCAAGTGTAGGGTGCTGTCCCTGGGGAGGGCTAAGCCCCCGTACGAGTAGAGGTTAGGGGCCGAGCTGCTGGAGAGCAGCTGTGTGGAAAGAGACGTGGGAGTCCTGGTGGACAACAGGATGAGCGTGAGGCAGCAATGTGCCCTTGTGTCCAAGAAGGCGGATGGCATGCTGGGGTGCATCCAGAAGAGCGTGGCAAGCAGATGGCGGGAGGTCATGCTCCCCCTCTACTCTGCCCTGGTGAGGCCGCATCTGGGGTGGTGTGTCCAGTTCTGGGCTCGCCGGTTGCAGAAGGACAGGGAACCACTGGAGAGGGTACAGCAAAGGGCTACAAAGTTGATGAGGAGACTGGACCGTGTCTCTTAGAAGAAAGGCTGAGGGATTTGTGTCTTTTTAGTCTGGAAAAAAGACGACTGAGGGGGCATCTTTTCAATGCTTCCAAATACTTGAAGGGTGTGGGTGGTCAGGAGGATGGGGCCTGGCTCTTTTGAGTGGTGCCCAGTGAGAGGACAAGGGGTCACGGGCAGAGGCTTGAGCACAGGAAGTTCCATGTAAACATGAGGAGGAAGTTCTTTACTTTGAGGGTGTCAGAGCACTGGAAGAGGCTGCCCAGGGAGGTGGTGGAGCCTCCTTGTCTGGAGACCCTCAAAACCCGCCTGGACGTGTTCCTGTGCAAGCTGCTCTAGTTGAACGTGCTTTGGCAGGGAGGTTGGACTAGCTGATCTCCAGAGGTCCCTTCCAAGCTTTATCCTTCTGTGAATGTGTGGGACGAGGAGGGGGCTGGAGGCCACGGGTGATGAGGGGAGCTGGAGGGTGGTCCCCGTCTCCAAGGGACAGCCTTTCTCCTGGGCAAGCATGATGGGAGAGCGCAGCAAGCCCCAGGCCCAGGGAAGGGGCCCTCAGCGCCATGGACCCTCATCCTTCTGCCAACCTTTGGGCACGTTTCAGGCCACAGGCCCCCCATGCCCCAACCTGCCGTATTTGGCCACAGGCATGAGTCACAATCGACATCACAGTGGCCTCCTGATGTCACCAGCCACCTCACTGCCTGTTGCTGGGGAGCTATAAAAGCAGGGGCCTATGCAGGTGGCCCCCAGTTTGCTGAGCTTCCTGGCCCTCCCATGCCAAGCATGGCTGGAAGGAAGAGGAGCAAGGCGGCTGGCTGCCCACCTTGGCGTGGGACGCCCCAGAGCTGCATCCTGCAAGTGTGGAGGAGGAAGGCACCTGCCAGGAGCAGGAAGCGCAATCAGCGCAGGAGGAGGAGGAGGAACAACAAGATCAGGCCTGATGGCATGAGCCCCATCCTCCTGGCTTCTGCCATCCACGGCATGCAGTGCCTGGCTTTAGGCCCAGCAGGTAACGGGGTGCAGCCCGAGCGCGTCTGCTTGCCGGGGAATGGTGTGAGAGCCAGGCATGGGCATCACCTGGCAGCATTGAAGAACAATGCGCAGGCCACGCGTGTCAATCCACCAAGGCGTGGCGTGTGGCTAACGTCTGCCAATACAGCAGGGAGCAGCGTGGTGCCTGTGGCAGTGGCTCGACCTCAAGATCTAGAAGAACCCATGGAGGTGGACTAACCTGGAGACATGGAGGAACCCATGGAAGTGGATGGAGCTGCAGAGGGATGATGTGGCACGACAGCAGCACACCCTGGCTCCTTCCATGAGATGGCACCAACGGCCTCGCGGGAGCCGCCGGGCCAGCTCCCTACGGGCAGCCAAGCCTCTGCACCAAACTTAGGTGGGAGAAGAAAAACTCTATGGCCATCCTGCAGGGTCGCCTGCAACATCTCCCACCAATAAACCCTTCTTTTGTTGATAGTCCAGGGTTGCATGGGCCCTTCTTTCCCAGCCCTCAGGAAGTGGTGCCACCTCTTCTGCATGGGTAGATGCTGGCATCCCGTCCTGGTAGAGGTGGCTGACGAGGAGCTTGGCGGGGATGCTTTGGAGGAAGTTGTGCGATGGCAAGGGCTCCTGCTTTTTCTTGGGTTTGTTATTGGCTTTTTAACTGGCTTTGATTGTTTTTGTTTGGTTTTCGTTGGGTTTTGAGTGGTTTCTTGGCCAGCCTTGCCCAAACTTCTCTGTGTCAGTGCGGAACTCTTGTGCTTGCGCAAAGGAAGAGCTGTGTGTGCATCTTGAATGTTTCCAGGGCTGGGGCATCTTTGGTGCCCTGTTGCTATTGTGTGGGCACAGCCAGGGTGGGTCTGGCTTCTTCTTCAGCCACCCATTGGTTAGCTGAGGCGAGGGCTAGCTGAGGACAGCCACCCGCCACTGGCTTTCTCATCCTCAGGGTGAAACAATGCCAAGTCCAGGCCCCAATAACCTGGGTGGCGCTGCAGGGGAGTCCAAGAGGCTGTGGTGGTCTGCAGTGGTCTGTGAGGGTCTCCAGTGGTCTCCAAGAGTGTCTGGAGGTCTCTGGCAGTCTCCAGCGATGTCTGGTGGTCTCTGGTGGTGTCCAATGGACTCTGGCGGTTTCCAGCGGACTCCAGTGGTCTCCAGTGCGAGACCACCGCAGACCACCAGACAGCACCAGTGTCGGGTCATCTCCGGTGGTCTGCGTCACTCTCTATCCATCTCCAGCCATCTCCAAGGGACTGCTGCTGGCACTATGGGGCTGCTGGCCTGAAGATGGCAGCCCCTCTCCTCGCCTCTTCCCCACAGCTGTGAAACAGAAAGCATAGAACAGTTGAGGTTGAAAAAGCAATGGAAGCTGATGGAGGCCAGCGGTTAGCCTGGCACTGCCGAGTCCACAACTAAAGCGTGTCCCTGAGCAGCACATCTCCAGGTCTTTGAAATGCCTGCCGGGATGGTGATGCAAGGCTTTCCCTGGGCAGGCTGTTCCAGTGCTTCTCAAGCCTTTTGGTGAGGAAATCTTTGCTACTAGCCCATCTAAAGCTGCCCTGGTGCAACTGGAGGCCGTTTTCTCTGTTGTCCTATCCCTGGTGACTTGGGAGAAGAGAAGCGAGAGCCAGCTGGCTCCAAGCTCCTCTCGGGCAGTTGTAGGGAGCAGCAAGGTCTCCTGCTGGTGCTGTGGGGCTGCCGGGCAGAAGAGGCCAGCCCCTCTCCCTCTCCTTTCCTCTTGCCAAGGCGTGAGGGCAGAGGAGATGTCCCCCCTTGGTGAGGGGCAGGGTCTAGGGGAAAGGGAAAGCAGGGCTGCTCAGCGGCTTGAGAGCCTTCTGATCTTGCTGCTGAGCCTGCCGCGTGGCGGTGTGGATGGCCCACTTACAGGCTTGGCATGTGCAAATACTCCGAAGTGAATGGTAGCAGGTGATAACATGGCCAAAGGCAAGAGGTTTCTGTCAACTGTAAAACAAATCTGTGAAGAGTCTTAGGATCGCTTTGATGGAATCAAGAGTTGTAATAGGGGGTCCTTTTGCCACGTTCTCCCACGGCATCCTCCTAAGGAAACTTAGGAAGTGTGGGTTAGATGAACGGACAGTGGGGTGGCTTGAAAACTGGTTGAAAGCTAGAGCTCGGAGGGTCGCGATTAGGGGCCCAGAGTCTAGTTGGAGGTCAGCGAGAAGTGGTGTTCCCCAGGGGTCAGTAGTGGGCGCAGTCCTGTTCAATCTCTTCCTCAATGACCTGGAGGAAGGGCTAGAGTGCAGCCTCAGCAAGTTTGGTGATGATCCAAAAGTGGGAGGGGTGTGTGACAGAGCAGAAGGCTGTGGCGCCATCCAGCGAGCCCTGGACAGGCTGGAGAGCTGGGCGGAGAGAAACGTTCTGAAATTGAAGAAGGGCAAGTGTAGGGTGCTGTCCCTGGGGAGGGCTAAGCCCCCGTACGAGTAGAGGTTAGGGGCCGAGCTGCTGGAGAGCAGCTGTGTGGAAAGAGACGTGGGAGTCCTGGTGGACAACAGGATGAGCGTGAGGCAGCAATGTGCCCTTGTGTCCAAGAAGGCGGATGGCATGCTGGGGTGCATCCAGAAGAGCGTGGCAAGCAGATGGCGGGAGGTCATGCTCCCCCTCTACTCTGCCCTGGTGAGGCCGCATCTGGGGTGGTGTGTCCAGTTCTGGGCTCGCCGGTTGCAGAAGGACAGGGAACCGCTGGAGAGGGTACAGCAAAGGGCTACAAAGTTGATGAGGAGACTGGACCGTGTCTCTTAGAAGAAAGGCTGAGGGATTTGTGTCTTTTTAGTCTGGAAAAAAGACGACTGAGGGGGCATCTTTTCAATGCTTCCAAATACTTGAAGGGTGTGGGTGGTCAGGAGGATGGGGCCTGGCTCTTTTGAGTGGTGCCCAGTGAGAGGACAAGGGGTCACGGGCAGAGGCTTGAGCACAGGAAGTTCCACGTAAACATGAGGAGGAAGTTCTTTACTTTGAGGGTGTCAGAGCACTGGAAGAGGCTGCCCAGGGAGGTGGTGGAGCCTCCTTGTCTGGAGACCCTCAAAACCCGCCTGGACGTGTTCCTGTGCAAGCTGCTCTAGTTGAACGTGCTTTGGCAGGGAGGTTGGACTAGCTGATCTCCAGAGGTCCCTTCCAAGCTTTATCCTTCTGTGAATGTGTGGGACGAGGAGGGGGCTGGAGGCCACGGGTGATGAGGGGAGCTGGAGGGTGGTCCCCGTCTCCAAGGGACAGCCTTTCTCCTGGGCAAGCATGATGGGAGAGCGCAGCAAGCCCCAGGCCCAGGGAAGGGGCCCTCAGCGCCATGGACCCTCATCCTTCTGCCAACCTTTGGGCACGTTTCAGGCCACAGGCCCCCCATGCCCCAACCTGCCGTATTTGGCCACAGGCATGAGTCACAATCGACATCACAGTGGCCTCCTGATGTCACCAGCCACCTCACTGCCTGTTGCTGGGGAGCTATAAAAGCAGGGGCCTATGCAGGTGGCCCCCAGTTTGCTGAGCTTCCTGGCCCTCCCATGCCAAGCATGGCTGGAAGGAAGAGGAGCAAGGCGGCTGGCTGCCCACCTTGGCGTGGGACGCCCCAGAGCTGCGTCCTGCAAGTGTGGAGGAGGAAGGCACCTGCCAGGAGCAGGAAGCGCAATCAGCGCAGGAGGAGGAGGAGGAACAACAAGATCAGGCCTGATGGCATGAGCCCCATCCTCCTGGCTTCTGCCATCCACGGCATGCAGTGCCTGGCTTTAGGCCCAGCAGGTAACGGGGTGCAGCCCGAGCGCGTCTGCTTGCCGGGGAATGGTGTGAGAGCCAGGCATGGGCATCACCTGGCAGCACTGAAGAACAATGCGCAGGCCACGCGTGTCAATCCACCAAGGCGTGTCGTGTGGCTAACATCTGCCAATATAGCAGGGAGCAGCGTGGTGCCCGTGGCAGTGGCTCGACCTCAAGATCTAGAAGAACCCATGGAGGTGGACTAACCTGGAGACATGGAGGAACCCATGGAAGTGGATGGAGCTGCAGAGGGATGATGTGGCACGACAGCAGCACACCCTGGCTCCTTCCATGAGATGGCACCAACGGCCTCGCGGGAGCCGCCGGGCCAGCTCCCTACGGGCAGCCAAGCCTCTGCACCAAACTTAGGTGGGAGAAGAAAAACTCTATGGCCATCCTGCAGGGTCGCCTGCAACATCTCCCACCAATAAACCCTTCTTTTGTTGATAGTCCAGGGTTGCATGGGCCCTTCTTTCCCAGCCCTCAGGAAGTGGTGCCACCTCTTCTGCATGGGTAGATGCTGGCATCCCGTCCTGGTAGAGGTGGCTGACGAGGAGCTTGGCGGGGATGCTTTGGAGGAAGTTGTGCGATGGCAAGGGCTCCTGCTTTTTCTTGGGTTTGTTATTGGCTTTTTAACTGGCTTTGATTGTTTTTGTTTGGTTTTCGTTGGGTTTTGAGTGGTTTCTTGGCCAGCCTTGCCCAAACTTCTCTGTGTCAGTGCGGAACTCTTGTGCTTGCGCAAAGGAAGAGCTGTGTGTGCATCTTGAATGTTTCCAGGGCTGGGGCATCTTTGGTGCCCTGTTGCTATTGTGTGGGCACAGCCAGGGTGGGTCTGGCTTCTTCTTCAGCCACCCATTGGTTAGCTGAGGCGAGGGCTAGCTGAGGACAGCCACCCGCCACTGGCTTTCTCATCCTCAGGGTGAAACAATGCCAAGTCCAGGCCCCAATAACCTGGGTGGCGCTGCAGGGGAGTCCAAGAGGCTGTGGTGGTCTGCAGTGGTCTGTGAGGGTCTACCCGTCCTGGTAGCGGTGGTTGACGAGGAGCTTGGCGGGGATGCTTTGGAGGAAGTTGTGCGATGGCAAGGGCTCTTGCTTTTTCTTGGGTTTGTTATTGGCTTTTTAAGTGGCTTTGGTTGATTTTGATTGGTTTTCCTTGGTTTTGAGTTGTTTCTTGGCCACCTCTTCTTCATCGAGCCCCTTCCCTTCCCCTTCTATTTCTTGTTCCTTTTCCCTTTCCTTGTAGAAAAAAAACTTTTGAAAAGAGTTACAGAAGAAAGTGACAAAAAATCATGGAAACAGACAATTTTTTACACATTAACAGCGCTTGCGGTGGGCTTGGCGTGTGCAAATACTCAGAAGTGAATTGTACCAGGTGATAACATGGCCAAAGCCAAGAGGGTTCTGTCAATTGTAAAACAAATACATGAAGAGTCTTAGGATTGCTTCAAAGTTATCAAGAGCTGTAACAGCGGTTCCTTCTCATGCTCCCAGTCACGGGGCACCTTTCTTGCTGGCAGTCAAAAGGGGCTTTAGCTAGTGTGTACTTGTGCACAAGGAAATCCATTTTGGTAACACCAGGATGGCTAAAATAAGCCTGCCAATACCCTTCCCTTCCGTATCTCTCCCCTTCTCTTCCCCTTCCGTACCCCTTTTCCTTCCGCCTCCCTCCCAAAACCACTTGGAAGGACACGCAGCACAAGGGTTACAAGGGGGAAGAGGATTTTATTCTCTTTTTCTCACAAGCATCATCAAAATAACAGAGCTCTCACTCCAGAACAGCCGACGACAGACACAGTCAGATGGAAGAAAACAGGCTTTTATTGTGGACAGACATGAGGTGTGGGAGCCCAGGAACGGCAGGGCTTCAGCTCCTGCCAGGAAAGCGGCAAGTGCAACGACAGTCAGAAAGCAGTGATGAAGCCACAAAGGCAGAAAGGGGCAGGACTTGGTTGCCCTTTCTTTGGGAAAGAGAGTCGACAAGGAGTTGTTTGTAGCCCAGAAGAGAGAGCTCTTGCGGGCATTGTCGAGGGGATGGCTCTGGCACCATATCCCCCTGGGAAATGCCCTTGGAGACTGTGCGTGTGCCGAGATGCGCAGGGCCCCTGTGGCACGCAGCAGAGCTCCGTGGGGAGCCCCTGGGGAGCTGCCGTGGAGTTCTTTGCAAAGGCTGAGCAGAGCAGTTTGCCCAGCTGGGCAAGATGGGCAGCAGAGCCTGGGACTCACCTGGGCTTCTCCCTCCTCTTTTTCCATCCCCGTCTTTTGCGCTCTTCCTTCTGTTCTCTTCTTGGCGGCGTTGCCTCTCCTCGTGCCAGGCCTCTTCTCTCTTCCTTGTTCTTGGCGTTTGGGTTTCCTGGAGGGAGCCTGCAAAGCTTTCCATCCCGCAGTGGGGTTAGATAGGTAAAGGCAGGGTCAACTGGATTCCTGAGGCCTTGATGACAAGCTAACTCCTTTTACCTTCTTTCCTGGGAAAGGCTCTTCAGTTGTTGTGCGCATGCTGGGGAGCCTCCCGTGGTCTCTGGGGTGGTGGTTGGAGGCAAAGCGGCAGAGATTGACATGCCTTCCAAAAGGAGGTGGGGAAGGTCGAGAAGGAAAACAATTAAGTTTATTAAGAAAGTTTTTAAATGGTAGGCTTACAAGCGATAATCTTTTCAGCATTTGACGTCACTACTAACTCAGGAGAGAAACTCGTTGGGGAGGAAGACACTGTTAGGTGTGTTATAGTTGAATTTAAAATAAATCAAGTCCGAAATAGATTCAATAAATATTTATTGAGGTAGGAAGGCAAAAGCAGCGCTGGGCGGCCGGGGAGTCGCAGCTCCACCAAAGGCTCGCAAATTCAAGCAAGCTGAGCAGCTCTTTTTATCTTCATGGAGGTCGGAGGTCGGTTTCGACATCTTCAGTACGCCCCTCTGTAGCTTCTTGCTTGAGGTAGTTTAGATAAAATGTTGGTCACAGAATCAGCTTAAAACAATACATTCTGATAACATTGTGGTTAAGCTTTTTGTCAAACAGGAGTTCCCATGTTGGTGTAGCAAGATAACATTGTGGACATGTCTCTTCTGGTTAAACAGGGAGTTCTCAAGACTGCCACAATGGGTTCGTTCCTCTTGCTTAACTTGTTCGATCAGCAAATCACCTTTAGTTACTTATTACAATCCCTCCCTTTTTTTATTTATAAGTGATTTGCTGATCAAACCTAGACAATACCTCATAAGCTGCATCTAATTCAGGATTTTCGTTCGGTATAATTTTCATTTCCAGTTCTGATTGCTTCATCACCATTAGCTGCACTTTTTCTAACCTGCTTTCAACAAAGGTTACAAATTTATTAATGACACAGGGGGTCCAAAAGTCAGAGCCAATAGCAACATCATGAGGGGTCCCGCCAAAGTAGAAATTACGGTAGTCAGCCATGGTGACTGATTAAACCAAGATTCATTTTCTAAAGTCATGGTAATCAATACCATTAATAGGATGCCAGCTTTCATTCCCCACTGTTTAGTACCTCTCTGCCTTCCTCGTCTACTCCTTTGCAGAGAGCAACGGGATATCAAGATCTTCTCGGCAGCAGCAGATAGTCTTCAGGGGAATTATGCTGTTATCCTGTCAATAATTTCCAAGGTCTAAAGAGTTAGTTATCTCTCAAATATATTTCCACCTATGTGGTTGTTGTGCCCGTTTCCAGGCGAATCTTATAGCACACTGTCTTAAAACTCTATACCAGTCTGTTTCATATACTTCCCAAAGTTCAGGTACTGACAGTTCCCACCCACAAAATAATTTACGAATTTCCACTGGATCCTCTGGTCCCCTGGCACGTATCAAATCATTGCGACATTTCATACAGTAGGGTTGTCTCTTAAATGAAACACAGGACCAATCTCTATTACAATTTAGACATCGGCAAACAACCCAACATAAATGTCCGGAAGTAGGGTGTTCTAAGCAGGGTATTCCCCAGAGATCTCCTATTCTGGGTGATTCGGGTATCTCCGTCTCTGTTTCGCAACAAAATGGAAAAACCTGGGGAGTTCCTGTTAGTTTGTATAATCCACCCCCCCGGTTTGGTCCGGTATCCTTTCTTCACTCCAAGGTGCAAAATATACCTTTCGTAGAGTATTTCCTGGTGGTATTTGGAACCATCGATATAAACTATCTCTTAGTTCCCTTCTGGAGTGGTTCATTTACCGGTCTCGCTTTTCCTTATCTTTATTCGAAGATCTCCTGGTTCCGATGTCACAGTCCACTTCTCTGGGAAGATAGGTCCCTTAATCCTACTAGCGTGAGTCCATCCTTTTTCTGCTGTCCGTACAGACGTATCTGTGGTAAGTAAAACAACAAAGGGTCCTTCCCAACGGGGTGTTAGGGAGGTTTCTTTCCAGGTTTTGATTAGTACCTGGTCTCTGGGCTGGATTCGGTGTATGGAAATGTCCAAGGGAGGTCTTTGTACTACCAAGCCCTTCTTTCTTAGTTCCTGTCTTCTTTTTGTAAGTTCTAAAATATATTCTGTTAAAAGTTTATCCTTGACTTTTGGGTGTTCCACTAATAACCCAAAGTCATAAGGCATTCCATACAACATTTCAAAGGGGGATATACCAGTATCTGTTCTTGGCTGAGTTCTAATGTAAAGCAAAGCCAATGGTAAACATTTAATGGTAAACATTTAACCCAATAATGGTAAACAATTTAACATTTTTGTTTCCACCATAAGTTTGGTTAGGTGTTTCTTTATCTCCCCATTCATTCTTTCTACTTTCCCAGAACTCTGTGGGTGCCAGGGAGTATGGTATTCCCATTTTGTACCGAACAATTCAGTTGTCTCTTTAATTACTTTGGATGTGAAATGTGGACCTCGGTCTGAGTCAATTACCACAACAGTCCCATATCTTGGAATAATTTCTTCCAAGAGAATCTTAATAACTGTCTTTGCAGTAGCTCTTACCACTGGAAAGGCTTCTACAAAGTGCGTAAGGTGATCAACCAAGACCAATAAATACTGATATCTCCCCACCTTTGGCAATTCGGTAAAATCCACCTGTATTTTCTCAAAGGGTCTTTTAGCCAATTCACGACCTCCTTGAACCTTTTCCCTAAGTTGTCGTTTATTCACTTTGTGACAGGTTAAACATCCCTCTAAAATCCTTTTAGCTAGACCGTATATTCCGACACAGGCATAGTTTGTCTCAAACTGATCCACTAAAGCTTGAATTCCCCAATGAGTTTTATGGTGTAATTTATTCAGTATTCCCCGAGCTAATCCTTTTGGAAGAATTTCCCTACCATCTGGTAGCAGCCATTTATCACCATCTCTTTTTGCTCCAATTTGTTTTAGCTTCTCCAATTCTTGGAGAGTGAAAGTTTTATCTAATTTTAGCCTTCCAGGTTCCTCTCTCAAGGTCTGAACCATTAATAATGCAGCCTGTTTTGCCTCCACGTAGGCTAGATTGTTTCCTCTTACAGTATGGGTTAGTCCCTTCTGATGTCCTTTTACATGGACTATGGCTATCTTTAGTGGACCTCTTAATGCCTTTAAAACTTCTAAGATTAGCTTTTCATGGACTAATCCTTTTCCCTGGGTGTTAAATAAGCCTCTCTCTTCCCAAATTTTTCCAAAAGTATGTACCACCCCAAAGGTATACTTTGAATCTGTATAAATAGTTCCAACTTTATTTTCTAAGAGCTCTAATGCCCTTAGCATAGCATATAACTCACACGCTTGTGCGGACCAGGCTTTACTTAATGGTCCTGATTCTTTTATCTTAAAAGTATACCCATCCACAATAGCATATCCTGATTTCCGTTGTCCTTCAACCACTCGTGAGGAGCCGTCCACAAATAATTTTTCTCCTTCGTCTAATTCATCGTCTTCTAAGTCCTCCCTTATTGTAGTCTGCAAATTTATTAGTTGGAGGCAGTCATGTGTCAAATCTTCTTTAGGTTCTCCGTATAAAAATTGGGCAGGATTCTGAATAGAAGTGGTTTCCATTTCTAGTCGAGGGGAGTTAATTAAAATTCCCTCATATTTTAGCAGTCGACTATCTGTAAGCCACTTATCAGCCTGTTGTTGCAATACTCCTCGAATGTTATGGGGGGTGTATACTTTTAGTTCACCTCCCAAGGTGACTTTTCCAACTTCTACTACTAATGCAGTGGCCACTATTGCTTGCAAGCAGGTGGGCCACCCGCGGCTTACAGGATCCAGTATTTTAGAATAATATCCTACAGGCTTTCTCTGCCCTGCCCATCCTTGGGTCAGAACCCCATAAGCTGTCCCGTTATCTACATTGATAAAGAGTTGAAAGGGTTTACGGATATCGGGTAAACTGAGGACAGGTGCTTCTACCAGATCTCTTTTTATATTTTCCCAACGATTCTCATCTTCAGGGGACCATTTTACCAACCCGTTTTTAGTTAATTTTTCGTACAAGAATTTTACTTTACTGCTGTAATTTTCTATCCACTGTCGACAATACCCTAATAATCCCAATAACTGTCTTATCTGTCTTTTATTAGTGGGTGCTGTTAGAGACAAAATTCCTTTTACTCTTTCGGGATCTAATTTCTTGTGTCCCTTTATGAGCCAATGCCCCAAATATTTTACCTCTTCTTCAGTAAACTGTAATTTGGACTTAGAAACCTTTAATCCCTTGACGCCTAAAAAGTTCAATAATTTGATGCTCTCATTTCTGACTCCTTCTTGAGTTCTTCCAGCGATCAATAAATCATCCACGTATTGTATTAGAATTAGTCCCTGACTTAATTCATAAGATTCCAGTAACTGTTCCAGAGCTTGTCCAAACAAGTTCGGAGACTCTGTAAATCCCTAGGGCAAAACGGTCCACCGTAATTGTTGTTTTCTATAGGTCTTGGGGTTCTCCCACTCGAAAGCAAAATAGTCCCTACATTTTCCTTCTAAGGGACAAGCCCAAAAAGCATCTTTTAAATCTATAACACTATACCATTTATAATCTGGACTTAACTGATTAAGTATAGTGTGCGGGTTAGCCACCACAGGGAACCGGGTAATGGTTCGTTCATTTACGGCTATCAGATCTTGTACTAAACGATAGGACCCATCCGGCTTCTTTACGGGCAATATGGGAGTATTGTGGGGAGACATACAGGGTTCCAAAAGCCCTTGGGCCAAAAGTCTCTCAATTACTGGCTGCAACCCTTCTCTCCCCTCTCTAGAGATGGGATACTGTTTTATCCTAATTGGCTGGTCTGGGTCTTTTATGGAGACCGTGATCGGTTTGATATTTAATTTTCCCACCGACCCTGGGCTATACCAAGTTTCTGGATTAATCTTGGCTTCATCTTCCGCAGTTAATAAGCATAATCTTACTTTTAATTTCTCTTGCTGTACTTCCAAATTGATTCCTAATTCCACCATCAGGTCTCGTCCCAAGAGGTTATACTCAGCTTCTAGGACCAATAAAAATGTTCCCACTCCATATTTATTTGGGGCTTCTACTGTTACATTCCTTATCAGGGGCACCTTAAAAGGTTCCCCCTTTGCACCAATTACTTGGAGTTTATCCTTTGATTCAACACATCCAGATGGTAACTTTTGGACTGTTGATCTTTCGGCACCCGAGTCCACAAGGAACTCGAACACTTCATGCTGAGGACCCAATTTCAATTTTATCAAGGGCTCGGTAACCTTAGGGGTCCCCAGCAAATAGAGCCCCTGACCCCCCTAATCTTCCTTAAAAATCTCCTCATCCTGCATTCTTTTCCGACAATTTCTCTGTAGATGTCCCTTCTTGTGACAATAAAAACATTCTATGTCCTGCAAACTAAATCTTCTTCTTCTCGGTTCTACTGGGCCTTTCCGGGGACTTTCTCCTCTCCTGCCCTGATTTTGTCCTGCCCTGATTTTGTCCTTCCCTTACAGCTGCCATCAGGATTCTGGCTTGTTTCTTATGATTTTCTTCTTCCCTTCTCACATACACCTTCTGAGCTTCTCGTCATAATTCATCTAACGCCCTTTCCTGCCAGTCTTCTACTTTCTCTAACTTTTTCCTTATATCTGTCCAAGATTTAGCTACAAATTGAGTTTTCAGCAGGGCTTGACCCACTTGGCTATCGGGGTCTAACCCAGAATATAGCTGTAAACTTTTTCTCAATCTTTCCAGCCATTCAGTGGGGGTTTCATCTTTCTTTTGTTGTTCATTAAAGACCTCATTAATATTTTGCCCTCTGGGTACAGAATCTCTAATCCCCTGAATTATCATATCCCGGAGATCAATCATGTTATTTCTATGTGCGGGGTCTTGATTGTCCCAATTGGGCCGCTGTAAGGGCCATTTTACATCTCCGGCGGGACCATGCTGATGCCTCTGATCCCAATGCCTCATGCCTGCCATTCTGATCATTCCTCGTTCTTCGTTTGTGAACAAGATCTTCAAAATAGATTCCATCTCGTCCCAAGTATAAATGTTAGGCCCGAGGAATTGATCAAAACGTTCTGCTACCCCTAATGGGTCCTCTAACAAGTGTCCCATTTCTTTCTTAAATTCCCTCACATCCCCGGAGCTGAGGGGTACAGATACAAATCCAACTCTGGGTTGTGGTCCCCCCATAGCAGTCTCCCTTAAGGGATACAATAAATTTTCCTCCCTCCTTTCTCTAGTTTGACTTCTAGTTATTCTTCGATTAGAAGGAGGAGCCTCTTCCCCAGGTTCTGTGGGGGCTGGTGGAGGGAGATCTTGCTCAGGACCTTGCGGAGGGGGGACATAGGGTGGGGGAGACGCTGGAGGTTCGTCTACATCCCACCTTTTCTTTTTATCATTTTTCTTTTCTTTTAATGGAAACAAATTAGCGGCCTGAGCCGTGCCCAGGATCCATAAAAAGGCGTATTCACTCTCCTCCTTATTAAATGGTCGTTTGTTGTTAACATATATGTTTAATTGTTGGCATATCCAATCCTCTAAGGATCCATGAATTGGCCAATATAAATCTTTTCTTATCTGTTTTCTTCCCCATACCTCCATACAATAATAGACCAATTTCTCCTTGGACTTCCCTTTTCGAGAAGGGGAACTACGCCAATATCTAATCATTAGGCCTAACGGGCTATCTTGGGGTATATCGGGGAGCCCACCCCCACCCCGTATCTCCTGCATGGAACCAGAAGTCCTATTTTTCTTCTGTCCCATCTTCCGAAAGTGCCTTCTTTCACTCAAAATTCACTCACTTCCCTCCGTTCGTGGCCCACGCCCTCACGGACAATGGGAACCGCACTATTAGGAGGTCCACACTCACTTCGTCCGGTGGGCTACTAAGCCCAGCGGACGTCTCAGTCGCTCGCACCCGGGTACCCAATCCCCGACCAAACGGAACCGCAATATACTTACTCACTCCCGAGTCTTCGTCCGGCTCTTCGTGCACAGAAATTACGGGGAACTGCAGTATCTCCTTTCTCTTTTCTTTTTGCTTTCCTATCTCAGTTCGGAAAATCCAGGTGAGCTAAGTCGGAATCTCCTCCGGGACCATCCGAAGATGGGGCGCCCTCCCAGAGTTGAATTCCGAGTCGGCTGTCTGGATCCGAGTCACGGCACCAAATATGTTATAGTTGAATTTAAAATAAATCAAGTCCGAAATAGATTCAATAAATATTTATTGAGGTAGGAAGGCAAAAGCAGCGCTGGGCGGCCGGGGAGTCGCAGCTCCACCAAAGGCTCGCAAATTCAAGCAAGCTGAGCAGCTCTTTTTATCTTCACGGAGGTCGGTTTCGACATCTTCAGTACGCCCCTCTGTAGCTTCTTGCTTGAGGTAGTTTAGATAAAATGTTGGTCACAGAATCAGCTCAAAACAATACATTCTGATAACATTGTGGTTAAGCTTTTTGTCAAACAGGAGTTCCCATGTTGGTGTGGCAAGATAACATTGTGGACATGTCTCTTCTGGTTAAACAGGGAGTTCTCAAGACTGCCACAATGGGTTCGTTCCTCTTGCTTAACTTGTTCGATCAGCAAATCACCTTTAGTTACTTATTACAGGTGCTTGTCATTTCTGTAAAGTAATAGACTGAGGAAAGCTATTGCCCAACACTGATGTTCTCCTAACCCTAGGCACAGTAAATTGAAAACCTCTTAATTTACATCAGGCAACAGTTACAGCACCCAGGACATCTGCATACACAACAAGACACCTCTCCAACACCCGGAGCTTTTTATGCTGCAAAGCTGAAAACTGCAGGGATGACCTACATACTACCATGACTGTAAGAGATACCACCCAATTCTTGCTGATGCCTTCAGTCTCATCTCTTTATACATTCTGATGCAAGGAACTTCAACAAGCACGGTATTTTTATCACTCCACGTTACAAAGCTAATTACATGGGAAAAGGAAGCCAACCTTTAAAAAAAAAAAAAACCAAAAGTTGGCCCTTGTTGGTAAACAAGCATTTTTCTTCATTTAACGCGTCACTCCTGTCCTGTGAAATTGCAAGACATATGAGGATTAAACTTCAGCATCCTTCGGTAGCCGTTGCCCTGCAGAGTTGCGATTTCTTTGGAAAAAGCCAGGAATACCGCCGACTGCCTGATGTTTAACGATTCACCCGCTCCCTCCCGAGCGCGGCGCCGAGCAGAGGAGCCCGGCCCCGGCCGAGCGGGCGGAGCGCGGCGCTCACCTGCCCGCCCCGCCGCGGCGGGGGAGGCGGGCGGCCGGGCGGCCGCGGCCGGGAAGGGGAGGCGATGGCGGCCGCCGACTCGCCGGGCTCCGGGGACCTCTCGCAGTTGGTGAGCGCAGGGCTTGCTCCGGTGGGGAGAGCGGCGGCGGGGAGCGGGGCCCCCCTTGCCTGCAGGGCTCCGCCGCCTGTGGGGCACCTGCCTGGCACCGGCGGGTCCCCCCCGCGTAAGGCCGGGCGGAGAGGAGCGGGTCGGAGCCGGGCGGAGGGCCCGGCCGCCGCGGCTCGCTAGGCTGGAGCTGCCTTCCGGGGCCGCCGCCGACCGGGGCTCCTGCTTTCGGCTTTTTCTCTCTCTATTTCCCCCCCTCCCCTCCAGGCGGAAAATCTGCTGCATCAGCTACAGGAGAATTTTCAAGCTCTGGCTGAAAAGATAACGCTGAGAAATATCCTCTTTTGAAGGCGGGTGGCTGGCTCCGCGGGAGAGGCTTCGTGTTCCCAGGGCTGCGGTTCCTCTGCCGGACCGAGCTCGGTGTGTTCCTCCCCCCCCTATGTAAAGAGGGGCTTTGCTTTTTAACATTGGAATGCGCTTTTTTTCCCCCCTAAACATCAAATTAAGATAGAATGATTGACGTCGCTAAACACAAGCCCATTTATTTTTGCCTTTACTGAGAAGGCAAACTTAAAAAGGGCTGTAGTAAAAGTCGTATCAACCCCCTGTGAGCTAGTCTCTGTGCGGCAATTCTTGCTTTCAAGTAAAAGAAGCAACAAATTACACATAAAGATTCTGAAGGTGCAGTAAAAAAGCAACCATCTTCAAAAATGCCACCTAAATCAGCATATTGCTGCATGTTGCTTTAAAAACAACTGTTAGCCCCGGAGTGTGGGAAGGTGAGCCCTCAGAAATAGAAATTAAGACTTAAAGGGGCTCTGAGCTTTTGCATTAGATGTACTTACAGAAACTACCTCTGCTTTCTGAAACTGGATTCATTACATTTTCAATTTTTTCTGAAACTCGACCTTTCAGGAAACGGCTGCTTTAGTGTAAGAGAAGAACTCTTATTCTGATTGTGTAGGTTGACTGTATGGTATCACTTAAAATAGTTCCTTGAAAATAAAACAATCTCTTACACAGAAAATACTCCAGGAAGGTATTTGAAAATATTTAGATTTTGAAAGAAATTCAAGCAAGAAAAACTTGCTTCTCTGTTGCAAAAGAAAGTAGGATCATCTTGTAATGCTTTGTGCATGCTTCACCTTGCATTAGTGTTGAATGTGAATAAGAGGCCGAGACATCTGGAAGAAACCACCTCGTTTTTTCTCACAGAAGAAAAAAATATAAAATTATAGAATTCTTATGTATAAAGCTCTCTTTAACTTTTTACTGGAAGAAATGGGCGAGCGCATTGATGACCTCGAGAAGCATGTTGCTGACCTGATGACAGAGGCTGGGATAGAAAACACCGACGAAGAGTTGAAAGTAAAGACACTAAGTTTTACTCTATTTTATGTATTTCCACTTAGTTTTGAACTATGGGCAGCACCCAGCATGAAAATCCTGTTTACATGTTTATCATACGTGCATTTACTTGGATTTTAAAGTACACTGAGATTTTTTTTAAAAGTACTTAAAATTACCTTGGATTTTTTGCCAAAAGCCCAAGAATGGTACCACTTTTTTAAAAAAAAAACAAACCCGTAGCTTGACAGACCTGTTTCAGCTGAGTGCCATATAGAAAGGGCAGTGCAAACTAATCCCGAATATGTAAACTGAGGCGGCACAGTTAATAAAACGTGCGTGGCTTAAAGCCCTCCTGCCCACCATTCCTGTCCCTCAAGTATGCTAACCTAGCTGACTGAGGATTTCCGCTGGTATAAATTTACGTACACCTGCTTGTAAACCCGCTTCAGCTTCCCACCGTGGCTCAGAGCACACCTCTTGAATGTGTTCACCCCCAACGCAGCAGCAGTTGTTTGTTCTTGCAGCAGTAAGATGGTGGGGTGGAAGGGGCAAGGTTAACTTCAGTATTGTTGTCAAACACTCCGCTATATAAAATCACGCTACGGTTCAGGATTGCATGCTAGATTTCATATCGCTGTCTGTTGCAAATGCTGCCCCCCCTGCCCCCACGCATGCCTTAGTCGGTGTTCTATTTACAAGAGAACATCGCTTCCGTGTTCTGTGGGTGTGGGTGGTGTCTTCTTGCTGTTGCTACACGCTTTCCGGATTCAAACTGAGACACATCGATTATTTTTGTCATTTAGGGACCACTTACCCAGTGAAAGACAGGAAGGTCTGTAAATACCTTTAAGTACTTCAGGCATTTATTTCTTCTGATGCCTTTTGCATGATAAGCTATGTAATGTAATAATTTTCAAAAATATAGAAAGACAATCCATGAAGATGTATTTAGCTGTACAGAGATCTTCCTATTTTTATGCTGAATCACATCCATGAATAATTAAACCACTAACCTGCTTATTCACTGTTTGTTCGCAGCACTGAAATGAGGATGCGATCAAGAAAGATAAAGGGAGAACAGCACCGCACTGAATCTGGGAGATTACAATCACTGTCGCTAGTCACAAAAAGCATCAGCGAAAACAAACACGCTTACATCACGTCACAATAGAATCTCAAATTTATTTTTTTTTAAACTATTGCCCCAGGGGGAAAAAAGAAGTAGAAAGCTGGGCTTATTCATCTAAATGGGACACTGTACTTCCTGTAACTGGGAAACAGTTAGTTTCACAGGGGAGACAAAAATCACTATTTTGGATGGAAAACTATAGCCTACATAGTGAACTTATCCAGCCACAAACTATTTCAATGTATGAAAATATGTTTCATTTAAATATTAAAATTTTCATCATATTTCTTTGTTGCCTTAACTTAAACATTCTCAGAATAACAACAGCCTTCTATGACAACACTTTTCAATTTGTGTATGCCATTTTGCTGCTCCTTTAAACGTTTGAGATTACAAAATGCACCTTATCTTACTTGATGTTATTACAAAGGTGCCTTTCCAAAACATCAGATGTACAATGAACACAGACTGTTCTGCGCTAAGAGAAACAGCAGCGTTTGCAAAGATCACAGCTGTTCAGTTGTTACTCTTGCCGCAAGCCCACGCACAGCTGTGCTCACCTGGGCAAATAACATCATCCAGGTATGCACATTGTGCCAATTTCAGTTCTTTAACATTAGCCGTTTTGATGGAAGAGCCTGAAGACTTTGAGATAGATCGGAATTCTAGTTACCAAACATGTCCTGAACATGACACAGCATAGCTTTGAGCAACTTGGTCTAGTGGAAGATGTCCCTGCCCGTGGCAGGGGGGTTGGAACTAGATGATCTTTAAGGTCCCTTCCACCCCGAACCATTCTAGGATTCTATGATTCTAAATAGAGTACCTCAGCTAATGAAGGATAAATATGCCTTTTAAAACCTTGGCAAGTGTGAATACTTATGATGTCTTACAGATTCTTCATTAGTATCAACAAATTATTCTCATCAATGCTGTAATGCGCGTAGATTCGCAAGCAGTGCCAAACTGGGGGGAGAGGTTGCTATGCGAGAGGGCAGGGTGGAGAAATGAGCCAACAGGAACCTCATGATGTTCAAAGGCAAGTGCCTTCGAGTAAGCTCATGCTGCAGTGCAGTTGCAAGGGGCTGGCTGGCGTGTAGCTTTGCAGGAAAGGTCTGGGGTCTGGTGGACAAGTTGAAAGCGAGTCGGTAGGGCGCCCTGCCAACACAGGCTGCAGCCACATGCTGGTCAGTGTCAGCACAAGGAGGTCATTCCCCTCTATTCAACTCCTAGGAGACCACACCCAGAAAACTGTGTCAATCTGGGGGCTCCCCGGCTCAAGAAATATATTGTTATGAGGCAGTTAGACAGCCAACAAGATATGGTGGAGAACAAAATAGATGAGGGTTTGAGAGAATTCTGTTAGTTCAGCCTTAAGAAAAGGCTACGGCTTGCTTTCTGGCTGCAAGTACCTCATGGTTGAGCATAAGGAACAGTTAGACTCTTCTTGGAGGTGTTTTACACGAGAGAGTTAACAGACACGAGCTGGAACACAGGAAATTCCAGTCAGATGGAAGGAACACTTTTTTCAACTCAAGCAGCAGAACAGGCTTTCGAGAAACGCTAAGGAATCACATTCCTTAGAGATACTTAACACTGGACAGTCCTGGGCAACCTGATCAAGTCGGACCTACTTTGGGAGGTCGGACTAGACCTCCAGTAGTCCCTTCCAATATAAATGATTCCATAATTAATAACCACTGCGAACCAGATTAAATTAATTTTACTTTCTTGACTCATTCTAAATCTTCTAAAATATACAAATAGTAAAAAAGTGTATTCCCCTTAGTCTTGTGACAAACTGGATCAGAAGTACAGGTATCTCCTTTCTGCATAGTCTGGCTCGTTTTTGCGTAATCCTGTAAATATGCATGTATCAGTTTAAAAAAAAAAAAAAAAAACAAAAACAAACACACCAAAACAAATAACTCACAAAAAGCCCCCACAACACTGTCTCCATTACTGCAGAACAAGAGTTGTCAGAAATTCGAATGGAAACTTCAAAAGCCGTGCCACGGTGGAATCCAGTCCAAGTCTCATGAGTATATATGCATTTTAGTATATCATTAGACAAATGGGAGGTGAAATGAGAGAAAGCACAGCTCATCCTTTCTTCAACTGTTGACTATGCCGCCAGCTCCAGAACTGCAATTACTCTTTGGCACTGCAGAATCTACTAAGTACTTCAAACTCACTACTGTATGCATAATCAACACGAAAGAGAAGTCCATCACCACAAGTCGGTTAAGCTGGGGGGAAGGGAAATCATGGAAGATACCTCCTCTGAGTTCTGCTGAACACTACTCAATGCACCTTAGTGCTTTCTTCCTGGTTTTAGTGGATACAGAAGACCGAGATACTACACAAGGAAAATCTGACAGAAGTGGTAAGCCTTCATCTGCAACATTATGACTTTGCATCCACTTACACTTGTTTTCATTCTCAAATTTAATTAGCTAAAGAAAATTAAGGTAAATAAGTGAAACTCTTTTATTCTCTAAGAAAAAAAAAAAAGCTATAGTATAGTTTTCCCACGTATTTCTGTAACAAAAGCAAACAAAACCAGTTGAAATGTTTTTCTGCAAACAGGCTTTTTGTGTACAAAAATACATCATACCAAAAGGACAACACAGAGTAAAGTCTTTAAAAAATAAAAATACCTTCCAAAATTCATCTACAGTATTACTGCAGTCAGAGAGTTCCAGGCTTCATGTCTTTTACTTTTCCAAATGGAATTCTAACCTTTGAAATAATTCAAAATATGCTCAAAGTTGAAGGATTTGGGTTGTTTTTTTTCTTTTAATATATATATATGTACACACATACACAAGAATAAATTTAAGTGGATGTAGGGTTAAAAAAAAGGCAGCCCCAAAGAAATGTCAGTATCTGTATTTAGTGGAATAATCTTTTGGTGATACCACCAAACCTCGACCTTTGCGGGCTCCTCTATAAACAGTTTCTGTAATGTCAATCATCTCTTGCTTATCTTCCATTGCCCAGTTGATCTTGTTGTTATTACCTGTACCTAAGTCAATCATGATGTGTTTGTTCCTTTAAAGGGAGAGAAAAAGAAACAGACAAGTTAATATGGTATTATAATTCAGAAAGAAACTTTATACTCCCACAAGAATGCTTTGCAGGATTCAAAAGAAGCCCTTACAATGTAAACAGGCTTGCAAAATAAGCCTCCAAGAAAGAGTGTCCACTCCTGTCACTCAAGTTGACATTTTACTGCCTATTTCTAAAGCTAGAACAAAGACTGCAGACATGGCCTCAAGACTGCTACTCAGTGCAATTATCCTTCAGCATATTCCCCATTGTTTATATTCTTTACCACTACTAACACCAGAGAGAGTTCCATGCTTGCCAGTAGCACGTTTTATCTCATCAATGTAGACACCTTGGCTCCAAAAAAACCCTTAATACTTTGGGTATATCTTTAAAGCAAGTTTGACAAGCTTGACCTCTACAGGGAGTTTCAGATTTAAAACTAAGAACAACGGATAATAAAAACAGTTTTCACTATTGCTAATTTGTATTCCATTATCAAAACACTGTTACTACGCTAACTGGAAAACAAGTAATTTTCCTATTTAATCACCTCATTCTTTTGTAGAGCAATGAAAATAAAAGCATCAGTATGCTGATATGCACCTAGAAATGATCTGCTGAGACACTGTATTTGACACACAATAAATTTAACTGAGTTACATTCCAGAACCATCACGTACCTGAAGAAAAACATGACAGTACAGGGATCGTACAACTCGTACATCTTGTTGAAGTCTGGTACTTCTGTGATATCCACAAGATAAACGACAGCAAAGTTTTTTACCTAAACAGAAGAAAACAGGAAATATAAAAGCAATACACATTACCAAAACTTTAATTGTTTGTATTACAGATCAAAAGACATAAGCTTTCATTATTGCAAAATTTATTTTCCAAAATATTAAGACATAGAATCACAGTAAACAGCCTTGCCATTATTTTTAACCACAACGACCAATTACCATGAGAAGTATTTTTAAGTATAGCCAAGATGCTAATTTGACATCCAGTATCAACTGGAAAGATACTACGCTAAACCAACATCCAGAGAAACGAATGCCCTTTACGTACAACTGAGAGCTCGCAGTGACATGCACAGTCCTATACAAGTGGAGTAACTGCTTTGTGCAAGCCAAGCTCACATTTTGCCTCCGTCGTCAGCTGCTTACAGACTTCAGACAATTAATGATCTAAAATGCCCTGGTGCTTGCCTCCAAGCATTTTTTTCCCCTGCTAAACCATCTAATTTGTTTAACGAGGCTAGTTAAATGAAAACAAAACTGATAATTTAATAATAAAAACTGAATGCTTTTGGAGAGGTGTAAAGGTAAAACAGGAGCTTAAAATTTAATTGATAATGAAAAAAAAGACCTTGATAAGAAGCTATTATGGTAAAATAGGCTTTCATTTTGCAGTTACCGAGTTAAATGCACAAGAATCCCTCCCCTTTAATGTCATAATGTCTTCATTCCTGAAAGAAAACCATGTCACATTTTTATTTCCTAGATGTAGCATATTTATCCTTAAGTGGAATTAGGGGAAGGTTTAGTTTCTAAACTTAGCTCATACATGTACAGTAGAAATTAACACACACACATTAAAATATAAGTCAGTAGGCATCTAAATTATACAAACCTTTAACTGTAAAGTATATTATCACATACTCATGCATTATACCATGAACACACAACCTTGCCTGCCCCATCCTTACTTACATACAAATATAATTTCGGTCCTTCCCATTTGACTACGCAAAATTACCTGCCTGAGGTAACACGTGTGGTCTAAGTTTTATGACAAATTTACTGTTTATCACAGTATTTCCCACATGTTATTTTTGCTATCAAACACCTAAAAATGCTATGAGTAGTATAATTTCTGCTTGATGTAAAGATGTTTTATTTTAGTCCACAAAACAGGATTAGACTGTATCAGAAAAATATTATATACTGTGCACCCCGTACTTGACATCCTAGCAGGTACTTTAATTGAGAAGTATGGAGACATTTGTTTACAAAAACCAGAAACACACAGTAAATAAATTTTGATAGACTCCTGCTTCAAGACAGTTTCTAAATTATGAAAAAACAATCGCACTTCAAAGATGTAAATAAGTATTAGTAGCGAAGAAAGTAAAACCTCTTCTGGAGTGAAACAGCATTGAAATAGTTTTTACTGGGCTTTTATGAAGCCAGTTACAATCCTAGACTCTGTCAATGATCTAATAAAAATATCTCATTTAAGCCATGTTCCAAAACTGGCAAGAGGTAAAGCCTTGAAAACCTGAGTTAGTCATAATATCAAATTCTAACACCCTCTGAAGTGACCATTCATGTCCATTTCAATTTTAGATGAAAGATTTCTAAGTTACTTAACAGGATGTGCATAGTCAACAATTTAGCTGAGAAGTGACTGAAGTTACTCCCTGGTTAGCCTTAGGAGGCAAGAGACAGTTGTTTGTTATTTAAAAAAAAAAAAACCAAACCTGAATAGCGATTTTAATTTTCTCCTATCATTTCTTCTGCCATCCTGCTGACATTTTTAGCAGCAGCAGCATAGCTTCACTGTGGGGAAATTGCAACAACACATTCAGCAATTCTGATAAACTAAACATAATCTTTGAAAAATTATTTAATTTGGAGATTAGAAAATGATTTTAAGTTAAACCAAGCATTAATACAACATTCTTAGGACCTGCTTTGTTCACTGCAAGATTAGTCCAAGGAGATTATATGTTCCACCAGACGACCACTACAAAAGCACTGCTAAACCAAAATTCTACTTCCGTGAACTGCGTATTCCACATAATACTGGAACAACAAAGCTTTTAAAGTTACTTTTACACTATATACATTTAATTCAGTTGAGCTGTTGCAGAACCAGAAATGCTTGTCACAAGCAACGAACATCAACAGCCTAAGATTTTAGAAAAGAGAACCAGAGATAACAAATGCATTAGCTTATCTTCTGAAACTCAGGTGCTATTTAAGTCTTAAATAAGTTATTACATATATCTTACTCAAAAGGACTGGATCATTCAAATCACCTTTGCACAGCATATATGCAAGTTATCACCATAATCAAAGCATCTCAGACATTAACTGAATCTTCCTTCTCTCCTACATGGGAAGCACAGCTACCTACTTTTATAGAAGTGAAACTGACAACAGTCACCTGCTCAAACGCTAGTATGAGGTCTGAAGCAGACCTTGAAGCTAGATACAGACTCCCAAATTTGAATTCTACGCTTTAAAAGGGGCTCTATTCTTTCCCCCTTGCTTTCTTAATTACAAATCTGACAAGATTGCCACTTCAAAACCGCTTAGCTTGCAAGTGCATTGAATAAGGATGTGTTTTGTTAAGTTTGGACACTGGCTGCCAAGGTTGCCTGTGACAGGGGCCTTGCCATGTAACACTGCAATATATGTAGCAGCAGGAGGCTGGGATTTAGGCCTAAGAATGAACTAGGTAAAAACATAGTTAAGAGGCTAAATATGGAAAGAGTGATGCAGAAGCACTGCAGTGGCCATAATATCTACCATTTAGTGGCCATGGCAGACTGGGCAGGCTTGTCACCAAGGGGCATTTTATTTCAACACAAGACAAACCCTGTAGAACTACTCAAATATCTCTGCACAGCATTGACCAGTTTTACAGTGTGAAGAGGCACCTACTGTCACAGACACGGTATCAGACCCAAGACACAGCCGGCTCTAATTCACAAGGCTTTAGCTTAGGATCCATTTTAAGCAAAAGCAGTTGAAGTATTTCTGGATTCAGGAGTCAATCTATACTTGAGTGAGCAAGTCTTTGGAGACAAACCACAGCTTAACCACTCCCCATCGACTGGGACATGAATGCATCCCCCAGACAGAGTTGTCAGTTCAAAAACCACAGTCCTATATAGAAGGCAGTGGTTGCCAAGAAGTTTGCTTTCTGACTTCTGAGTTATAACTGGGGATACAGTATGCAGACCTCAAAACAAGGATTACATACAACTCTCAGCAAGCAAACCATGCTAAATAAAAGCAGCTGCAACAATTGAGACTACACTGAGGCTGTTAATGTAAACCAAAATTTTACTCTCCAGACAATATGCAAAAAAACTTGTGGTATTTTAGAAATTGAAGACATAATAACACAAGTTTATTCTGAAAGTACTTAACCTCATGACATACAGTAATATTTAGTAAATTTGTTGCAGTAAGTCAGCTGATTTCTGGAAAAAAAACAACGCAAAACAGAACAACCCTCTAGCGATAGACCTCCTTTTGGACAACTCCACACTTGTTCAACACCTGAAGATAAAAACATTTTCTGCAGAAAAAGAAGACAGACATTAACTTTTGAATGTATTTATTTCTGACCCTCTAACTTTCTTTATCCGTCTTTCAATTCAAAACTTTCTCTGTCTTACCAGGACATTGTAGCTGCTGTCCACGGGAACAGGACGGAGGACAGGAGGAGACTAAAAGCCAAACAGCAGCATGGATTCAAAATTTTATCAGGCTTACTTTCATCAGTTTGGCTTTTGTTGTTTGGTTTTTTTCCTTACTGTAGCTTCACAGATTAGTCTACATTACTCAACTCGCATATACAAAAAACAGAAGTACCTTATTGCCTAGCCACAGCTACAGTTCTGTGAAGTATTAAAATAGGCTTTATCTGATTGGGTGGACTACTATTAAATCTTTAAACAGAACAGCTCGACTATAATGCAGAGGAATCTACAGGACCCTTAACATCAGATACAGATTCTGTATCCTATCTTGATCAGGACCACACATGTTGCTGGTAAACAGGAAACACAGATATAGGAAAAATCATATGCCAGATTTACTTAAATCTCATCCAAAGTTCTCCCTCCTGACTTAACTTCATTAACAATGTCATTCAAAAAAAAAAATTAATGCATTCCTACAACATGAGATTGCCACAGCAAGATGATCAATGACTAGGAAGAATGGCAACAATCGTGACATTTCTTTGGATTTCTGTTAGGGCTAAGTAATACTCTTTTTTTTTTTTTTTTTTTTGTTAAGATTCCAGTTCCCTTTAAGAAGCAAATCTCACAGCCCCGTGTTAACTTATGGCTCAAAGTGCATACAGCAAATACCTAAGGAAATCTGAGATAAGATTTAAGATTCCATCTTCTCATCTTCGTCACCAGTTTCTAGACAATGTTTTTTATTTTTAGATGTCTTTATGGACAATGAAATCACAGGGAAAAAAAAACCAGAGGCACTAAGACTACCTTTTGCAACAATTCATTTAGGGTGAAGGCAGCTAGCAGACTTCCATTACTGAACTCAAAGACGCTGCAAACACAGTAAGTACAAACTTGAAAGTCTGTAGTACTGTCAATATTTATTTGAATTTTTTTTCTTGCTAATTATGCTGTAAGTTTAGCTGATAAATTTCTAGGGGGAAAGAGAAAGACATTACGCTGCTAAAAACAATAGTTAAAACTAACAGTTTTGAAAATGACACACGAATAAATGGATTACCTTTGCTCAACTTTAACTACAAACACCAGTAACTATATTACCAATATGTTTTTTTATAGCTCCCTCTTTCCCTGCCTCCCCTTTCTTTTCCTTCCTCACTTTTTGTGTAACCTTTACGGAAATGCAGACGCACAACTAAATAAATGCAAAACATTTGGACAATCCTACCTAAACCTACATTGACCCAATACAACGTATTGGCTAAAGTGACCCAGCTTCACAAAAGATTATCTTATTTACAGTATTCAGTCCTAAATAAATCATGGCTTTAAAGTATTTCTTAAAAAAGGGGTATTAAAGTAATTCAGCAGCCAAAGCCCTGTATTTCAGGGGATGGGTTTTTATAACTGCGAGCTTCCTTTTAAAAAAAAAGTGTATTTTTAAAAAAGGTGTTCCAGAGAAATTTTATGAAACTCAGTTCTTAGATGTTTGGTTGAAACCCTGACAAAGCAAAAATCTAACATCTTACAATTACCATTTGTTTTGAAACTCAGTGAAACCTTGCTTCTTTTTCATATAACACTGGGGGTAAAAGAACGGTCAATTGTAAGTGCAGTACATTTCAGTGAAAATAATCCGCTCTGTATTTTCATACAGTGTCCTAGTTTCTTTTGCCCCAAAAGGATTCAAACTGAGAGAGTCCTGTTTTCCCATTATAAAGTACAGATAAACATTACTGCTACCCAAAAATATGCTGCAGGCTGAAAGAATATTGCACCATGGTAACAAATGTAAAATATGGCTACATTTTGTCCAAATGTAACATGCAACTACAGCACGTTAACATTCTGTATTATTCTGTAGCATAAACACCTGTACAATTGGAACTTTTACTCACTCTTTAAAACAGCAGAGATCCAAACATGGCTTGTAAGCAAGAGGATGAGGAAGGATCTCCCCCTTTAATTTGCCATTTCTGCAGAGGGAGATTTTTAAATAAAAAGTTATATTGTTCTTTCTTCCCCCAGTCACCCCTAACTGACAGTATGTCTGCCAAATTGCCAAGCATCCTACCAAAAGTCGATACTAACAGTATCTGAGCATAAGACACTCCCACCATGTTAAACACAAAATGACTACATTAAAGCATGTCACAACTCCTTACTGTATTCTACTATGTCTTAACATTTGGCTATAGGTATAGATCTTTCATTGTAGGGACTTTTGAGACTTGAGTTCATTTATTTAAAAATAACATTAAAAGAGAAAGAAATACACCACAAAAAGAACTCTGTATCAAGTCATACAGCACATATACAGTTGTGCATGAAGATAGCTTTTCCTACCCATGTTACTATTCCTGGTTCAAGGTTTTTTGCTTCATTTTCTATGTGGTTCAGTTAAAGAAGAGCTGTTAGTTTTCTACATCTATCACTACACAAAACCTTTACCAAATACATTAAAAGGTAAATTATAGCTGGTTGCTTACATTAACAGTATAATTTTTTCTTCAATATTTATCTTTCTTAAGTGAGTGACCAGGTGTTGGCAGCCATTCAGTTTCCATCTGAAAACAGTTTCAGAGTTTGGCTCCTAAAATTTAATTCAGCCCATGCAACTCAATGGAATGCCTTCTGCCTCCACAAGTAATATAACTGACAGATTAACCAACAACATCCTGTACATTTTAGGATCTCGCCATTGTTAAGAGTCAAAATGAAAGTAACTTCTCAAGTTATTCAAATGGAAACCTGAAGCTACTGAACATTCTTATTGTAAAGTGACAGTGCTACATTACCCAAAGCCACAGCAGTCCTACTACCAAGCACTTGTTTCTGCTTGAATGCTGAGGTTCGTTACATGATGGATTATTAGCAGGCAGCAACTCTGATTTCAGAACTTGCAACACTCTCTTCACCCCATTAAATGCTACAAAGATCAGTGTAGTAGGTGACTTTAAGAAACATTAACGAAAGCAAACCAAACAGCTTTCTTGCTGCCTCCTAAAGCTGGAATACTCCTCCAGAACTGAGCTGTAACCTGCCTCAGGCTTCATAGATGCCACTTGAAACACCGAGTGCAGAAAGCAACCGTCTCACGTCACAACTCCAGCTCACCTTCTCAGCAATGCTGTATAAGACTTCATCCATTTTCATGCAGGTGGGGTCCCAGTCGTGCCCAAAGCGGATGACCACGACTCGGTCCTCTTCCGAGAGGATGGCCTGGTCCACCTGCCAGCCGTTGTGCAAGTGCGGCAACATGTACGACATCCTGAAGGGCGGGTGGCGGGCCTGCGGGACGACACACACCACCCGGGAGCTGACAGCCCGGCCTGCCTCCGCACGGCGCCGCCAGCCCCCCTCAGCGGCACCCCCAACCCCACACACCCCTCCCCGCGCAGGCCCAGGCCGGCCTTTAGAGGCCGCGGCCTGCCATGGCGCAGCGCTGCCCCCACCCCGCCAGACCTTTGCGGGGCGCTGACGGCCACCGGGAGCTAGGGCCGAGCCGAGCCCCACCCCCGCCCGCCCGCCCGCCCGCCCGCCCCGTCCCGTCCCCCCCCCCGCCCCGTCCCGTTCCCCCCCATACCCCCTAGGCCTCCTTCTCTCGGAGAAACGGGGCAACGAAGCCAAGGCGCAATCGGAAGCGGAAGTGAGGCAATACGTTGACCCGACGGGCGCACGCCCCTGGGGAACGCACTTCCGACCTGCGGAGGGCGGGGCTTCCCTCAGTGGGCGGGGCGGAGGCCTCTGGACCGTACCAAGCGTGAAGGCGGGCGGGGAGGGGCGGGAGAACAGCTTGGACCGTACTAAGCGAGGGAGGGGTGCCGAGGTAGCGGAGGCGGGATCGGGTGTGACATGGCGGGGCCTGCGAGAGGCCCCCTGCGTCGGGGCTGGGGCCAGGCAGAGGGGTTGTCCTCTCAGGGGTCTCAGTGCCACCACCCCACCCGCTGCGGAGACAACCCCAAGCGAGGGGGCCTGGGCTGGGGCCTGGCTCCTGGGCGATGGCCGAGAGGTTGCCCCAAGAGGGCAGCCAAAGTGGCGGGTGGCCCTGTGGGGGTGGGCAGGTTGTGCCGCCTGCCTGATGGCTTGGGGCCGCGGGCATCTCCCCTTGCCAGTGGGGCATGGAGCTGTGCTGGGGTGGGTGACGTGGTGTGGCTGGCCGGCCCGTGGGCGCTGCTGGGTGGCACGGGGAGGATGAAATGGAGGTCACCATGGCCCGAATCTCTGCCCGCTCTGTGGACGTGAAAAAACTCCATGTGCCTCCATTAGATTCGGTTGAGGAGATGGCGCAAGAGAGAGAGCAGCTCCGTGCATCTCCTGGTTACGGAGGATTTTGCCACTATAGGAACCCGCAGCAACGGGTTAGTGCTAGCAGTGGCCTGAGCGCTCTGTGACAATAGAGGTATGTCTGACCCAGCTGGATCACAACTGCGTACCCACCTTCAGTGTTCCTTTCTGAAGGGACACGGTGGGGTGAATGTGTACCCGTGGCAGGGAACGGGGATACCCCCCCGGGAAGCTCCGAAGCCCCCCGCCCCGCTCCAGCGGCGTGCCGGGCAGGGGTTAATCGGGCTGCGGCGCAGCCGGGCGGCCCCCCCGCGGTGGCGGGGCGGGAGCTGGAGCTGGCGGCTCCTGCGGCCTCGGTAGGGTCGCAGCTGGAGGAGAGGAATCGTCGGGAAGGCACCAGCCCTGGGTAAGCCTGTGGTGGTTGTTCAGGTAATTCCTTTTCTTCTACAGAGAAATTAGTGTGAAGGGTTTACTCTGGATAACGCGTGCTGTTAACTTTTAAAACAGAGCTAGGAAAAACTGTGTAACTTACTTTGGTGTGATTTTGGCAAAGTCCAAAATGATACGGCAGCCCCGGTCGAAAGATCTGCAAGTAAGTAGTAAGTCAAGCGTCCGCCAAAGAAATTAGGCCAGGTTAGAAAAACAGTGACACTGAAGTTAATACTTACACGTGGTTCTTTTTATTTGCCCACTTGTCTCAATCTAATTAATATTTTCAAAGTTTTCTCTGCATTCTGAGCGCCAGAACTTATCAGTACACCTACATTATTATCAGTGTTATATTTGATTCGATGCATACATGGAATCAGATAATCTTACATAATTAGAACATGTGAGGACAGACAGCTTTAGGAAAAAAAAAAACCAAACAAAAAAACCCCAGAGAGTTAGCAATACTGCACATGATACTAGTCCAAAACCAAAACTGTCATATCCTTAACAGGTGTTACATTGAGCACACTGGACAAGACATCTGGTATCTGAATAATTATGTTCAGGAGCAAAGGATTTGGTCTACTAAAACTGATTCCCTTGATGTCTGGCCAGCCAAATTTGGCTTATAAATTTATTCATCCAGCTATTGCTTCTCATGGACATTGCTGTCACAGGAGAAGTGTGGATTACAGACAGAGGTACAAGACATGCCCAGGTAGTGCTGGAGGACGAACACTAAGTGCTCCTCAGACCAAGGTTGGTATCTGGAGAGCCCCCTTCCCTCTGCAAGGTTCCTTTAAGTAGTTTTAGTTTTCTACTATCAATATAATTTTTTAAGATTGTACCTGCTACTAACAGAACCCCAGTTCTTGAACCAAAGCTGCAGTCTATTAATGGTTCACGTGCACAACAAACATGGCTGAAATTGTGGTGGACTCAGTGTGTCCACACCAATGAGAAGACTAATTACATGCAACTAGCCTGTTTCTAGTGCACCAGCTGGTTTGTTTAAAGCTGAATCAGCTCTTTCTGTGCTGAACTGTGGCTTCCCCATGAATCACCTTTCTGCGTGTGGAATTTAGGAAGTGCTTCTAAAATGAACGCGGGTCTGAACTCTGTCCTTCGTGAGTGGTGTACTGTAGTGGAGGGGAAGTGATGATGAAAACAACTGATGTAGTACAGTGCTGCCTTACTGGCATCTGCCGGTTAGTTGGTCATATCTGGCACCCAGTTTTCCATCACTTAATAGCATAAGGTTTAGTTGCCGTCCAGTCTGAGTAAGTTGCTGCAGGAGCATCAGGTTCTGCTCACCAAGAAGCTGGGCAAGGCTGTCACAATGTGACATGAAATCTTGCCTTTTATTCTATGCGTCATTCATTCTAGAGGGTGAATCTAGCTTATTCTTCTAGGGTCATGATGTGTAATACTCTAAGAAATATACAGATGGCAGCTAGGGAGATTTGCACAATTTTCACAGCCATGTGGGGCTGGCAGGGTTCAAAATACTTCAGTTGGCAAGAAATAGATTAGATATATTTGAGAACGTGGTATTCCTTTGCAATATGGTTGCAATATTCATCTCATTGCTTTATTTGCTGCTGTGCAGAACTGGTTAGTGTTATCAGAGGAACTGCTCCTGGTGAAGTGCAGACCTGTCCTAACATGGAGGCCCCTTCTAGGCCATGTACAGCAGCAGACTGGAGCTGAAACAGAAATGCAGGTCAAGGCCAGGATAAAGCAGTATTACTGGTGTCAAGATTGTAAGCATTTAATAGATGCAGTTGGGGTAAGTGTGAGTTTGCTCAGGACAAGTGTAAATACGGTTTGATGGAAACTTCCAATCTGCAATGACGCCTTCCTGTCACAGGTTTGAATTCTGGTTACTCGCTGAAGGCTTGTGTGAGAGGACTGAAGCAGCAGGAGATTCCTGCCCAGCACTGTGTGCCCAGAATAAACCAGCATACTGCTTTGGAAAACTGTTCTGATTCAGTTTGCACAATGTCAGGTTTCCTGGACCCAAGTCTAGGACACAGTGTGGGATAGAGACCTAAAGCAAGTGGAGCACAGCAAACAGAATTGTAAGAAGTTAGACATGAATGATGTTAAGGCACATGGTGAATCTTCAGCTACCATTTTTGTCAATAAGGGCTGCAGTTCTCCCCTCTAATTATGCATGTGGCTATCTGTGGTGCCCCTGTCTTATTGCAGGATACAATACATTTGCACGGGTGTTGCAGAGAGGACTGGGCTCAGAACTGTCTGGGCAGGGGAGAAGTTCTAGTATGAAGGATTGTGCAGCCAGTAAGACTTACAGTGTCACCTCTAGTGCTCTTCCCCACTGGTTCAGCATACAGGCATGGGCGTGCTAAATTTTGCACGAGATAAGTTCAGGTACAGATCTGGATGTTTAAAACACTGAAGACAAGCAGTGCAGCAGCAGTCCAAGGATGGCCCTTCATTGTGCAAATTTGTTAGACCTAAACCATTTCTGAGAGATGTTTGTCAGACCCCTCTGAGCCTCAGTGCCTCCCTACACCACCTGTGGCTTCACTGACCATAATCAATAGGCAAGAAACTTTGACTAGTTTCTTGACTAGTAGCCTCTGTTTCATACCATTGTTTATAGAAATAAATCTGTGAGTAAGGTTGAGAAGCTACCAGATTTGTATGAAATCAATATTGATTCAGGACTACAATGAAACTATTTGAGAAGAACACTTTGTAGGACTGGATTTAGATCTAAGGGGATGGATATTCCTTGGTGTTATAGTCTAAATCAGCACTTAGTGAAAATATTGGGAAGTTGTCTAATGTGCCACACTAGTACCAAATGACTGGATTTATTCTGTATCATTAAAAGCAGTGTTGAGTTTCATCAGTTTCCTGTTTTACAGATGTGAATTTAAATGATCACTACAGCATCACTCGTTTAAGGGTGTTCTCCAAAACAAAGGAGTATTTTCTTCTCTTGCTCTGTTGCAGATCATGGCAGAAGAGGAGTTGCCAGGTGTTTTGATTCTGGATGTAGGAGGAACTCATGGTGTGCTAGAAGACCTTGCAGCACTTTTGAAAAAACACTTTCGCCTTATCACCATGAAAGAATTTATTGAAAACAAAAAAGAAATGAGCAAAAAAATCCAATCTGTTTTCGTGTTTGAATGCAGGCCAACTATTGACCGGGAGCTTCTAGAAAGCCTGCCTAATTTAAAGGTAATTGGAAACTCCGGGGTTGGAGTCGATCACTTAGACTTGAAAATGATTTCTAACTTTGGCGTAAAAGTGACCAACACCCCACATGCTGTGGCAGACCCAACAGCGGACATAGGAGTGGCTTTGATGCTGGCCTCTGCCAGAAGACTAGTGGAAGGTAATGTTTGAAATTTTCCTGGATCTTCGCTACTTCTTTGGCATATCTCACTTTTACTATGATACAGATGATCTGTCTGAATCAATATTTGGGATGCTTTTACAGGGAAAAAAGTTTCTGAGGACTCCATTTTCAGAGGCCTCTGCTTTTCATGTCCCTCTTCTCTTTAGGGCAGTAGTGACAAGAGTAAGGCCTTTGTCTAAACTATGCACTTTAAAGTCACTTTTGATATCCTATTTGGAATAATTTCTGGCGCTTAGTTTTCCTCTGGCGTTCACTGGGTAGGTTGTTTGTAGCTGTAAAAACTGAATACAAAATGCATCCAAATCAGATGTCACCACTTCTCCATTTCCCCTTGGAGCAAGTGTTAGGAACTATGGGAAGGTACAAAGCATTAATGGCCATATCCCCATCTCTAGAGCAGTAATTAATATAACTCGTCATTTTTTTCCTGCTTCTGCCAGTGAGTTGTAAACAATACAACCAATGGGTTGTATTTCCAGAAAAGCATCAGCATTTTTATTGAAATAGCTGATAATTCTTTTGACAAAGTTATTCCAAACTGTACCAACAACATTAGTTTGTGTCCTTAAAGGTAGGTCCTTTCCCCACATGCCCTTGCCATGCAATGCCTTTCAGGGGAAGGAAGGTGTCAGTAGAGACTACCACAAGAAGTTGCCTTTGTCTTCAGGGACTCAGTGTTTCTGTCACCACTGCTCCGCCCCTGAGCAGGAAATAGCACCTCTTTCCCGGTGATGTTTTCCCATTATTGATGGACCTTGAGTTGTTTGCATAAAAACTCATAGAGATCCCTGGCTGAGCTGGAATTTGCAGCCTTCACCCCCACTCAGGCAGTGGAGCTGCTTTGTCTTGTGATCCAGGAGAGAAATGGTGAGATTTACCCTAGGTAAAAAAAAGTTAAGTCAATGCTCGCAGGATGGTAAGTGTCAAAGAAGCTATTTTTGAACTTCCAAGAAAATACTGCGGCCACAGAAGAGTTAATTCCCTAAGGAGCCATTCCTCCCAGCACAGTACCCACCTGGGAGCCACCCTGTGTTACTGGCTCCAGCCCTGTCTGTTACAGGGAATGGCACCATCCAGGCCCTTCTATAAACTGATCAAAATTAGCAAGGATGTTTTGTGAGGGATCCTCCAGAGCCTTGCTGCTGTGATGGTGAGAAACTTGCTTTCCCCCAAACCTACATTATAGTCGGTTTGTACCCATTTAGCATGTATTTACATTCAGGCTGCCAGATTACGGTTTCTCCAGACACGAAGTATTTTGCTGTGGACTGGCTGGGAGTGGAAGTAACCAGAGCAACGCTTGGGATCATCGGGATGGGCAGCATTGGGTACAAAGTGGCTCAGAGAGCCAGAGCCTTCAACATGAGGATCCTGTACCATAACAGGAACCGGAGGTAAAAAACGTCTGGTTTCTGCATGTAATTAGTCAGAGGCAGTGACAAAAACCACAGCTCTGCTCTGTCTCCCTGGTCATCCTAGGCACTTCTGGCAGCAGCATGAGGAGCACCAGCATGCCGCCGCTTCCTTGCTTTGGCTCCCTACTGCTCCCCTGGGGAAACCGCTCCCCCTCGCCTCCTGCGCTCGCTCTGCCCTGGTCAGCAGTTTGGAACAAGAGCTGTGTAACCTTTATAAAGGTGTTGTCCAAGCAAACAAGGGCTTGTGCCCTCACTGTGTCCCCTGTCCTGCCAGACTCTTCTTCAGGCTTCTGGCAGCATCCCTGGCCCATCCAGCCAGTCACCCCTCTCCTCAGCCCAGCCAGATCACTCATCACACCAGCACCAATTGCAAGGGTCTTATCTTCTCTCAGTTTTATAGTTCCCTTTCTTTCAGACTTCACTTCCCCTTCATTCTTTTTTCCACCTCAAGTCCTAACTCACATGTCAGGCAAGGAGAGACTCTATAACAGAGGTTGGCATGGACCCAGGAGACAAGAGTGGGGTCTGACTCTGTCCCCAGCCTCCTATACTTAATATCACCTACGTGCTTTGCTTTCACACATACATCACTCCTTCAGTGTCCCATCACTCCTCTAGCCTCTTGCTCCCTCTAGCCCACATCCTTCCCTCCTCCCTTCCACCATCTCTACCTGTCAATGTGTTTTCCTTTACCTTGGCCTCAAACCTCTTGATCTCCGTGCTGTTCCAGATCTCTCCTAGGGTTGATTGATTGTTAAAGCCAGTTAAAAAGAGTTATGCCAATTTTTTCATTAGAAGGAAGGAGGAGGAAGAGGCAGTTTGTGCCCACTACTGCGAGAAGATGGAAGACTTGCTGCAGCAGTCTGACTTCGTTATGCTGGTTGTGAACTTGACTCCTGAGACTCACAAACTGATTGGGAAAAAGGAGCTGGGGCTGATGAAACCTACAGCTACTCTTATAAACATCAGCCGAGGTAGGATGGCCTAAAAGCGCTGTTTGTGGCTCCACCGTTAAGGTTGTGTTTTGTCTGATTATGTTTACATTCTCCCCTCCAACCTCAGCCTGTGATATCCCTGTGTTGTTTGAGTCAAAAAGTAGCCAGCAGTCTACAAACGAATGATTTATCATAGATCAGATGCTATGTGTTCAAAGGTCCCGTGGAATTTAGGGGTGCTCAGCAGATGTTCTGTTCTCTTTGGCCGTATCCTAAAGACAGCTTTTTTAGTGGAAATAACTGAAAGGTTTATTATCACCAATGATGAATGGGGTACAAGGAAAAACATTTCATTCCAAACAAGTTTCATTTGGAACAGCTTTGTAGAAAAGAAATCTCACATGAGATTACAGATCTGTTGGCACTGAACAGGCATATAAGAGAGAGATTATAGTTTCAGTAAGCAATGCAGAGGTAAAAGTGGAAAGCTTGAAGAGGTTAAATGATTTGTCTATAATAATACAGGAAGTCAGTGTCAAAATGAGGAAAAGACTGAAAGCAGTCATATCCCAGGAAAGACCTTATGCAGTGGACCATAATCCTCCCCTAGTTAAAGATTAATAAATAAAATCTCTGTTTTGTTTGGTTAATGGTTACTAAAAAGACATTCTACTTTCTAACAAGATGAAGATCCTGTAATTTTTCTGACTAGACCCCTGAGACCATTCCCCATTCCCAGGTAAAAACGTGTTCATTAACTTGTCATGATAGCAAGATTTAATTTCAATGCAGGTGCAGTTATTGATCAAGATGCATTGGCAGAAGCTCTCCAGAATAAGGTTATTAGAGCTGCTGCTCTGGATGTGACATACCCTGAGCCTCTGCCAAGGTAGAGAGACCTGTTTACCATTCTGTTAGTCTGAAATGTTTTAAATGGTGTGCAAAAGTGTGTTCATAATCTTGATCTCCATAAGGAGTCTCTCTCACTGTTTAAGAGCAAAACCACAGCCTGTTTCGCACAGTGATAAATAAATGACAAACTGTTCTCCTTGCCCACGTCTGTCAGTTCTTTGCCTTACCCGTCAGTTAGGCGGGCAATGAGACCAATCGAGAGGAAGAAGAGATGGGTTAACAAGCGTCACACAACTTTCTGCTGGTTCTATCTCAACGTGCCATTGCAGTTTCCAGAGGTTCAGTTCTTAACAGCTAGCATGGGATAACCGCAGAGTAAATTCCCTGTGTAATACATTCTGTTCTTTCTGTTTCTTACAGAGATCATCCTTTATTAAAATTAAATAACATCATCATAACCCCTCACATTGGAACCGCAACAGTCCAAGCTGTCCGTATGATGGCGGAAGAAGCAATAGCAAATATGCTGGCTGTTCTCAACGGCCAACCCATTCCAAGTGAAGTGTTTCCCAAATGACGTGTGCCAGATGATATCACTAAATCTCATGTCTATGGGAAGGCACTATTTCTTACAGTACCACATTAAAGGAAAGCAACCTGTTCCTGCACTGCTCTTGCCGTCGTGATACTGCAAAGCTGTCCTCTCATTAGGCTTGATCTGTACTGTTATTTACAATTCTGAAAAATAAAGTGGAATTAATAAAAGGGATTTGTTTAAAAATTTTGAATTTAGTAGGTATGCACTTTGGTATCTTCAGTCTATTATTTCAAAGAATACTTGTGTTCTCTCCCCAGTACTTGCTGCTAGATAATGATAAGCCAGTACACCAAGCAGTTTGTCTAACACTCTCGAATATATTAAAGCTGAATTGAGCATTAATTCCCTGCAGAAATTTGACGGTATCCTGAAACATTTTTCAGCCAATATTGAAATATTTTATTTTTATATCAAAACATTGAAGAAAGCAGACTCCTTTGAAATGATCGTAGGCCTAAAGTTTTCTAATCTAAGAAGAGCTCTACTTCATCTAGATGTTAAGTGAAAGCAAAGCCAATCATTGAAAAAATATCTTTGGTTTTCCTGAGCGTATCCTGTGAAAACCAAAATAAATCCCAAGAGATTTTGTTCCTTCGGGCAGACAAAAATGATGCTTTTATCTTGACTGGCCATGAAACAATAGTAGGTCTACCACTGAAATCGCATGGGTGAGGGCACAGACTAAAGCAAAATTAGTGATCAGTCCTGAATTCCAGCCCAGAGCCAAGCTTTTTCTCACATTCTCTTTGCTATGAGCAAGCTACAAAGTCAAAAAATTCAGTAAAATGTTTGTCACCTCCATAAAATCAGAAGGCCTTTCCATTGATTTGCAGTATGGTCAAGCTTCTTGAAGGGATGGTAAAATGAAGTTTTAGCCCAGGAAGTATAGACAGGCCAAGAGTTAGACATTCAGATGCGAATAGTGAAATACTACTAACGAGACAACAGCAAGTATTGCTATAGGGGATTCCAAGATCTCCAGCCCTTCCACAGCTCTCCCTGCAACTCTCCCCAAAATTCCTATGGAAAATCAATGATCAATGATAGCTCTAAATAATCTATTTTTAAAAAAAAAAAAAAAGCTGTCCATTCACAGACCCTCTGGGAACCACAAACAGATTGTGGTTCTGTGATTCCTGAAAAAAAAAAAAAAGAAAAGTTTTAATTTAAGTGCATAAATCCTTCTTGCAAAACACTTGCCTAAGCATCTATTATTTTGTTAACTTAGGGTAGCCTCAGGAGAAGGTACTGCAATTAAGAAGTCACTGGTGTCTCTTCAGGACAGGAGGCTGCAAAAATCTCTGGACTGAAGCATTTAAAAATTAATCTGGTAACTCAAAGTTCATGGTGAAGCTGTGCAATTTATTTTCACAAACGAGATTTGGTCCAACATTTTTCTAAGCTACTTAGACATGGTAATTTGTGATTTGGGGTAGGGAAGGAGATTTATCGCACCAGACTATTGGTGCTCTGAAACTAAGTGATGAATGAGAAATAATTGTGTGTGTTATGAGCTTGGTGGCAGTGTGTGTGTGAGTGTGTGTGTGTGTAATTGGTAGTATACTTAAAAGAGCAGCTTTCTTGTCTTGGTTTGTTTACCTTCCTATCTAAATACGTGGTTTATGAGATCTCTTGTCATAGATGTCACGAAACAGGACGTGAAAGTGATTTTTCTTTAAAATGTCTGTAAATAATTATATGTCTGTCTTGTGACACTTGTGTCTTTCTTCTTTGTGCAGATCATGGGAGGAGGAGAGCTCCCGGGGCTTTTAGTAAATGAAATCGGTGGCATACATGGGATACTCCATGGCCATGTGGTGTTCCTGAAGAAACATTTCTGCCTCATAACCATGAAGGAATTTCTTGAAAACAAAAAGCATATGAGCAAAAAGGTCCAAGCAATCTATTTGTGGTGGCACAAACCAGTCATTGACCAAGAGCTCCTCCAGAGCCTGCCAAACTTGAAAGTGATTGCGAATTCAGGAGTAGGGATGGATCACCTGGATCTGAAACTTATAGCTAGCTTTGGTGTGAAGATGGCTAATGCACCACGTGCTGTTTCCAGCAGCACAGCAGATACTGGGATGGCTTTGCTGCTGGCATCTGCTAGAAGACTAGTGGAAGGTAACATCTCACTTCTTTTGTGGCTTCTAAAAATCATACAAGATTTACCTACCATTAACTTAACTTTTCCTGGAGTTATCTGTAGTGCACATAGTTTCACATAAAATGTGAAAATCTAAATATGTTGGGTTGGCAAATAGAATAATCAGTATTTTCATGTATTTTATGTATTATAAATATACCTAAGTTATTACATTATACACAAACATACATAACATATATTTCAACCAGTTATAAATAAAATCATAAGAGTTCCTTTTTCACAGGTCACCAGCCTGGGTTGAAAATACTTGAGCAGAATCTTAACCACATTTGATTCAAATTTTTGCTTTATGGACAGGGCTTGGTCTTAGAAGCTGTGTCATGGTTTGGGCTGGACTGGCCACTGAAATGATACGGCTGTAGACTTAATTTAACGGTTTCAGATGAACTGAAGTGTGCTTTCTACATATGAAATCTTTAAATTTCATTACCTTCTTCAGTAGTGAAGTTTCAGTGATTTTGACATTTGGCTGACATAAGACATGCTTCTTGGTGTGATAGTGTTACAGCGCTATTGACCAAAAATGGGGAATGCCAAAGATCAGACGATCGCAGCAATCACAGGCTGGCAGAAGAAGAATGTGGGAGGCAACAATGGAGCAGAATAAGGGTATATGCTGTAAGCTGGGTCTGACAGAGGCACGGGCCTATTCTCAGGGACTGAACTGGATTGGTGCAGAACTGGGAATTTAAGGAGCATTAGAGAGCAACAAGGCAGCCTGCTGCACTTTCTGCTAGTAGTATCCTTTCTAGTTTCTTCCACAATCTTTTCTTGCCATTTCCCCGAGTAAACCCGCCCTTGGATTGGTTAGAATGCCTCCTGCTTCAGGAAGACATCCTCCAGATTTATCCCATCACATTTACCAACCTTTGATTTGCCAGCTGTACCGCAGGATTCATAGAAACTCAAAGGAGACTTGTCTCCCCCTAAATCTGTTTCTACCTCACAAAGAGGAGACAGATTAAAAGGGAGATTAATTTTTTGTTCCCATCTGCATAAACTATCCGTGGTGACCTTTCCGGTAGCTCTGCCCTGGCGTGACTGAGTTTATCCTGAGGCATGTTTTGATACTTTCACAATATTCTGCTCATGTTTTAGAAGAGCTAGCACTATCAGAAGGCTGAAATATCAGAAGCCTGTCACCTTGCTAGCAGACTAATAAGCGCTGTCTCTGTGCATATAAGTTTATTTTTGGTGTTATAGAACTATGCAAAATTTTGCAGGTTTAACAGATAATTATGGAAATTACCGAGTAATGATTTTTAAAGAAGTCATATTTTGCTTTCCATGGAGAGTGGCAGAGGTGAACAGGAAACTTGTTCTTATTCTACGTAGCAAAAGCAACATCTCGTGTTATTCTCCACGTGACATTTCCAAAGTCTGCAGTGTTACTGGCAATAATTATTTTGATTGCTGATGCAGAACAGGGCGATATTTTTATGGATCTAAAGGGATTTTTAGGGGAGATTACATTAAAAAGCTTTTTTGTAGTAGGGTGAGAATAAATGGGAATGTCACGTACATGGGGAGGGGAAAGAAGATCTATTAGGGAGTCACCTAGGATGTTACAAAAACCATTGCTATTTAAAATTGTGTGTTTGTAACCTTTAAAGGTGTACTATAGTAGCACAACAAGCCCAGACTCTTTTGCCGCGTTCCTCTGTGTTAGAACCCATTAATTTCTCATGTTGGAGTGTTTTTCTTGCAGGCTATCACATTGCAACTTCTTCGCGTATGGAGTACTGTGAAGCTGATTTTTTGGGTGTTGAAGTTACTGGAGCTACTCTGGGGATTATTGGCATGGGCAGAATTGGGTATAAGATTGCTCTGAGGGCAAAAGCATTTGAAATGAACATTTTGTACCACAACAGCACACGGAGGTAAAGATATGTCTTGATCTTAATTACAGCAGAAACTCCCTTTTAGATAGTCATTATTTCCTTTTCAAGGAATTATGTCAGGAATATAGCAAGAAATGAGGGAATAGGGCCGAGATTAAAGCAAAAGATATAAACAGAACTGTTGCCTCAAATCAGTCATGTAAGGAATTACTTGGCGATTAAACACTTGGAAACTTAGTTTAGGTTTTATATTAGAAATTACAGCATTTCCTGGAGATGTGAACAGGAAAGGGAAAATCAAGCTTATACCTTTTTTATTCTTACGATACCTTACTATAGTGATGCATAACTCTACCTTTTGTTTATTTTTTCCCCATATTTCAGGAGTGATCTTGTTGAAACTCTGAATGGCTGGAGTACTAGGAAACGTATACTTGGTGCAATATGAAAACTGATTAACTTGAGAGCTGTTCTGGAGAAAGCCTTGTTTCTCTTCAAACCAGTAGGAGTTTTGCCAAGCATTTAACTGGATTTCACCTTTTATTTCTCTCCCCTCCTAACTTTCATATCTGGGAATCTGATCCGAGTTAGAGGTTCAGCACATAGGGGCCCTTCAATGTAAAGGTGTGGGAGATCCCCATGTACTGCTCAAGGCTGCTGCAATCAGGCAAGGTGCAGCCAACAAGCAGAACAAATGTTTACTTCTATAAACCGTGATCTACCCTGAGACAACTTTACTTCTCCCTGGGGGAAGGGAGAAGCTGCAGTGCTACCTCCCGTGGCTTTCAGTGATGTTCTCCATATGCAGGCTGCAGCAGGAGGCTCTAGCTATCCCTAACCAAATCACAAGGGCAGATGAGGCCGGAAATCTCTAGCCTTGCTCGGCATTCCTATTACTTCAGAAATGATAAAAACAGCTCAGCTTTTCACATTAAAAAAAGTGCTAGTGAACACCCTCCTTAAAACCTTTTGGAATTTCTTCATAAACCACAAAAAAGTGAAAATAAGGCACAAATGTGGGTTTTTTGCTGCAGATCATCACTAACTCCCTCTGTTTAACATTTTTCCATCTTTAATGTAAGAGTGCCGTGATGAAAAATCAATGCACAGTGCAACAGAAATTAAAAACCTGCTTATTTTAAAGTACATTTACACTTCAAGCTTATGTGCTGAAGCGACATGCAGTCTGCCAGAACTGGCTGTAGTTCCAGTCTTTACCCACTTAATCACTGTTTGTTGACCTGGACACTGAAAGAAAACAATGAAGTGCATGTGTTAGGAGACACATGGTCCAAAGTTACACTGAAGATATTTTCTTAGTGGACTTATTTCTTTATTTCTAGATTAGGGAGGAGATAATTCAAAGCCATTCTCTTGCAATCGGGAGCAGAAGATTGTACACACAATCTCCTGTCATTGCTTCTTTAGTTCCCAAAGTTCAGGCAGCTAAATTTACAAAGAACAGGAGAAATGGCAAGTATCCTTTTCTATTGTGAAAAGTTCAAACTAAAACTCTTTCTCTGCTTTGGTAACGTTTTTTGTGGAATACTTTATTTTGTTGAAGTCCTGGAGCAGCCAAGGAGCCTGCCCAAGAGCTGCCTTTCTGATTCCACTCATCAGAAAACGACGGGCTCACTGGAGGATGCCAACAGTATGGGGACCGCCAGCATGCTCAGAGTTCACACAGATGAATTCCGGTGGATCCCACTGCTCTGGTTTGAGTGATTACCGTGTCCTGTGAGGTGCACCTACCCCACAGGGGATCCTGGAGAATGCTGCCATCTGTTCCAGTGCTTAGTCTTAGTTCCCTTGCAGGCTTTGAAAGAAGCCCCTGGACCCTGCACTGCAGTGGCTGAGAGGCAGGCATGCAATCTTATCACCTGCTGTAGAGCTTGAAGCCTTCCAGAAGGGCCTAAACAGCCATCTGAAACTAAATTCACCTTTTCTTTTTTGCCACCTGTTTGCTATAAGAATGTAATAATCCTTTAGTTTGTATACCAGGGACACCACTGAAGAACATATTTGCATGCCTGATGCCCTGAAATACACTGTGATCCTTTTTTTTCCCCACCAGGAAAGAGCAAGAGGAGCAAGCTGTCGGCGCTGCTTACTGCGAAAAGATGGACGGTTTGCTCCAGCAGGCAGATTTTGTGATGGTAGTGGTGAGCCTGACACCTCAGACACACAAGCTGATTGGGAAGAGAGAGCTGGAGCTGATGAAACCCACAGCTACTCTCATTAACATCAGCCGAGGTACCATCCAGAACCCCAAAGGGGCCTGAGGAGAAAGTGTGAGCCAGCTCCTGTTGTGTTACAGGCAGCGCAGGACAGATCAGGCATGGCGAAAATGCCTCTTTCTCCCCTTCTAGTCTGTTTTTGCTCTCAGATCGTTACCTGCAAATGACACTCAGAGACACTTTTATTCCACGCCAGGTGCTGTAATTGACCAAGAGGCGCTGGTGACGGCCCTGCAGAGCGGTGTGATCAGGGCCGCAGCTTTGGATGTCACCTACCCGGAACCGCTGCCCAGGTTGCCATCTCTGCCTATTTCTCAGCAAGGATGCGAGGGGTGAGCCCTGCCGGAGGCAGGAGACAGCCCCGCAGCAGCAGGGCAGGGGTCTGGCATCCCCTGGGGCGGGGGTCTCTGTGAAGTGCCGCGCATACGAATGGGAGGCAGCCCCGACGTTGGGTCTGATAACAGGTCAAAGGGAAGCCAGGAAGCAGCAGGAGGGGGCTGGTGTGCCGAGGGGAGCATTAAACCCCCTCCCTAGAATCACCATATGAAGCTGCAGCAGCGCTTCACTTACAAATGGCTTTATCTGAAGGTGCAACTTGCCGTGAATGGGTCATTTGCCGCTTGAGTCGTCTTAGACCTGCTGCACCGCATTGCCCCGAGGTTTCCCTCCCCGCGGGCTTGTTTCCCCCATCCAAGGCTGAAGCGCTGCTACCGAGCTGCTGCAAAAAGGCACCTCTACCACAATGGTGCCTCACGGAGTTAACTGCGCTGGCTGCATTTTGGGCTGTGGGGAGTTTGGTCTTGTTATGTCTTGTGTGCCAGGACATCGCTGTCCATTATGTGAATCGAAACGGTCGCTCAGGCCATTGTGTAAAGTTAATGTGTCAGGAGGGCTTAATCCTCTTCTGACATAGTTCAAATTCCTGCCTAATAGCAAAAGCCTGTTTCTGGACAAAAGAGCACAGTATAAACTCCTAACATGTCCATTTAATGTCCAAAATCACTTGAACACGCATAATCAGGTTCTATGGATGTAAGCGGGACTTGTGAAGTTATATTAAAATAACTTCATATTTAAATACGGTGCAAAAGCCAAAGTGAGACTCCTCTTTATTTGTACGAACAGCAGTAGGTAACTTAAGCATCTCTTTTTACCTTTCTTCCAGGGATCATGCATTGTTAAAATTAAAGAACGTCATTATAACGCCTCACCTCGGCATTAAAACACACAAGGCCACCTACATGATAACAGAGGAAGCTGTTGAAAACATACTAGCAGCTCTTAATGATCTCCCCATACCCAGTGAAGTACTCCCTAGCTGATGTGCAAAACGATGTAACAGCTCTCTCTTTATTCTTCTCTTTCCCCCCATCAGCTCTAAAGGTTTTTATTCTTATGTCTTCTCTATTAAGAGAAACCTATTCCAAGTGGGCACAGAAAGCTCTGGCTTGGTCTTGCATGTCGTTAAAAAACAGCTTGTACATTTTAATTTCCTTGCAAATTGGAGGAATACATGACTTTTAACTTTCAACCGTATAGATGCACGCAGGCTTTAAAGTGGCTCTGGGAAACCCAACTTCTGATTACCTATGCGCTTCTTGCCAGGCTCCCTAGTGCTAAAGAATATGTTATTTTAGGTTGCATAATTCACTTTGTTCCCATTCTATTAGCTGTCAAAAACAACAAAGTAAGCTACCTGGCTAGAAATATTATTGATTTTCCATATGGAAGTCTCCTGAGCTCCTGAGACGCAAAATGCTGAGACAAAAGTCAGTTTTCAGAAATGTACCGAGAATCATTTATTCAAAGCAGACTGGATTTTAGAAGACAATTTAAAGCACTAACACTAAGGAAAATTAGTCTTCAAGACGAACATGCTACTATGTGCAGCCTACCTCCAGATTTTCAACTTTGTGTGAATATTTGGAAGAGCACTTGGAGCCCTCTAAGCCTCCAGCCCCATTCTGTAAATTAGTGGGAACAGAAGTCTGCAAAAACACACGCAGCATTAAAATCCAAATCAATGTTTTCCTTTGTATCACTGCTTCTGGACATTTGCAAGAATAATGACACTTGAAACAGGGAGCTTCACTGACATAAAGAGGAAAAAATACTTTGACAAATTGCTTTTGTTACTGCAATTATCATTATAGGAAAAATCAGAATGCCATGGCTTTCCTCCACTAGAAATAGCACCTGTATTACAATTAATCATTCAAATTCCACAGGAAAGGGTCTCTTTAAATAGAAGAATGCTAATCCACCTCACTAAAGCTTTGCAGGAAACAGTTTGCTGTCCTCTCAGTTGTCTTTATTTACTCTATTGCCTTAATACAAGTCCAAAAGACAAATAAACCAATATGCAACTCAAAGTGGCAGTGCTATGCATTTTGTTATGTACTATGACTTTATGGATAGTATGATTATTTATCAGTAAAATTTATAGCGAAGTTAGCTGCCATTAAGTGCAGCAAGGATTTTGCCTGTAGTCTCAAGCATCTTTACAGGGCCATTTCCACTCCCTTTTTCTTGCAGCAGGTGCTTGCCAAAAGACACTTCCCTTCCACCAGTTGATCATAGGATGATGTTACCAATTCTTGCAGCTGAGGGAAACAAGATGTTGCAGCTTTTCAGTAGCAGCAAGTTAGCCAGCAACGATTTCAAGGCTGTCCCAGGTACCTCCCTGTTCTCAGAGGTGTGGGCGTTCAGCGTGCCTTCCATTGTCACCTGTATGACCTTGACAAAAAGAAGTTTATTCTTTCAAAATAAAAGGCTAAGCGATAAATTACATAACTGAAAACAAAGTGACAAGAAGCTAAAATAGCAGGGAGAAGAAAAAAAAACACCTTTTATTAGATCAATATCCTAAAACTGGAGAAAACACACAAGGTCTTGCACATGCAAACTTTCTCCAGATGTGAAGCAGTGAACATAAAATCAGATACAAGTACTTCATTTCACTTCTATGTAAAACAATAGAACATGCTTGGCATTCGCTTGGAGTTTTACCTCTGCTTTTGCAGATATTTCGAGAATCTGGGCTGATTATTTACAGAAGCGTTCCCTGCCGGTGGGGTGCTTTAGACAGGAAGACACAGGCCCAGACAACAGGATACCTGGCAGTCCTTGGGGTGATGGCGTTGGCTCACATACATTGCCTAACGACTTGGCATTCCCCAGACTGGAAATCATCACTTGAAGGACAGCTTCCCAAAATGTCTCCAGGAAGCAACTGCCTCCCTTTTCAAATTACATTGCAAAAAGTGACCCTTTGTTTCATGCCTTTCCTTAATCTATACATGTTTATTGAATAGTATCAAATTAACTGGCATACAGTTAAGGAAACCTTCTTGTGCTTACTAGACACTGTTTCACATTTCTGCTTAGATTGTGCCTGGAAAACACACTACATCCAATCTTAGGATTGCTAAAAATGGATCAAAAAATGCAGCAGCCACATGAGCAAAGAGGCGATCCATTAGAGTTCACCCCATTGATTCAGATTTGTTTGAAACCTTTTGATGGGCAAACAGTACATGATCTGGCACAACGTGCTGCTTCAGTAGTCTGCTGGGAAAGCTGGCCGTACCTAGGGCAAGCAGGTGGTTTAGTGGTAACACTTTGTGGTGGTTTAGAGTCAGTGAAAACAAGTGCATCGCTTGGGTTGCCCTTGCCTGAAACAACAAACTCGTGAATATACATTTCCTGCCTCCGCTTTTTTTGTCCTATGAATCCTGGTCACATATAATACTGCTTTCTAATAATGTAGACACGGGAAATATATGTTCGTATCCAGTTTTGTACTTAAGCATCCCACCTGGGAAATGTATTACATTACATTAAACAAAAGTCTTCTAGGCTAATGCAATACTTCAAAAGTCTAATCCTAAGAAACAATTATTATGCAAGCACCTTATTAACACCGCAGACATCAGCTTGCCCTGCAGTATTACATGGGCACCAATGGCAATTATTTAATAATGGGAATGAAGTTCACGGACTGTGCAATTCTTCTCTCCCCATACCCAGAGACATTTATTTCAGAGAACTTTGTCACAATGCTGGCACAGTAGATCCCCTTCCGTAATAGAAGATGAACAGTACACTGCAACACTAAGTAATTCAGCTTAACACGCTACACGAAGGTCTATGAGGTATCTACAAATTACATCTACTTAGAACATCATAGCGCACTGGTGCAACACTCATCTTGTTTTACCTTAATTAGACTTAGCTTACGGTAATCATTGTTTTATTGCTGTCCACACTCTCCTCTGTGACGTTCTGTGTCCTGGTAACTCGAACAGCTCTTCAATCACTCAAATATGAATGACTTTTTCTGTCAAATATGTTTCTGTACAGATATATCTCCTCCTGAACCATAACTTGAAATTAGATGTTAAAGTTACACAAAAAAAACTTTGAAGCCATCTGATTCTCTCCACATCTAACCACGCAACACACTCATTTTCTTGACATTTGATATGTATGCCCTGGATTTTTGCTTAAAAAGAGTAACAGTCCTTTGACTATTATTTTTTTTGGGTCCTCCGACTAATTGCTCCTTCATTTTTTTCATTCAAATTTATTGATTTGATATAAAAAGGGAAAAACTACCATGTCGTCCTTCCAAAGTTGTTTTTTTTTTTTACCTTCACTACTAAAATGTGTTAGACTTCCTTCATGCTCAGCAAGAATGACTTGTGTCTTTGAGAGGGGCTTTACAATGGTCCTTTATCTCAGGTATTGTAAGGTGAGCAGTCAGTTAAAAGATCAACTATTATGCCTTATCAGCAAACTTGGAAGCAGTTGATGTGGAACAGGGAATGTGCAAGTATTTTAGGGTTTGTTGCTTTTTTTTAAAGAAGAAAATTCAAGTAGGCTTAACTAAGAATCCAGTTAATATGCTGTAACTCCATCTTGCTAGTTAATGAATTTTTGCTTTAAAGTTTAACTGTCTGAACTTGAAATCCATGTAGGCAAATGATACTAAAAATCATCACCAGGATAACAATTTATGGGTTTGTATAATTATTACAACATTTTATTATACTTTATCTTTTCATTAGTCACTCTTTTGCAAAGCACTACAGCAGTCAGGAGAGACACAGCACTGCGCAATTACTGGGTATTTTGTGAAGTGAAGGAGAGAGGTCCCCGGTGCCCACGGCACCAGCGTTTCCCAGCTCCCGAGCTGTTCCCACCACAGGAGCCAGGCATCTTCTCAAATGCCTGCTGACCACCTGCATGGCAAGGGGGATCGCGCCTGCACAGGTTTTGTGAACAGAGTACTGAAGCGGTACTTGGCAGCCTCCATCACCGGGGATTTACAGCTCGAGTAATCTTATCAGCAAATTTTTCACACATTTCTCAGCTGGGGTAGGTGCAGGACCGCCTGCAGTGGAGATACCCAGCTGCAGTGACTGAGCACCTGCCCCTGCCCCAGTTGCTTAGCCCTTGAAGAGAGGTTTTGAAGGCATTCTTAGAATCTTTGAGGTTGGAAAAGACCTTCATGTGTGCAATGAGATACGTCACTGGTGGCTGCTGGCCAGAGACAACTGACCACGTGCAAACTGGAATATGCTCTGTAACCCTCAGCACAAGAATTACGTGGACCTGTTGAAGCAAGTCCAGAGGAGGGCCAAAAAGATGATCAGAGGGCTGGAGCACCTCTCCTATGAGGACAGGCTGAGAGAGTTGGGGGTTGTTCAGCCTGGAGGAGAGAAGACTACAGGGAGACCTTATAGCAGCCTTCCAGTACCTGAAGAGGGCCTACAAGAAAGCTGGGGAGGGGCTGTTTGCAAAGGCATGAAGCAATAGGACGAGGGGCAATGGTTTTAAACTAGAGCAGGGTAGGTTTAGGTTAGACATTGGGAAGAAGTTCTTTAAAATGAGGGTGGTGAGGCACTGGCCCAGGTTGCCCAAAGAGGTGGTGGAGGCCCCATTGCTGGACACATTCAAGGCCAGGCTTGATGAGGCTCTGAGCAACCTGATCTAGTTGAAGACGTCCCTGCTTACTGCAGGGGGGATTGGACTAGATGACCTTTAAAGGTCCCTTCCAACCCAGCACATTCTATGATGCTATGATTCTAAATAGTGTAATGACCAAAGAGAGCCCAGGCCACAGCCAGTACTCAAAGACAGCGTGGAAAAAACAGCGTGCTTGACGTTAATGCAAAATCCCGAGTAACAGCGCGGAGACACGACGCATTTTTACAAGCACACAACTACTTGTGAGCACCTGTTGCTCTCTCCCGGCTCCCCCGAGGGGTCTGGGGGGCAACTCCCGCCGCCTCCCCGCAGCCGCCGGCCCGCCGGAGCACCTTTGCGGGCGGCGGCAGGCCCCGGGGGCGGCCCGGCCTGGGCAGCCGGCGCGGTGCCAGCGCGGGGCGGTCCCGCTCCGCCCTCGCCCTCCCACGGACCGGCGGCGGCGGCGGCGGCGGCGAGCGGGGCCGGCGTGGTGAGTGCTGCGTGCGGCGCCGCGGGATCCCCCCGGCCCGGGGCACCGGGAGTGCCGGCCCCCCCGGGGGGTCCTCCGCGCCTCGGTGGCCGCGGCTCAACGGGAGGTGGGACCGGGCGTGCGGGGCGCGGGGGGCTCCCGGGGGTCTCCGCGCCCCGCCCGACGGTCCGCCCTGGCTGTCAGCGGGATGGGAGGCGATCTGGCCCGTTCTCTGCCTTCCTTCAGGGCCGGAGAGAGCCCTGCGGCCGCCGGTCCGGCTCCTTCCTATCTCCAGTCCCACCTGCAGGCTCGCCGGGACACCTGCACACGCCTTCAGACAGGGCTCAGCCCGCCCTAAGCCTGGGAAAGCATCCATTGCACCGCGCTCCGGAGGCCCGGGGGCTTGGGAGAGGAGAGGGGGGAGCTGTGGTCCTGTCAAACTGGCGGTGGGGGAGCAGCGGCGCCGTGTTGCGGCAGCCCCGGGGCTGGGGGTCCTGCCGGTGAGCGGCCGGCGAAAAGCACCGCCAGCTGGCGTCGGGCACAGCACACGCTTGTCTCTTCTGTAGCGCTGGCACTAGGGCTGCGCATCCTAAGGAGCTGAGAGGCAGCGTGATGGTCTTTAACCCGAGATAAGAGACTTTATTCAATGCTTATAACTACTTCAATCAATGCTTCTAAATACTTGAAGGTCGGGTGGTCAGGAGGACGGGGCCAGGCTCTTTTGAGTGGTGCCCAGTGAGAGGACAAGGGGTCACGGGCAGAGGCTTGAGCACAGGAAGTTCCATGTAAACATGAGGAGGAAGTTCTTTACTTTGAGGGTGTCAGAGCACTGGAAGAGGCTGCCCAGGGAGGTGGTGGAGCCTCCTTGTCTGGAGACCCTCAAAACCCGCCTGGACGTGTTCCTGTGCAAGCTGCTCTAGTTGAACGTGCTTTGGCAGGGGGGTTGGACTAGCTGATCTCCAGAGGTCCCTTCCAACCCCTGCCATTCTGTGATTCTGTGATTCTTTCCAGAGTTGGTGGAGTGAAGAGCTGTCAGGACCCTGAAGGAGACCAAAGGGGAAAAAGCGTAAACCTATGTTCAGAAAGCAAATTAATAACTCCAAAGTCCATAGTTGACAAATTATAGATCTGTTATACTCAACAAGACTTTTCCTGGGATAATCTCATTCATTCTAATTACTTAATATGGTTGCATAGGTGGCAATCAAAGATGGAACTTCGGGGCTAAAAAATAACCCTTCCACTCACATGGCCACATTCTCAAATTATCAAGACTTTGTCCTTTAAATATTGAATATCAAACAGGACTAACATCTGGTAGCTCTTTTGTTTAAGTGTTAACATAGCTGGTGTTCCAGAAACAATGTTTTCTTGTCTTATTAACAAGATGATATAAAAATTGAACATCCTTCTGAATAACAGAAAGAACAGAAGAAAAGTTCTGCATGCGGGAGTCAATATCTTTAGCCAACTCTGTCATCAAGGGGGAAAACAGCACGGAATGGAGCCAATCAACTCCTGTTTTTCAAAAAAGGTGTAATGGGTCACTTGATGTCCTTTTGGTTTCTCATTGCTTTTGTAGGGCATGGAGGGTCAGGAACTGCCTTATGTGCTAATTGACTGTATAGGAGGGAAGCATGGAGTATACGAAGACCACATTGAATTTCTGGAGAAACACTTTCATCTCATCACCATGAAAGAATATCTTGAAAACAAGAAATTTCTCACTGAAAAGATCAGAGCTATTTATATGTGGTATCACAAACCAGTTATTAATGAAGAGCTGCTCCAGAGCTTGCCTAACTTGAAGATAGTTGCAAACTCTGGAGTGGGAATAGATCACTTGGACCTGAAGCTCCTCTCCAGCTATGGTGTGAAACTGTCCAACACTCCATTTATTGTTTCCACTGACACTGCAGACATGGGGATGGCTTTGATGCTGGCATCTTCCAGGAGGCTTGTGGAAGGTAATAATTGAAATGGTTTTAGTCTTTTTGTAGAAAAGGTGACTTTTCAAAACATGCGGTTAGAAAGCGTGTGCTGACGCAAAGGTAAGCTTAAGAGTAGAAATATGAGAAAATACAGGGATGAGGAAAAAGTTAAGACAAATCTGTCATGTTGACAATAACTTGCAGGTAGTGCATACCATTTCCAAACAGGCGTATCAGCAAGGTAGATGTGTTCCTCTTCAGACAGCCCTAAATTCAGGCCTCTTCTCCCTCAGCCTGTAGCCAGTTACTTGTTCTGCTTGTTCACTGCGGTCTTGCTTTTCAAGTTCTAATAAAAAGGGATTAAAAGGAGGTATTTTCAAGAAGGCTTGAAACCTGTCTTTGCCAAGCTGGCATGTACCTGAGTCATTACGAACATGCAGTCCAGAAAAACCTGTCCACCATCCTCTGTGTTTCTTTTTCTTGCCAACTTTGGTGTATCAAGATGGCTAGGAATCGTATTTTGGCCTTACTGAAAGTCTTAATGGTACTACAACTGATTCATCAGTTGCATCATTCAGTATTTACGGTGTAGGTGACATCCACGGCACCGCCAGTTTCATTAGCCCTGCTGATGAACCACCATGAGTAAGAAGCTGTGTTGCCAAGTTGCATTTCAACGGCACAATAATCTGTACTGCCGGCAGAGAGAGATGATGGGCAGGGGTCTGATGTGCATCGAAGGGAGGTTGCTGCTTTGCCCTCACCTTGCCAAAGAGGGGCTGGATATGTTTCTATCCTAAGCAAGAAAGCAATGTCAGATGCCACATTGAGAGTTCAGCATTATTCACTTGTCCAGAAACGCAATAACATTATGTTGCAGCTCCTCTGCTTCTGCCTTATCTTATAATAAAAAGTAAGCGGGAAAAAAAAAGGAATGATTCCAGGAATCGGGTTATGCTTTACATGGCACTTTTCCTTCTTTTCCCTCTGCCAAGGCTATCAGATGGCAGTCTCCCCTGACACGGAGTATTTCCCCGCTGACTGGCTGGGGGATGAGCTTTCTGGGGCGACCTTGGGGATCGTGGGAATGGGCACCATTGGCTACAAAGTGGCCGAGAGAGCCAAAGCCTTTGAAATGAAGATTTTGTACCACAACCGGAATCAGAGGTAAAGCTGGTTGCAGCTCCACGGAAGGTCTGTTTTGTCTCCGTTACAACGAGAAGCTGTGACAGAAATGCATTTATTTTATTATTTATTCAGTGCATTTGCAGGATACTCATTTCTTACTTTCCATCCTCACATGTATATTTACTGCACGTTTGTCTATAGTGCACTTGGTGTTGTGGGAAACAGCTTAGCATTTTTCTATTGCGTTACAGTCAGATACCTAGCTACCTGCTTTGCAGTACAGAGTGATGAAAACATTTAAGAAACCTTTTTTTTTCTAGTGGTTATTTGAACTTTTTCTTGTTGCTTACTACTGGGGTTTAATTTTGGGTTTTCCCCCTCAGAAACAAGGATGAAGAAAGTGCTGTTGGAGCTATTTACTGTAAGAAGATAGATGATTTACTCCAGCGGTCTGATTTTGTGTTGCTGTCTGTGAACCTGACTCCACAGACACACAAACTGATTGGGAAGAGAGAGCTGGAGCTGATGAAACCCACAGCTACTCTCATTAACATCAGCAGAGGTAAGGTGCGGAATAAACGAAACTGCATTATGGTTTGCTGGCATAAAAAGTCCTGGGAAAACCCAACTCTAATATAGAGCCTGTCACTCCAAAATTTTCGGTAAATTATTAGATTATTTAGATGTCTGCGGTCACGTCTCAGCAAAACATTTAAGCATTTCCGTAATTGTGAGCAAGTAGGTCTCTAAAACACTAGTGAGCTTGGAGTGTCAGGAGCCCGTGTATATTTGTATAATCTCCTACTTAAGCTTTTCATTTATGTAGGGCAGTGTTGTTTCTAACATACATCAAGGTGGCACAGGCCACCCCGAAGTCTCGCGTTGTACTTTGTTTTATGTGTACTTACTGCCTTTCAGAATTCCTGGCTGTCCAACTCTGATGCACCTACCCAAGCTTTTTCCTCCCGCTTCACCACCCTCTCTCTGCTGCCGCTTCTGCTTTGTGAACATTGCTAGCCCTGCTGTTTGCCTGACCACCATGCCCAAAAGGATGGTGCGGGAACAGTGAGGAATATGAAAATAAGGGTATCGTTCTTACTGCCAACCAGGTCTGGTTGTGGATCAGGATGCTTTGGTGGAAGCCCTTCAAAACAAAGTTATTAAGGCAGCTGCTCTGGATGTGACCTATCCTGAACCTTTGCCAAGGTAGGACATGTATTTAAGTTAAATATAAATGAGTGTGTATGTGTGTAGTTCAAACTAAGTACAAGTTTGTGAGCATGTAGGAGCACATGACGTATGTGCACTAGTCCTGCTGAAACGGTGTCCTCAATCCTTCCATCCTAGCCAAACAAAATTCACACTGACTCATTTGGAGGACTTGTTGCATAAAAAACCCACAAGCTAGGGAGCAGTTTCAACTCCTCTGAGTATGCTTGGATGATGCAATTAGTTTTTATTTTTAATTATTGTTTTAACTATTTCCCTGGCTCCCTTCAGGTGACGAAATAACAGATTCTTTGTGAGTGAACAGCTCCGTATTTCTTTTCCTTTCACAGGGATCACCCTTTGTTAAAGCTGAAGAATGTTATAATAACTCCTCACATTGGAAGTGCCACCAAAAAGACACGTCGCCTTATGATGGAAAACATGATAGAAAGCATACAAGCGGGTCTTACCGGTCTTCCTATCCCTAATGAAGTATTACTGTAAAATGGCCTGCATTTAATGTTAATGCTATTAGTGTTTATCCTGGCCTGAGAAAACAGTAATTTGATCACTCTTCATGTAATTAACACGTGTTATACAGATAAAATGTGCAAATTTATTTAAATAGCAAAAGCGATTCCATGTGGAAACCTGCAGTCTTTTGTCACAGACTTCACTGAAAAAGTCAAGTCCAGAGTCTCGCATTGGTGTAATCAATTTTGCTCACCTCCTCTTAAAATTGCCCATCGACCTAACACTGAACTGCACGACGTTTCAATCGTATTCTAGTGTCCCCAAGGCACCGCCTGGCACAGCAGAGGCCTCAGACGATGTGTTGGACCAGCGGTTCCTGACGCTCCAGCAGCAGCCATGCTTGTCTTTGGGGAACAGTTTGCAAGGCCTTTGCTGGGGTAGCCCTTTAATGGAAATGCCACAACCAGGTTTATTTTAACTTCCAAGAGAACTCACTGGTCCAGACAGAAGCCTCTGTGCATAGCTATGCCTGCATGGGGCTGGCCTGTCTCTGTGTAAGAATCATCCACCAACCTGGGGGGAGCTGGTGGATGAGAAGCTCACCATGAGCCGGCAATGTGTGCTCGCAGCCCAGAAAGCCAACCGCATCCTGGGCTGCATCAAAAGCAGCGTGGCCAGCAGGTCGAGGGACATGATTCTGCCCCTCTACTCTGCTCTTATGACACCCCACCTGGAGTGCTGCGTCCAGCTCTGGAGTCCTCAGCACAAGAAGGACATGGACCTGTTGGAATGGGTCCAGCAGAGGGCCACAAAGATGGTCTGAGAGCTGGAGCACCTCTGCTGTGAGGACAGGCTGAGAGAGTTGAGGCTGTTCAGCCTGGAGAAGAGAAGGCTCCGGGGAGACCTTACAGCAACGTTGCAGTACAGGAAAGATGGGGAGGGACCCTTTGTCAGGGAGTGTAGCCATAGGATGAGGGATAATGGTTTTAAACTGAAAGAAGGGAGATTTAGATTAGATATTAGGCAGAAATTTTTCATTATGAGGGTGGTGAGACACTGGAAGAGGTTGCCCAGGGAAGTTGTGGATGCCCCATCCCTGGAGGTGTTCAAGCCCAGGCTGGATGAGGCTTTGAGCAGCCTGATCTAGTGGGAGGTGTCCCTGCCCAGGGCAGGGGGGTTGGAACTGGGTGATTTTTAAGGTCCCTTCCAGCCCAAACCATTCTCTGTTTTTTTGATTCCCCCAGCTCGGGCCCTGCGGCTCCCCAGTGTCGCCTCATGCCTGTGCACAAAGGCAGCCCGCCTTCCCTCCCGCCCGCGGCCGGCGCAGCCCGTGCCACCGCCTCCGCCGGGGCGCCTCGGGCCCGGGCCGCCGCGCCGCGAGGGGGAGCCGGCACCGCCGGAGCCGCCGCGCCGGGGGAGCTCCAGGCCGCTGGGCCTTGCCGGGCCGCGCCGTTGCGGCAGCATGTGGGGCGCCCGGGCGGCGGCAGTGCCGGCGCCAGGATGGTGCCGGGCGCTGCGCAGCTCCGCCGCCCTGGGCGGCTCCAGGAACCTGCTGAAGAAAATGCTCCGTAAAAAGAAGTAGGTGCGGGGGCGCCGGGCCAAGCTGCGGGGTGAGGCGGCTGGGGCCGGACAGGCCGCCGGGCCTCCGCTGGTGTGGGCCGCCTGCGACCTGGCCAGCGTGCCCCAGGCAGGCGGTACCGTTCCCCGCCAGGCCGTGCCGGTGCCCGGCGGTGCGGTCTGTGGGCGCCGGGCGCGGTTGCGGGAGGGGGCTGTGGGGCTCGGGGCGCTGCCGCGTTCCCGGCAGCGTGGGGCAGAGCCGCCCGCCCCGAGCCGCCCGCCCCGAGCCGCCCCGCGACCGGCGGCTCTGCTGCCCGTGGGGCTTCGGCAGCGGTGCCTCAGTGCTGTGCCGAGACACACCGGCCGCTAAAGAGGCCGCAGGGCTGTTCTCCCCCGCCTCGGCCCCCCGGTGCAGCCCCAGCCGCGGGCGGGAGGCGGCGCTCCCCGCACCGCTGCGGGGCTGGAAACCCGCGTGTTGCGCTGCGCCTGCGGGCGAGCGGCGTGTCCGTCGCACGGGGAACCCGTCGTTTCTCTGAGCTGCCGAAAGATAAAAGCTGATTTCCTTTCCTTTCTCCAAAAGAAAGAAGTTTTGGTACGACAGCCCGACCCTGGGGTCTAAAATGGTAAGTGCGAGCTTTTAAGGTTTATCTGTGCCGGGAGGAACTAGCTTGTGTCTAACTTTGGGAAAAGCATTTTCTGAGGGAGAAATAGCAGAATTTTGCGAATGGACACGAGGGCTCCAGTTGCACTGTGACATGCCAGGACTGCTGTCAAGAGAAGCCACTGGGTTCCCCGTGGCCCTTTCCTCTTCTGTGCTGGTCTTTCACCCGCGCCGGCACCAACACTCCTGGATGCTCTCGAGGACGTCGTGGAGAACTGATCCAGATTAAGACTTCTGTATACCAGTTTAGTTTTACTTTTATGGAAAACAAGTTTTTATGTTTGTTTTGTCAAACAAGTAATGCTTTACAGTTAATACATACTGTATTTTAGAAAACGGACTTACTGGGCTGCATAACTCGCTACAAAATAATGAAGAAACTAAGAAACCTTGGCCATAATACATGAAGGTCAAAGATTTTGTGAACAGAAATATTCTTTATTGAAACACCTGGTACATAAGAACTATATAAAACCATCACAACTGCAATAAAGGCATTCTAAGAGCATACTTAATAAAGTGCACAAAACTGTATATAATTGCCAAATCCAAGTTTGTAACTACTGATTAATGTGTTGTTTTTTGTTTTGTTTTTTTTTTTTTAAAAGATGTATGAACCAACCAAGTTGGCCTCTGTAATGAAAGATGAGCAGACAAAAACTAGGAGAGAAGATAACATACGCTGCAGAGTCTTGAATGGTCTTATTCATAAAGCTGTGGCAGAGATGATGACTACCTGTGAAGTTAATCAAGAACTTTATGATCTCAAGCTGGAAATCTGCAAGGCAAGTGCCAAAGCTACAGCTTGTGTTGAGCTGCTCTGACAACGCCTTGAGGTGGGCATGGCACGCTAAAGGAGCTTCTCTGGGTGTTGTGATGTGTGCAGGAATTTTACTGCATTGCTTCTGTTGTGGCCAGAGCACAGCAAGATTCGCCTTGTACACTAGGAGGGCTTTGCCGCTGCTGTACGTGGCTTAGTAGACCTTTGCCACTATAATGCCAGTGCAGCTTAGGGCAACTAAATGGTGATTCTCCTGGTATGACTTTTTTTGTTTTCTTACTCGGACATGTACTGTTTGCCTTGCCCTTTCAGAAGGAGGAGCCTGGTCTTCCCAACAGAAGTGTATCTTTCCAAGAGCCTTCTTGGTGCAGCTGTGGGAAAGCTGATACCTCCTCGTGTCCCTCAACAGCATTCTTACATAGGCAGAAGACCTAAGTGGGGTGTGAGCTTAGTTCAAAAATTGCAAGCTTAACAAAATGGCATTGGCAAGCAAAGTTCTGGAAAGAATTGGAATTCTTAGGTAATTGTAGCTAGTGTTGTCATAATTTGTGGTTTCGAAAGGGATGTTGAAGCTCTGATTCAGGAACTAAGACAGTCTCCACATTGCTGTTTGTTGTCTGTAGTTTTTTCTTCTACATTTGCTATTTTGTTAAGATTAGATGATACCAATGTTTGGCATAAAAGCTTGATGGACTTAACTTTGTTAAGTTAGAAGCATGGAAAAAAAAATGGCACCTAAAAGCTGCATCTGTGACAAGGGGTTTGTCATTTATGATCGAAACAGATGTTTTTGACAACTGAATTCATTCTGTGTTCAGGCAAGTGATTAAAATTACATGGGCAAGATGAATCTTTTGTCTCTATATGTGCAGTATCCTTCATATAGTATTTCTCTCTCTCTACGGCTTTGAGGACTGCTTGTCTAACTCAGATGGTGTGCCTGCACATAAAAATACTGGCTGGTGCAGGCAAGCCACAGCACTTTCAGGAGGCACTGCTGTAAATGAAACAATTTAAAACATGAGAGAGGGAAAGAAACAGCCTTCTTCCAAATACAGTCCAGATTTTATTTTAAGTGCGTAGTGCCTAGTGTTCGTGCTGTACTGGGACATAGCAGAGACTTAGTCCTGATTTGGTCTTGAGCTGATTCCGGTCTGATATCGTTACTTCCGTTATCAAAAGAAATCTTCTAGTAGGCTTTCTGCAATCCATCAGAATTTGTTTTTTTCGGTATTCAAAGTTACAGTCACTGGTAATGGTATAATGGTAGTACAGATAAGAATCATGCTTCAGGCCTGATGCATTAAACTTTTATTCACTCGATAACATTACTGGAGTTGTCTTTTTCTGCTGACATATGTAGCCACCTGTTTGTTTGAAGATGATCTCTGAACTGTGTCTTCCAATCCTCCCTCTTCCTCGGCTCCTTCCTTTGGTTAAGCCAGATAGGTTATTAGAAGTTTGCTGAGTGTACTCTCACAGTGAGAACCTGTAAGACACTGCTAGATGCCATGAATGACTGTTACAGAAATCTTTCAGAATCCAATTTTTGTTTCAGAAGTTTATTCTTCAGGAAGTTTTGGTCTATCTCATGTGTGCTTTGGCTCCTGCACACCATGCGTTTTCAATTGCGTTTAATTCTGGTTAAACGGGAGATTAGGCAGTAACTTGCCTAAATAGAAAAAGTCCTTTCAGGTACTGAATGTAAATCTTACTTGGTGCTAAACTCTATCTCTATAAAGGCACCATGTAATTTATGGTTCTTAAGAGCAGAGATGGGATAAGAGATTCTCCTAAGAATTTACATATCCAGTGTGGGTCACCGTATGCTTATTCATGAACTAGAGACTTTGTTGTATATGAAGTATGTGTATGTATCATTTTAAAGAAACTGTCTTTTTGCAGGTGTCGCTGGCATCAAACTTTTCAGCATGTCGTGTGTACTGGAATCCTGCTGCCACTACGGAGAAAGACAGTTATATTGAAAGTGTACTGCAGAAGAGTGCTCCACGTATACGGTACTGCTATGGGACAAACAACTAGACCGCTTCATAAATTCACAGCCATGTACTAGTACCATTTATTAAGTATTTCTAACAGTCTACATCTGATGTAGGTTTTTAGATATTTGGAGTCAAAGTATCTCCCGTGATGAGCCTCACAAGGAAGGATGGCTGTGTCAGACCAGCTGTGTGTTGTCCTGATGAAGCGCAGCTGGCTTATTTGGCGTCTGTGTTTTCCTAGGATAGGACTGGGCTGAGCAGAAAGAAAGAGGAGCCTGGATGAAGTTTCACTTCATTGTACTAGTGATAGTGGGCTGGACATGCTGTGTGTTAACAGTAGGCCAGACTATGATGCTGCACAAGAGGACTGGCAATTACAACAAGTATATTCTTACCGATTCACTGTGGAATTCTGATCGCTAGCGATAATTTGTACCTCCAGAAGGGGTGACCAATATTATAGAAATTTTTCACAATACTGATAACAAAAAACAAATGTCAGGATGCTACTTTGCATTGTGATGCTTTTACCCATTTGTGGCAGAGGGTCCAGTGAGTTTTCAGGATATCATAGAGATTTTTGCCTCTCCCTCTTTCCTTGGCTTACCCTCTGCTATCCAGCCAGTCTGTTGCAGGATCAGGACTTCACACCATGGGAAAGGTGGCACTGAAGCATACTTGTAGAGCCATTTCCTTTCCCCCTGTTTCCCCAGGCTGTGTAATTCCTGCTCCAGCACATTGCTCTCTTCTGCTTCCAACAGCTTCCGCTCTTTGGGAAGGAATGTTGCTGGCTGCTAAGAAGACGAGGGGAGCCCTGTCAGTCCTTCCTGCAGCTAGCATGTAGGACTAGTTGTCTTGTCCTGCTGTGAGGGCGTTGTCCTCAACTGCTCTCACGGCTACAGTGGGGATACAGGAAGACAAATGAAATGGTGAAAGACCTGCTCCAGCCTGTGCATATAGGAGACAAATCTAATATCACCGATACTCAGTGGGATCTGCAGCTAGTAGTTTTGTAAGTTACACATTCAGAGTTGGGATTCTTCAGTGATGTATTGCTTAGCACTAACCTGAATGGATACACATCAGACTGTAAGTTTTGCAAACCATATCCTTAAATTTGCAGTACTGCTGGAATTAATCTAATGTATTTTATCTGTCCTGGAGGTGCTGTACTGTTACTTATATGGTGAATGCTGTATTTTTGCCAGGTATCTTCTGATGAGTCAGCAGATTCTAGGAAACGTACCCCCAATAGTATTTGTAAAAGACAAAGAAGCTGCAGTTGTAAAAGAGGTAATTGTAATCTTTGACTCGATGTACAAATATAATGATATGCAAACATGGTGACTTAGCATGCCATAATGCTTAGGAATATGGAGAGAACTGATCAGTCAATTGCTCTACCAGTCTACGTGAAATATCAGTCTGTGTCTATACCCTTTCCTCTTCATGTTCCAGTGCATTTTAGCAAAGAATCTTGAGTAAGACTGATGCTTATATACAACATAAAAGAATCCTTGTAGCTATTGCCTTATGAACTTTTTTGGATGCTACTATTAAAATTTCTGAAGTGAAGTTTTCAGAGAAGCTTGTAGGCCAGATCATTAGGCCAATAAAGAAAACTTCAGACCATCTAGAAATGCAGTGAACTGCTTGTGTGTGGCCAGAAAAATTCTGAGTTTCATGCCAATATACCGATCCACGGTGCAAATGTTTTTCACCTGTATTAGCATCAACAAAACCCACGAGAATAGAAATGAACTAAACACTCCTGAAAGCTGTTTCTATTCATTATTATGCTCCCCCTAATCAGCACAGGAACTTCTACGCAAGAAGTAACAAGTGATAACTTGGTCATTACTGTTATTACTCTATTATTAACACACTTAGATGGAGGTACAAATATCTACTCCTGCAGGTCCTGCCTTTCAGGTCTGTTATTGTGGAACCTGTTCCATTAATCACTGTTTGTCAGACTTTGTTAAATGACCACTTACTCTTTTTGATGAAGAAACCCCCTAGACTATCTTACCTTCAAGTTCAGTGCGCAGGCACCAAGAAAGTTAACCACTTAAGACAAGCAAAACCCCTCCTTGTATAGCTTCTGTCAGTGAATGTACTGGGAACCACTTAGATGGATGATCTTTTCACACTTTGCAGATCATCAGATTTGTGTAATCCACATATTCGAATAACAGGGCTTGAAGTAACGTAGCTGAACCTAATTTTGAAGTATTGGAAGAGGGGGAAGGGCCATCCAGTTCAACTCCAGAATAATATGCTGAATTGGAAAGGAAGTAATGTAAAGAAAAGTAGGAATAAAAATTTCAGATGAGATAAAATTTTCACAATTAGGTACAGTCTCTAAGCACTGAATATACTAGATTTGTAGCTTTTACTGGTTAGGTGCCATGTTAAAAGGGAGTTGGGAACTCAATATTTACATGTAATAGAAATATAAGCTTGCAGAAAGGGGGAAGACATGAAAAAAATCTCAGTGTAAGGATGTTATAAAAAAGGATTTGCAAGACTGAAGTAAGACCAAATAAAACAAAAATTATGTATGTTACACAATCCCTAGCCAACTGTTCAGAACGTACATAAGGCAGAAAAGCTTTGTAGGAATCCCTGGATCACTTATGCTATCTGACACAAACTTCCCAGGCAAGAAGTGTAAGCAGTTCCTGTAAATGGAGGAAAAGGCTATTTTGAAATGGTTTTGCTAAATATTCCAAACATGTAGAAAGTAAAGTATTTGATGTTAGGTACTTGTCTGTTTCTTGTGTAAGTGTGAGCAAAGTAAATTTAATACAGGACCTTTAATGTGTATTGTCTTCATGTGTTTACAGATTGAGGAATTATTGTCAAGGGCTGATTTTGGACCTCCAGAAGAAGAAGAAATATCTCAAAATGATTCTAGGTGGGTTTTTTGAAGCACAATTGTACAAGTGTCCGTTTTCACCTCTGTTGGCCAACTTAAACTGGGTATTATTTGACATGACAGTATATTTTAATTAGATGTGTACTTTGTTGTTCTCTCAGAACTGAGCAAATAGTGTTATGAGGAAATAGAAAGTAGAAGAAAGACTTTTTGTAAGACCTCACTTAAAAGGCATCTCAGCTTTTAAAGAGATCAGTTGGGCCCTTTTATTAACAGAAGAGGCTACAGGATAGCCTAGGACAAAACTAACACGTAATCATCCCAGAAGTTAAATGTGGAGGACTGCATTTTATTTTGTGGCTTAAGCTTTCTTTACCAAAGCTACACCCATTTATGAAAATTAAGGGAAAATATTTCTTATTGCATGTGCTCTGGCATACTTTCATATTTTAGTGCAGACACATTTTCATAGGCTATTTTGTCATTGGTTCTTGTACATAGGTATTTTGCTGCAGACCACGGGTTTGAAAATATGGAAAGGGAAAGTCTATTTTTTATACATAAGACCTCTGTTAAGCGTCGGAGAATGTCTGAATTGTCAGTTGTAACAGTCTAGTGTATACGCTTTCAGAGGCAACTAACCCATCAGGTGATATTAGAACACATTCTTAGAAATTAGCTGTGTTTGATGTCTATACTCTGAGTGATAGTCATCAGACTTGTTACATGCAGACCCAATACTCGTACTTCACTTTTATGAGAGAAATATTTTTTTTAGATTTTCTAAGAATTCAAGACTCAATGTGTTTGTGATAATTACATTTTTAAAAAAGCTTTGCAGCAGTAATATTTGTTTCTTGCTGGTAATTTTCTCATGAGGATAAAAGCTCTGCATTTACTTGGCCACTTTTTTTCTGGTATAAGATTGGTTTTTTATAAAGGAGTTACAAGTTTACTGACAAATCTCCCTAACTTAACAAAAAAAGTAAGTTAATTTAGCATTCTTCTATGAGGGATTTTTTGGTATTGAGGGATAGGGCTGAACAATCTATTGGAATAATGATTTGGTGGACTGGATGCTCTCAAAGCCCACAGCCTTGCACTTGTGTGCTGCAGTCTGTTGGTGGAAATTACTTTTGTGCCTTAACATCTCACAGGACAGTTCATCAGGTGCAAATAAGAAGTAGCTTCTTGGGGGAAATCATTGTTGTGACAGACTTTCCCACAGGGCACCTAATGTCTTCCTCTGTTTGTGTCTTGTGGAAATACTGAAGTCCAGCTTAAGGTGCCGTATGCTGTCGTTCATACGTTTGTCTGACACGTTTTGGGCACAGGCTGCTGCTTCTCACTTCTTGGAAGACCTGGGAGAGCTCTTAACGTCCTCGGGGCTCCCAGGTGCAGTGCTCACTCTGTTACCTATGTACACCTTTTCCCAGAAACAAACAGTTTTATCTGCAATATAGTTGCTTTATTGGCTTCCTCCCATTAAATCTGTTGACACGCTGACAGGCTTATACACAGCCTGTCCTTGGACACATGGTACGGTGGTAGGTAGGTGGTACAGTAGGGAGCACAATGTCAAACACGGTGCATTAATAAAGTTGAACTGAAAACTCCAGGTTATTTCTGTGATACTCAAGTTGTCACAATTAGCATTGCCCCTTAAAATATACACGGAGAAAAAACTATAACATCTGTTTTCCTTTCCACAGTGAACTGGTCTCTTCAACAACTCAATCTTCAGATTCACCCATGCGGTCTAACCTTTTTGGTATTGATCATGAACTGCTGAATAAGCAAATAATGGACTACAAAAGACTGAAAGTGTCAAGAGATATAGAAAGCGCTGCCTGGACAGAAGAGCAGGAGCAGCAGCTTTCTAAGATTAAAAAGAAAATGAAGAAGAAAAAAACAAGGAATCCTCCTGATGATGACATTACGCCACAGAAATACTTATTGGACAGATATGAAGCTGATTACTGGAATGATAATACTGAGTCGGTCTCGGACTATGAGCTGGAGGATGAATTACAGGAAGAGGTAAATGAATTGGAGGCGAATGATGGCAAAACTCTTAAGTCAGACTACTGATAAACTGAAATGAAGTGAAAAAGCCACTCCCTTCAAAATGGAGGCTGCCAATAGCAAAAAAAAAAAAAAAAAAAGACTGCCATAGATACCGAAAGATTAGTTTGGTATAGACTGTTTACCACATCCTCTTTCAGACTAATAGATTTGCCACACGTGGGGAGGTTTACTAGCACAAGATATGTAAGAAAACCAAAAATGCTATTTGTGACATTCTGTTAAACAGCTTTCAAGCTGCTGCAGTTGTAGGACTTTCAACCAGAAAACAGTTTTATAATAAGAAAACATACATAGTGCAGCACTGAGTTAAAAATTCTTGCAGTTCTGTTGATTATTTCAAATAAAATTATGGTTTCTGTGTTGAAATAATTATATTTTTTTTGAGTGATCTGGATAAAAATAATCACAAAGTGATGGTCTCTGTTATTCTAAGGTCAGGAAGGAAGAAGGAAGCAAAATAATGATAGCGGTGTTCAAAGAGCAGCCTTTAGTGCACAAAAACCAGGACAGAGTATCCTCTAGAGGAGCTTGTGTCTAATGGGGGAACTCTTTCCACAAAAAGGTGAATAAAGTTACAGCCTTGAAAGAAAATAAATTTATTTATTTTAATATTCAGAAATTTACAGTTGCGCGAGGGGAACTGCAACCAGAAAAGAATGGAGAACTGCTCATCTGTTCAGCAGAACTGGGCAAAGCATTGATCATGACTGAAAAAACGTGTTAAAAACTCAAAGGCAGAGAAAAAGCAGCAGGGATGTGTGAGCCAGCACAGGCAGGATGCAGGAAAAACCACAAAACCATGAATGAAATGCAGGGTAAATTTTATTTTCATTACTTCGCCAACCGGGGGATGCCCAAAGCAGCACCCGGGCAGAAGCACACAAGCGGGAACGTAGGCACCGCTGAGCTCGGTCCATGCTAGAGGATCACTGACCCTGCTGTTTTCACCTGTTTATCGAGGATACATGCAAGCATAGTTTACCATTGTGCTTTGATCTTTCCCACAACAGGGCAGGAATCTCGAGCATGTTCTCAGGCTGTCTCTGAATCTTGCCATAGGCCTGTGTCGCCTACACACAGATGTTCTACTTGTGCAACACACAGGGCCAAATAACAATTAGTACGATATATGTGTTTTTCGACACCTCAGCTGCAAGTCACTTGAGCACGTTTACAATCCCTTTTGCCAATCTTCTGTTATTTTCCCACAAGGCAAGAACGCCCTAGTAACCGTTTGAGATTTGGAAATGGATGGGGAGTCACATAAAAAGCGAGAATAAAGCTTCCTGGCTCAAAGCAAGTAAAAAATAATAGCATAGAGTCAGAAGGGCTGGAGCTTCAAAATAAGTCATAACTAACAAGGTAGTAAAAAGTAATTCTACCAGAAATAAAGAATATTTAATTCCAGTAGTTAATGGGGAAATAAAGAAAGACAATGTAAGGAAGGTTGCACTGCAGTATGTTGCCCTAATTTTTCAAAAAGATTTAAAAGACAGGGAGTATAGGCTCCAGAATATAAAAAATAGCCTAAAGGATTTTTAGGTTGAAGAGAGGAGTTCGTGTCAGCAAAGAATACTGAAATTCACTGTACGTAATTTAATAATCCCCTTGAAGCATATTCTGAAGATTGATTGCCTGTAAGAACACAGAGAGGATATGGGCTGTGAATGTCCGTAGGATTTTCCTGTAAGCCGTTTAGAGCTTGCATTGAATGAGGCTCAGGATCTCATAAGTGCATCACTTTTCTTAGGATATGTGTTGAAGCTGTAGCTCACGTTAGTACTTCCTTAACTTGAAGTAGGTGAATAATCCCACAAATTTCAGCGTGCCTTATTCAGGCTTTCCAGGAGTTCTTCCTAAATTCCATGGGGCAGACGCACTTTGAAATAGATGCTTTAGTTTGTTTTCCTGTGAGTGAAAGGTATTTATCACATCACAAACTGTTCACGTGGAGTATCACTGTCAGTCAAAGCTAGCCGTGAACTTGTTGCAACTTAGCAACAAAGCTCTTCACTTTTTGAATGAACAACAGGAACCTGTTAGTTGGTACTTGGTAAATGAATCCACAGAATATGTGGGACTGTCCTGCCTCTACCTAAAGGTTAAAAAAACGGAAAAAAACCCCAACACCTAAACAGCCTACATATTAGGCTTTTGAAACAGTGAGAACAAAGTTGATTACCTCTGCGTCTTGTTTAGCTTGTACATCTATAAACTAGGTTTGCCGTTCATAGATTAGATTTCATCTAAAACCAACCAAAACCATACTCGCTGTCAGCCCTAATACTTTTACTCCCTTGTTAAGCAAGTGAGGGCAGTTGATCTCTTCTTGCCACAGCTAATATCACAGAAATCAGGCTTTGTCCAAGAAGAGAGATGGCCTAGTGCTTACTCAGGGTGTCCAGGGATGGAACAGCCATTCCAAACCTGATGATGAGGAAAACAAAACAAAAGCAACCAGATTTAGAAGAGATGGAAATCTTAAAAATGACCAGGCGGGACAAGACCGGAAGGAAGAAGCAGCTCAGGGGGTATCTGGAGAATGGCAGCAGAGCAGGTGGGTGGGAGCAGCTCTGTCCCTGTTCCCCGCCCTCATCAGCGTTCTGCCTCAGCCTCCGCTGGCTTCCCAGGGAATCATGGTGGGAAGTTTTCTCTGCTATGCTACCAAGGCTTTTATAGTTGTAAAAGACAATAAATGAACATTACACTCTATCTGAGCAATATGAGCTATTATCACTTGCAGAATCCCTTGATTTAGTTTTTATGTACTGTATATATAACCACAGATGGGAAAGGAACTTCTGGGGCTTTCAGACCTGGTCCCCTACCTTCAATGGCTGCCAATTGCTGCAGTCCTGTTAATCCTGGTTAGGAATATGCAGCTGGCAGTAATTGTTATTTAATGTTGGCAGAATCAGACAGGCAGCTGAACTTAAGTGATTGGTGCCCCTGTGAGCATGTGCTACACCACTTGCGTGTTTGAATCAATGCGATCAGTCAGTGACAGTTTTAAAAAACACAAGAGCTTTCATTGCTTCCTGTGACTGTTCCCAAACGCTCTGGGACACTGGAAGTGTATTGTTCAGATCTAAGTTTCAGACTGAATGTAAAGAAATGCTTTAGTTACCCCTCCAATCTGGTTATTTTCCTGAAGACATGGTCCTATAAGGTGCTAATTTTGAAGGGGAAACGAGGGCACAAAGTTCCTCTGCTTCTTTTTAGCCAATCAGTTTGATTTCTTTGACCACTCTAAGACCTTGCCCTTAAAGCGTTTATGCGTTTTGTGTCTTTCCAAAACGCGTTTTGTGTCTTTCTCCAGCGGAGTTGCTGAGGAATGCTGCTGTGCTGCAGAGAGGCTGACGGTGAGAAGTTTACTAAACCTCTCTGAAATGTGTAACTCAAGGAGGGCGACAGTCTCCTTTCTCATGTGAGTCAGAAAAGCCACTGACAAAAATGGCATCATGCCAGGGAAATTAGAAAAACAAGATGCACATCTCACCAAAATCTTATTTTCTGTCCAATATATTACTTATTTGTTATGAAAGCCAATCTACCCTTAAGCCTTGCTCACACATGTAAAGCCAAGAAATGTAGAATAAAAGCTCAGCAAAGAGAAAGAAATAAGTATACTGCCCAATGCTTGGCCATTTTGTCCTGTATCTAGCTCTGCAAGGGGATAAGAGAAGACAAAATGTTTAAAGATTTCAAAGCTCTATAGAATGTGCCCTATCAAACCAGAAGAAAATCTTCATCAACTAGGAATAATGAGTTGCATGCATGTTTTTCTTGCATTCAATCACTGTACATTGCTGCGCTGCACTCATTTGTACTTTAAAATCTGCTATGGTGAAAGAACCAGTCATTCTCATAAACACCTAGCCAACAAAGCATCACACTTCAAACTGTAAGAATAAAAATGCAGAAATGTTTGTCTAGTTTTCTGAATTTTTTTTGGTAGTATGTTCTTCAGGTCCATCTTACCTGGTGGGCTGTGCTCAAACTTCCTGGAAAACAAATTCTAAAGGAGAACGCTTGTAGTTAATTTATTTCAGTTAATTACTCTCTGGCTCCAAGGAATAGGTAAGGAAAGCAAGAGAGAGAAAACAAAGCTGTGGGAATAAGTGTAGTAAAATGGCAGTGCTACAGCAGATGTGTTGAGATTTGTGGTGTCTTGTAAAGGAGACAAGTTCCACGGCTGGGATCCATGGGCTGGTGCAGTTTTCAGCAAGTTACCTAGGACAAGCTGGCATAATTTCAAGTGATTGTTTTATTCTGCAGGTTCAAGCAATATTTGTAGCTTTTTGTTGAACCCTCTGCAGTTGCAAGATTTATAAACTTTTTGTTATTGGTGGCGTGTTAGTGGCTTTCCAAATAAAGTAATATTGCACATACGTCTGTTCCTGGCTCCCACACTAAAGGCAGAAGTCAGTATTTACTCTGTTTTTAACATGAGGGTTTCAAGGGTGCTAGGTCCTTGCTTCAGTGCTAGACCAAGAAGTCTGTGAGTGTCTCCACTGGTGTGTGTCTCGGGAGAGGGAGGCTTCTCTATTTCTCCTATTTATTTCTTCAGTGGAAAACTTTGATTCAGGATTTTGCAGCAGTCCACAGCTGTGGTTCACAAGACTGTACTAACTTCATTGACATCACTAACTTGTAACTGAAAATCGTCACCTGATTCTGAGGAGAGGCTTCAAACAAACAGCAAGGAAGGAGGAGCTGCTACTGATGGACTCCAGGCAGCTTAATACATCTTTGGCTGCAATCAGGCCAAAAAGATTGGTCTAGGAACACAGGTGGCTCCTAGGAATACAGGGTGGCTCCTGACAAAGGAAAACCTGGCACAAGGGAGCTTGGGTTCTCTTGTTGGCCTGATGACAAGCTGCAATGGCAACCAAAAAATCACAGAACAGCTGGGGTGGGAAGAGACCTCCATGGGCTGTCTAATCCAATCCTCCTGCTCAAAGCAAGGTCAGCTACAGCAGGTTGCCCAGGGCTGTGTGTGGTCGGGCTTTGAATATCTCCAAAGAAGGTGACTCCAAAACCTCTCTCAGCTACTTGTTCCAGTGTTCAACCACCCCCACAGCAGAAAAGTGTTTTCTTTTGTTCTGACAAAATTTCCTGTGTTTCAGTTTCTGCCTGTTGCTTTTTTTATCACTTGGCAGCACTGAGAAGAGCCAGGCTCTGTCTTCTCTGCACCTCCTACCAGGTGTTTATAAACATTGCTAAAGTCCACCTGAGACCTCGCTTCTTGAAGCTGAACAATCCTAGCTCTCAGTCTCCCATTGTATGAGAGATTCTCTGTCCCCTATACTGTGAACAATTAATATCACTGAAATAAGCTATCATCTTAATATTAAGCTTATGTTTAAGGAGCCAAGACTTACTAAACACAGGTGCGTTTTCTAGAGCGTGGTGTTCCCAAAGAGGAAGCAGACAACTCAAAGCAAAAATGCTACAATGCAGAAGCACCTAACCCAGCCCTTGACCAAGTCCTGAACGCCAGGGAACACCCGGACAGCTAACAAAAATCCCCATCCACTGAAAACTCATGGCTAGAAAATATCTGGGACTAAAGCAATAAAATACCTACCCAGCATAAATCCCACGGTATGGAAAGAAAATCATCTCTCTCATTGGACAGGCCAATGGAAAGACAGAATCAGCTGTGCTAGAGAAATCTTGTACCTTCTTAAATTCTGAACTGAGCACCGAAGGGAGTGCCTGATGTTTTTGTCCTAGCCTGAGGCTTTTAAACAGGCAGGAATCAATGAGGAAAGTATGCTGAAGATGAGGCAGAGCGAGTGCTGCTCACACAGTGAATCTGCCTTGCCTGAGTGCTTGGCTGGAGACCACGTCGTTTTTCCTGAGCAACGATCAAGCCAGGCTTTAATGATTACCCCCAAAACACAGAGGTGGAGGCTGTCAGTTAGAGGACTCCAAATAGCTGCATTGATGGCCAATTTTTTCGGGAAGGGAGCTGAACTCTCTCAAAATAAACTCTGTGTTTCTTCATCTAACTTTTCACAGTTCATGTAGAGTGAAAGAGCCACCAAAATGCTTACTTCACCTATTTTCTTTCCCTAGGCAGCACAATAGATTTGAAGAGCTGACATGCAGCCTGGTATGTCCGTTGCTAGCAGTGCGACTTTTGCTTGGTAGATTCCACATGGTTATTATAGCCTATGGAGTGTGTGCCTCCTGAAAGAAATAATGAATAATTCAATGAATATTTAAAAGTGAAACAGTAAGCAGTGATACGCTGAGATACCATCTCCTCATTACGAAGCACAAGAGCCAAATCATTCATCACTGCTGCTGACTCCCATCTCGTGGTCTCTGCCACCACGCAGGACCTCAAACACAGGAAAGAAACTTGATAAGAATCCAGGGTGTGAAAGTGGACGGTGGAGCTCAGAGCAGACACAGAAATACAGATATGCCGGGCTGCATGGTGCTGCAACAAACACCTGTGTGCCACCACACACATGGACAAGCCCTGAACAGGAGATCCACCTGGGCTTTCTTACCTTTGCCATCCTGGTCCCCTCCTGGGCCCAAAACATCTGAAACAGAGCAACACCACTGTATGCCCCTGTAGTATGTTGTGAAGGCTTACAGGACAAATGGGAGTCTTTTTCATCTACCATCAAAAAGCCATGAGGTTTGCCACGGAAGAGGGGAAACACTGCCCAGGACATGGTTTCGTTACAGACGATTTTGGGGGAGAAGCAAGAAAGTACTGTGTCTTGCAGAACGTGTACGAGAGTGCTCTCCAGGCCGGATGCCATTATTCGCCTCATCTGTACTCGGATTTCCCCCCTGCCTGAGAACTACAACTACCCTGAAGCTCCCCATTCCTAGGTGGGAATGGGGTCTGGTGCCCGGCTTGCGGGAGATCACCCCCCCCACCTCTGCTGGGGGAAGGGAGGCAAGGGGGGGGCAGGCTGTGGGGCTGCTGCAGAGCTACTGCATCCTGCTAACACAGGCCTTTCTGCAAAACTGAAATCTAAATTTGGCAGTTTAGTCAGTTCAAAGAGTCTTTGCTGAAGAACATGATTCCAGCAGCTGATAAGCAGCAAAACTGTGCATATTTGGTCAATGGAAAGTCAGTTCAAGTATTTTTCTTCTTGTTACCACTGAAACGTATTGCAAGAAAAGGGGGAAATGTCTTTCAGTCTTTCCTCTCCCAGACTCTCTGCTTGCAAAGTTTCCGCTGGAAATTATACTTTAAAAAAAAAAAAAATTGTATTTTTGGCATTTTGTAACAAAGAATGGCAGAAAAACCTGTGAGGGAGCAGGCTGGGACAAGCCCTATGCACTCACTAGCGTTGGAAGGCTAACAGAAGACAGCCAGGTGCTCTCTGCGTGTCACTCTGATTTGGATGCCTGAACTTTAACTTCCTCATTGGTACCTCTGACTGCTTTGTTTAAGAGCTTGACATTTTGTGCATTTCTATTTCTGTCACAGCAGCAGCAGTCTGTGGGAGTCAACGCTTCTGTTGTTAGAATAGAAATGAATGCCTACCGCTTGGCCAGTCCCAGACACTCAGGCTGCCATTTACCCTTTGGTGTCTGACTCCTGATAATTGTTTCCCTCTTGTGTTAAAAGCTGTGGGATGGAAATCCTTAAAAATCATTATTCTGAGTGCATTCCTTATTGAATTCTTACTTTTTATTTGTGTTGATAGGCTGTTTGCTGGCAGATTCATAAGACACTTGTCATGGTAAATAAACAATGCAATTGGCAAGCACAAGTGGTCAAGCTTGCTTCTACTCTTCCCCATGGGTTTTGCCTTTCTGTTCTATGAACTATGCAACCACTTTGGCTTTTTGATCTTTCTGGGGAAGTTACCAGTAGGTTTAAGAGTGGGATGGGATGCTGCAATCCCAGTGAAGGGAGGCGAGATGAGCAGAGGCAGAACAGAACCGGTCTGTAAAACACCACTGCGTCTGATGCTGTCGTGTTCATTTCTGATCTCCAGGCCCTAGCTTTTTTGATATCTGAATATGTGCCATCTCCTGGATGATTCTTAGCTGTAACAAAGTTTTGTTTGATAGTCCCCAAATAACATTGTTTCACATTTATTTCACGTAACTCTGTTTCCCCCCCTTTTTGTTTTTGAGACTGCATTCCCAGCTTACCTGATCTTTACAGATGACTGGCTTTGACAGCATTTATTTTTCTTTTCTCTCCTCAGACAGGTCAGCAATTTCAAGGGAAGCCAGATATTATGAAAGAGTTGATCATACATGGATGTACAGTGGAAGAGAAAAAGGAGAATGCACTTCAAACCGCTGCTTTCATCCAGCTGCCATGCAGCCTGTTTAAAAAAATGAAAAACTTCTCTGAGTAACTGCAGCTCAAAGAGAGTTCACATTGGGTTTTCTTGTCCAGGCTTATTGCTGTGGTATAAGATAACAAGCTCAAGATCTGTTTAATCTACAGATGCTCTGTTTCAGATCTCTGGCACAGGCAGAGGCTTCCCTACTCCCTGAGGTTGTGCATGGTCCCCTCTGGCATCTGTGGGACCTGCTGCTGCCTCAAGAAATGGGTCAGTGAAGCAGTGTGGGATGTTCTTGACTTAGCTGTGATGGCTTTGCAGACTGGAGTTAGATATAGTAAACCTGTCACGAAATGTTACAAGTATGATCTGAAAATGTATGGAAGGACTGGGGAGAGAGTGAGAAAAGAGGTGCCATTTCTTCATTAGATCATTGTTTAATTTTTACAGGGGCATGCACCTGTCAACTAACACATTAAATCAAACTGGTAGAACTTTTTCAAGTGTTTCTAATTTCTCTGTATTATACCAGTAGACAGTGTATATTTAGAGAACTACATAGTCATGTGGCATGAGACAAAATTTTTTAGGAGTGTCACATTTAAACTCTCAGTCAGGACCTTTACAGCATCACAGCTTTTGTTACATAGAACCATAGAATGATTTGGGTCGGAAGGGACCTTTAAAGATCACCTAGTCCAACCCCCCTGCCATGGGCAGGGACATCTTCCACTAGATCAGGTTGCCCGAAGACCCATCCAACCTGGCCTTGAACACTTCCAATGATGGGGCATCTACAACTTCTCTGGGGAACCTGTTTCCAGTATCTCACCACCCTCACAGTAAAGAATTTCTTCCTGATATCTAATCTAAATCTACTCTCTTTCCATTTAAAACCGTTAGACCTGGTCCTGTCACAACACTTAAAGAACAGTGCAATCACCAGGCACAGTCAAGGTGGGTTCACAAAAGGAAAGTCCTGTTTAACTAATTTGATATCCTTCTTTGATAAGGTCACCTGCCTAGTGGATGAAGCAATGCTGGTGGATACAGTTTTTGTGGATTTTAATAAGGCTTTTGATACTGTCCCTCACAGCATCCTTCTGGACAAGTTATCCAACTGTGAGATGAACAGGTAGATGGTGCACTGGCTGAAGAACTGGATGAATGGCAGGGATCAAAGGGTTGCAGTGAATGGGGCTGCATCTGGTTGGTGACTGGTCGCCAACGGTGTTTCTCATGGCTCAATCTGAGGGCCAGTTCTGTTCAATATTTTTATCAATGATCTGGATTTATAAAAATGCCCTGGCAACCAAGATGGCAAACCGCATCCTGAGGTGCATCACACAGAGGATGGCAAAACCCCACATCTCTGACCCTAGCAAGGCTCCAAGATCAAGCCCTCAGTCTGAAGCAGGAAGTGTTCCGAAATCAAATGGCTGCAAACCTTTTTGAGGTGACCTCTTCGTTTCCTTGTGGATTTTTCTTCACCCTTGTACTCATTTTTAGAAATGCCTGAGCTGTTTCCCTCGGAAAAAAATGCTAAAGCAAAAGTGCCAGAAAACAACGGTACTCCATCAGAGTGAAGGTCCATCTGGCCCAATACCCTGTCTCCAAAGTGTCCAACCATAAATGCCTAAAGGAGAGCATATGAGCAGTGCAGGTCTGCTTCTGACAGGGTCCTGGGGTGCTCATAGGCCTCAATGGCTGGGACCGGCCTCCCCTGGGCCCCCACCTCCACTGTCTCCTTCCTGCCAAGGGCTCAGGGGACGTGGTGTCTCAGCTCAACCTGGGGCCTTCAGTCCCTGCCAGAGTGATGTTGTAGGTGTGCCTGTCTCTGACCCTCTCTCCTGGATGGGCCTGGAACCTGCACTGCAGAGAGAGCTACTCTCCTCGATGGACCCCTTAGGCCTAGGTCATAGCTTGTCGTGCATAACTATATGCATAACATAGCATAACAATTCTATTCTATTCTATTCTATTCTATTCTATTCTATTCTATTCTATTCTATTCTATTCTATTCTATTCTATTCTGTTCTGTTCTGTTCTGTTCTGTTCTATTCCCTGTGCTCACCGTGAGTTGAATAACAATGAGACTGTTATTTGCCTGAAATGCCAGGGGGTTTTCAGCTCCAAAAACACTTTCAAGGACACAAATCAGAAAGGTTACAAGTGGAAACTGGATTTTATTGTTATATTATATTTTATTTTACGTCATTTTATGTTATTTTATGTTATTTTTCTGAATCTGTTTCAGAGCCAATGCTCACAAGCACTGATACAACGCGCGCGTGTAGCCAGGAGCAGGCTGATGCATTCTTCAGTTTAGCTTGACAAAACATTCCTTGCAGCCTGGTGAAAGCAAGCCACAGCGCTACAGAAAGTAGCAGTGGGAATACAGGCCAAGCAGGCCCTGCTTCCTGAAGAGTGAGAACTTGAAGAATGAGGATCAGGACCAGCCATACGCAAAAGAAGAGGAAGTGTGTGGTACCGTGGGGTATTTTTCAAAGTACGACACGTATCGATGACAAGCATCCTTTTTGCCTTCCAAAACTTGCTGCGCTGCGCTTCTGGGCCAGTGAGGTATGAAAAGCACCCTCGTGCCAGCCCTGCACTTGTACCGCATGCGGGGAGAGGTGAAAAGTGGCAGCTCCTGATGGTGCAGCAAGCCTGGAGCCCTTCCAAGCACAGGCTGTTTTGCACAATCAAGAACCCCTGGGGAAACAGCCAAGGGAAGACAAGAGCTCACTCCTGCTACAAATTTGCTACGGGCAAGACAGCCTGGGAGGCAAAGCACAAGTGGTGCCTTGGAGGTGCGAGGGCTGCAGCAGGCAAGAACCCTGCTAAAATGGCCCAGAGGAGCCCTGACAAGGGGCTGTGCTCAATGCTACAGAGGACAAGAAGAATCCCCCAGGGCCACTTTGGGGGCCTGCCCTGAGAGCGTAGAAAGCTTCCTCCCCCTAGATGTGGGGCACAAGGGCCACGTTCGTGGAGCAGGAACAGCAGGCTCCTAGCCAAAATGGCTCAAAGGAGCCCTGGCAAGAGGCTGTGCTCAATGTTGCAGAGGAAGGCAAAAACCCCCGGGGGACACTTGCTAGCCCACCGTGGGGAAAAAAAGCCTTCCTCCCCCCCGTTGAGGCCATCTTTGTGGTGCATGAGCAGCAGTAACCTACCCAAAGTGGAGCAGAGGAGCCCTAACAAATGATCATGCTCAGTGATGCAGAGAAAGGCAAAAATAACCTCAGGATCAATGCCCCAGGGAAAAATTCCTTCCTGGCCCCAGAGCTGGCAATCAGCTATTGCCTGGGCATGTGAGCAAGACCTGCCTCCTCATCCTACAGGCTGTTCGTGCCTCCCAGGAGATGCCCAAGCCCTACTCTCCCTCAACCTGGAGCCATCTCAGGGGTTTCTGAGAGTGGCCACATGCCCCTGGCCTGATTGATTTGGGGGACAAGAATCCTCCCCGTGCCTGGCAGGACACCAGCGGGTGCTCCAAAGCACCGGGACCCCTGGAAACATCTGTGCATCCTATTTCTTACATCTGCTGCCACTGACTCCACAGAAGATGAGGATGGCAAGCTCTGCAGTGCTCCTGCAGAAGGCATTCCCTTGGTCTTGCCCATTGCAAGAACCAGCTGTTGCTGGTTCTTCTCATCTCCAGCAGCCTCATCCAGCCTCTGGTCTTCCTCCTTCAAGCCTCCCCAGGTAATTCCACCAGCTCCTCAAAGACTTCCTCTCACGTGTCTTTGGGCTGCCCCTGGGCCAGCTATGGCAGAAGGACACGGGAGGATGCCCCCTTTATTCTGCCCCGGGGCATTGTGACTGCTGCATTGCTGGGTGGTGGCACTGTGCCATGGGGGTGACCGGGCCCCCTATGTGCAGTCCCACCTGCCACCCCTATCCTTCAGAGGAAGGCCTTTGGGGGGCTGCCCCCAAGGCAGTCCCTGCGCCAGGGGGCCCAGGGGTCTGTCCCTGCCCTTGGCGGCCATACACTGGGCGCAGCTGCTGGGCGTTCCTGGTGCATCCTCTGCCACTCAGCTCCCAAGGACAAACCTCATGCTGTTGCTCTTCTCTCAGGCCATGGCAGAAACCAAGCCTGCAGCTCAGAGATCACCCCTACTAGCCATACTCTCTCTGCACCAGAGCTAGCATCCAGGAGGTCATGCAGTGAGGAGGAACAGGGGCTTGATCTGTCTGGACACAAACCCTTTTCCAGGGGTGCAAGCGGTGTGATTTCAGCAGCCCCAGCCTGGAGGAAAGCCGAAGTGTAACCAGAGCTGTAGGCTGGGACGGGTGGTGGCAGGAGACTGCCATGGAAATAACACAGGCTTTGAAAAACAAGGGAGTGGAGGTCACACTGGTGTGGTAGAAAGGTTGGTCATTTTCAGACCTAGCACATTTGGATCTGTGCCCAAATCACAGCCAGAAAAACAGACACTTTTACAAACCAAAAATAGCCCATTGCTGCTATTGCCCTCACATCCCTTTTTCCCACTGAACCTGAGCTGCGCAGTTGGGCTGTTTATACAGGATACAAAATGCGCTTCAGCCACAGGGTAAAACTTTCAGAGCTCATCGGTGACTTTAATCTTTCTGAGAGTTATTCGCCTTCCTCCATTTGTGGAAAGATATTCAGATCTTATCTAAAAGCCTGGCAAATCTCTTTTCCCTTTAGGATTTGGTATTTTGAGTCTTGAAAGAGGAAGGAAGGTGCCAAAATCGGTATATACATTCAGACTATGTAAATAAGGGCATTTCTACCACAAACATTCATTTGGTTGTGGTGATGACAGAGGTGAAAGAAAGGGGTTTGGTTCCCTCTGTGTGAACTTTGCAGTGGCGTAGAGAACATGCATGATTTTGTCACCATTCCTTAGCAAGGTACCAAGGGACGCTGTTCATACTGATGTCTCCCTCTTGGTAAGAAGTACTGAATTGGTTTGTGTTCTTGACCATCTTTTACCTTGCACTTCAGTAGCTCTTTTCCTTATTTGGCCTTCATCCCTGCTACCTTTCTAGAAAGTGATGGCAGCCCTCTCAGCCTTTGTCTTACTCTTTCTAGTAGCTCCTTCTTCCATAGGCCCTCCATGCTCCTAATCAACTGCTTAGTCTTTGTCTGCCTCCACCCCCGTCCTGGTTTGAGGTGAAACAGAACCAACTTTCTGTTCAGTAATTTTACTTCTTAGCTAGGCCTCTTCTAACTCTCTGAAATAAACAGCATATTGTGCAGAGAACTGTTCGTTCTCAGAGTGATAAGTCCCATGTTTAAAGCCAAGGAATGGTATGCAGAGAGGCTCTTGATTATACTTATTGCTGTAACAACCAAGGTCAGCTAATTTCGTTATTTGCCCCGCTGGAGGGTCGGTAATGCAAAGGTATAGAGTGGTCCCACCTGTGGGGAGGAGTGGACAGGACAGGGGACCCAAAAGTGACCAACAGGGGTATTCCATCCCATCTGCCCCATGCTCAGTATAAAAGCTGAGGGATCAAGGGGTGAGTCTCTTTTCTTCAGTGGCCGACATCTGAGGAGGACTCTGTCTATTCATCTGCCTTTGATACCGATCTGTGTGTTCCTGACTCCAGATTTGGAATCCAGTTCCCATCCATTGCTGAGTCCAGTGTGGGACTTCCCCAGTGCCTGCTGGTGATGTCATCCTGGGAGCTTGATACAGTTTTGTATATATTGTATCTATTTCATTATTTTATTTTTATTTTATTATTAATATTTCATTAAAGTAGTTTAGTTCCTTCTAAACTCGTAAATCTCTTTATCTCTCTTCCTCCTCTCCTTGGAGCAAGAGGTGGGGGAGAGCATCTGTCATCTTGTTCATTGGCCAGTTTGGCCGAAACCATGACAACCCCAGACAGAATTTCTCTTTCTTGGACCTGAGGGATGAAAAACGTTCATAGTGCTAAAGGTGAGTTCTCACCAGGGCATGGCACATTGCTTGCCTTTCCTACGGAAATATTTTGCCTGACACACGAGAAAGCATTTGCCTGTATCACATTGGTGACTCATAGTCACGCTGTGACCTGCTCATGCCTCCAGGAACATTGTTTCCAGACTGGAGCAGAAACCCATGGCACTCCACCTGATGTTGTGTTACCTGTTTCTACAGTGCAATTTGTCACATGTGGCTTCTTGATGTAGGGGCTACCCCTTCGGTCAGAGTTTCAGCTGGTATGGAGTATGGGGGCCGTAGAAATAGACAATGAGATATACCTTTTTCTTGTTCATGGATGCCACGAAATCCAGAATATGATCTAGACAAGGAAACCTACATTTCTTGAGCAATGGACTTCTGCAATCTAAATTCAAAAGACCTGACCATGAACTTCACCCTTTCATACATTTGATTGAATCAACACCTGAATGGTGGAGCCTGAGATATATGTTAAGGAAGCTTTCATCCACCAGTAGCCTGCTGGAGTCCACCTCCATGCAGTCACGACCAGCAGATCCATCCCTCCACCAGCTGTCTGGGCAACTGACACACTGTGTGGGTGGGCTTTGAGCATGAAGATGGTGGTGTCAGTCTAGTCACTTTAGAAATGGGTATCTCCTCCTTAGAAAGGAAATAACCACAGCTGGCAGTAACTGAGCTTCCATTTTGGAAATTTCCTTGAGAGAGTGACAGACAGTGAAAAAGCTCCAAGAGACGAAACACTGGTGGGTCAATGTGATGCAGTTAGTGGCACCGCTGTGTGCGGGGATAACCTTTACTCTTCAGCAGTGTGAAGACAGGTCGCTGAGTTTTTAAATTAGTTCTGCGGGTCTTTAGTGAAGAGGAAGGTTGTTGCTGATCATGCTGATGTGGATAAGGAGTTGGCTGGCCAGGTGGCCATCTGACACTGAAAGGTAACTGCTTCACCTTAAGAGTCCCAATGAGACTGGAAGATAGTCGCAAAGGATTGAGGATTTTACTTTCTATATGCCCACCTGAAACCACCCGAGAATGTCAGTGTGATGAAATTACTGATGATGTTATTCAGATACAAAGGAACTTCACTGTTTGTTTTTTGTAATTTGATTAAAAAGACTATGAAAAACACTCTTCTAGCACACACTTGGTAATTAGTTTGCAAAACTGGTGCAATTAGTGCAGAAATCTGCCAGTGTATGTCTCTTCAGTTACAGAATCTCAACATTTTGATGCCAGCTCAGTGTGAAGAGACAACAGTCCTTGCACGTGCCCAAACATGGATCTGGTGGATCAGCAGGCAGAGCGAGGCTAGAGATGATTTCTCTTGCCAGGGGTGCCGCCTGTCCAGAGGGCTTTTAGGAAGAAAACAGTGTTTAAGGAGCAAGGATTTCAAACGACATGGAGTTTGTAAGCTAAAACATATGTTTTGAGTTATGCTTTGGGTTACGAACGGGTAGCCAGTGCTTTTTCAGACCATGCTTCCCTCTTTGCAAAGGGCTCCACAAGGCAAATGCATGCCAAAGTAGCACATCCTGAAATAAGTCGCTACAGCTGTACTAACTGCATTCACGTACTGTGGGGGGGAACACAGTACAGGAATGCAATCCTGTAAATTGGGCACTACAATTTCAAAGGCTGGGAAGGTCCTTGAGTCACCTGTCCTTGTCCAGAGGAGGGCAACAAAGCTGATGAAGGGGCTGGAAGGCATGTCCTCTGAGGAGTGGCTGAAGACACTGGGTTTCTCTAGTTTGGAGAGAAGGAGGCTGAGGGGTAACCTCACTGCTCTCTCCAGCTTCCTGGGGAGAGGGAGGTGCTGATCTCTTCTCCCTTGCATCCAGTACTAGGACACATGGGAATGGCTCAGGGTCTACTGATCTCCATTTGGACATTGAGCCATTGACTGCAACTCTTTGGATGCCACCATCCACCCACTTCCTTATCCATCAAATAGTCCATCCATTGAATCCATATCTCTCTAATTTAGAGTCAAGGATATTGTGTGGGACCATGTCAAAGGCCTTATAGAAGTCAAGGTAGATGGCACCAGTTGCTCTTCCCTTGTCCACTGATGCAGTCACTCCATCGCAGAAGGCTACCAGATTAGACAGGCAAACCATCAGATTAGTCAGGCAGCTGTGATGTAGTCATATACTTACTAAAATACAGTCAGTATACTGTACTACAGCTGACTAACTGTCCTAATTGCAGAAAAGTTAGAATAAATATTATGCAGAACATGCAGAAGTTGAAGGCCTAACATTCAGGTGGCCAATGTCTGTGTTACGGTCTTTGACTGTTCATCCTGAGTTACAAGACAGCAAAGTTCCGTTAGGTGGAGAATCCAGAGTACATTAATGGAAATAAAGACTTCAATGCAAGAGTTTACCTTATGGAGAAGCACATTGATGCAACATTTTTGTCTTCAAAACAGAGTATTCCATGAAAAAAAAATTCAACACTGCTCCTAATATTAATATTCTGAGTATGGTGGCTGGTTAGCTGAAAGTGAGAATTGCAGTAATCTGCGGGATAAGCATATTAAGTGTTTTACTCTTAAAATTAACTGCTTTTATTGCTATATCTGTCTATTGTTATCTCTTTTTAGTGGAAGTGTCAGTTCTGTCTGATGAGCTGCAGATAAAACTGCTAATGCTCTCCAATAGTCCAATAGTTTTAAAGCACAGCAATAAATGTGTAACTAACTGAGGCGTGCTGAACTAGCATGCTTGGGTGACTTGGAAGATTGTCAATACAAGTAACTTAAGTTCAGGAAAACCCATGGACTTGCCCTCTCCACTCCTAAATCATTTTGGCTATTTTATTATTTTATTTTATTTTATTTTATTTTATTTTATTTTATTTTATTTTATTTTATTTTATTTTATTTTATTTTATTTTAGGTAGGTGATGATCCAGTGAAGTGATTCCACCAGTTGTTTCTTCTCAGGAACACTAATGACAACTAGGTTTGTATCAGTTGTGTTTAGAAAGGCTCTACACAGCTTTGCTCAAATGATTTCTGTTCTCAAACGGCCATCCCTGCAGCCATTCTCAAATCTCTCATACACAGATAAAAACACAAATAACTTTAAATGCCATAGAGCCTTGCCCTGGTTTGTGATTAACTCATTTATGCAAGACATGGGGTGGAAAGAGGGATAGGTCTCCATAGAAAATGAATACACTAACTACATGAATTTTCCCCCCTTACCCTTAGCATATCCCTGAGGTCTGCCATTGCTTGGATTGAGACTCTCTAGGTTGGTGGCTGACAACACAAAAACCTTAGAAAAGTGCTTTGCAGCTTTTTAGTACACCTATGAGTGGTTGCTGACTACGAGAAAATCCTGCAGTGTTGTGCTAGGTAGGTGTATCTAGAAAGCTCTGTTGGCAGAAGAGCAGACTGGAATTTCATAGCAACAGGATTAGAAAACTCATCCATCCCTTGCTTTTCTTTCTCCTATTCTCCTGCTACTTGCATTCTACCCCTTTCAGCCTAACTATACTTGAAGTGGTTGAACTATGAACTGATCACAAAATTAACAACAAAACCAAAAGAAACCAGAGTCCTTGCTGTTTGAAGGGGAATAAAATAAAAAGAGTGAAATCACAGGTGATTATGGGACAGAAGGTGAGCAACAGGAGTTCCATAATGAAAGGAATGGACAATCTTGTCTACGTGAGGCAGAACGAGACCCAAGATAACACTGGTTTTGCTCAATGGGGAGTGGGCAGAGGGGGAAACCTGACAATGCAATCCTAGCGCTGTCCTGCTATAAGGTTAGTTTGGCCCATATTAAATAGACTGTTTAAAATATTAAACCTAACAGGTCTTACGATGAGTGTGTATATGACTAAAATAATGAATGCCATCATGAGACGTTGTTATTTGTATGTTGCTCTGCATATATCAGTGTACATATACGTATCTTTAAAAAAAGGAAGTCAATTGCAAGATTGTGTTTTAGAAGCTAAATTGCAAAATACTGATTATGAATGTCATTTTAACCATGCAAATTTCTGTAAAATAAACAGAGTAACACTTGCTGTAAGTGTGAGCTGCCTCACAGAAGGGACAGGAGCTCTTCCAACCGGAGTCAGTGGTGCAAGACTGTGGGAAGCAGTGACAGTAGCCTGTCTTCCTGGAAAGTATTTCACTGGGTGCAGGCTACAGCAACACAAGGAGGCCACAAAAGCCTCAATGTCTGCTCTGTAGCTCATTGTGGTGTATTGGGTACTTGTGTCCTCTTGTGCTTATAAACCACCAGAGAAAGGGAAAAAAAACCAAAGAAGGTTCCTCCCCACCACTTCCTCCCCCCTCCCCCCACCCCCGCAATGCGGATAGTTTTGAACTGATTTGGGAGACTAAATTGTCAATTAAACTCTTGTTTTCCATTTGTTGTTAGTGGTAATGTCCAAACTTCCTACAGGTGTAGAAAGATTAACTTTAGGTACACAGCAAGCTCTAATTCTTTTCCCACTTTCTATTTGGAAAACTTCATCTATGTTCAGTAACATTCAAATTGTGACAATTGTGTTATACTACTCCTGGGTAGCATCTGCTGTCTTTTTTCTTTTACAGTAAGAGGAATTACCAATTACCAAGTAGGCAATTGTTTTCCGCCCTCCCAAGGCTGATAGAAATGAACCTAAGTAATGCTCTCCTAAAAGAAAAACATCCCCCTGCCCCCATCACAATGGAGATTTGAAACATGTAGAGTTATGAACCTAAGAAAGACTTTGCCATGCATTGAGAAAAATGCACGGCAAAGTCTTTTGAACTCTGTTGGCCTTGTATATAAATACTCAGTGCTATACAGTATCAACAATTAGACTGGGCCGCAAGTAAGCGTAGCCGTCAAGTGATTATAAAATCACTTTATGATCAAATCTTGCAAAAAGTTGTAGAGATTGGAAGACAAATCCTTGAAAATGCCTGCTACCAACAGCACTTCAGTTGTTAATTCTGTCTTCCTCAAGTGAATTTCTTGAGCTGTTCAAAGTGAGCACAAAGTTCAGACGCATCCCTCCAAGGGACCTGTTGTTCTGTATCATGTGTTCATTTTTAATTGCAATCAGATTATAAACAAGGACTGATGACAATTAGGCCAGCCATGGGTCTGCGTGTTCAAGCCTTGGCAACCTCTAAGGATGGGGGTGCCACAACCTTCTTGGGCCAGTTCCAGGGTTAGGATACCTTCATATTAAGAAAATGTTCCTTAGTAATCAATCTGAACATCCTGACATGCAACTTGTGGCCATTATGCTTCATTTTACCATCTGCCACTATTAAGTGTTTGGTCCTGTCATCTTTGTAACTAACCTTGAAGTAGTTCCAAACCACTATTAGATTGTCCATCAGGCTCCTCTTCAGCAGACTGAGCCAACCTAGCCTTCTTGCATCTTGGGCGTACCCTATGCAGCACCACAGATTTGACATCTAGCTTTTCTAAGTAGTTGCTATTTTGCTGTCCCTCACCTTTCCGAACTGTGTTGGTACGCACATAGGTCTGAGAGGAGACTTCGCTTGAGAAGAGCGAGGTTAAAAGACATTGAGTGCTTCAGCCTTTTCCATGTTGTCTACCAATAAGTTGTATGCACCATTCACCAATGGACCCACATTTTCTCTTGACGTCCCTGCTGCTAATATATTTGTAGAAGTTTTTCTTGTTGAACTATTTATCCCTAAAAAGTTTTAGTTCCAGCTTGGCTTTGGCCTTCCTGATTTCATTCAGAATACCCTTGCACTTACACTTTTCCTTTTGTGCCTGCCATTGTTTCCCATCTTGTGAGCTCTCTTTTTGCCTTTCAGTTCAATGGCAAGGCAGGGAGCCCTACCTACCCTGCTTCTTCACTATCCTGAATAAGCAATGTCCACTCCTCCGGAGTCCAAGCCACAGCTCTGCTGCTTACCTCCCTAGCCTTTCTCCAGATCCTCAATTTGATCACCTGGTGGTCACAGTAACCCAAACTGCTGTTTACAGCCACATTTGCCACCAACTCCTCCCTGTTTGTGAGAAGCGGGTCAAGTAGCATGTTATCCGGTCAGCTTATCTAGCATTTGAATTCAAAAATTAGAGTCATGAGTGGAGCTTAGGAAACTCATGGACTGCTTGCACAGTCCTGTTTTACTGTCGCAGAAGATATCTGAATGACTGAAATTCCACATGAGGGCCAGGGCTTGCAATTGAGAGGCTTTTCATAGTTCTCTATAGCTCATCCACTTCATCCTCTTAGTCACCCGAGCTGTAACAAACTCCACCACACTGTTACTTTTCATTCTCATCTTGAGGCAAAGACTCTCAGCCAGCAGGTCTCCAGCGTCACACTGTAGGTCTGCACAAAGTGCCCTGCTATTCACAGGCATGTATATATATATGTATATATTTACGTATGTGTTGAGTGCATGCACTTTGCAACTGATTATTAGTAGCACTCTAAAGACCTAATTCAAGACATGATCAAAAATGTCGACCCATTTATTTACGCTAAGTTACAAGATATCTGACTAGCAGAGCAAACGTAAAAGCTGTTCTTGGCTCAGCAGATGATTAGCGATACTTGTAAGTGAGTATCAACAGCTACACTTCCACATAAGAGTTATTCCAGCATGGAAAAGAGTGGGCAATCAGTATTTGTCAGGGTCCACTGGGATCTTTGTTTAGGAAACAATGTTGGAAAGGGGACGGGCAAGCTGCAAGAGTGCTTACAAAGCTATGCGCTATTTCTCTTTCAAAGGTCTGGGCCTTTTTAAGTACAGCTTCTAAGTAGTTAAAACATTTAAAAATTGGTTTCTCAATCATGATACACAGTACTTGTGTGCTTTTATTTTTTATGGGCAAAAGCAGACCTCAGTGAAGTCAGGATAAACACTTAGCTGAGTCTAAAGGTTAATACGGACGAAAAACCAGTCTAACTGCCTGGCCGGTGAGAATAGCATTGCTGTATTGCTGCTGAAAGGTGCTAGCAGAGATGTTTGTTTCTGTGCAGGCTTAAAGCTGGTCAGACCATCCAAATGTGTGCCTGACTGGACACATGTTTGCACTGGACTAATCTCTGAACTGGCTTATGCTAGCAGAGGCCAATATGAAAAAGCAACACAGTTTATAGCTATAGACAGCCTGCTGGCTTCATGACCCAGCTGACAATGTAAGAAAGATTTTAGATCCACAATGGCATTGTGCATATTGAACTAATTGTGGTAGAAGCCCAAGTCACATGAAAACATTGTTTTCTATTTACAGATTTCACATCCTTCATTTTGAAGAACTTTTGATACTTAGTCCAATGATGCAACTCTGTCACAAATAACAAGCGGCCCCTCAAAATTTACTTATTTTCCCCAATGGTCAGCTGCAGCCAGGAAACACTTGGTACCCCTAGATGATAATTCCTCCACAGAGCACCCTTCCTTTCCAGCTCCCCATGCAGCTAAGTTAGAAGGGTTTCCTTTCACTGGCTGAATGCCTGGAGGAAGCACATCAGTGGCCATGTATCACAGTTGCAATGATTGGCATCATGGAAGAACTAAGAATGGGTGTAACTCCCATCCATTCCCTGAAATCACCCTTCTGTTTTAAGGTGAAGGTATACGTGAAGAAAGCAATTTCCTTACAAAATGTACGTACAAACACAGGAGGTGCAGAATCTACAGAAACAATTAAAAACAAATGAAAAGACAGCTTTGCTATTTCTGTTTCTTCCTTCAGCATCTAAGCTTCCTCCCATTTTGTGAAGGTGACGGGCTGGTTGCTGCTCACAGCCTTTTGACTGATAAGCCAGTCAGCAATTCTGCATCCTTAGGTTACCCTTGATGGGAGACGATCTGGAATTAGGGATCGCTACTTCTTTTTGTCCTCTAGAAATGGTTACAGTTATTTAGATTCATATCTTCTGCAGTTCTTTGGAGAATTTTTTAATCCTTCCATTAAATTTTTGAGCTTTGTCCTAAATAATGAGGGACTGTCTGGTCCCACTGTGGAAGCACATACCACGAAACTGAGTTTGCTAATAACTGACCAGATAATGCCTGTCTCTCCCCTAAGCAGTTTGTTAGCCCACTGTGGAATAGAATTTCTTGAGCATTATTCAACTCCTGGTCAAAACTATTTTATATGAACCCTGTATTATATGCAACCACGTCTTTTACAACCACATCTAGAACTAATGCACACAGCACATTTCTGGCTTGAAGACCAGACACAAAAGCGGGGATGGGAGTGTGGATGGCTGAGAAATATTGTGACATTTCAAAGTGCGTAAGAGAGACCACGCTATGCACTGTGGTTCTGTCAACCAACAGAACAGCCTTCTGTAAATCAAAACAAAGTTTACTGGATAGCTCTACAGAGTCCCTGCTCATGGACACTGATCACATCTGGATCCCCTTTTAAGGAGTCCAGTTCTTTCTGTGTTTTTTTGTAGGAGCCTAGTCAGCCCAAGGTTTAAAATTCCACCCTGGAGAGAAGTGTCTCATTTTCAGGAGGACATGGACAGAAATTGTGAACTGAAACACCATGTGGTGAGTGAATGTAGGCTCTTTGGATCCTTCTTACCCAACATGCAGGCAGGTCAGCACCTGAAGTGAGGAACAAGACAGAGCCCACAGTAGGAAGTGGCTGCTGCTAGAGTCAAGTACAGGGGAATGGGATGCAGGGGACACTGTCAGGTCGGAGGGTGTTAAAAGCACAAGTGCTTGCATGCGTATAACAGAGTAGCAGCACTGGTCCAACACAAGAAATAGGAAGCAAGAAAAATGAGGTGAGTGGGAAAGACTTATAGGCACTGGTCCAGACCATACTCTTCTCTACCTGTATTGCCTTGCCAGAGTCTCACTGAGGGAAAAGGGCTACAGGTTTGCCCTCCCTTTCTTGTGGTTACGGAAAGTGTGTTTATTAAATTATATGTTTTATGTTATGCATGTGGTTCTGGGGATAAACACGCTTTCCTCAGTGAACTTCACCGGGTCCCATGCAGAGCAAAAGGACATTATCTTCTCAACGGGTTAGTAATTTGCTTGTAGCTTAACTAAGCACTAGGGAAATTGCTGACTGACTACATGTACTGTCCAAATAGCTATTAACCACTTTCAACCATGCCAAAGGGACGTGAGCATTTCCAAAGAGGTGAAGGCTATCATTTTTGTAAGGGAAAAGTATTAAAAGCATTAAAATTACCTCCCCAGCATTATTATATCTCAGTAATCTCTGGGAGGAGGAAGAGATGTGTCTGGACCCTATGAGTCTAAAAATAGCCTGTTTGGCCAATGGAGGAGGGGAAACGCAAGAGTCACAGACCACATGGATTAGGTAAGAGGCTGGTACGTGGTGTTGCTAGCTGTCTAGAAGGAGAAAAAGAGAGACCTTTCAGATTTCTTCTAAGTGGAGGCAGATAAAGCATGTTTTTCTTTAGTTATGGCACTTCTAAGACTTGTGTCTGTGTTGCTTTTCTTACATCTTGCAAATAAATCCTCTGTTTGTTTTAACTGGCTGGAGTAATTTGAAGATGGTACCTTGAGTGCCCTCTCCTTCCAGGAGATGGCAAGCCTTTTCACTGGGAATCTGGGCCATGGTGCAGAGCACCATACCTGAATGACTGATTTCTGGGTCCCTATCTGAGCTAGATGAGCCACTCTGGGAGCAGATAATGCAGAGGTCTGAATGATAAAAAGAAATCTAAAAGTGACCAAAATGAGTTAGGAAAGCTATCTGTCATGTTGAGTGACAGAAAAGCACTCTCTGAACATGAGACTCTCCAGGGATTTTATGATAGGCCAAACAAGTATCTCTGGAATGTTTTCCTCTATTGTTGGAGGCACTAAAAGTTAGAGAAAGTGCCTAACCTCTGGTAGATGTCTTTCCGTGTTCAGAAGCTCTGCTACAAAGGATGGCAGCAGTGGAAAACAAGACTCATGCCCCCAGGTCCTACATTTTTCGCTTGAGCTTGGTTCACCTGTTTCTCCCATCACAGACCCTGACAAGGACAAGCCTGTCACAATCAAGCTGTCCAAGCTGAGGGTCAGAGCACAGCCAGAGCAGGTCAGCCCCACAGAGCAAGAGGAGCCCGGAGCTGAGGGGGACAGTGAGGCAGGCAGGCAGGCTCCCCAACAGGACATGGTCTCACAGCACTCGAGCAACATGACCAGAGCAGGGCTCATGGTGGTAATCACAGGCAGCTGTGCTCCAGTGGTTGCCAGACAGGTTCATAGGGGTGAGGCAAGTCTGAGGTCAAGCCGGAAGAGCAAGTCAGCAAGGTATGATTCCTTGCAGAGATGAGGACCTTATCTTGGTGGCTTCTCCAAGCTCTCCCAGCAGTCAAACCCTGGGTACGCACCTGTGCTGCGTGAGAGTTGGCCTTCAGCGCAGGCAGACAAAACCCTCAGGGGAAGGTGGGGGAAGAGGTTCAGAGTCTGTTGGGGCATTCAGGACCCTGACACAAAGATATATTTTTTTGTTTTCCAATCCCTTTTCGCTGTATGCAACATCTTTTTTATTTAACAGTAAGTCTTTAGGAAGCCCATTAGAGGCAAGAGGGCTGGTAGGACTCCCACTACAGAAAATATGGCAGCATGAACTTGGAGCTTACTAGGCACAAGAAAATCCAAATAAGAACAAGGTGTTCTGCAAGACCCAGCTGTGAAGAAACTGTGAGGGATGTTTTTACCTTATTAGACACTGAAGCACAATGATAAAATATTGTCCATAAGAAAGCATACTTAATTAGTCCATCTAGTCCCAAAAATATTCGATCCTCTTTACTTGCATTATTCTTTCCACTTCTTTCTTCACATTTATATGGGTGTCAAGGGATGTCCAGCTTGGCTGCGATGATCTCGAACTCTTCTCTTCTGCATCTAGCCTGGCATTACATTAAGCCTGGAGTAACATCCATATCGAGTCAAGTTCAAAGTGTCTCTATTCACCACAATGATGCCCATGTCATCATCATGGATTTCACTCCAGATATCCAAGTGCCTCATATACGATACTGGCTTTGCTTCAATAACCATACTTCCACGTAGGGTCACAAAAAAGCAGAACAGTTACAGCCTTCACCAAGGCCCCTGGGACTGCAGGTCTGAACTCAGCAGCTATCTAGTCCACTATGTGATTCTGTCTTCGAACCTTTTGGAACCTATTTGGTGAAGAAATGCTACCTATCTCCACGTTTTACACAGAAGAAATTAAGCACCCACTTGTCTGACGGAGTGAGGCAAGCACTTTTGGGACAGTTGTCTTAATTCACGGCAGAACTCAAACCCTCCTGTTTTAAATATGTCTCATTGCTTATCTTAGGCTTTTTCTCATCTAGGATATTGATACCTCCTCAACATGAACTTCCTTGACACTAATTGTCTCACTGATGGTTGTTCAAGTAAGTGTACCAGACACTTTGGGACTGGCAGCTTTGGTACCTGCTTGCAAACAGGACTTTGATAGTTGGATTAAGCTTAGAAATAGATACAGAGTCTGCTAGCTAGATGTGAACTAGATTCAAGGAGAAGTTCCTAAGCAGCCAAGTAGGATTAGAACTCTACAGATCTGTGAGTAGGCTGAACAAATGATATGTCTGGAGGGCTTTCATATTAGCAGCTCCAAACATATTCCTGGTATTAAAAACATGATCAGAACTAGGCTCCTCACGATCACCCCTATGTGCTGTGCTTTGAAGAAATACATGCTTCCTAGTCATCACCATGCCACTCTTCCTTTGCTGCCATTGAATCCAATCGAATCTCTTCAGCTGTATTAAGCCCAATTTCACAACAATCTCACATTTTTCCACCTTTCTTGAACAGTTTTTTTTTTTTGTTGGTCTTGAATCTACTACTGTCTGTGACCTTTACCAATATTCCTGAGATTCCAGCAGCCTTCATTTGGACCTCTCTAGCCAAAAGATAGTATGTGACAAACTATGAGGATAAGGTAACATTAAGACCCTAATCTTGGTAAGATGGTCTTAGAATATCATCTAAATATGCTCAATGGAAACACTATCTTCAGTGGAACATATCAGAAAGGCTAAGTAGGTTAATAAGAATCTGCATGTATAAATACTTACTTATCACACAAATTACATGTGACATCAAGCACTATAGGAAACTTATTTGCTGATAAAACTTAAACAAGGAGAAAATACAGGTGAGGAAAAGATAGCTCATTCTTTGAATATATTCTCCAGTTTAATAAAGTTCAAAATAATGTAGGAATGTTAAAGTTCTAGTAGATTTCATTAGCCTTATTAGCCCTACTGTGTGAACTGAATATGTACTCCTATAGATTTATTCAGTTCCCTTTGATCTTGGTAGACATAAATCATAGAATCATAGAACAGTTATGGTTGGAAGGGGCCTTAAAGATTATCTAGTTCCAACCCCCCTGCCATGAGCAGGGGTATCTTCCGCTAGACCAAGTTGCTCAAAGCCCCATCCAGCTTGGCCTTGAACACCTCCAGGGATGGGGCATCCACAACTTCCCTGGGCAACCTCTTACAGTGTCTCACCACCCTCACAGGAAAGAATTTCTTCCTAATATTTAATCTAAATATACCCTCTTTCAGTTTAAAACTGGTACCCCTCATCCTCTACACTCCCTAATAAAGAATCCCTCCCCATCTTTCTTGTAGTCACCCTTTCCTGTACTGGAAGGCCACTATAAGTTCTCCACAGAGACTTCTATTCTCCAGGATGAACAGCCCCAACTCTCTCAGCCTGTCTTCATAGCAGAGGTGCTCCAGCCCTCTGATCATCTTCATGGCCCTCCTCTGGACTCACTCCAACAGGTTCTTCTTACGCTGGGGGCCCCAGAGCTGGATGCAGTACTCCAGGTGGGGTGTCATGAGAGTGGAGTACAGGGGCAGAATCCCCTCCCTCACCCTGCTGGCCACACTCCTTTTCATGCAGCCCAGGATGCGGTTGGCTTTCTGTGCTGCGAGCACACATTGCCCGCTCATGGTGAGCTTCTCATCCACCAACAGCACCAAGTCCTTCTCCTCAGGGCTGCTCTCAATCCATTCTCTGCTCAGCCTGCATTTGTGCTTGGGATTGTCCTGACCCAGGTGCAGGACCTTGCACATACACCCATGTACTTCCAGAACAACCCAGGGAAAATCAGACCAAACTTGAAGAGATGACCGACATTAAAAAGGCAATGATTTGCAACACCTAATACATTGTTATAGGTGTTTTTTAATTCCTTTTCTAAAAATAGGGAACATCTGAAAAATAAAATATCAGAATTATGTGTGCAAAATGTTGGCAAAATAAGTGGTGATTGTTTTTTTCTAACATTTTCTTGTTTGCATTTCCAGACTTCAGAAATTATGAAAAAAAGGCTGAATTGTGTTTCCCAATTAAATTCTCAAAACAGAAATATTTGCACCTACTGAGGAATGGATTTCCTGCATTACCACATACATTTCGATTAAAATTTTTTTGACCAGATATATTTAATGTTTCTAGACATACTTTTTTTCAAATTTGGCTAAAGTGCTTCTAATGTAGATGAAACTGAGAATCTGCTGATGATATTTGAAATTCAGAAATATCAGATTATTTCTAAAATTAATTTGATTAATTTTGCATGTGAATGAGTGCCTGAGATACTAATTAGTGGATGGACTTGGAAAGATTCCTCCTTCTTTTCTGGTTACCTTTACTTTTTATTTTATCTGAATTATTAATTCTTTCCTACAACATGACCTGTATATTTAAGATACATCTTTCTTTTACTCAAATAAGTCACACAGTTTAATCCTGATTTTAAATCTATTTTTGTAGGTAAAATTGGACTTGAGTGAAAAGTACTTCAGCTTTTAATACATAATTTTGTTTGAACTAAAGAATTCAGCAGTCGTAACTGTAGGGTATTGTTATTCAAGAAGGATGGATTAGAGAAGGTCTCTTGCAGGGAGCAGAAGAATGGGGTGGCAGTGGGAGACAGGCGCATGGCTCCCTTGGAAACTCTTCCCAGGCCTTCTGTTTCTCCAGAATCATGGCAACACTACAACAATCAGTGAAACACCTTCTTCTGACAAATTAAACATATGAACTCTGCAAAGGGAGAACTTGTAATTTCTGTTTGTTGGGAAGAGATTTTGTAAAGTGCTTACATTAATCTTTAAACTTTTAGAATCGGCCAATGAAAATATTCAACAGGCAGTTTTGAAAGTGATCACTGAGATTCGTATGTGCTGCAGCATACGCTTCAAAAGCAAAGAGAATTTTGTTACCGTTACATCAATATAAGTTGATGTAGAAAACGTACTGAAGAGTTGAAGAGGAAATGTATTGTCTGAAATTCCCTGTAAAAAGACAGAGGTCCCCTCCATCCTCTTGCACTCCCCCAGAAGAGCCACCTAGGTCAGTACTGGTTTGGAATCTTACTCTAGGACCTGGAAGACAGCTACAGAAGTTAATTCTCCTAACTTTTCTATAACCTCTGAGGAGGCCCTTCTGCCAATCCAGCTGTTGGCTGTACACCTGCAGGTAGGTGCTCTTTGCTCCTGCTGTTCTGCTTGGAGACAGCTAATGGGAAAGAGCTAAGTTGTGAATCTCGCCCATAGGAAGGAGAAGACAGGGCTAAGGCGCTCACAGGTCACTGTGAGCTGCCAAAGATCTCTCTTGCTGCTGTTGTCACTTCCTCCAGACCTGAACTGTCCAACAGTATACCCAGAAATATTACTTAATCTGTTACCGTTAAATGTTACTTAAAATGTTACTTTAAGGGCGTAACTAACTAAACAAAAAATATGACAGCAAAGACACAAGTAATTAAAACACAATCACCAAATTTCTTGATGCCTCCTAGTTGGAGAAGTACTTGTCTTGAAACACATTTCCAATGCAAAGGAGGAATCCCATTGGATTTAGTTGATCGAAGCTGTTACTTTTATGTAAGAAAAACTAACTGATCTTTTTACTCTTCTTTACATTGTGTGCTTCTGAATCCTCTTCACTCTGTTGTCCTCATCCCACTTACTTTTATATTTTGAAATTGTTGACTTCATGGGAAATTACTCCTCCCTTTTAACCTTACCCATTTTTCTTCTTCCAAGTCCTTCTCTTAAATTAATTTTGCATGCTGTTATCTTATTTGTTTTTTACAAGGGGGTGAATTTGAAGTCTAGTCACAGGTTAGTCTTGAACGTGTGCTGGAGGCTAATGGACATACTTCTAATGTGTACAATATAATGTTGGTCCTACAATGTGAAAATGTAACCTTGGAACGTCCTTTCCCAGGGGAATGAGTGCTAACTCCCCCGCATTTAAACAGGACCTGAGTTTGCTGAGCACACTGCGTGGGTTGACAGCTTATATACAGATTTATAAAGACAGACAGCTTATAAAGAGGTTTACAACTAAAGTTATTATGTAGGTACATTTAATCTATGTACTTTATAAAGTAGCTGCTGTTTTTCCTACTGTGATAGAAAACACTGGCTGATTTCAAAAGCCATCCGGACGTGATCCTGGGCAACTGGCTCTAGGTGGCCCTGCTTGAGCAGGTGGGGTTGGACCAGATGGCCTCCAGAGGCCCCTTCCCATCTCAACCTGAAAATCTGGAGACATTCCACAGTTTTGCTGCAATGTTCAACCATGAAAGACCCTTTCACAACTGTATTCCTTTAATCTTAATCTTATGCTTAATCTTTTTAACATATCCATTGTTTGAAACACTCTGCAATTATTTGGTGATGCTTTGTTGCAACAGAAGTTTAATGTTGATGATTATGTGGGAGCCATTATAGAATCATAGGATTGGAAGGGACCTCTGGAGATCATCTAGTCCAACCCCCCTGCCAGAGCAGGGTCACCTAGAGCAGGTTGCACAGAAACATGTCCAGGCGGGTTTTGAGTGTCCCCAGACAAGGAGATGCCACCACCTCCCTGGGCAGCCTCTTCCAGTGCTCTGACACCCTCAAAGTAAAGAACTTCCTCCTCATGTTTAGGTGGAACTTCCTATGCTCAAGTTTGTGCCCATTACCTCTTGTCCTGTCGCTGGCCACCACTCAAAAGAGCCAGGCCCCATCCTCCTGACCACCCACACCCTTCAAGTATTTAGAAGCATTGAAAAGATGCCCCCTCAGTCGTCTTTTTTCCAGACTAAAAAGACCCAAATCCCTCAGCCTTTCTTCCTAAGAGACATGGTCCAGTCTCCTCATCAACTTTGTAGCCCTTAGCTGTACCCTCTCCAGCGGTTCCCTGTCCTTCTGCAACCGGCGAGCCCAGAACTGGACACACCACTCCAGAGGCGGCCTCACCAGGGCAGAGTAGAGGGGGAGCATGACCTCCCTCCACCTGCTTGCCACGCTCTTCTGGAGGCACCCCAGCATGCCATCTGCCTTCTTGGACACAAGGGCACATTGCTGCCTCATGCTCATCCTGTTGTCCACCAGGACTCCCACGTCTCTTTCCACACAGCTGCTCTCCACCAGCTCGGCCCCTAACCTCTACTCATATGTGGGCTTATTCCTCCCCAGGGGCAGCACCCTACGCTTGCCCTTCTTGAATTTCAGAAGGTTCCTCTTTGCCCAGATCTCCAACCTGTCCAGGTCTCTCTGTATGGCGGCACAGCCTTCTGCTGTATTAGACCCCCCCAGCTTTGTGTCATCAGCGAACTTGCTGAGGGTGCACTCTATCCCTCATCCAGGTCATTGATGAATATATTGAAGAGGAGTGGACCCAGTACTGACCCCTGGGGAACACCACTTGTTCCTGACTTCCAACTAGACTCTGTGCCCCTAATCACAACCCTCTGAGCTCTGTCTTTCAACCAGTTATCTATCCACCATACTGTCCATTCATCTAGCCCTCTCTTCCTAAGCTTCCCTATGAGGATGCTGTGGGAGACCGTGTCGAACGCCTTGCTCAAGTCAAGGTAGACCACATCTACCGCCCTCCCCTCGTCTATCCATCCAGTCATGCCATCATAGAAGGCTATCAGATTAGTCAGACATGATTTCCCCTTGGTGAATCCATGTTGAGTACTTCTGATAGCTTTCTTTTCCTCCACATGCCTTGAAATGATGCCCAGAACGAGCTGTTCTACCATTTTTCCAGGGATGGAGGTGAGGCTGACCGGCCTGTAGTTCCCCGGCTCCTCCTTCTTGCCCTTTTTGAAGACTGGAGTGACATTGGCTTTCCTCCAGTCCTCAGGCACCTCGCCTGTTCTCCAGGACCTTTCAAAGATGATGGAGAGCAGCCCAGCAATGACTTCCACCAGCTCCCTCAGCACTCTCAGGTGCATCCCATCGGGGCCCATGGTCTTATGGATACCGAATTGATCTAATTGATCCCTCACTCAATCCTCCTCAACCCAAGGGAAGTCGTCTTCTTTCCCCATTACATTGGGCCTCTCCATTTTGGTGGAGCCATATTTAATTATTTTACTTTATGAATTATGAGATGGCAGCTAATAACTTTAAATGCTACATTTTAACTAAATGGGACCTATCCCTCCTGGCACTGTGTAATAACAATTTTTTATATTGTGGTCATATATGTACTGTGAATACTTTATCTTTCATAGATGGCTGCCCTTTTTTCCATTAATGTTTTTGAGCCTTGACTTACCTACACCCTTACTGCACATACAATGGTGCAAGAAGTAACTGGTTAATGAACTTATGTCACATAAATTTTTAATAATAGAAAGTTACCACCCAAAAAACCTTAGAACTAATTATGTTTCAATGTACTTATTAGGGTGTTGACTACAAAGATAAATAACTTTTTTGGCCACTACTGTAAAAAAAATAATAATTTTCTGCCAACATGAATATTTTATTAGTATTATTTTTTGACAAGATATCAGTCAGTCTATTGCTGTGGCCTTCACAGGCTTTGATGGGAGTTGGTCAACACATCTACCTGCATTTATACGGTATAACGTAGACAAACAGCGAAATTCTATGGCTACCAAGGCCAATGGCGAGATTCCACTTGGCTTCCATGAGATAAGCAGTCCATTCACGTGGTGAACACTTAAAGACACTCTCGTTGAAGTAGGGACTTTGCGAACCCTTTGGAGATGGCCTGAGCAAACCCAGGACAACCTCGTGGGGAAGACTAAAAGCTGTCCCAGGAAGATGGCAGGGACGGCAGGGAGTAGGTCCCAGTGGGCCAAGGATGGGATCCAGCATGGCCCCACACGCCTCCACCACAGTGCACCTCCTGCCATGACCTGCCTCCCACTGGCTCCGGCCATGGAGCCATACCAGGCGTCTCAGCAGTGGAGAGCCACCCATGCTGCTGATGTGGCCGGTTGTCTTGGTCCTTGTGGTATGGCTGTTACCCGCCAGCACAGGGGATCAATTCTGTTACCATCTTGTGTTCCTTAGAAACGATCTGCCATCATGGCAGCAGCACGAGCTGTGTTTGCTACTCAACATGGAGACATCTGGTGGACACATCTCAAGGGCCTGGCCTACAGAGGTGCACCTCTCCTCAGACCCAGCGCCATGGGCATGATGCCACCACGCTCCCGGTCAGTGTCTCCCGCAGGGGTGTGCAGTGGGACTCCCCTGCCCAGGGCCTGCACCGCAGCTCCCGTGGAGCCTCGAGGGCTGGGGCGCCCCAGCCTCCTGGTGCCTCAGCCCCACCGTGGGGGCCAGGCCTGGCGGAGGACCCCGGCATGGGGAGGTGTGAGCCACGCGTGGAGGCACGCACCGGGGCCTCCTCCAATGGGAAGCCTGGCTGCCAGGCCTCGTCGCGCCCCATTGGCTGGGGGAGGTGGGCGGGGCCTCCAGCCCCCAGCAGACGCAAATGAGGCTTCACCCAACATTCCATGCAAATGAGGAGAGAGAGCTGCTGGGGGGTCACGTGGTGAGCTCACGTGACGGGCACGATGTCATCAGGCTCCTCCCACTCCAGGATGATGTCACACCTCCAGCTCTCGCGAGAGCCCCCAGTGGTGCCCCTTGGCGGGCGCGGGCAGGAGGGGCAGGTGAGCCCCCGAGGCCGGGGGACGCCCCCCACATGAGGCCCCGCCCTCAGCCCCGCCCAGCTCATCTGGGGAGCCAATAGGAGCATTGCCCCAAGTCTCTTCCCATTGGCCGTCTGCCTAGCATGCAAATGAGCTGCAACGTCACTTCCTGGGATAAATCGAGCGCCATTTTCTCTTTCTGGCTCTGGATGAGGAGCGGGCGGAGGCCGGAGGGCGGGCGCTGGGCGGCGGGCGCTGCGCGCGGGGTCTGAGACGAGGTCGGTCGCGGGCCCCAGCGATGCCGCCGCCGCCCTCGAAGTGCGCGGACTGAGCGCGGCGGCAGCAGCGGGCGGCAGCGGAGGAGGAGGAGCCGCGGGGCGGGGAGGCGGGCACGGCGCGGCGCGGGAGGGGCGCGGCGGCCGAGGCGGCAGCGGCGGGGTCAGCGCTGTGAGGAGCGGGAGGCGGAGGCTGCGGCGCGGGCCCGCGACCCGGCAGGCGGCGGCGAGGCGGCAGAGCGGCGGCGGGCTCCCCCTGCAGCCTGGCCGGGTAGGTGCAGCGGGGTGAGGCGGCGGCGCCCGCAGGCGGCCCGCCTTGAGGGGCGCGGGCAGGGCGGGCTCTGCGGGCGGCGGCGCTGTAGCCGCGGGGGCGAGCCGGCGCGCCGGTGGCTGTCAGTAAGCGCCGGCTTCAGAGCGCCTCGCCGGCTGTGCTCTTCTCTCGGCTCGCTTTGGCGGGGAGATGGGAGCCGAAACCCTTGTATCGCTGAGGGCTTGTGGGCTTCGCTGGGGGGCGGGCGGCGTGGGGCCGGGTCGCTGGCAGGGGGTTTTGCCCTTCCTCAGCAGTGGGGTTTCTGAGTCTCCCTGCCCGGGAAGCGCCTGGAGGCGCGGAAGGGTTTATGCTGAAGTCCCCGCGGTAGCTGGACCGCTGCGGGCGGCTCCTCTTGGACCCCAGGGTGTCCGCCTCGGGGCTGTCAGCCCCCTCGCGCTCACCGTCCGGGCCGTCGGGGCTGCCGGGCAGTGGGGGTGCCCCTTGGAGCGCTCTGGAGACCTAGGCGGCTAAGGGGGCGCGGATGGGGCAGGGCTGCGGGGTCCCTGCCTGCTGGCGGGGTGGCGAGCGCTGGTGCCTTGCGGGGTGCTCCCGCCGTAGCTGAGTTGGCTAAACCGCAGCGCTGCCCGCTTCGCTCCCTTGAAGGCTGTACCCGTCGGCTGGCGGGGAGCGGTGCCCCTTTCAACCTGCCCGCAGCCCTCTCGAGCGGAGGAGGGACTTCCGGGTTTGCCCGTGGTCGGAAGTAGAAATTAGCCTAGTGAGACGTTTTAACACAAGGAAGACTCGCTGCTTTATGACTACTGTTTGCTAAACAGCTGTTTAGGACCACTTTTTTTTTTTTCCCCCTAATTTCTGTCAATACTTAAGCGATAGAGAGTACCTAAGGAACCAACTTAACAGGTTGTTTCTAAGTCTGTGAATGAAAAGTCTTAAGTTCTAGACAATTGGGTATTTGAAACGGTTTATGGAGAACTGTAATGTGCACGGGAGTAGTATGCATGCAAAATTAGAACGAAAATGTTAATCGAATGCAGAATTACATTACATATTCCTGCAGTACTTCAGCAATGCATAGATTTTTTGAAAAAATGAAAAAGTTTATGAATAATGTTAGCAAACATAACCCATACAATGCAAATCATTAAAAACATTTGATTATGCTTACCTTGTGCTTGAGAGCAAGAAGCGCAAACTTCTTGTCCTGATTTGTAAATGGAATGAAAGATAGTTATTTGAGTCTTGTTGCAACAGTTCATAGTTCTGTACTGTCAAAATTATGAACATCTCTCAACTGATAAACACTTAAGATCTCACAGGTAGCTATTGGGGGGATCAGTTGTTTTCCTTAACAATTTTCTATCATCAAAAATACGTGTTTGAACCCCTAGAAGTTTTAAAGACTTATAATGAAATAAAGACTCACTCTTGGGATCCCCAGTCCAATTTATATTCTAGGCTTCTTGGTGCACCTGTTAATAAACTTTCAGTTTAATTTGGAACAAAAAAAGGGTGTTTCTTTACAGCAATATTTTGACAAACTGTATGTAATAAATATGCTATGTAGTTAATTTAATGAAAGTTTTGTAAAAAAAACCCAAAACAACAAAACACCCCAAAATATAGCAAATCTTCAGACACAATGAAGAGCACATGTCGTGGTTTTGGCAAACGCATTTTTACACAAACACGTTTTTATAATACCTTATGTTTGTTGACCACTGGTAGAGCTGCCTTGTGTTTAAACACTTCAGTCCTTCTCCTGAAACTTGTAGCACAGCCTTATTGTTTTCAGTTCTGTCCCCTTGCTCAGTTATTCACGTTGTGGGTTATCTGTGCTGTGGACTGTTCTGTGCATCTGCATGAAACGTTTTTCAGTCATAGCAGGCTGACTAGTGCAGTACAAATGCAGTTGTACCTCTTCCTCGAGTAGCTGAACTTGGTGTGTGACTTTTGATCACATATGCATGGGGCTGATGAGTCCTGTGGGATTTGAGTAGGCATCACATAGATGCTCAAGGCATCTAGAATGAGCTTGGGTCCTGCTGAGTTCAGTTTCTGGCTAATGCTGATCCCCGAGGGAGTCAAGCTTTGTGTGAGTTGCAGTGCTCTATGAAGGCTCCATGAGTTTGAATGGTATAGTCCTTTCTCTTCTAACTAGCCTTGTGTAACAGGCTTGATTGTGTATTAATGAAGCATGACATTTAAACCACAGTAGCTAAAGTTAGTGACCTAAATGAATTTTGATCTGACTTCTTAGGGAAGATGCAGGCTGATGTGCTGTATCTTTATCTATGTAATCACATGCCTTAATGCTTTTTACTGTCTTGGCAACTATTGAATGATGGCCATCTTTTGTTAGATTAGATGGCTCTTTTAACAGGTATGTGGTATATAGCCAAGAAAATAATAAAATTATCGTGACTATGAGATGTATAATTTGAGACCCCCTAAAGGTTTCTGTTTTAGTTGCAGAAAAAAAGTTTAATTTATTTTTTTTTACCTGATATTTCTGTCAGGTTGCACTTACATAGAAATGGGAGTTTAAGAGGATAAAGTAGCATTATTTTGTTGACCGGAAGTACTCTTAGTAAGTTTTATTAATCTGTTTTTTTCTGTAGTCAGTTTAATTTTAATTTACCACAAATGAAATAATAAACAAGAATATTATCCATTCTAATCAATTTACTGTTTTTCTTTCCAGGAGTCAAATCTTTCAAAGCTGTTAAAACACCTAGAGATGTTGATAGGAAGCTTATACGCATTTCTTCTCTCTCCCTCTAAAGGCTGGATAAGCTTTGATGGTGCCAATGTACTGTTAAATCCAGTTAGGTCTCTCTCAGAAGGCACAGATAAGAGTCCAGGGAATGGAACCATCTGTGTAATATGCGGTTGAGCAGATACCCAGGTATGACTTCTTGGAGGGCTTGTAAGCTTATCAGAAACAAAACAAATTGCTGAGAGTAAAATTTAGTACGGCCAAGCTGAACTCACATTCTTATAGGCAGTTTCTCAGCATGCCTGTCCTCCTAGCTGCTGTCTGCCATCCAGTGTTCTTGTTCTTAAGGTTCTGAGAATCAGTAGGTCACATGCTCTCATGTAATTTTCAGGAGTGAAGCAGTTCTTATTGGTTTCTCAGCCACTAATGAGTTTGCTAAAATGGAAGTAAAGAATTCTGTGTTGGTCCTTGTCAACTCTGATAACTGCTGAAATGTCAGTTGGTAAACAAACCTTTAAAAATACTCCCACCCAAATATCCCAAACCTGAAAGTCTTTATAAAAATCTCTTCTAGAGTTACTAATGACCATTTACTAGATAAAAACGTATAAAAACTAATAATGATTGGATTTCCAAAGCAGATAATATGAAAGGAGAAAATTCCATAAGACACTCCTATTTCCCTACTATAAGTGGTTCTATGAGCGAGAGGCTAGTGAAGGCCGTCCTGCTAGAAACATGTCTAGAGATGTGGTTTCCATGTGGATTATCTAGTGTCTAAAAATTATTACATTGCAGCCTTTTCCCTGTGGGCCTTCTAATAGGGTTTCTCTCTAGCTGCCTGTTTTCATGAAATGTCTAGACAGTTTACTGTCAGATTTTTCTGGATGTATTTGCATGCATGTGGAAGGCGCATTTGTGTGTCGTCTTTGCTCCAGCTGCATACCAGCTTCATATTTAATCTGACTGCGTATGCCTGGTTTCCTTAGGAACACAAACGAAACTTTTCACCGTGAGCACAGTCAATTACTGGAAGAGGTTGCCCAGACAGGCTGTCAAACCTCTGCCTATGGAGGTTTTTGAGACCTGGCTGGCCAAGATGCAGAGTGCCCTGGTTGCAGCTCATTGTTGAGCCTACTTTGAATGGGAGTCTGGACTGGATGTCCTGTTGAGGTCTCTTCCAAGATTAATCACTGTTGTTCTAAGAAGTAGACTAAAAGGAAGGCAAATGGGAACTTTACAACTTGTGATGACTTTTTACTTTGAAAAGGTGAAATGTTAGTATTTTCACTTTTTTAATGCAGAGAGATTAGTCAAGCACAGTTACTCGGCAAGCTAGTGATATTTGACTAGTAGGATGCTGTCCAGACTCTTACCTTGTTGTTTAGACTAGTGTTAAAATAGTACTGGAAGTGAAGAGTTGTGTTTGTGATCTTTGTTGAAAAGCTGAACGTAGTTGGATGTTATAATGTAGAAATAGACAGAACCTTTAGTGTTGGATAAACTCCAGTTTGCTATATTTTTATGGAGGTGTTATCTAAATGAACAGTAAACGCAGGAATAGATTGGTGGAAAAAATGACTGAGCAAGGGTTGAAAGACCTTTTTAGAACTGAGTTTGGGACATCAGCTTCTACAGTGATGGTTTTGTTTTGCTAATAACTTGCCTTGGTTCTGTTTATGAAAAGGTACTGTCTGTGGAAACTCAATGGATTATCAGCTTTTTGGAAACTACAATTAAAAGTAGTTTAAGATAAACTTGTCTTTTAGGTAGCCAGTATGGTAAAAGGATCAAGACTCTTGGCTGTAGTGTTTTCATGTTGAATTTGCTGGTTTAGAATGGGATGTGTACCAACAGAAGATTGACTGCAATTGTGCACGGAAAGTGCAAGCTGAGGCTTGAAGAACATCCAAAATACAAGACAAATAAATTAGTAGTAAAAGAGCATGGATAATAAATTGTATAGTAATCAGGGAATTAAACTGAGAGCTTGAGTTAATAAACTTAGAAGGCTGAAATTTTGTGACCTTTATGATGGGGCATTACTGGTCTAATGGGTACAGAGAATGTTAGATGAGTAACTTGGAGGCTTACTCCCGAGCAGCTTTTTTTTAAAGACCGGCTGAATAACCTTGCATATGATGCAGAAATATACATCTTTTTGGATTGAAGACCAACTACCTGAAAACTGGAAAATAAGTAATTTGTATTCAAGTTTCTTTTTCTGTATGTGGTTTTTTGTGTGTTTGTTTTGTGTGGTGTTTTTTTTTTTCCTTTCTTTCTCCTGGATTAGTGACTTCCATTTCAGAAGGATTACTGCTTAAGAAAACTCTTGAGATAGATGGATGTTACATACTATACCATCTTTGTAGACAAATGTTTCTTTTTTTTGTGAGATAGACATGCTTCAAGAATTGTCTGCTTCACCTTCTTGAGTAGCATCAGTGTATCAGTTAAAGGACTGAGATGGAGGGACAGTTTCCTCTGAAGCCTAACGATGGAAGTGCAAGATCCCACCTGTGTGTTGGGGCAATCCCAAGCACAAATACAGGCTGGGCAGGAATGGATTGAGAGCAACTGTGAGGAGAAGGACTTGGGGGTCTTGGTGGATGAGAAGCTCACCATGAGCCAGCAATGCAAGCTCACAGCCCAGAAAGCCAACTGCATCCTGGGCTGCATCAAAAGAAGTGTGGTCAGCAGATTGAGGGAGGTGATTCTGACCCTCTGATCCACTTCGGTGATGATCTAACCCACCTGAGTACTGCGTCCAGCTCTGGAGCCCCCAACATAAGAGGACATGGACCTGCTGGAGTGAGTCCAGAGGAGGGCCATGAAGGGCTGGAGCGGCTTTGCTGTGAAGACAGGCTGAGAGAGTTGGTCTTGTTAGGCCTGGAGAAGAGAAGGCTCTGGGGAGACCTTATAGCAGCCTTCCAGTACAGGAAAGATGGGGAGGGACTTTTTATGAGGGAGTGTAGTGATAGGACAAGGGGTAATGGTTTTAAACTGAAAGAGGGTAGATTTAGATTAAATATTAGGAAGAAATTCTTTACTGTGAGCGTGGTGAGACCCTCAAAGAGGTTGCCCAGGGAAGTTATGGATGCCCCATCACTGGAAGCGTTCAAGGCCAGGTTTGATGGGGATTTGAGTAACCTGGCCCAGTGGCAGGTGTCCGTGCGCATGGCTGGGAAGTTGGGACTAGATGATCTCTAAGGTCACTTCCAACTGGAACTATTCTGTGAACCATATCTCTTTTCTGGCTCATCTGAGCTGGTGACATCCTGTCAACTCTGTTGTGACCTGAAGTGGACCATGAGGTTGGTGCATATAACCTGCTGTCATAGAGGGACTGATCATAAGACTTTAACCAGAGACTATGCAAATTCCTGTTTCACTTCAGTGTAAAAAGTAGATTAAGATGTAAAGTCTCAGTTTTAGTCCTTTAATTTTGATAGAATGCCGGACTAGTTACTCTGATTTATTCCATTCTCTATAGGTTCCTGTTCCACACCCACTCCAATGGTATCAGAATGTCTTCCAGACTTCTTACTGATAAAAAATACTAGAAAACAAGACTAGTATCTGTCAAATGGGGCTCCTTCTCCATTTCTATCTACACACCTTTCCTTTGGGGGGAGAAGAAGAGGAGCGTAGCATGTGAGTTGTTTGAATTTTAATTTTGAAAAGCCTCGGTTGTATGTTTTTGTACATAAATTAAGGTGTCTTTTTTTTTTTCTTCTTGAGTGATGACACACAGAGTAGAAAAAGGTTTTTTCTTTTTTTTTTTATTTCTTCTTTTGGTTCGTCTTAGCTTGTAGCTTCTGTCTTATGTGGGAGGGATTTTTGCAACTGTTTATAGGAAAGTCTTGCCTTTTAAGGCAAAGATTTCACGTTTACAGTGATCTGGCTTTTTTTTTTTTTGAGAAGTATATCTTTTAGAGACATTCTGGACCATCAAGGCTGAAGTACTGTTTGGGTGTTTTGGTTTTTTTTCTTCTCATTAGAACTTGTTGTGGAGGGAAGAGTTGTTTAGCAATAAGGACTGAGATATTTTAAACTCTATTGGGTCATCTGCCAGCTATTTAAGAACAAAGGGATACCTGTGAAGCTCCCAGTGACTTTTTTCAGTGCAGGGTATTTCTGTTGCATTCTGTGCCCATTTAAATTTCTTAATCTCAGTCTAAATTGCTTTTTGCTGTAATGTAGAGAGGAGGTAATAAAGGCCCATACTTCAAAAGCTAAGCCAATGGGGATACCTTATGATGTACTGGGAGCTGAAGATAAGCAACCGATGCATCCATAGCCCAGCTGCATGAGGAGTGATAAAAGCCTAGCTGTTGGGGAAGTGATAGTTCCTTCCTGGTGATATGTTCTAGACAGATGGGCAGCCATGCTGTACAACAACCCTTCAAACAGATGACCCACAGCAGATAAGCTGTCTTTCTATAATCTTGCTGTAGTCATCGTCCTCCTTGGTATGTTGGACTCTAGCTATCACAGCTTGCTGGAGGGAGCAGGGTAGGGTATAAATCCAAATTCTGGAGTAGGAGAAGGTGATTAGAGCTACATATACTTCGTCAGAGGAGGAGACCTAAAAGCATATGGGTATTAAAAAAAATTTGTCCCACTTTGGCATACTTGTCTATCACTGCCATACGTCAATCACATTTTCTTTCTACTGCATTAATATTGTAGTAGCTTGTTTTATGCCAAGGTCCATATCAGCTTACAGCAGCAGAAACTTCTTCAGGAAATTTAGATTTAACTAGCGATCATTTTTTAAGTATGTACATACATGACAACAAACCAGATTATCAAAGAGGCATTTCATCTTGATGTGAACATTCAAAGTGAAAGGTGTTGAGTTCCTCCTTCCTAAATGAGATGATAGTAATTTTCTGAATATAACTTAGTAAAGTTCTGGTGTTCATGTTCTCTTACAAAAAACCCCACTAAACACAGTGTAGCTGCTATATAAACACAAAGATATCTGAAAGAAAATCTTGGAATTTTGTTTAGATAGGAGAGAAGAAATGTAAAGGTTTCCCTCCCAGCCCTTGCCCCCCTCAAATCAGATTCTGTTTCCAAGTGATCCATTGGGAAATACTAATGAGACTAGTTCTTTGGTTTAAGGTTTTTGGGCTTTCATATTTAAGAATACATTTTTTCAGACTTTAGTTTCTGTTCTAATATCGTTAAATGCAAGTGCCTGTGTTCAAATATTCATCACTTTTTTGTATTTTTTTTTTCAGGAAAAGTGCAAAATGTTTCAAATTCCTGTTCAAAATCTTGATAGTATCAGGAAGGCTCGAAAAAAGGTGAAGGGCATTCTTGTGGATCTTGGGCTTGACAGCTGCAGGGAATTGTTGAAGGTAAAGCATTTGAAATAATGTTAATCAGTCTGAAATCTAAACCCTTGAAAAATATTTCACTTTTTAGTATATATATGATACTCCTCTGCTACACATCTTTATGGTGGAGTCTTTACTTGAAGGATTACTCATATGCCAAGAGTGGAATTTAGCATTTTAGTATATAACATTGAAAGAAACTGTTTCTCGACAAGATGTGTTCTAGGTGGTGCTGCATATTCTCTGCTAGTAATGTTTCAACGAAAGGAAACAGTACAGCTGTAGGAAAAACAGCACAGACTAATGAAATGCTATTTGTGTACCACACTGCAACTTTTTTGTGATTCTTTTAAAATCACAAGCAGATGAAGGCTTGAGTCTGCTCAAAGGCATCCCAACATATCAAGGGCAAGCCTCTGAAGGATATACAAATTGTCAGTATTCCTGAAAACAGACAAGCAGTTTAGACCTAGTAGCCTTGTTGCAGACCTTTGAACCAGGAAATATACCAAAACTGGGAAAAATATCAAACTTGGCTTACTGAGTTGTAATTCAGTTCTGCATCTTAAAAAGTATGTGCAAGTGTACTGGGGTGATCAAGATGAACCTAGTACCATTGTTGCCACTTTCAGGAGAAAGTATTGTGCAACAAGCAGGAGGAATTCACACCACCAGATTGGCAAGCCTAATACCAGAAAAAGTGCAAACACAGTAATACAACTCGGTGACTAAACAGTAGTGTATTTCAAGCAACTGCTGCGCAGGCTTTTTTGCTGTTTAGTATGTTCATGACTTCAAATTGACCGTAGTTAAGAGTTTGGATTAATTCTGTATGATGGTACTAAAGTAAGTTAACTCTCAGTAGGGGTGCTATTGTGTCTTTTGTGATGTCTTTTCTGAAAGTCTTAAGTAAACAGTTTGGAAAAAAATGCTTAAGATGTACATGCATAACTAATTATGGACCATTCTTGGTTATTGCAGTTGAACAATGTTTGATATATCTAAATAAATGTTGTAAGAGCTTAGGGAAAAGTGTGTTTGTCTAGTAATTTCCATTTTCATACTGCTTTTATTGTGTTATATATTGTTTTGCAATTAAACCTTTTAAGTCAGAAGCTGTTCTATCTTCACCCTTTGAAGTAGAAATGTTTTGATGATGCTAGGTTTTTTGCTATGAAGTTGATTGCAGTCTAACTTTTTGATTGCAGTTTGGGGTTTAATGGTGAATGAGGAATAAGGTGTTTTGTGTGTTTGGTTGTTTTATTGCGGGGTGGGGGTCAGTGTCTGTTTGATTGATTTTGTTCCATTTTTAATAAATGGTGGTGGTGGTGAACCCAGTGAACACTTCCATTCTGGAAAAAGCTCTGTGAGGTATGGGCCAAAAAGATACCATTTTATTATTTTTGCAAATAATTCTCCCTCAACCAAGTTCATAGTTTCAGTTTGTTTTTTCCAGGTAATCTGGGACTGGTTTCTTCTTGCCTTAGCAGCAAGAAGAATGGTTTTTAGAACTTAATTTGTACTTGGCTCATATGATGATGGTATTTCTTTTTGGTAGAATAGGGTGTGTGGTGTCCTAATAGGTGAGAAGTAGCTTAAGTTTGGGTTTTTTTCCCCTCAAATACTAAGATTGATTTCTGTACATTGTTCTTGTGAGGAGGCTGGACAATTTAGGAAAAGGTATGAAATGATATGATACAAACTTGACCTGCTGTCTGGTCTTAAAATTGGCCTTGAATTGTTCTAATAAGGCATCATAATGGAGAGTAGTTTGTGAGGAAAGCGAAGCAATTTCACATACAACTAGTATCTCTCTGTAGCTTGGAGAACAAATGGATTAGTTTTTAGGCTAAAAGTTCTTAATTGATCTCTGCTAGGTAGAAAACATGAGCCTTTTGTGCAAGACTACTGGTTTGATTCTCAAAGTAGTACTTTTAAGTATGCTGTAATGTCAGGCTTTCCTTTAGTAAACTATTTTGGCTTCTTTAACGTACTGTGATCTTTAAGTCTTCATTTAAACTCTGTGCGTTTTATCTTTTTGTTCTGGAAAACAGTGATGGTGAAACAGAGGGGAGAACAATTCTTAGTTTTAAAATGTTTTACTTAGAAATACCCACCATGCATCAGGATTGATAGGTGAATATTTCTCTGTAGGAAACAGCTGTTTCAGCAAATTAATCTAGACTTACTATCACACACATTTGGCATGTGGGAATTTGGTGTTCAAGTCTAGGAGCCTCTCTTAGTGGAGAGTACTCAAACCGAAAGCAGAACATGTTTGAGGTAGGCCATAACTGTCAAGAAAACTCTTTTAACGCTGTGTCATTTCCTCTAGTGTGTTTGGCCAAAGAATTGTTAGTAAATCTTGAATCTCTTTGTTTTCTCTAGCAAAAAATATTCTTTTTTTTTTTTTTAAGAAAAGCATTGTGTTCTCTAAGGCTGTGGGATTTCTCTTTTTTCCATGCAAGGGTTCTTTCTAAGGTGTTTTTTTTAAGAAGGTTTGACTGAAGGGCACATAGACGAATCATTCAGTGCCTAGATGTTGTTTAGAATGGAAGGGGTTGGTTTGTTTTGGCTCTGAGCTCTTTGGGATTCTCCTTGGAGAAATTTGAAGGTTGAAAAAGCTAGAAAGCTTATTGCAAACTTAGCTACGTTTTTCTAAATTCTTGAATAACTTAATTCAAATTATCACTGGCGTGACCTTCTGGTTCAATGCAATCTGTTACACACATAGGGATGCTCACATTTTCACGGTGTGGACAAGAGCCTAATGCAGACAGAGCACGCATTAAGTAGGCTTGTGTATTTGTTTGACTACTAGAGGCTTTGTTTCTTTCTGTTGCTGAGTATATCCTGTGTTGCTTGTAAATTTCACATAAATATTGCATTGGTTTTTTGACCACAAACTTTAGATTTGTGAATTTCACTTCTCTTGATGATCTAATATTAAATTGGCTTTATTACTTGCTTCTGGTGTGCCAATGGGGTTTGATGGAGAGGTGAAAACATCTCGCCCTCTCTAAGCATCTTGCAGAATTTTGAGTGAAGAGGGGTTTGTGAAAGGGAAGGAGAATGCGAGGGGAGAAGTGATGCTAGTTTTCTGTGGGTTAGGCCTGGATTTGTAGACTGTGTTTCATCTAAGACACTCTGAAGCTAGCCTAGGGTCTTCAGAAATGCCTAGCAAAGAGGAATCTAATTATTTTTTTCATTAAGTTTGTGTTTAGATATGTGTAGGCCTCAGAAAATTGGAGAGGAACTTACGATTTTTAGATTAGTAGCTGGCTTTGGCTTGAGGAACATAAGCTGCTGTGATGTGATTGATTAGAAAAATGCTATAAGGAAAGTTTTTTATCCTGACACGGCTGTTCCAGACATGATAATATTGTTGCTTTTACAGCTTGTGGGAAAATACCGCTGCTCTTTGAAATAAACTTCTGAGAATATCTTAGTTTTTCCAAGTTAAAAGTGTAGCAATGCTATGAAGATTTAATACTGTTGCAAAGTAAACTGTAGTGGTAACTTAATAAATGGAAGTAAATAGTGAAATATTACAGATTTAGGAGGAGGAAGGTAAAAGGAGAAAGTATCTTCCAGTGTTCACTGTGAACTTGTCTAGAAGCAATGAAGTTAAAGTGTAAATATTTTCACTCTTATTTTCAGTAACTTTTAAGTGTTAATAATTCTTAACTATATTACAAGGCAGTCACATGAACAAGTGTTTGAGATAAAATCAGTCAAAGGAGGGTCAAAGAAGTAATTTCTTTGAACTGAGTTTTGAGACCTCTATCTGAATACCGTGTGGATTTTCCCATTCGTCCCCTGTCTGTGTGGTTTTTGCTTTTTTCTTTCTCTGTATTGAGACTGTTTTTGTATTCAGAACAGACTGCAAAAGCAGATTATTTCTTGTTTTCTTTTTTCTTTTAGAATCTTAAAAGTTTTGACCCAGGTGAAAAACACTTTTGTAACACCTCATGGAGTGATGTCTCTCCTTGGGAGTCTGTGGGCAAAAGGAAGGTATGTATATTTGTGTTAGAAATTCTGGGTAGACGTGCATGTGGAGTCACTGAATTTTATCACTTTCAGAAGTCCTGGAAAAGTTAAAATACACCTTTTTATGGTTAAAAGAAAAAAAACTTTAACATTTATTTTCTAAGTACTGTTAGTCAGGGAATAATCTTTCACTTCCTCTGTGTTCTTCCCTGCAATGTACCTGACTATCAGGTTATAAGGACATTTGCTGTCTCTAACGATACAACCTTGAACATAAGTATTTAAGATGTCACACTAATCTGATATGTAGTCTTAATGTGCTTTTTGTTTCATTGGAAGGGTGAAAATGTGATTGTGCAGACACGAGTGGGTTAAACTGAAATTATCATTAGCAGCTTGGGATAGGGTTGCAGTGGAAGACATATTTCAGTTAGTGTAGTGAAACAGCTTTTAGTTCTATATAGCTGTAATCTTGTCTGAAGCTAGAATCTACAAGAAAGGCAGGGTTGAGATGAACAAACCAAAGGACTTCTGTAACTTTCTATTCTAGCAACTTTCTAAGATACTGTGTAGAGCATAGGAGTATATCCAGAAGAAAAAGTAGCCTTTTCTCAATCTTGCTGAAGAGACTTAGGGTTCCTGATGGCTTCTGTGGAGAAGGCATGTCAGCAGTGTGTAATGGTTTAGAATAGTGTGGTAGTGGTTTGCCAGGAGGTTTTTTTAACTGCCTTTACCATCTTTAAACTGAGGCTATCAGGTAGTCTTTTCCTGAATTTAGGTTCACACATAAGACTGGAGGTTCATCTGTTCAAATGAATTTGTGGATGAGTCAAATGTGACTTGTTTCACTTATGCCTATAGAGACAGATTGCATCTAGCCTCTTAGCACCACTTCAGATAAGGCTTACAGTTGCCTTTGGTCAAGACTGCCTTTAGTTTAGGTGAAGGGAATAAATCCTGTTAATTGTTATGATGGTATCTGGGTTTTTCCCCCCCCCCCCTCCTTTTTGTTTCTTCTATATGCACATGGAAAACTTCCCCTTTTACCAGTTCTCCTGGCTCCAATCAGCATGTTATCTGAGCTCCAGCCTTGCTGATTTTGTCTTTTTTGACTTTTCTTCCACCTTCTGACTAAAAGAAATTCAGTGTTGAGAGATCTTCTGTGCTAGATGAGCAGGGGAGGTTAACACATCCTCCCCAGACGTGAAAGAGGAGGATGGAGACAGAGCAAGCGAAACCTCCTGTCTAAAACTTAAGATGACAGTGTTTCAGTTTTTTTTTTTTTTGGTCTTCCTTCCATGGTCCTTTAGGAAAAATGATTATCCATTTCAGTAAAAATGGAAAAGAACAAAAAAAATACCATAGAAAGGGAATCTTCTTTCATCCCTATTGTCTACAGAGAGACCAGGCAGAGAGACTTGATCCCTTACCAGAAGGGAGAAATACAGATCTTGACTCAGCTACTCAGCATGACCAGTAGTATGTGGTCTATATCTGTCTAAAAATAAGATTGGAATCTGATCTGATGAACTTAAGTGTAGAGTTTGTCGTGTGTTGCTGTGGCACAGATTTGCCAAGCTCTGTCTTTTGGCTACTAAATTTTCTTGAAACAGCCATGGTTCCTTGCTATAAATATCGTTCGTGTATCTTGGTGTTATGCTGCCTAGGTCTGGGAGAAAAGTAGTTGGTCCTTCAGGATGTTTTATTCCAAAGTTGTTGCCATAAGGGGAAAACAAGTTGTTTGGGCTAAATTGGAAACTCAGTAGGCTGGAGGAGATGTCTATTTAGATGAGTTGGTGGTTTCTACCATCAGTACTATTTTTAGGGAGACATTAATAATTCTGGAAGAACTTTGGGTTTGGGAGGCTATGTTTTTTGTGTGTCTTTCTGCTCACCTCTACATGAGACTAAATGGAAAGTGTTACTGTGTCCTAGGGTATGTTCTTTGGAGTGGGACTAATCAATTTTTCCTAAATGTCTCTAATCAGCCTTTTTGGATTCCATTTGTACTTTTTAGGGTTGTGTTGGTCAGTTTCCAAGACAGTTCATTTTTCCGAAATGGCTTAGAATTCTAATTTTGTCAAATCTTCTATAAAACTGAGATGCCATTAGTAGACTGCAGTAGCACGTGCAAGCATAGATAGCAGCTTAGATGCATATGCAAGGAGAACATAGTAACAAAATAATTTTTGGAGGTGTCCATGTGTAAGTGCTCTATTTCATACAGAAAACATCAAAGTAGCAGACTTCCATATACTTCTATTCTGCTGAACAGATTTTTTAGGGATTTTTTTAAATTATTTTGGGGGTTTTTTGAGCCTAGTGGGACTTAGGATTCGTCCTCATTTGTTAGATCTTAAAGGACAGAACTTGTATTTTCTATTGCTGAAGTCTCATAATTTTTACCTCTATCAAAAGATAAATGATCTAAGAAGGTATAGAACATTATTTCTCCTAGACTTACCAGTATGCAGGTACTGGGTCATTTTCTTAGCGGTGTACTGCAATGCTTGTTCGTGTAACAGGCAAAAACATCATTACTATAGATGTGGTCCCAGTGCTGAATTAATTCACTATTCCAAAGTGGAGTGTTCTCACTGCACCTAACAACAATTGTTCAGACTTGGCAGCAAGGAAATACTGCCAGTCTATTATATTATAAGTTTATGGGGACAGAAAGACCCAAACCAGAAATGGGGGGAAGTGAAGAGTGTATGGGCCCTGTATTTAAAAGCATATAAGCTTTTCTAAGCCTCAGACAACCAATTAAAATGAGCAGTTGCCTGTCTTTGTCACCTGACTTCTTCAGAAGTAAGGCTAGTGAGGTGCAGCTTTTATTAATGCTGTGTATGCTTCATTAGTTCAGTAGTGTCACTGGCCCTTCTCTACTCAGTATACCTTTGAAAGTAGGATTGAAGGGTCTTCTGATGTGCTCTGGTGCTGTTTACTAGTAGCTGAGACCAGGCACCTGGAGAGTATAAGTAGGGGATAATTCACTGATACCTTCACAGTGTACTCATCAGCTGCCTTAGCTAGCCAGTGGCTTTATCTGACCCAGTCTTTTGAATTTAGAGGTTAGATTTTGGTTATCGTCAGGAGATTCTTCTGGTATTTCTGACAGATGGCATCTTAATGGCGATATGAAATGACAAAAAATAACTGTGCAAATTTTTGCTACGGATCTTTATAATGTGTCTGTGACATGTATGTGGGTGATCTAGCTAGGCTGGATGCCTACATAGCGGTGGAACAGCTTGTTCCCTTTGGATGGTGTTTTGTAAGGGGCAGAAGTCAGTAAGGTGAAAAACACATCTGAGGGAACAGACAAGTTCCACTAGATGTTTGAGAGTGCAGATTTGTCACCTGGATGATGTTGTGACTAATTCTGTAGGGTGTGGCAGTAGCCAGGGTTAACTTTCTAGGAAGTTGGTAAGAAAAAATGGTTGATAGGGCTACCAGTTTTTCGGAAAGAACAAATAATGTTTGTATGGATACAAAAAGTAATGCTGCAAGTGTCATGTAATTCAGGAAGCTAAACCACTGTTTAGTAGAATTTAGGTTTATTTTTATACAGTTAAAATATTTTTCAGAGAAGAATCTATGTAGTTTATAATGAGTGTGCAAGAGGACATTTCTTAACAAAATCACTGTGATGGATGTCCGGTATGTTGAGATAATAGAAAGAGGTCATTGCTGCTTTATCATAAAAGGGGTTTTTATTCCTTTCTATTATCAATCTGGCTCCAAAAGAATGTTCTTACATTAGTCTTTCATGGCTTTGCTGGGAGAGGTACTTTTGGAGAACTTTCAGTGAAGGGTGGAGTATTGAAATACATACAAAAAAAACCCCAAACCCCACCCCTTCTCTCTTCTGTCTTTTTCTTCAGTAGATAGGAGGTGGCCCTGAACTAATTAAAACTTTTAAATTGTCATATTAAAAGGGCTGCTATTGCTAGTTGCTGCGGCTTCACCTCCTACGTACAGTGGCATACAAATTTTTCTTAGCTTGTTCTGTGATTCGCATCTTTATGAACAGGATTGCTTTGTGTGACCTGGAGTAGAACTGAACTCACTTAGGGCTTAATAAATTATAGAGAAGCAAAAAGGGCACAAATGTTTCTCCCTTTAAGTATTTCATCTTTAAGTCTGCATTTCAAAAACAGATCTCCACGAAACTGAGAAGATACATGCTATACATCCAGTGAAGGCATTTTTGACAGGTGATAGTGCAGACTTACTTTCAAACAGATAACAGGGATTTAGGAACTGGCAGTTTCTAAGTGGATGTTTTTGTTTTGTTTGCAGAGATACAGAACAAAGCCGTACTGCTGTAGCTTATGCAAGTTCTCGTCAAAATTGCTTACTTCGTTCAAGAATCACTTGCACCGTTACCATGAGGATGAAATGGACCAAGAGCTGGTGGTTCCTTGCCCAAAATGTGCATTTGCTTCTGATCCCAAAATAGTGGGAAAACATATCCGGATGTTTCATTCATCTAATAAAAGAATACAGAACTATACAGTCAGCATTTTGGATGGCATGAAACAATTCAGGAGTGACATCATAAACTTTACATGTCTAAAATGTCACTTTACAGACACATTGTATTACAATATGAAGAAACATGTGCTGATGAACCATTTTCAAAACTTAATAAGTACATATTTTGGCCAGAAACCTGATGAAAGTAAAGAGAATTCCATTGAGCACTACTGTAAAAAATGTAATGCTTCTGCAAACAGCCAAGATTCTTTAATGTATCATGTCTTGACAGCTGAAACACACCGAGACCTGGAGAACAAACTTCGGTCAGTGATTTCAGAACATATTAAGAAACCAGGACTCGTGAAACAAATGCATATTGCTCCAAAGCCTCCCCAAGGCGTGGCAGTGGCTACTCCATCTGCAGGACCCGCTGCTGCCCCAGCAGGTTCTGTCACAGCTCCAGCTTGCATCCAGCTTGCATTTCCACAGAATAATCAGAACCAGAGTGTGGTGCAGCCAAAAGCAGTTCAAAACACAATCAGATCACTGCCTGTTCCAAGTGCCTCTGGTAGCCTGCCACATACAACTTCTGCTCCGGTTGCTACCCCATCGCATGTTACTCTTGTATCTAGTAATCTTTCTGTAGGTCAGAATAGCGTTAATATTCAGCCATCACCTTCCCAGCCTATCATTGTTTCCCATAGGCTCCCCCTTAATCAGCCTGTGAGAGCTGCAGCTATTCCTCTTAATCATTCTGTTGGGACTGTAAATAGAACTTTGGCCTCTGCAGTTCTTCCTCTTAATCAGCCTGTCAGGCCTGGGCTCTTTCCTGTTAATCAACCCATTGGTACTATAAATGGTCCAGTTGCAGCTGGAATGCTACCTGTTACTCAACCTGTCAGCCCCGTGAATGGACCGGTTGCACCAGCAGTCCTCCCTGTGAATGGACCGGTTGCACCAGGAGTTCTCTCTGTCAACCAGTCTCTTGGGAATGTGAATACACCCATTGGTCCTAGGGTCCTTCCTGTGGCGCAGACAGTTGCGTCAGGGGTTCTCCAGCTTAACCAGCCTGTTGCTTCTGGGGTTGTTCCTGTCAGACAGCCTGTCAGGCCTGGGTTTCTTCAGCTTAATCAACCTGTTGCCCCAGCAGTTATCCCAGTAAATCAGCCCGTTCAACCTGCCGTTTCTCAAAACACAACTTTTTTGACTGCAGGTTCTATACTTAGGCAGTTGATTCCAACTGGCAAGCAGGTTAATGGGATACCTACATACACGCTTGCCCCAGTTTCAGTTACTTTGCCAGTACCTCCTGGTGGTGGAGTAGCAACTGTTACGCCACCACAAGTGCCCATCCAGCTAATGCAGTCTGGGACAGTAACTCAGTTGTCCCAGCCACCAGCTGGTGCACCCTCTCCTCCGGTGATTTTAACATCTCAGAATATATCGTTACAAGCCTCCCCACCTGGCCCTGAAACAAGTCAGGCTATCAGACAGGCTAAGCAGTGGAAGACTTGCCCTGTTTGCAATGAGCTTTTCCCATCAAATGTCTACCAGGTGCACATGGAGGTGGCCCACAAACATGGTGAAGTAAAAATGGAGGAAACCCTGGAACCTGACAAACTTGCAGCTTGTGCACCCTTCCTAAGGTGGATGACAGAAAAGACAGTCCGCTGTTTCTCTTGTAAATGTTTTCTCTGTGAGGAAGAGCTCATGAAACATCTCTTGATGCATGGCTTAGCTTGCTTGTTTTGCACAGTTACTTTCCATGACTTAAAAAGCCTCGTGGAGCACAACAAAACTACACACAATGGGAAAAAGCAGTTACATGCAGATTATAGCAACAGAGGATTTCAACTAGGTAATGATGCTCAGGGTGACCTTGTATTTCCACACTTTGATTTCAGTACAGTGTTACCAAAAGAAGACATTGGTGAAAGAGAAGTACATTTGGCAGTACTTGCTGGACTAAATTCAAGGACGCTTGTCCCCGTTTACATCAAAGTGAAACCTCAGACAGCAGAAGTGAACAGTAGATGCAACAAAAAAGTGTTAACCTGTCCCTTTTGCTTTGGTACGTTTGTTAGTAAAGAAACCTATGAAATGCATTTGAAAGAGCGGCATCATATAATGCCAACTGTTCATACAATTTTGAAGTCTCCTGCTTTCAAGTGCATCCACTGTTGTGGTGTGTACACTGGAAATATGACTCTGACAGCTATTGCTGTACACTTGCTCCGTTGTAGAAGTGCTCCCAAAGACAGCAACTCAAGCGTGAAGATGCAGCTTGAGTGTACTGAGAGGAAAGAGCTACTGTTTGTGAATGGTGAAAAGCATGATTCTGTGATCCTGAAAAGAAAGCAATCGGATTCCTGCTTTGTTGCAGAACACCAAAGGAATAAGGAACAGCAGCCTCTGAGCTTAAGTACTGGCATAGCTCTATCTCCAGAAAAAGAAGTGAATTCAGGGGTAGTGCCTTTCAAACGACAAAAGATTAATAGTAGGACTGAGATGAAGAAGCTTCCTTCTAGTGAGGATCTTCGCATTCTAGCCGTAGATCCTAAACAGTATGATTACAACTCCTATGAGGCTCAAAACCAGTTTCTGACAGACTACTTTCACGAGAGGCCATATCCTTCTAAAAAAGAGATGGAATTACTTTCCTCACTGCTATACGCGTGGAAAATTGATGTTGCATCATTCTTTGGAAAAAGGAGGAATATATGCCTAAAAGCGATAAATAATCAAAAAGCATCTGTGCTGCTAGGTTTCAGTATGTCTGAACTAAAAAATATTAAGCACAGTTTGAATATAAAAGATGAACCATTAGATATGTAAACAAGCTTTTTGTAACAGCTAAAAGCAATCTGTAATTGCATACTTATCAATTTAGCAGTTTATTGTATTATTTGTTTTAACTTGTAGACTGGCCTGTTGAAGGGTGCAGTAGTACAAAAAGTCTCGTTCAGTTGTGACTGTTATTGTGAAAGGCACACGTAGTTGTGTATTTGAAAAAGCTAAAACCTTCAGACTTGCCCATCTGGAATTTGTTTTAGCTTTTTATTTTTTCTGGACTAGTGGGGTTTGGTTTTTTTTTTTTATTTGGGTTTGGGTTTTTTTGTTCTGTTTCCCTTTCTTCCCCTCCAGACTCCCATTACACTTTTTATACCACCATGTAAAACACTTGTCCTGTTAAAAACAAATTTTATTTTATTTTTCTGCAATGTCGTCATCTTTTCTAAACAATAAAATGTATAATGTTGGCTAAAATTCTGAGGTAAACTATGTGAACAACATTTATTTCATTATTTGTGGTTTTAAGTCCTAATTTTTTTAGCCTATTTTTTGTTTTATCTACTGAAGAGGTGATTGTAGCCTTTACATACATTGCCCATTCAAATTCCCGGTGCACTGGTAGCAATAAAATACATGGCAATCTTTTTTTCTTTTCTCAGTTAAAATACTTCTGCTGGTTAAGTCTGGTGACCTGAAGTATCTAACTGGTATTAACATGGTGGGGACTGAGGAGCTTGGGGGTGCCTATTGAAGTGTTATAATTAACTGACGTGAAATGGTTGTGTTATTATCTGTTGAATAGATCTTGCTAACCAGAAGTGTTTACTCTTTTTGTTGGTGTTGAAGCCTGGTTGTTTAAATACTTATTGTTCAAAGCTTGGTAGCAGCGCTTGGTTTCTTTTGTTTTCCAAAAAGCAAAACTGCTTTGGAGAGTGTCACATTGCTTTGATGCGTGGAGTATGTGACTTCTGTGCACATCACTTGTCTGTAGAAGCCCTATCCAAATATCACCAAAGAAAAATCTGGCATTTATTTTAAATTGCTGAGGCATGAAGTAGTAACTGAGCAGTACCTCCTCCCCAGAAAAATAGATATATGACTTGAAGTGCTTTGAGTCAGAAATTGTACAAGCTGAAACTGGATAAATTGGGGAAATCAAGAGTACCTGAACTGTTGATACTCATGTAGTGTTTCTTTTTTATTGTCCTATAGAGAGCGTAAAAATAGTATAAAACCCAATAGACTGTCTTGTTCAATATGAGCTACCTCCCCGTTACAGATTGCGGAAAAGCAGTTGGGAAGGTTCACTTGAGTTGAAGAACAAACTATAGTACTGGTGGCCGCATTGAGGCCTTGTTTAGTATGTTCCTTTCTTTCTGCATATGTTTGGTTTCATCTGGCTTGTCAGACATTGCCTCCAGTATTTATTAACAGCCAGTTACAATACGCATTATTTTTTCTTCATTATCTTCATCCCTGTCTCGCCACCCTTCTTTCCCAGAATGAAAAAAAAGAGCAGACTCTTCTTTGATTTCACTTGTGCCAGTGTTACAAGGGAAGGGTGATATGATATACCCAAGCTTATTTCCATTTTTTTAAGTGGTAAGCAATAGTTTTTAAAGCAGATACAGAATTGGTTTTTGTACCATTTCTAAAAGGGCATGACATTTTTAGCAGAGTTTGGTGACTGTCCACCTACGGTTCTATAAGCTGTTTGAAATTCTATTTTGGATACAGTCTTGATATAGTGATAACTTCAAAGAATTTTAATGTATATGTAACATACAGTTAAATTAAACTGAGAGAATCTGCTACTTGGAAAAACCTAGTCATCTAATAGCCTTTACTAAGCACCATTTAAGGGATTGGCCGCATGCCTCACCCGAAAGAGTGACAGTGAGTAAGAAGTGGTGTGTTCTTATAGCCTAAAAATAGCTCATTAAAAACAACAACAAAACAGAAGATATTTGGGCATAGCACAGTTCATGAACCAGTTTGGAGGGCTCTGAGGGAGGAAGAGGGATGCTCTATAGAAGTTCTGAAATCTAGGCACTCATTTTCACTCTTTAGACCTTGATACTGTGAGCCCTGTAATTTTTGGGGTAGTTCTGCTGGTGCAGATGAAAGTCCGGCAGGGAGGAATTTGGCAGCGTGCAGAGAGCTTGCCATGAAAGGTTGTTCTTGAGATAACAGCGTGGCATGGAGTGGGGAACTGGGAAGTCATTTCAGGGTTCATCCATGCTTGGGACACCAAGGGAGCAATCCAGTCTTACCAGAGTTTTCCTACCTAGTGTACAATGGGGATGTTAAGTGTTCTATTTATTGGTCTTTGATTTCACAGTTTCAAATAAACCAGCCTTCTAACTTTCTTTTAGGTGTGTGTGCAAATGATTACCTATCCCCCCCCCCATCGAGGGAACTCGATGTGACAGTTTCTTTTGGTGCAAAATAGCTGTTAAAAGACACAAAAAGAAAGTAAGACAAAGAACTTAGATCCAGATGGTTTAGGTGGACTTTAGTGCATTATAGTAGTGTCTTCTATTATCTCAGATTCTGACAGCTGCATATTTTCCCAGAGACTGATGTTCTTAAATCTCGGTACTAATTTGCTCTCACTAAATGCTCCTCCTTTCATTAAATGAGAACTGTAGAAATGAACAAAAACCAGATGAATTTTGAAATGTGAAAGTAGTGACTGAGACACAGTATGGTCGTGGTTTTCAGAAAAGCCAAAGGGCCTGAAAACAGCAAAGTTGAATCAGTGGCATTTGCTGTAGGCTTCTCACATGTGAAGTCATTCGGTTAGAAAGCGTTAGTCTGGAAAGATCCTGTCCAGGGCTAAGCATGGGCAGCGTGGTAAATGCCTTTCTGGCACTTTTCTATGGGCAGAGCCTAACGCTCCTGGTATATGCTCTCGGGGAAAACAAATCTACCAAAGGACCTGCCCTCTGCAGCAGGCTTTCCGAATGCACGTCCTTAAAGCATGTGGATGACGCTCTGGTCCACTGTAAAAGATGTCTGGTTGTGAAAAATACTGGTTGGTCTGCAGGATGGTTGTAGAAAGTACTTGTTCTTTATGGGAATATAAAAAAAACCCCGCACCTGCGTGTATTCTGCATCTGAAATATATTGGTCTGGAGAAGTCTCTGTGTTTGAGAACTATTTTGTTGTGGTGTCTTGAATTTTTGAGCAGAAAAATTGTGCTTGTGAAATAGTTTGATAATGCTGTTTGAATGTGTAACAGGAAGGCGTATTATTATAATGTGACTTGGTCGTGTTTCTTCTGTATACATGTGCTGGGAGTTAAGTTGTTACTGGTTGGTAAACGGATGTTTTGGTAGGGGACAAAAGACAAAACACCCTTGTAATTGGTTTTCAGTACTGTATTCTTGTGTTGAATACTATAGTTCACCACTGCATCAGACTGGTTTTTTTTCCCTCTTCATTGTTTTAAGTTGTTCAGGAAAGCTTAGGGGCTTACTTAAGTAGCTGTTAAATATAATGTTGGGTGTGCAATTCCAAACAACCATCTCTATAAAACTGTAATTCTACTGTAGCTGGCTGTGCCAGTTTCAAATACACGTTTGTCAAACTTAACCGTGAGCACATTTTTCTAGGAAAGATAACTTGATGCTAAGTAGCAAAGTACAGATACACAAAGAAAAAAGCTGCAGTCTAATGCAAGGGAAAAAAAAACAAAAAATCCCTTCAGAAAATGTGCATGGCTTGTTTTAAAGGTCAGAAGAATTTTCACTCCTTCCTCTGCAAAATATATGTGAAAAGGACAAATTGAGGGTATTCAGGAATGAAGCAGAAGTTTGTGGTGCTGCATGTAAAGTCTGACCTAACACCTTGCTTTAGTGCCTACTTATTTCATTTCTCATTTCAGTTGTCTGTCTTGACAGGCAAGCCGCAGCTGTGACTGTTTCTCTTTTTACGTAGGTACCGGATCCCAAAACATGTATGAGATGTGGAAGACTTTCTCTTGTGGACTGGGCTTGTTACTGTCAGCACATGGTATGCCAGCAGTGACACCTTTTAGAGAAGGAGGTGCAGAAAGGATGCCGTTGGAGCCTCTGTGAGAATACAGTTTTTGGCACGTAAGGACCTAGTTCTGGAACATGCGTTGTGAAATCATTTCTAGGTCATGAAGGACAAGCGCCCTTAACCACTTCAGTTATGAAGTCGTCGTGCATAGCACAGACACGCAATATTGTCTGTCCTGGGACTGGCATCACACACTATGCTAGAGACCAAGGACTCAATTACAAGCTTTTCGGAGCGCTAAGAACAGTCTCCTCTCTTGATCTGGGTAAAGATTTAGGGCTGCGAGGGCATTGCTTACCCTAAAACAGGTAGTTACCCTTGAAAGCGTTGGTGGTCTGCTGTATGTGTCATCCTGCACGGGATTAAGTTCTGTCTGATTAATGCTATAGCGATTGCATGTGATCCTTAACGGAGGTAAAAGTGTAAGGTGGGCTGATCAACAACTGTCTTGTATGAAGCACCATGCCTTAGCAGAGCGTGAGCAGCGCAGCTGAATCTACTCTTGTCTTGGTGTGCTTATTTTGGAATAACAGCTCATTTTAAGGTAGTAGTTGGGATGGATCTTATTAATGGTATTAATGATACAAGAAGTGCAAATCTATTAACCAAACTTGTTACTGGACGAAAAGCTGTCAGGCAGCATTGGCGTAGAGAAGAGCCGGTATTGTATCTGAAGAACTTGAGGGCTGGGATTTCATATGACAACATCACGATTTATAAACAGGCGTGCAGAGAGCTCGGCCAGCACAGATTCACCTGTGTGGCTGCCGCTGCTAAAGGCCAGGGGTAACCTTGGCACAAGCTGAGGTTAAAGTGCGACCACGTGTGCACTCGGCCCGGCATCCTACCGAACCTGCGCTAGGGTCAGGGCCATGAGGTTCAGAAACAAGTGCGGTTTGGGCGGAAAGCTGGCTTTGAGATAAGCACGGGCACTTTAGCTGAGGGGAGGTGTGTAAGGTGGCTGCACCTGGTAGAACAGAGGTGGCTGCCCAGGCTCAGGACCTGGCTTCTTGCCTTTTGGTGGGCGAAGGTTCCTGGCAGCGGCACTGGGGGTGGGCGTGAGGGCCTCTCCTGCCGACTGAGCTGCTTCCTCCGCCGTCTCTGGAGAGCGTCCGCCAGGCTGAGCGGCTGTGCCAGCTGCCGCCAGACCTCCAGAGGCCTCACTCCGTGCATTTCGGCTGCTGGTGTGCGCCTCTGGGAATCTCCAGAGGATGTCTGAGCCCAGCTGACAGAAAGTAACGACAGAAATGAGCTGGTGGCAAGCGTAGCACTGCGTGGGGCAGCCTCCCCTGGAACAACCATCTGCCAGCTGCTGCAAAAAGACGTAGCCTGGTGATGGGCTGGAAGCCCAGCTAACGAGGGCAGGGTGCTTACTGTGGTTAGGACGTGCAGGTGCGTTTCACCTTGGCTGGAGTGATGTCTTGAAGGGGATCGTGAGCTCCCCACTAAAAGCCGCGTGAGGGATGGCTTCTGCAGGTGGGTTTCCAAAACGTCTGTGGGGGCGGTGGGCTCGCACTCGCTTTATCTCTCTGGCACGTGTTTGGAAGGGCCTGGATTTTGCTGAATGCGGTTTTGACTGCGAAGAGGAGCTGGGGTCCCTGGATGTCGGGGGGCTGTGGGGGTGGGCAGTGCGATGGGGGGACCCTCTCTGGGGTGTGAGGCTGAGCTTGGCTGGTGCCACTGTGCCGAAGGGACCCAGGGCTGCCGGAGGTCCACCTCTGCTCTGGCAGAGCAGAGGTCCTTCTTGCGGGCAAAGACATCTGCCACCAGATTTTTCTGATACCCTTTCTGTTCTTTATCAGGTGTGTTAGCTTGGACCAGAGGCTTTCTAATAAAAATTATTCCAAAATTTTATTATTCTAAGAAATAAAATGTGGAATACTTATATAAAAATTTAAAATATTCTAACAAAAATTATTTAAAAAATTGCATGTACAATTCTGAATGCCTTAGTTTTGGGGGAGAAGGGGATGACCCGGACCAACACCAACAGCAATAAAAACCTCCTCAAGGTTCAAGGCTCCTGGGGGAACAGAACTCGGCAAAGACATGTATTGTAAAAAAATAAGACATTTTCTCAGAGTAGATGCTTCTGTGTGCTTCCTGCTGTTTCTGTTGCCTGAGCTACGTGTACCTCTGGGGCAATGAGATCCACTGCGCAGAGAAGTACCTGAAAGTATTGGTGTGGTTTTCACACTTTCTATCCATTGGTTTTGAAGTAGGTGGAAGAGAAGTGGTAACTGTCCCCGCAATCTCTGTTATATGCGTAACTTTTGCTTTGTGACTGAATGTTGTTAGATCTGCTTGGTTTTGCTGGTCAGATTTTCATGCTGTAGATGGAGTATTTATATCATGCTGAGAAATGCAGATTTCTCTTGGGGAAATCCACAGCCATAAAACTTTTAATTAACAGACACATCATTATTAGAAGATGTTTAGCTGGTGGGGCCAGCCCTGTTCCGTCTCTGCGGGTGGAAGAAGGTGGATTTTTAAAGGAATCAGAAGGGCAAAGATTTAAACAGGCAGTTTTAGACAGATGAATTCACAAACCCTATAAGCAGACTCAGGTGAGATAGGAGGGATGAGCTGTGCTGGAAATACTATGTTCGTGACAAACCCTGTCACCTTATCACCCTAAGAGTGATAAGCCCTGTAAGGGTAGGGGTTTTTTTTCTGTTTGTTTGTTTGTTTTTTTCTTTTCCTTCCTTTCCCTCCGTACTGCTAAATAAAAATATACCATTTGTGCTCATATGACAAGTCAGCTTCTGCTCACCTATCCCATGTCCATGAGGGGTCTGAGCTGCAGTCTGTAACGCTGGGGTTATGTAGCTTGAGACCTCCAGAAGCTGGGTGGGAGGTCTCTGAGAGGAGAGACCTCTGCTGGAGAACATGCCTGAAGAAATCCTGGGAGCAATACTGGGTGCTTTTTTAGTTCGAGACTCACTGTGTGTGTAGCTGGGGGGGTTTCAAAGACAACGTGACAGAGAATGATCCGCTCACGCTGCAACCAGTGCAGGGAGCCCCAGAAACCACATGGGAGGGCTGCAAGGGAGAAGCAGAGGGTTGGGTCGGGCACGTAATTGAGGCTCAGCCTAAGGACATCCCTGCCTCCACTTGCATCCTTTTTTTCTTTTCTTTCAACAGCAGGTTGTATACGTTGTGCCCAGGTGGTTGCACATCAAACAGTTCAACATCGCTGTAGTTGGAGCGAGGGTCGCTGCGCCCTGATGGTCATCAGCAGCAGGGCAGGATGTTCAGCTCTCTGAACTGGGGCCTGGATTGTGTGTACCTTGGCTCCTCACCTATCTTCTCAGTCCTCCCCCTGTGGAAGCCCCTGATATCAGAGACAAAATGGTGCTGATGTCTACTGGTTATGATTCAGATGTTAATGTACTAGTAATCCATGACGTTCCTTCTGCATGCAAACAAACAATGCTGGACGAACAGTCCAGGGCCTGTGACATTGCCAAACACACCGTGGAAGGTTTAGCTTCTCTTGTCCTTTCTGGTTTTCTCTGGTGGCATCACCCGAGTTCCTCATTTGCTGGTTTTCCTTCTTTGAATTAGGGCAATAATGCTGAATTTACTGTAATTCATGGTATTTTCATGTCTGTGCGCGTGAGTTCCCTGAACAACCAGGGTTTTCCAAGAATCTTAAAAATATTCACTTCTTTGCTCACAAGGGTTGAAACCTTGAGAGAGTGTGTATATATCTCCCTATCCATGTCTGATGAGCCTCTTGAAATACCCAGTTAAATGAGCTTTGGAGATTGCTAGTGACAAAAATTATTGTTATGGATTTGTCTCATTTCCATGCCAAAAATTTAATACATCCGTACCTGTCCTTGATGTCAGCTGTGCTTCTCAAAAGCTGTTCAAAAGCAACGTTCCCGTTTATGTACTAGAGAATTACATTCTCGGAGCAGTCCTGAATACTTCCCGGTGGCCATCGGCAGGAGAAAGTGAATTTATGCAAAGCGAGAGAGACTTATCGGGCCTGTGCAGATTTGATTTTGAGAATGAAGTGGCATAGAAGATAGAGCTGGAGCTGTAGAAAAGTGCTAGCTTTTAAAAAAAAAAATTAAAAAAAAAAATCCCAAACCAGTCGCATTCCTTCTAAATTAAAAGCAGCTGAAATGTAGTTAAAGTTTTGCTGTGATGCCACCTACGGGATTTCTGTGGGGAATACAACCCTGGCCAGTGTTTGTATTTTTAATCTTTGGGTTGAAGTTTTGTTTTAGAACCACAAGAGCATGATGTCCCCTTGAGTCAATCAAAACAAATGTTTCCCACTTGGTCCCTAGCTCTTTCTGTATTGAATTCAAGGAAGGTTATATTCCCTCTCAGAAACTTTGGCATGCTGCCTTCAGCAAATACAAATCTGAGCCAAACACCTCGTACGACTTAGGAACCGCTTTCAGTTCCTGTTACAGTCCGCAGAAGCATTTCTAAAAAGGCCCTTAGCGCATACGAGATCCGTCTTGTAAAAAAATCACCACAGTAATACAATCTACGAAAAATCTTTTGAGTTGCTGAAGACATAACAGCAGTATCCTCTGAAAATGATACAAATTTGGGGGAGTAGAAGATTTCTGTATTAAAGGGTTATCATTTTGAAGCCATAAATAAAAACAAACCTTAAACAAAAAATAAATCCAAAGTTTTAACACAAGTAGTCCAAAGTGAACATCCTGAACCCTAGAGGAGTGATCTGGGTGCTAAATGTTCACAGTAGAGATAGCTGGGTTACGGCTGTGAGTCACCAAGCTGTGAATTTGAGGCAAGACCTTTCATTTGACACTGCAGGAAGGGCCATAACATACAAGGAAAAATACATACCTTTGAGAAATATGTGTGTAGTACATTTTCAACTCACTTGACTCTTTTCAACCACAGAGCTATCGTAATAGTAATACACAGAGCTTTTGTTCTTGTCAAGAGGGGGGCTGCTGGATGTTTAGCTACTTTAATTCTGACAGGTAGGGACTGGACAAATTCAACCTCCTTGCCGAGTCGGTGCCAGTGTCAAATACCTCCCTGGTGGATGCAGCACAGCGCTCCGTGGGATGGCTACAGGTGGGTTGGATGCGCAAGGTGAAACACTGCAAAGGTATCTGATATTTGTTACGTGATATGTGTTGCTGCAATGGGGTGGTTGATCTGGAATTAACTTGCAAAGAGAAAATATGGCATGAATCAGAGTGTCAAATACTGGAAATTAGCCACATTTTTAAAATGCAAAATAAGTGAGGAGACCAGCAAAATGGTTAACATGTATAGTGCTACTTTTCAGCTTCTCCAAGCTTTATTATGGAATCACACAATGGTTGAGGCGGCAAGAGACCTCTTCAGATCATCTAATCCAACCCCTGCTCAAAGCAGGGCCACCTAGAGCCCAGGACTGTGCCCAATCATGTGTTGAATGTCTTCAAGGATGGATGATCTATTCAGCTTCTCCAGGCAACCTTGACCTTCTCCAGGCTTGACCAGTCTCACAGTAGGAGTGTTTCCTTGTGTTCAGATGGAATTTGGGGTTTCTCATTTGTGCCTGTGGCCTCTTGTCCTGTCAGCAGGCTCTGCTGAGACGACCCTGGCTCACGCTTCTCCGTTCCCTCCTTTCAAGCATCCACACACATTGATGTGATCCCTCCCCCTGCTTCCTCCTCGAGCCTTCTCTTCTCCAGGCTGAACAGTTCCCACTCTCCCAGCCTTTCCTCAAGGGTGAGATGCCCCAGCCCCTTCATCACACTGGCATTTGCTGGCTCCCTCCATGCTCATGGGTGCAACCTGTCCGGGCCCATGGACTGATGTATGTCCACTGCGTTTAAATGTGCCCTAACTGGGTGCTCCTCCACCAAGGAGGAGTAAGTCTTCCCTGCTACAGACCTCCCCTCTTGTCTCAGGCACGTGGAGTTTCTGAAGCCTTGTCTTAGTAAAGTCTGAGGTGAAGGCGGCCTTGAGTACCTTGGCCTGGTCCATCTCCTGTGTCACCAGCCCCTCCCTGCTGCGTTTCGCAGAGGGGCCACGTTTTCCCTAGTTTTCCTTTTTATGTACTTGTCAAAATGTTTTTTGGTCGCCCTTCGCGTCCCTTGCCAGATTATGAATGTGTCCTTGGAAGACTGGCATCTGTCAATAATAATGTAAGTCTATTGCGGTACGCAGTAAAAAAGTTATCAAAGATCAGCAGCAGCTGCACACGCGTTTACTAAGAATAAATGTTCTGGCTATGGTCTAGTATGAAACATCTACTCTGCTGTTAAAAAAAATCAGAGTATGGCGGGACAACACAGTTGCTACACGCATGCCGCCTTTGTCTTCACCTGGATCAGCTCGTGTCTGATGTACAACAACAGTGCCATACAAAGGAAACTCAGGTGAACTGTTCCGTTTTGGAAATTTTATTATGGCATTGAGAACAAATACTGAATAATTAGTTCATTTCCGGAGTTCGTTCCGGTGGTGTTAACTCGGCCTGCTTATTGACGTGGGTATTTGCTATTTTATTTTATTTACTTGTTGAGCGCAAGCACGAGCGTGCTTCTTCTAATTGCATAGCAGAAAATGAACATGAGCCACAGTGGATCACGAGTTACACCATCAGAGCAAGACGGGTCACAGTAATGGTGACATTTTGTGCCTCAAGTGGCGCTTCTGTACTACCCAGATCCTTGATGCAATAACAATGGTGTGAAAAGCTCAAAGAGAATTTCTGAGTCTCTGGCCTTTGCCCACACCGATGTTGTTTGCCTCTGAAGTTTTTAAACGCTTGCCAAGAGAAACTTCTCTCTGTGAACACAACAGATGTGCTAGTACCGGATTGTAATCAACCCCTTGCATACTTTTGAGTATGCTTAAACCTGGCTAAAAAAAAAGAAAAAAAAATAATCACTCTAAGAATAATGAAACGCGCTCTTGAGGAGTTACCCCGTGCACTGTTCCTTAGGGCAGTGAGGGCAGCTCCCCTCTGACCGGGCAGGCATTCCTAGAGCACAATCTTTCTTACCCTACAACACATATTTAAAATACACCACCATCTGACTCGCCCTGAAAATGCTTATTTCTCTCCGCGGGCAAGATAGGAACCACGGGTGGCTGGTTCAGCTGCAGACCTCTGTGGTTTGAATATTTAAAGGGTAGGCGGGTTAACCCAGCTTCAGGCTCAGCAGGGCGGACGCACGCGCGCACGCGCTTGACCCCAGCTTTCCCACAGCAGAGTCTCAGGCATCGGATTTTATAAAATAATTAATTTAAGTGGAAGGTACAGCAGGAAGGAGAGCCTGGGCCGGGTGCCTCCAAAGAGAGGGACCCTGAAAAAAGAAATCCCTGGGCAATTATACCCTTGTGATCCATACACCCGCCCCCCACGTGCTCTTCACACATTGTCCACGCCTCTTTTAGTCCAATGGTGACTTTTAGTCTGGGGGTCTTCTAACATCTTATTGGATTCTTTTTCTGTGTCCAGGCAGGCAGGCTCTTACCCTGTTGATTTGCAGTTTCAGATGAGGGTTGGAGCCTCCTTATCTTCTGGTTTACACTCCATGTGCCCCTGCAGGCACTGGCAGAATGTGGAGAACTGAAGAGTCCCAGAGTTGGTAAACATGCTGTCAAAACATCAGTGTGATATCAACATTTTCCCCATAGTAAAAGACTAAATGCAGCACTGTACCAGCTGCTAGGAAAATTACTAAGAAAAATAAGTCTATCATGGCCTATAGGCTTCAGCAAAGCTAGCTACTCATGCTAAGTAAAGCCAGGCAAACAGCACAAATCAAACCATATTATAATCCTAAGTAATTTATTCTAATTAAAACTTACGTATTTACGCTAAACAACTAATATCACTCAACACTTGAGCTTGCTGGTGATGGTGCATCCCCATTATATCCCATATGGATGGAAATAGTTTCCATCTCTCTTTCCTGTTTGTAATAAACATTCTGTATTTGGTTTCATTCCGCTGACTCTTTCTGCCTGTAGTTGCTCCTGTTGTAACCTTCTAAAGCTAGAAAGACAGTATTTCGTAATTAATACATTTCAGGATATGATTAGAGGCCATAATTTCACTGGCTTTGACTGAAGAGCTGAACACGTGTGAAATTGTGATTGGAGTGTTTAGAGTCACAACTCTCTATACCCTGTTAATACCGTGGTGGTCATTAGTTGCAAAATAATGAGGGCAAACCTTGTACTACGCAGAAGTAGGTATCTGTTACTGTGATACCATCTTTTAAATGCATCAGGAACTGCTAGCTGTGTTGAGATAGATAAACTCTGGAAGATAGCTAACCGAATTCCTTCTTTTTTACAGTGTGTCATAAGCAGGGGAAGTCCACGTCTGGCATCAGAATTCAAACGGAAAGTTGTGAAACGACAGCAGTTGTTTCATTTGGAGAAAAAAAAAACACAACTAAAAAAAATAAAAAAGACTTGGAAAACTTAATTCGTGACTTGCAATGTGGGATTCATCAGCAGAACCACAGATAGATACACTAGCGATGCTAACACACAAGCTTCCACTGCAGGTTGGAGTCAAGAGAGGTATTTTACTTTTAATTAAATACTCTGCAATTTTCAAGTCGATTTGATGGGACACAGGAAAAGAGCTGCTGTGGTAATAAAACATTTCTATACACGCACTACTGTTCATTTGTACTGACAAGTAAATGTTCAAGTCACAGTTAGTGCAACTAATGGGAAAAAAAAAAAAAAGCTGGGAGCTATGTGCTGATAGGAATTGTGGAAAGACTCCAAGAATATGGAAGAAGAGATAGGCGTCTGTTTTCATATTGTTAAAATGACTGTGACTAACTCTGCAAGCAATTCTCTAAACTTTTCCAGTGCCCATAGTCTTCGCTATGCTGCAGTGAAGGACACGGCAACAAGGAGGAGCGATGAAGGGACATGGCATGTAATTTACGTAGTGCCTTGTTTTAACCATAAGCTGAAGAAATAATATCAGCAATTCCAAATAGCCTTTTTTTGGGGGGAGTAAAAACAATAGCAACACAAAACCCTAGAAAATTCAGTCATAAAAGCTTTGTAAATGCCAACTTATGGTTTTGTGGTGGTATCCCATGCCTTTAAGAAAATCAAGTTTCAATCAAATGAGATTTATGAAAACAGGGAATCTAAACCTACTGGTTTCCATTGCACAGAGAAGGCCACATCTGATGATTTTTTTAATACATTATTTTATCCAACACTTTAGTTACTTGCGGGCGCGCTAGTATTGATAAAACCTGTGTAGCGCAGCACTGGAATTAAGGATCCATGTTGTCTTAGAGCGTACTAGAAGCAGTCAGAAATCAAAAAGACACACATCCTCCACATATTGCTTGGGAAAGTCAAAACCTAAGTTACTTCGCCTTCATGTGCATGTGTATTCGCACTTCTCACATCTTTGACTCATCTGGGTCTTGAATGAGCCCTTAAAGCTGCGCTTCTGGGACACGGTTAAGTCCAGCGTTACAGGTCTGAGCAGCACTTAAGAAAATGCCACAAAAAGCCATGAGCTGCTCATCCAGAGTTGTCATTGCCACTTTAAATCTGTTAAAAAAAGCAAAACGCACAACCTGACAGATTTAGCACGTGCACAGAGAATGTGTTTACGACGGCATTTGTTTTCCAGCATAAAAACCAGATGGGCTGCTTGCTGGATCATAGAATCATAGAATGGTTCAGGTTAGAAGGGACCTTAAAGATCACCCAGTTCCAGCTTCCCAGGGCAGCCTGTTCTGGTGCCTCACCACCCTCACAGTAAAGAATTTCTTCCTAATATCCAATCTAAATCTACCCTCCTTCAGTTTGAAACCGTTACCCCTCGTCCTATCACTACACTCCCTGATCAAGAGTCCCTCCCCATCCTTCCTGTAGGCCCCCTTTTGGGCCTGGAAGGGGCTCTAAGGTCTCCCCGGAGCCTTCTCTTCTCCAGGCTGAACAACCCCAACTCTCTCAGCCTGTCCTCACAGCAGAGGTGCTCCAGCCCTTAGACCATCTTTGTGGCCCTCTGCTGGACCCATTCCAACAGGTCCATGTCCTTCTTGTGCTGAGGACTCCAGAGCTGGACACAGTACTCCAGGTGGGGTCTCACCAGAGCGGAGCAGAGGGGCAGAATCCCCTCCCTCGCCCTGCTGGCCACGCTGCTTTTGATGCAGCCCAGCATGCGGTTGGCTTTCTGGGCTGGAGTGCACGTTGCCAGATCTTGTATTCTGGCCAAGTCAGGAGCGTGTAGTCAGGTGCCTACTCCTGGTCTGGATGAAGTCAGCGCTCAGCTGAGCTGCCAGTGTGCACAGCCATTGCTAATGACGATACTACCACAGCCTCGCGCGCAACAACTCAGTTTCTGCAAGCAATTAATGGCTACAAATATTTAAAGTTACTCTCTCCTGCCAGAGGAACTGAACTTCTGCGGATGGTTGGCGGTCGATAATGTCAATGACTAACGTCAGCGCCCGCACTGGTACTTGGAAGCTGCTTTTCTGGCCCTGACCAGGAGGAACCAGAGTGTTGCTAACTCAGAGGAAAATGAACTGCTGCTGATGGGTGCATTTTAGAATACAACAATCCAGAGGCATCCTTCAAACCTTTTTGCACACTTATAGCTAGACAACGCTGCGTATAACTTACCGAACAGATCAAACAGATTGATCCTGCATCTTTGATTGCTCTTTGTACTTGAAATCCAAAGTTAAAAGTATTAACTCACAGAATGTGGATTCTTTCCTAAAATAAATCACTAAATTCTCCACAACGGCCAAATGTGCTCTTCCTGAAGAGGCTGATACAGGCCACTGTGAGATAAATGTTTATACGCAGATGTGTGTATATATTTGTGCGTATATATATGTGCACGTGAGTAATCTTTATACATACTTACTAGTATTACTCCTGCTGTTGCAATTAAAAAATGGATTAAATAATAAATTTATACACAAAACAGTAGTAAGTTATTACTACTTGGGTGGATGGGTTACCATCCACTCATTCCACTGTCAGCAAAAGCGTAGAATTGTGTTCTCACCGAGTTGAAGAGTAGGCTTTCATTGGAAACCTGCCACACCAGCACTGGTGAGAAGGCTTTGCAAAAACAACTCTGGTTCTGCTGTATATCCTAACCTGCTATTTAAATAATTTAACCCTCTAGGATTATTCAGAAGTGCTTTAGAAGAACACTAGCTTAGGAGGAGAATCAGAACTGAAAAAAGAGATTGAAAACCTCTGGATATATTGCAGCTGATGCTGAGATCCAGGCACGAAGGAGTAAACCGAGACAATTTGCCAAACACAACAAAAATAATTTGCCAAAAGAAAAGGCCTGCTCTTTACAGCGAGACTCTCTTGGATTGCTAAGTACTGTCAGAGTTACAGAACCACCAACACCCTTTGGCTCAGGTTACTCCCCTCACTGGACCTGGCAGAAATGCAGAATGAAGCAGAAACCAGCTTCGAGGAAAGCAAACCGGAGAATACTTTTGGGGAAGAACCGATTCATTCCATTTTAAGAATGGACTGAGATCTGATTAACAGGTGTCTGTTAATAAAAAAAAATTGGAAAGTCATTTATAGCTTCATAGATATGTTATAGCTGTGGATATGTTGTATCTATGTATGTATAAAGTAATCAGAACTGTGCTCTTACATATATGTTGAAGAGCACAGTTCTAATCATTTAACCAACAATTCACAGTTAAACGTTCTTTATGTAACTCATCATAAGGTTACTGCATTATTTCATGAGTTCTTGCATCCTCAGGAAAGGCTATCCTTTATTTTTTATTCTCCAAGGATATGGAGAATATCCTTTACGTCCAAGGAATTGTAAGGAAAAACCCCACCCTTTTACAATAGCTTTTACTTTTTAAACATTTTATACCTTTGCCTTTTGGGTGAGTCTCCTTCAAAGTGTCTCAAATTAACATTTTTGACTGTAACTTTGCTCTTGTTGAAGAATGCAGAAGCGGGGGCTGTCAGTGCACAGGATTGTTTAGCAATAACGCGCTAAAACTAGATGAACTTAAAATACATGGATGTATTTCTAAATAACAGTAGCCAGGAGTTTGAGAATGACGGACTAACGTAAAGGTATGATTTTATTTTCCTCCCTTCTGGAGGAACTGGAGAGTCCAAGAAGAAGATGAAGAACTTACTGATCATAAAAGCTGTTACTATGTTCTGCTTGCGGAAGTCTATTTTATCATTTGTAATTTAAATAAAACTTATATTAGTGTAAAGTATTTAAATATATTCTAAAGGCTTTAATGTTTACATTGTGAGAAAGGCTGTCTAAAGTGGGAAACTCCTCTAAATCCCCCCTGGGCTTCCTAGAAATAGTGGTTGTGTTGAAAAGTTTCGAAATATGCTTTGCTATGTGTGAAAGGAAGACCTGGACAAGTGCCAAAACACTCGGTAAGGATGTAGAAATAACACTTGACCTTTCAACCAAGACACACATGCTCAAAGCGCCAAGTTATGCCACTGGGTAAAGCAGCATAAAACTAAGAGCATGAGCGAACACCGGGGCCACGAAGTGACACTGCGGCTCTAAGCGCCGATTTCACGCCCTCTCACAGAACTTCTAACCTTCTCTGAAAATTCATTCAGAGATTCCCAGCTCCTGCTGGACTCCAAACTCAGCAGAAAGCGTAAACCAGAAACCCCTTGCTCTTATTTGTGGCGGTATTTGCCCCTGGGGCTGATGCGCTCCTAGGGGTGTACAAACAGGCTGTGCTGGCATCTCCCCTTCACTGCCGCCCGGTTGGGAAGGGCCGAACTGCCGCAGAACCCAAGCATCCCTCCGCAGCCATGTACTGACCCGAACTCTGGTTTTCAGCAGGCGAGAAAACAATGTTTTGTAAATGTTTCAGCTGAGTCCTGTTATAAAAGTAACAACCAGACTTGTGCTGCTTTGAAGCGCCCTCCTGCTCTTTCCATTCCTGCTTAAACTAACCCAGATTTCCACACAGATGGTGGCAGATCATTAGCACTTATATGGAAAACTCATCTGAAACCCGTATCAAATTTGTCCCCATTAGGTTCCAATTTCATAACTTTCAAGTAAAACTGGGCTTGGTTTCTTCCATCTTTTCTCCTAGTTTGCTTGAATTCAAACCCGTAAGTAGTTTCTCCATTCCTTTGAGGTAGTCTGAGATCTTGAGAAAACCGAGAAAGTCCGTAAGTACTTTTGTTCATCCAGCAAAAAGAACCTAAGCCCTAAACTCTTTGGATGCTGGACTTATGATCAAGAATTTAGGATTATATGAAATCTCATTGGTTCTGTACGTATTTAACGTAGCCACTCAAAATCTTCACTCTTTTCTACCAAGTACTGGACACTCACATGTGAATTCAAAAATCTCTGGGCTTAAATTCTGCTTTTTCTAGATTCATCATACAAACTCAGGCAACTTTTTTTGCTATTATCTTTTGTTGAAGAAGGTCTTCACAGCTGTAAAAAACCCCAAATATCACTCTATATTCTGTTCCACAAAAGTATATTTTTAAACTTCAAATTTTTCCAGTGTGGCGCATATATATATATATAGATATGTATTTTCTTAAGACTTTTTTATATATATATATAGAGATATGTATTTTCTTAAGACTTTTATATATATAGATAGGTATTTTCTTGTCTTTTTTTAATATATATAGATATGTATTTTCTTAAGTCTTTTTTAAAAAATATATATAGATATGTATTTTCTTACGACATTTTTTAAAATATATATATAGATATGTATTTTCTTACGACATTTTTTAAAATATATATATAGATATGTATTTTCTTACGACATTTTTTAATATATATAGATATGTATTTTCTTACGACATTTAAAATTCCTTTCATTTTAGTAGTCATTGGATTGTTTCAGCTAAATGCTAAGCAGGCTACATGTTGAAGAGACACTTGCTAATGATTTGGAAAAATTAAGGAATTCAATAAACCATCTGAATTGCTTGCAGTTCTGGTGAGATCATCTAAGCTATTTCAGTTCAAAAAGCTTTCTGAATACATTCATTATGCTCTTGCGTCCAAGTTTCTAAAGAAGAAATTTCAGAAACAGGTGGATTTTCAACACATTCAACAAGTTTTTTGTATCCGGACTTTGATGATTATGCGCGTGAGTCTTCCTGGCGTTATTTGGCAAGAACACTTCCGAAGATTGTCTGCATTTGTACTCAATCAACCAAAAGTACTCAGAAACTATATATGCAGAGTACAACTGCGCTTAAAATAAGTGCTTTTCACTCATTAAGAGACAATAAATAACAGAGATGCCAGGCTTAGAAAAGCAACTGATGGAGGCTTCGAAGAAACTTGCTCTGCCAGCTTGCAAGGGCACACGTCTAGTCACGCAGTTCGCTTTGGAGGAGGTTGAGCCCTAAAGTTTAGGGACGAATAAGGCAGTAGTTCTGTCCTGAACAGTTGTGCAGATTTCTAGCTGTAGGTGAGAGAAGTCTCTTCCAAAGCAAAACTGAGGCTGACTGTAGCCTCACCCAAGAGGGTCCCATAAGGACATCGACATTCTTCTCTAGCTAATCATAGAATCATTTAGGTTGGAAAAGACCCTTGGGATCATCGAGTCCAACCATCAACTCCACTCTACAAAGTTCTCCCTTACACCACATCCCTTAACACCACATCTAAATGAGTCTTAAACACATTCAGGGATGGTGACTCCACCACCTCCCTGGAAATCAAGTCTGCCACTCACAGCATAAACTTACGTGCACATGGCACAGATTTGGTAAAAGCCCCCTTGAAATGTACTTTCTTTGGAAACCTTAAACTGTGTGAGTCACCAATATATGTCATCGCAGTTAATTTTAAACGTTGATTTGAGAGAGAAAGACGCTTATGCTGTATTGCACAATTTATGAAATTACATGCATTCGTATACAAGGACACGTGACAAAGCGTTTTATTAAAATAAAAAGCTTTAATACTTTTGCATTTAAAAGATTTAGCAGAAAATAATTGCTACAAACATGCTACAACAACATACATGTTTAAAAAGTTTTCAGTGCTTTCTTCCAAAGTTCAGCATTTTGGCAAAAATAAGTTTTTCTTTATATACTTCAAAAGTTGGCTATCATAATACTGATATAAAATACTTCATGTAGGCTAAGGTCAGGTGCATAAAATACAATAAGTAATAAAACATACTGTTTGTATAAACATTTAAAGTATAAATTTCATCAGATAACATGCAAATACTGCAATATTTTAAATGGCACTTAAATACAGATACTGAGATTCTTTATAATTTTGCATCCAATATGAGATTCTGAAATGTACAAAACTATAAAAAGAACATATTTCTTCATTGAAGTCAGGTACTAGTATAGAGCTTGATTGTCATTTTACAAGCACTGAGCCCCATGTCCTGCAAATCTTCACTAGTCCAAGCAAAGACGTCTACTGAAATAGGCCCAGGGCTAGTTAGTTTTCTTCATAATAAAATATGAAAGCGTATTTACACGAGAATAAACTCTTAAATTTTTGGTAAGGTAAGTAAGTAGCAGCAATTTTTTTTTCTTCCAAAAATGATGTTTAAAAATATGTGCATGCTTTTCGTTGTCACTGATATGCATCTGAATAAAATAAAATTAACGTTCTTCAACAAACTCAAAACACTATTTTGTTCATTGCTGAAAAAAAACTCTATAAGATCCCTTCTTGCAAAAAAATCATAGATCCATAATGTCAGAACCTTCCAGAGTATTTTTATGTTTCCAAGATCAACGGAAAACAATCTAATTGTGCTGAAAACAGTCATCTGACTAGTAACGAATAAAAGAATCATCTTTTCACGTCATTCCAAATACTTTTAGTTCTTCATTGAAAAATACTAGTTCCAAATACTTTTAGTTCTTCATTGAAAAATATTAGTTCATCAGATCTTCTACAATTTTTGTTTTCTGGTTCAGTGATCAACAATTCTGAATGTCCTTCACAATAGAAACCACCGCCATACTTATGCATATTTTCTAAGCAGTTATATATAATATATTAATCCCGACAAGGTGAATAAAAGGCTTATGAACAGGGAGTGCAGAACAGGCACCACTTTAACAGAAGGAGAAGAAATGCTAAATGAAACTTGTACTTGAGATGCAATCAGGGCTGACAGCGGTACATGTGAAGCTAATGTTGGACTGTCTGAATTTATCAGCGACTCTATCTTTTCTGCTTCTTTATTGCAGGCTTCGATCTAAGGAAAGAAAAAAAAAAAGTTATTACTTCTCTTCTTGCCATGCCAATGCATAAATGTTGCTAGATGGCACAATTCAGGAAAGAAAATCTCAGTTATTCCCATCAGCACGTAAGATTTATACCACTTTTGTATTTCTGTGAAAAACATATTGGAGCTCTTATCACAGATCTTATCTCTTGTCATTGGAGATCTTGCCATAGTACTATGAAAACTACTGTGGAAGCCCTGAGAAGTAGCAAAAGGGAAGGAAGGAAGCTACATACGAGTTAATGTGGGTGATGTGTTTTGAATGGCAATGCCAAAAAGCTCACAGTAAATTATAACTAAAGTAAGTGCCTCTAAAACTGAGGACTTCCTTCCTGATCGACCAAGATACTGCCTTGAAGTCTGCAGCAGTCAAAAAAAAAAAAAAAAAAAAAAAAAAATCAGAATTTTCTCCTTATTGGGCTTTTTCTTCTAAATCAGGGAAAATTGATTTCTTTTAATGGGAAGGGAAGAGAAGAATGGAAGTAACAGGAAAACCTGAGAAAACCCAGGTTTCCATTCCCCCACTGACAGGATGATAATTATGAATTTATGTTAGAAAAATCCATTTTTTTCCACCTTACTTTATACTGCAACCCAGGAATCAATTTAGTACTAAGTCTCTTTAACAACTTTGGAAGCTGCCTCTGCTGAAGTTTTAACTTGGCAAACTTAATACGGGCGTTCCCAAAGCTTTGAAAGTTGAGGAACTTCTAGCTCAGCAACGGGTGTCACCAGTGAGATGAGCAGCTCCTCCCTGGTTTCAGGTGGCCTCTCTGATTTCAGAGTCCTCCTCTCCCCAGGAGTCTGACAGCACCTCCTGCAGATGGAGTGAGAGCTGACCAGATTGGCAAGGCTCAAGACCTTGTTTCCTAAGTCCTGGTAACGTTCTGGGCTACTTCTGCTAAAGGAGGAGACACAAGTTGGAGCCGAGCTGGACATAACGGGATTGCTCCGGTAGCATGGGCAAGCAAAATACACGCAGTACATCTGCCTGAGAAACAACTACCCTCTCAGATATCGCAGCTTCCAAAGTTCATGGCAGTGACTCTATTCCCCTCAAACTATACCATCACTTTAGCCCATCCCCAGAAACAATACCGAGCATGGACTCTAGAAATAAAATGGAAACGGGAAGCAGCTGTCAATATAAAATAAACAACAGGAAATTAACTGGCCAGAATTCTGTTTGTATTTTAAAAGACAAGAGAGAGATCGTGGGCAGGTTTTCTCTCCCCTTCCTTTTCAAAACTAAATACTTCATGTTACACTAGTACACGTCAACACGTCGGGTAACAGAATGAACCAGTCAGAACACCTGATCTCCAAAGGGATGTCGTTATGAAGTGCCGTCAACAGGGCCCGGCAAGACTATTAGAAACAACTACAAAATGGCAAGGAATTATGTTCCTTTTAATAGGAAGATGATCTCCTCACTGGTCTTGCACAGGTTAACAGGCAGAAAGTGAAAATGAAGCAACATCTCCAAGACAATAATAACGTAATACATAGCCGAATCATTGCTTCTATTGCTCTGAACTGCTCCTAAGAAAATACTGTAAGAACTCTGAGCTGCATTTGTTGTTTTACCTTTAGAGTTTAGTACTGTGAGCGTTAGGTTCTTGCTTGCTAGCATGCTGGGAACATGCAGCTACGACACAGCAAGCTGGGAAGCTTATTGTAATGTTATTTCCTTCTTAAGGTCGTAACAGCATTTTGGGATCTCCCAGCACTTTTTACCACAAGGTGGAAAGGAATATCAAAGCCAGGATGGTCTCAGAACATCCTCTTTGGTATGAGCTACTGCTTGTCACATTAATACATTGTGCACATTGACGTTATCAATGTGTACGATGTGCTTCAACCTAATATCACATATACTTCAATCTGCTTTTAACCATCACACCATACAAAGGAGTACCATTTCATACGCAGGTTTGCATTTAATATACAGTTCATATTAAATTAAGAAGTCATTCATTAATTTATTTGTTTTCCTCAGTTTGTATTTTCTGTTATTTTAGCCATAGAAAGTTGAGGGTTCTGCATTTATTAATTTTAAAACAAAAATCATACTACTCTACCCTTGGCGTTCCCTCACCTCCCTCCTGTTATTACCCACACTCAAAAGCCTCTTATCAGAAAAGCAGGATTCTCAAGACGCATTTTGCCGTCCGTAATCCTAGCTATTCAGATTTGAGTCACTAGAGAAATCCCCTTGTACTCAGTACACAGGAAAATGCACAATTTTAAAACCGCTATATTGAAAACAGTGAAGTGTACACATATAAAAAGAAAGGAAATCCATGCTGGGTAAATGAAATAACATCATAGTCTACCTGCAATGGTTTGGGGTTCTGATCCACAGGAATGATGAGAATTACAATTTCGGATTCTATGCTTAAGTATCCAAACACATCACACTGTGGCACTGAGACATGCAGGCGGATTTTTTCAAGTATGTCAAGTACTGTTATAGGCTTTTTATTTGTTACCTGGAAGAAAAGAAAGAACTTAGTGGATGATGTGATATTATGCAAAATTACCTCTCTCCTCTTCAGTTCTACTAACATTACGTCATGCCAGAAAATTTGTTTCAGCCACTTAAACTACTCATTTTTACTCTCTAGAAAAAAAACCTACCAACCAAAACGGAACTACCCCAAAACTTAAAAAAGGGAAAGGAAGAAGGGGAGAAAGCATTCTACTTCTTAAATTAACCACGGTTTTGATAGGTGTTGTTCTCCACCTTCATGGTTAGCGTGTAAATGTATCACGTCCCTCAAAATAACGTAAACGGTTCTCTGTTACAGTGGCTTGTATTCCCATGCTGGGAAACAAGAGGCGGAGCAGCCCTACCAGCTGGCACTCCTTCACCGGCACAGAACCTGTTCCAAGAGACACCAGAAATGAAGAGCTATGGCTTTGTGAAGACAGGTATGTGTCTGTATATATCAGAACATGTGACATTACGAGATGACTATGTAACTACCAGGTAAATATACTTTTCTCTGTTCTGCTCTCTGTATCCGACAAAGAACAACTTGACCATAGATGCTCAGTCTCTTTAAAGACAGCCACACCTTATTTTTTCAGGTCACTTCTGGATGTGTTGAACAGTACACATACCAACACAAATAGTTTACTTGTGATTTCTGGTCATTCTGCTGTGTTCTGTTTTCTAGCTTTAGCTGCAAGAGATCCATCCTTCTTATCCTACTGTAGCTTCATTTCTTTTAAGACGACTGGTACAGGAATGGAAATCTGGGAAATGCAACTAGACTACACGAATAAAGTTTGAAAGGTGTCACACAACACTTATTTACCAGATCTTTGAGGGATTTCCTTGTCATAGCCCCATTAAAATGTAGGCTGACATGGTGACTGATCAGCAAACCCTGTTTAAACAGTTTTAAAACAGAAGCACATGCATACTTTAAAGATTACCAATAGTGTCAAACTTGGATTTTAATGTCTTAGATTAGAAATCTAATAGATCAGAATCTTAGCAGATCCCTAATGTTTCTTTGCTCTGAGTAGATGCTGACTTTTGTTTCCTGCTATCTTTACAGAAAAGGCCAGAGGGGCTGGGGGAGGAAAAAAAAAAAAAAAAAAAAAAAGAGTCAGATTTATAGAACTCTTCAGTAATTGAAGCAATTTTTTTTCTCATATGAACCACCTGTCTCAACTAAAACAGGCATACATTACTACATCTTGCCCTCTCGGGCTGGTTAAGGTGTATGCTAGCATTTCTGGTAATGATTCCATTTATCTGAGCCTTAAGCATCTCCAGTACAATGGCTGTGTACACTCTACGTGTACGTACACTGTCAAAAGCAAGAGCTGCACACCAATCCTATCGTTTTATTGATGGAATCAGAGGAGATCGACGTCATTAACATTAATTTAATGTAGATGACAAAGGTATCAAATCTATTCAAATACACAGTTGGGCTTCTTCTACTGTGTTATTATGAGACGCTAGCTATCCTCTGACCCACACTGGAATAACAAAGGCACAGAGCTTCTAACTCTCTATACTCAGGGCAGCGTCACACCGTGCACAGTCTCCAGGCGGCTGTGACAATCTCTGGGGGCTTATTGGATGACCCATGATTGAAGTTTCCAAACCACAGAGCTTCAAACATCTGTAATTTCTAGTATTTGCTGACAGAACGCTGACTTGAATGTTTGAGACATCACATATTTTAAATGTGAAGATATATATACATATTTATATATATGAGTTCTGAAAACTTGGAAGACTGTGTATAATGGTGTTAGGTGGGCAGGAGAAGAGAAAGTCAGCAAGACTGTGGTGACAAAGGGAAGAAAAAAGAGAGGGGAAAAAAGAAGTAAACAACTACTACGTACCCTAATCCAGGTATTAGCATACTTAGTAGGTGAGAGGAGAGTAGTGAAGTTATCACCAACTACTTGAATAAGTCCAATAAATTTCTTTAACTGGAAAGCTGCCTTTTAACTTAAAACTAAAAATTCTTCTTCACAGCCACGTGTTGTAACATATTAACCGAGAAGCTGCAGTGGTCACCATGCCCCTGATACAGAGAGGTGACAAGTGGAAGACATTCCAGGATGCTGTCATGACCCAAGAGACATTGTTACTCAGCAAAATTGGTTAATACGCACGCGCGCGCACACACACACACACACAAATCTCTGAGAGGAAATCCATAGAACATCAATCGGCAGCACGCCCTTGAGATGAAAGCCAACCACACACTGGGCTGCAACAGCAAGAACAGAACCAGTAGAAGTCAATGTCCCCCTTTATTTATATACTCCCCAGTTCCCCTCTGGCCGTGCTGCCGAACTGGAGAGAGTCCAGCAGCATTCAGCTTGTGGAATCTCCGCTCATAGAGGTTTTAAAAAACTCAGCTGTCCAAGCTGATCTAACCTTGCTTTGAGCAGGGAGTTGGACTAGACCCCTCTAGGGGTCCTGTTGAAACTGATTTTTTCTGTGCTTTTTACAACAAGAGCTAACTCTCTCCACTTCTAAACATATAAATAGGTTAATGTAGTTTTATACCGTTTTGGGGAAATTATCTTTCTTCTTGATATTTAAAAAAATTAAAATCATGTGCAGATGCAAACATTAATTGTTTTGCTTCACTCGGCATCATCATCATATTGCTCTGTCTTGTGATGTTGTGCCAAAAATCAAGCGTTCTGCTCTGTTCCATATATTGAAGCATAAAAGCAGAGGTCAATAAAGAGCCATCCTTTTATACATCACATGGGGAGTCTGGGCCTAGTATGTTGTGTCCAGTGACAGACAATCAACATCAGAAGATCCATCTTACTTTGAAAGGTTTTTAAAGAGCAGCAATGAGGGACGCTAGTGTCTAACTTACAGAGATGTTAAATTAAAACCCAATATTTTAGCTGATGAGCAGCAAAATCAGTGACTACTGTCTAGATAAACCAAAGACTGTAAAACAATCCAATTTAAACATAAGGCAATGTCAGAACTAAGTTACTTGCATTAGGAAATAGCGAGCTAGAAGAAAAATCTTAACAAGAAGGCCATAAATAACAAATATCCACTCTATTACTACCATGAAATAGATTCAGTTCCTGTATCACTTGTCTTTACTATGACAAGTCATTTAAACTGCAAACCCGAATGTGCTTGTTTGTGCCTATTCTAATTCTGTTTTGCTTTGCATTGTAATTCAATTTCTATGCCTGATATTAAGAAATAAAGGAAAGTATAAACAGTATAAAGAAAAAAAAAAATCAAATCCCACACTATCTGCTGAAAAATAATTGGTTTTATGTGTTAACTTTTCAGAAGAGAGTATAGAGTAACTTGACTTTACCATGTACCACTTAACATAAGGCACGATTAAACTGTTTACCCTTGCAAAAGTATCCAGCTTGTCTTTGTCATATAATATTCTCAGCATTCCAGCACATAGTGGACAGCAGGCTCCTATGTGAATAAAAAAAAATACCTCATGAATAAAAGCAAATGGTCTTTTTACTTTTAGGTAAGCAGAGGTCAGAAGTTGAACATTGACTGAGAATGAAAATAGGAGAACTGCCAAAGCAAAGTGAATCTTTCAATCTGATAGCAGAATTGCACGATTTCTAAGACTTCTTAACATTAAAAAAATTTATAATGCAAAAGCAGTCACCTTTCAACAAACATTTACTACTATCGACATGAAGCAATCAGATGAATTTTCATTTGTTTCCAGATGATACATTTTTGTAAGCTAAAAACCACAGGCACTTTGTATACTACAAGACAAGGTTTTGTATGGATGCATGCATACGCAACTGCAGAAATCATGATTTAAAGAGCTGAAAGAGATAGGACATGACAGAAAACAATTATGTACACTGCAAAAGTTAATTTATGCAGTTATACCATGTTGGAGCTTAGAATCTTTATATAATGGGAGAGAAGAAGGGCTTGTCTGACAGATCTGTGTTTAATACAGAAGCATGTCATATTTCTCCTACAGTTTTTCCTCACTATCTCAGAAACCAAAGGGCTACTATTTCAACTTTCAACCCATGACTGTGTATTTAATTCCCACCCCCAACTTAGTATATATAAATTCACATTTGTGACTTTGACATTATTAAATGTAATACCAAAGCACAAAGACCCTTTTTCAAAGCAGTGAATGAGAAAAATTCATAAAACTGTTTCTTTTTAAAAACTGAGCATTCCTTGCTCTGTGTATTACCTGTGATTAGTTATTGCCTGTTTCATAAAGGAAGTATTTGTGAAAATAGTAAAAAACCAGTTCAAAACAGCAAAACTGCAAAACTATTCGTACTGTTTTCCTCTTTCACAGTACTGTAAATACATATGGTATCTTACTCTGTCTTCTAATTAAATATAATTTTTGTTCTTCTGGGAACTCTGACGATACTCTGGCATTCCAGTGTGGTATTTGTGCTGCCACTTTCGAAAAATTACTTGTCCAATTCCCAGTGACATTCTACCCTAGACACCACAGACCGCAGTCGTTTCTCCCAAACCAGTCCTATGGGGACAACTGCAAGTTCCTAAAGATTGAAGGGGCATGACTCCTAAAGCCAAGGCCTTTCCACTTCAGAATTACTCAGCTGAGTCCTTCTAGCCCTAAGGATGAAGGATCTCTACTTCATCCTTTCTCTTAGATGTCTCAAAGACATTATGGAAGACAATATTTTAAAGCATAAGTTTTGTTCCAAATATACACTGATTTATACACGGAGCCTGGAAACTCTCTCCTGTCTACAGTAAATTTCAACAGCGGATTAACATACCTGGTGCAATAACTGGTTTGCAGCCAGTAGCAGAAAGCTGGGGACATTTAACAAAGGCACATTCTGTATGAAAACCATAGTCTGAGAGAACACCTACAGCCTGACAGTGTCCGTAATAGTCAACAGCCACACGGTCGGAATAGGCAGCACAGACACTGCTGTAGGTTTCTCCGTTATGTCCACAAACAGGTTCCACTGATTTGCAAAACGGCTGAAACACACAGAAATGTTTCAAAGATGAATTTATTTGTGCTACAGACAAAACTTCAGAGTCCTTTTCACATTAGGAAACCCAAAGTTAATGGGAATTCGCTGGTAATATTGTTAAACATTCAAAAAAGTAGGAAATCTAGAGTAAATAACCTGCCAGTTTATGAATGGCTAATAAATGCAAAGAATAAACACTTAAAGAAGGTGACAGAAAAATGTAAGTTGGAATCTGAGAAATATACAGTAAGACATGTTTTGGGAAACAACATTTTTTGTTCTGTGCTAATGCTTAAATAAAATGACCGTGTCATTTAAATTAATCTACTTATTAAGATTATTATAATTTTATTGTGTAATAAAGTATTATTTTATTAATAAAATTAATTTTTCAACAAGATATTTACTATTATAGTATTAATTGATTAATATCTTAATGACTTATTAACAATTTATTTATTCATTCATCTCAGTGTGGTTTTGTGTTCTTAAAATTTAGTGCATGCACGCATGTTGAGTCACCGTCCCTGGAGGTATTTAAAAGACACGTCAATGTGGTGCTTAGGGACATGGTTTAGTGATGGACTAGGCAGTGCCAGGTTTATGGTTGGACTCTATGATCTTACAGGTCTTTTCCAACCTAAATGATCCTATGTATTTCTAACACGTTATTTGAAAAGCTAAATTTATACACTTATTTTGGAAGAATAAAATCCATTACTAGACACCTGTCAAAAATATTTATTGTTGAGACCTTTACACCTATAAAAATAGATTTATTGTGTCCATTTTCTCTCAGAAAAACATATCTAGTGTGTCACTTGATTCAAACACATGTAAAAAAAAAAATCAAAGAAAACTGTAATATAGTTTCTTTCTATCCTGCCTGTGCGTGTATATTAGTCCAACATACTCAAGAGGTCAAATGCCAATAAACTAAGTTTCTGAACATGGACAGAAGCAAATGGAATTGCTGACTCTTTGCAGACAAGGTATGCCTAATACTTTTGTCCAAACTCTTGTGACATAACACAACTCATTCCACAACTTCTTGCTAAGGTCTAAATATTTTATTAAACTAACTAGTAATTCAAGTAAGTCACCATAGCTGTATGATCACTGCATATCCTCTGAAGTAGCGATACAGTTACAGTTTCTATGTTACACACCTAAACTAACAACAAAACAGAGAGAGGACAAGTAAAAGTGAGCACTCCAAACAACTTCATATTTTGCAGACATCTTCCCTATAAAAGAAAGAGTGAAAACCTAAAGCTACCAGTGTCAAAGACTTCATGAACACGGACACAACTAGACATATAACTGCTGGAGAAAAAAAAACCAGCCATGCAATATTCCTTTGATTCTTACTGTTCAAGAGCCAAACATTCTCTGATATCTCATGAGATATCTGATGTGCAATGAGAGGAATTATCTGAACTTAACAAGGTTACTGAAAAAGGGCAAGAAAAAGAAGGTATGAAGACAGAAAAGGCAGAAACTAAGAGTGGGTTAGAAGAGCAACCGCATTTAGAAAACAGAAAAACCCTGAAAAAATGTTCTGTACTTCTAAGAATTTCCATGAGTTGAGACCAATAGAGGTCTCAAATCAATTTTCATCATTTGAGGAAAAATCTGGAGATGAACAGCCTATCAATGATAAAGCCAGCAACTTTGAAAAGAGTAGCTCCTGACTTCTCTGTGAAGCGACAGAAATAGCTTGTCTACCAACACTGTAGGGAGTGGTGGGATGGAAGGACTAAACCTGATCTTAATCCTTCTCAGGGACTAACACGAAGACTAATGCCATCCAGACTAACTAAAGAAAATATTACAGACTGCCTAGTCTCCAACAAAACTTAGGTTACAGATCCTGAACAATGAACTTTGTAAACCTGGGGCACAATCACACAAAATGCCAGAGACTTTCTATGACTGGGCATTAATTTTTATTTAAAACAAGTTCAAACTGGTGAAATAGTGAAAAATATAGGATCACTTAATATAAATATCAGAGTATTATTCCCAAGAAAGCATAAGTAAAGCTTTTGATTGGTTTTGAGACAACTGTTAGCAGAGAAACACTTGACAAAATTCTGAATATAATTTTGTAAGAGTATTTTTGATGCTAGTGAGAATTAAATTTTTAAAGGATTAGTTTCAATGAAAGCATTTTGTAAGCTATAAAAACAAAAATATTACAAAGTTTAACATTAAAGAACAGAGAAGGTTTGATATTTATTGCTAGAACCACTTCCTACCTGGCATGGTCCTCGGTATGCTAAACTTTTTCCTTTTTGGTACAAAGTACACAAGTTACTGTATTCCACGTTGTCTGTGTCACAAACAGGATCCCGTGTCTGGTCACAATTTAACTGCCTTGGCACACATTCATGCTGGCTACATTCAAACTTTTCAAAACTAGTCAGGCAAACTTGTTTCCTTGGTATGCACCTGCATAAAGTAATAATAATTTCATATCATGTCATAGGATTATTATTTTTTTTTAAGTCTCAAAATATTCAGGGAAAACATTTTCAGTGAAATTTTTTTCCAGAGCTAACTATGGTTCAGCAGAGCTGCAGGAAATACATGTGATAAAACATTCTGAATAGTCAATTTTGGGTCTCATCATAAACCTGAAACTGGTTCACACCACGTTTAGTCAATGTTTGTGGACACAGCTACAGTTTCCACTAAAATAAATCTTTTACCAAGTATTTTTCAATGGATTTTCAAAAAAGGCTTGGATAAACTTCTTGCCAACTCCCAAGCTTCATTTTGTAATGCGTATTTTGTAATGTGTATTTAAGGAAAACTAGAGAAAACATGAACACACAAACAGTGAACTGCAAGAGGAAAAGCTTATACTGCAGAAGTCTAGCAAAGGCAGTGAAAACAAGGCTTAGAAGATTATATGGTTTCAATTACAAGTATCTAATTGGATTCTAGCTTTGTACGCTCAGTATATTATATCACAAACAATCTTGGGGATGACTGCAAACAAACTGAAAAATCTGGTATTAACACAATTCCCTTATTTGGTATGTCATCCCTCTCAAGCCTTTACAGATAAGAAGTAAAGAGCAATAAAGGGCAGAAATTCTTTCCTCTCTCTATTAAATATGTACCTTCCATGGTCTTGTCCACAGAACATTTGCCGTATGCCCTGCAAGACATCCCTCTGCTAGAGAAATGCCATCCAGTAGAGTCTGATGAAAGGTCCAATGGCTTTTTCAACAATCTCATCCTTCTATAAATGACAACAGTGCTACCACTGGATTACGTATAATGCATCCTTATTCCCTCCGAGTGCTGCTGTCCTACATATTTTCCTTCTATATTAGGGAAGACTCAGAAATTCTGAGATTTAAACACTTTACGAGTGGAATATAGGGTCTTAAATAGACTCAAAGCACTTCAGAGATGTTTTAAAATGAGCATGTTTAGTTTATGCTACATTATCAAACTGAGACAGAAAAATGTATTGTGTACAGTCCCTTACTGAAACTACAATTTAAAGTTATTGTATAAAACTGAAAAACCTCTCTTACTTTCCAAATTAAAAATTTAAAAGGTAAAAAGTGTATATCCGCTACACACCTTTGAAATTGCAGTTTTCAATGCCATAATGGCTGTTACAGCTACAAAAGTACAGTGTTTTCTCTGCAGTATTCTGCATCAATGCATTTAAAGTGCAGAAAAAGGAAAAAAAAATAAAATTGCTATCATCAGTTTTCATGAAAGCACAGTATTACACAACTTCTTATGGTGGCTTGCTTTGAAAACAGAAAAATGTACAAATTCAAAGGAGACTGTAGTATTGCACAATACTGAGAAAATTGAAGACAGACACCAATATTATGAGCTACAGACTTTGATTTCTGTAAAAAAGGTCAGGTTTTCTTTTCTCCTGACACTAGGACAGAGCATATTTTTGTTTTAATGTGTTCATCTATAAAGATTTTGTTTTTTCTGACATTGAAAAAACAGAGATTGGACAGACACAGTTTTCACAAGATATCAACCTTTTTAAGGGAAACTCGAGTCTTCCAGACTGACCAATATTTTCCTACTTTAGAGGTAAAAAGCACAGATTGTTGTCTGAATAAGCAAGAACGAATCCAAGTCTTGAATTCTGGTGTGGGTTTTTTTTTTTAAACTACGAGAAGGACATGTGAAATATAGTAGTAAAACGACACTTTTGCCATTTCAACAAAATAGGATTCTCCCATTTTTGAAAGCATACAGCAGTCTTCTTTTATTGCTAATGCTGAGATCTGAATAATTAATTTAAAAGATACAGCACTACATAAACAGAACCAAGACTTGGCAGTTATTACAGTCCATTATTAATTACGTTAAATAAAAATAGCTACTTCAAGCAGTTATTTTTATTGGAGTACCCCAAAAGTAGAATGTTACTACAACACATTCAAAGAAAAAGTAAATCTGCTTCACGAGTAGATGATGCAAAAGAAAAGCTTAAAAACATATTTTGCTTTTACCTCTGGTTTTTATTACAAGGGTTAGGGTTACAAGGATCCTTGGAAATACACGATCCAAATTCGAATTGATTGTCCTGGAGCCCAACACAACGAGCTATACATGCACTTGGATACGTGCGTCCATTTTGACCACATACTGGTACAAACTGATCTACACAGTTACATGGTAAACCTGTAAGAGCAACACACAGAACAGGAATTTGGTGCACACTTATTTTCTATGACAGAAGACACACAAGGGGTCAACTAAGATATCTCTGACTTCCCGCAAATGCAAACATGTGCCCTATCTTCACCCACTTCCTCCCTCCTGTAAGTCAGCAATGCTGTAGCACATACACACTTTTAAGTAGTCGGAAGGGAAGTTTGTGCCCTGCCTCCTTGCTAATTCTACTCAGCTTTCTCCATTTTTCCCCCAAACTCCTTATCTCTCGTCCCCAGTGGCATTAACCCGTCTCCACCTATTTTTACATATTACCAGAAGTTTTATTTTTCAGTACTGATTTTTTTTTTTTAAAGGTATGTGCTTTTTCTGAAGTGCAGCTTGGACATGAGGGAAATAAATAGTTAAAAGAACATAATAGTAACGAATTATCACGTGTTTTCCATTAATACTGTAGAAAGAATTTTGATGCTAAACCTCGCTCTAAGATTATCAAGCTTGCCGTTTCCATAGTTTGGAAAGTTACCTGTAAACTTCCGACGTTCATCTTCTGAACTATGCTCAGTCAGACACTGACGTGTAGAACATATCAAGTTTCCAGCAAAACATGAACAGACATTACAATCTATATTAAAGGATGTTCCATGGCCTTAAAAAAAAAAAAAAAGAAAAAAGCAAATGCCTACAATCAATAAATATGGATATATATATAGTCTTATGGTATATTTGCATTACATAGGTATTACATCTTAAATATAAATTGTTCCTGTAATTTCCCTTATTCAGTTTCTTTTCCTATTGAAATTTCTCTTTTCTTAGATTTCAAGTTCTGCTTTATTCATTTAAAGAAAAAGTCTGTTCACATGTGTTGTTGATTAATTAGTTAAAAACAAGGAAGCAAGCACTTGTATCCTTTTAAAACCTGTAAAAGTTAGGCTTTTTTTTTTTTAAGAACAATTAAAAGCTGCAAAAAGAAATACACTCAGAAAACAGAAGTAGCGGTGGCATAGTACACAGCACTTCTATTAATTCTGGCTATCAATCTATTATTTTTAAATTTAAAGCTTTTGTAAAGATACATTCTTCTCCTAAATTAGTTTTACGTAAGACTGCTAAATTTTCAGCCAGAATCTCATACACAAAACTCCTCTGCAGTTCTCTTTTCTTTCCTTTGTGTGTACTTTTTTTCAAGAGGTAAAAAGTGCCAATGCTTCATTCCAGCCTTCATTGGTTTGTAACATCCATTATAGTCATAATTTCAGCCTCAACAAGGAGTACAAGTTACAATGCAGCTTTGTCCAAAGCAGGGAATAAGAAAGATTATAGCAAAGCTGAACAGAAACCCGGATCTAGATTCAGCATGAGACACACATAAATACAGAGGTCGGTGTTCACTCACTGGCTTTCTGAAAGGAGCCCTTAATAATGCAACTGACACCATCACAGCTGCTTTTTGAGGATGGAGCAATCTGCTTAATTTTTGCATAAGTGAGTAACTTTTTCCACAGCTGAATCTAAGAGTCAAACTGCAAATTTTGGGAATTTTTCTTTTAATTTAGCAATTCCAGTTTGGTTTTGTGAACTGTCCATATGATTGCTCTTCACTGTGTTGTATGTTTTATGTAAATTTAATACACGTTGATGACAGACGATCTATCCATAACCCAGTCAGTTGTTAAAGACTATGAAAAACCACACAGCTCTTCAGGAAAACATAAGAGTAACTGTGCCTTACAAAATTAGGCAATTCTCTCTAATCTTTCAAAGGGTTGAGATTAAGGATTAGAATTTTTGAAAAATATTACAGGGGCACAAAGTATTTCAGCAATTTGGAAGAGGTACTCCTAGGCAAATGATGGCAGAACAAGAGGGGATGGAAGAGAAAGACTCTGTAGTACAAAAAGCTCTATTTAAAGCACAGTACTACCCAAGGAGGAGGAATTTGTCAGCAGGAAAGAAGAAGAGTTTCCAAGATTTGAAGGTTATGCCAAACACAGGATCTCTTAGGTGTTTCTTCAGGGTAAAGAGTAATTGCCTTAGGATCCAGCTGAAAACTGCAAGACTATTGGCTTTCACTATCAAAGAGTACACACAGCAAACTTCACCAGTAATAATTTCATAGAATGTGCTGGGTTGGAAGGGACCTTTAAAGGTCATCTAGTCCAACCCCCCTGCAGGAAGCAGTAAGGGACATCTTCAACGAGATCAGGTTGCTCAGAGCCTCATCAAGCCTGGCCTAGAATGTCTCCAGGGATGCGGCCTCTGCCACCTCTCTGGGCAACCTGGGCCAGGGTCTCACCACCCTCATTGTAAAGAACTTCATCCTAATGTCTAATCTAAACCTACCCTGCTCTAGTTTAAAACCATTGCCCCTTGTCCTATCGCTACATGCCCTTGCAAACAGCCCCTACTCAGCTTTCTTGTAGGCCCCCTTCAGGTACTGCAAGGCCACTAATAAGGTCTCCCCAGAGCCTTCTCTTCTCCAGGCTGAACAAGCCCAACTCTCTCAGCCTGTCCTCATAGCAAAGCTGCTTCAGCCCTTGGATCATCTTCGTGGCCCTCCGCTGGACCCACTCCAGCAGGTCCATGTCCTTTGTATATAACGCGCTTCCTAATAATTTCATAATTGGAATCAATTCACAACACAAGAAAAAGCCAGCATCAGATAAAGCATTCAGGGTTCTTTGGTTTATACAGAATGGTTTTAAAAAACACAGTTCAGATTTTATGACTAAACCCTAGCTTTTTGCAACTGACATATAAACCAATTAAATATAGTAACTACAAAAAGTTCATATGGTGACCATATATTTTTAATTATTTGTTTTTGATAGTAAATTCCAAATCCACTAGATGATGTAATTTTTATCTTTTATTATGTAATACCTAGAGTCTTAATCACCACACACACTTAATGAGTAATTATAGCAAAAGAGAAGAAGCTGTCTGGTTTTGTGGTGGTTTGTTTGTTTTAAATGGACATCATTTACTCAATACCTACCAGTTACACACATTGTCATTACAGTTAGCACAACTGACAGCTGTACACTGTGCAAATATAAAACACAAACAAAACTTCAGACATTTTTGTGATTATTTTCACCAATAACCTGAAAAAGTGCAAGTTTGTTTGGACAGAATGATTGATAAAAGCTTTCAGTCACCATTTAAATAATATATTTGCTAATGTCTGTATTTTAAAAGCATCTGCTTTCACCAGATACTTTCTATAGCTGTAACATTAAGGTTAAGATGTTTTCAGTGTTCTGCTTCCATGAACAAATAGTACCAATTTGTCAATACAAAGTAAGTTTTAAGTGTGTTTGGGTGACCTTGGATGGACAAAAAATGCCCACAACATTACAAGCTGTAAAGGCATGGAACATTACAGGAAGAAATTTGTGTGTGCACGTGCCTCTGTGCCTGTGTCTATTGGAAACACATCCAGCGATTACTGGTTTTGTTCACTACCAATTCAGACATTAACAACTATTTTGATAAAACTAGTTTTTTGCAACTTTCACACGTATAGCTAGGTTTGTGGTAGGAGGAAGGATCATACAGTGAACACCTGATAACACACAAAAGAACTGCTCAGAAGATAAGTTAATAACAACAAAAAAGTAAAAGATTTTCTTGCATCCCTGTGCCCTGCAGAGGAAGTTAGAAGTCTAAGCCGAGTACCTTCTTCACAGGCAATGTGTTAGAGAACCTGTCTCAGAAGCAGCTCTAGGACAGACAAATGCTAACAACTCTGCAAGACCAGAAACATTCACTGAAAGACTCCAAATTAACTCAAGTGTGAAATACTGGCTAATGTAAGTGAACTTATTTAAAACTTCTTGCTTTAAACTTCCTCAAGGTTTGGATACCAATGCAAGTGGCCAAAATACATACTTCTTTTTTTTTTTTTTTTTTAAAGGATTCTGTGGATAACAAAGATAGGTAAAAATTTTGCGCAACACAAATGTGGTAAAAGTATAAAAGTTTGCATCAGTGGACACATACCTAAATATGATACATTGGGGGAAGGAATCACAATTTTTGTGCAAGTCACAAAACAAATCTTTTGGGATTATCTGAAGGAGTCAATAAGCACATGGACAACAGAAAATCAGGTTGATACACTTCAATACTCAACAGACATCTAACAGCTCTTTAACAGAAGCTTTCAAGAAAAGAAGTAGAGATAGTAAAAAAAGGAGCTCACATGGATAAATAACTGTGAAACAGAACAAATCAACAACAAAGAGACGTCACTGGAGGAGTCTCCATGATCCAGGCAGTGGATGTTTTCAACATATTTATATGTGATCCAAAAAACAAGTGCAAGTATTACATGACAGAGTCTATCAATAACATTAAGGTACAAAGGACCAAATAATGAAGAACTGCAAGGGAATCTCACCATGCTGACTAGGAAACTAGGAAAGGATGTAGCAGAGGAAATTCATTGTTCTAAACATAAAGTGATTCTCTACAATTCACACAATGAGCTGTGAGCTTACCGCTTCCACTTAAGAACTGCACCATGGCATTACAATAGACAGCTCTGTGAAGCATGACCTCAATAGAATTATTAGCCAAAAAAAGATAATGTGCAAGATAATTATGAAAGGAACATAATTTTGCTGTTACATACACTTGATTGGGCACTTGACTGTGAATGGTGCATGAAGTTCCAGTTCCCATTTCAGAAGAAAACGTAAGAACTAGAAAAAGGGACGCAATAGGGTAATAAATATTATCAAAAAGTATACAACTGTTTTTATATAAGGAATGACTAAATACAATAGGAACTGGCTTGCAGAAAAACTGAGAAAGCTGAGGGGAATATAACATAGGTTGAAAGAGGAGGCAAACAGGCAACAATCATTCATCAGCTTTTTCAATAGAGGAACTATGATTGATCTCATGAACTAAGAGGAACCAGATGAAACAAACTATCAAGGCTCAAATGAAAAGGAAAAAAAAAAGGAGGTTTTTTAGGCACGCATATTTTAACACGTGGAACTTCTTGCCAGAGGTTATAGCTCAAGATAAAAGTTTCTGACTATTTCTTAACCCATATTTAAAATCCATGGACGACAAAAAAAACAATAAAATAATGAAAACGAAAGACCCCAAAACCAGTCAGGGCTAGTAAAGAAACCATCCTCCGCTCAAGGGGTCTGTGGTTTGAAGCACAGAACAGATTCTGGTAGAATATTCATGTAAAATAGGATTAAATCTCTGCCTTTTCTCATACTCTTCCCTAGACACCTCTATTGGTCACTGGATATCCGATGCTGTTAAAAGGAGACTGAGAGTATCCACAAAGCTGGAATCCAGGAAATGGGCAGCCATTTATAGTCAGTTACACTGTGCTTAAGCCTCAGAACTACAGCATACTTAAAGCGGATCAATTTGTTTTGCTGCTTTTGCCTCATCTCTGCAACCTACTGGCTCCCCTCAGAACTTTTTCCCTCTTCAATCCTCAGAGCTCCCACCAGCAAGTTCTTCTACCAGAAAGGAAGCTACCTATTTTCAAGTATCATAAAATACAGGGGACGTGAGGCAAGTCAGTGACCTTTTGGTTGAAAAATGGTGTACTAAGAACACTCTTCACACAGGTCTTTCATAGGTTGAGAAAGACACAGCTCAGTATTGATTTAAATAATAGAACCCTCCAGCATACGTAAGTATTATATATAGGGATGCAAACATTAACTTTTGTATTTTCTGATAAACTCTGTATTTGGATTCTCTGGGTCTTCTTATGTACCTCAAAATTCATTACTGAAGGAACAGGTGCTGTAGAAAGGTATAATTACTGATCTAATACTTACTTTTTCTTTGTCCTCCAACAATGCATGATTTTTGGAGATCAACACAACGCATTTCCATGCAGTTTTCTAGCAATCCACTGTGTCCACATGTACAAATCTTGTAACAACCAACATCACCAGCTGAGGATGGAACCTGAATAAGTGTACCCTGACGGACAATAAAATCTGAGGCTTCTCCCAGTTTGCAACCTATATACAAGGAGAAATTTTAGCTCATATTTAGTAAATACTTTGGCAACTGCCACTACAAAAAATAACTACTACTCTTTGACTTGTGAAAAAGCTAAGGTGTTCCTAAATAAGCCTTGCCCTCACCCTTTAGTCAAATTCACTCATTTCATTGAGGGAGCAAGTAGAAGAAATAGAAGATATTTGCTTGAGACAATGTTCTGAAGTACGTGTAGAAATGTCACTTCAGAAAAAAAGACTGGTAATTCTAACAGTTCTCAAGTAATCTCATTTTCCACAGTTCTGTAGTAGTATGAAATGTATGCGGTATACCACATAAGCTTCACTCTCTCCAATACACAAACGGAATTAAAGGGTCTCAGAAGCAAAGCCCGGTCATTTCCCCTCATGTATTTCATCTTGTCTTCCTTCCCCTACTTACACCTCTTATGTGAACGTAGACGTGAAGACAGGAGAAAGAGAGCAAAAGCAGGAAAACTGGATTAAAAAAAAAAAAGAAGAATGGAAAGGAAGGAAAATGGTTTTAAAAATTGCAAAGAAACCATAATAACAGAAATAGTAGATTAAAATTACCCTAGAAGTGATGAACTGCAACAAATCCCCCAAAACTTTCAACCAAGAAAAAGACTGAATTCAAACATAACAGTCAGCTTCCAACCTTTAGAGGAAGTAAACTATCTCTTCAAAAGCTCTGGGTGAGCTTGGTTTCACATCATTTTGAATGACTTTTGTAGCAAGCAAAGACAATACAACCTCTGTAGCAATAATGCTCAGCTTTTCAGAAAAACTAAAATATTTTGTATGGGTCATAGAAGCATAACCAAAACACCATCCTCACAAAAGAATGAGCTGAAGTTTGTTCTCGTTTTTAGAAGAGCACAAGTGTAGCAGATGTACAAGCAAAGCAAATCCCAGTTTACCTCTTTGCAATTAAAAAATCGCTGGACAAACTGCTGATCAGCCACAAAACTGCTGGAACAAAAGAGGCTCAGGGAATGGATGCGAGACCACTATGGCTGTGTTCTTGCATCACCCCCCTAGAAAAGGGGCTTCTTCGTGCAATTCAGTTTAAAAATCAGCGTCGCCCCCAATTGCTCAGGCTCTCTTAACACGTGCATTCAAGTGGTCACCAAATGCAAGCTTTCCTCTATGCTTCAAGAACTATAGGTGATCCCTCACGTCACTGAATGATACCTTTAGCTTTAAAGGAAGGGGAAAAATTGTGGCAAGCACTACTGGTATCTAGGGCAGAACAACGAAGGGGCTGTAGAAGTTGGACACTGCTCAGTCTCCTACCTCCTTTTGTAGATTTGACCCTTGCTATCAACACCATCCAGGCCTGCCATTTCAAAGTTAGATAGCTGAAATTCATTCTACATGAGGCTCTCTCCCCAGTCAGCTCACATTTATGCATGGTGCAGAAGTTACAAAATACCTGTGTTCTAAAAAATAGTTCCCAAATGACCATGAATGCCTTTCTAGTGAGATACACCTACATTAAAAGTATCACTCAATGGAGCAGCAGCAGAAATGCAGTGAGCTGCATACTCAGCAGAGATGATAAAGACATCATCTTTAATGAGAAGTGGTACCATCGTTCTCATGGAAGGACAAGGCAGCACAAGATTCGTTATTCATATTTTTGTTGTTTCGCATTGTCAGTGTCTTTTTCTTCCAAACTGTAAGTCTACATACAGATTTGGGAAACATAGAGCTAATCTGCCTTGCAGTTCTGCCTTTTTCGTGTCAACGAACACATCACGCTGTCCGTCATTAAAGATGAAGTTCAGAGATGCTGCCTCAGTGCTGTAAACTCAAGTAGTAGAGAGAAGAAAGGAGAGGCAAATAAATTATGTGCCGTGCCAGTTCCTTCACAAGCCCTAAACCTAGGCGCTCTGAATCCAGTGAAGCAGCAACACTGAAGCTCTTAAGAAAAAGTTTGGATATTAATTTACTTGGATCAGAACTAGTTACCCATGAGCTGCTAGAGAGATTTTAAGAAGTTGACCCGGCCTGCGAAGGATTTGGGACAATTCCATGTAAGATACCATCTTGAACTTCAATATAACATTGGAATTGTTGCCACTGCAAATGTATGTCCCAGTGCACCCTGCATTTGCTAAGATTCTCAGAGCTCTCAAAATGCCCTACCAAGACTGACAGCCTGATTTTCATTAACTTCAAGGCAAGACATAATGTGCATTTATTTCACCAGTAAGGAAAATAATGCGGATATGGCTAATAACATATGGAAATACACGGCAATACACGTCACCGTGTCTGCAGAAGCAGTGAGCTGCACTGTAGTTGCAGTATTGTATGCTTGTAATTTTAAATATCTGGCAGGCTGCTTAGAGATCATGTATGGACATCTATTTCTTCTGAAAAATAAATAATATATCTTCTAATAAGACATTATGTTTCAGTGGACAATGAAAAAAGAAACACATCAAGAAATGAAAAGAGCTACAAGGCAGGCTACACCTTTTGAAAACAGAAGATAATTGTGACAATAGTTCTTCTGGGATACCAAAAATTCACTTTAAAACTTTGAACAAAATCTCACTTACGTATGTGTATCAGCAACATTCAGGTAAACAGAAGTCCAAAACCCCTTACCTGGCACACATAAATACGGAAGACAGAGTTCTCCAGATTGACATCCTTTTCTATTTACTTCACATAACTGATTAGCTGCACATGGATTTGGATTACATGGATGTGTAACATCTTCTACAATGTTACCTAAAGAACTCGGGCCTGAAAACAGAATATACAGGATATCATTGATTCAAATGGTTTATTTTTCTTCAGTAAAGCATGGCATTTCTTACATTCAGTAAGATCGCATTTTTGACAATTCCGTGAAATATTTTTTGTTTTTCTTTAACTACACTTGTAGAAGCTTGACATGACAACGTAGTTAACTTTTGAAATAAGTTTAGTCCTCAATCGTGGAAATAATGACCCAGATGATTCTTCAAAAGCAAAATATATTTCCTCTATCTTCTTTCCCTAATAATTTTCTCTATATGATGAAAATAAAAATCTTACAATGACAGTGCAATCAAGAGAAGTCCCACAGTCAATGATTAATAAATTGGAGGTTTAAAGTACACTTGACAATTAATCAAGCTTGCTATCACTGATAAACTTTTGTTTCTGTTTTCCCTTTAACTCTCAAGTAACGTTCTCTTGTCACAAGATTAAGGAAAGGGAAGGCAACGTGGAAAAGCATCAGCTAAATGGAAAGAACCACCCAAAGCTTTAATACATTGTCTCTCTGGGAACAATTTATTTGTTGAGGCAGGCTTTCAGTTGCAGCTTTACTAACCAAAATTTTACTATTTTCAAAGTTCCTAGGATTCTGAGAAAGAAATATTATTTCTTTCCAAATTTAATTTGGAAGAAGATCTAAAACAGATAAATCCTATAAAGCTAAAAAGGTCTAAATCCTAGAGACATAAATATGGAATAGGAAGTAGTAACAGGGTAGAGCAGATTTTCCATTATTTGGAAAATAATGTAAAAAGATGCATTTAAAGGAAATCTAGAACCAAGGCAAAATTTTACTAATACAATTGTATTCCACACTGAGGAATAAGACATGCTAGAAGAAAACAGAATCACAAAACCTTCATTCTTCCACATACCTACTAAACTCACGATCTATTGCCCCAGTAATTAATTTGGGTTTTGGTTATTCTAATTGCACAGTTAAAGCATAGAGTTTATGCATCAGGGAAAAGTGTAATTTTGTACATCAAGAAATTGTGCTCTAAATCACAAGACTGTTTAAGTAACATTTCAGAGAATCACAGAATTGCAGGGGTCGGAAGGGACCTCTGGAGATCATCTAGTCCAACCCCCCGCCAAAGCACGTTCAACTAGAGCAGCTTGCACAGGAACACGTCCAGGAGGGTTTTGAGGGTCTCCAGACAAGGAGGCTCCACCACCTCCCTGGGCAGCCTCTTCCAGTGCTCTGACACCCTCAAAGTAAAGAACTTCCTCCTCATGTTTAGGTGGAACTTCCTGTGCTCAAGTCTCTGCCCGTGACCCCTTGTCCTCTCACTGGGCACCACTCAAAAGCCAAAACTCCCAACCAGTCCCCACACTCCAAACAGGATGGGGGTAGAAAATAAGTAGAACAGGAACAGAAAAACTCATGGGTCAGGATAAAGACAGGGAGATCGTGTAAGAATTGCCGTCAAAAATGACTTGACTTGGGGAAAATTAACTAAATCTATTGCTGATTAAAATAAATATCTAATTACAGATTCAGGTAATGGGAACAAAAGACAAACATCAAAGCAACTTCTTTCTTCAGCCTTTTCCCAGGCTCTCCTTCACTCCAGGTGCCTCTGGCCCTGCCCCAAGTGATGCAGTGGGTACTGGGAAGTGGGGGATGATGGTGACTATGATCAGTACACAGCAGTTTTCCTCTGCTGCTCGCTCCTTGTCACACCTTTCCTCTGCTCCAGCATGGGCTCTCCACAGGCTGCAGCTTCCTTCCAGATATACCCACCTGCTGTGGCATGGGGTCTTCCACAGGCTACCTTGTGGATATCTGCTCTGCCATGGAGCACTTCCTCTCCTCCTGCTCCTCTGATCATGGTGTTACCTCTGTTGTTTCTCCCTCTCCCTGTTCCTTTCTCCTCCACCTGTCCGGGACTTTTTGCCCTTTCTGAAACACGTTTTCACAGAGGCACCACAAACTTTGTTAAGTGGCTCAGTTTTGGCCTATAGCGGGCCCATTGCCGAGCTGGCTGTGTCTGGTACAGTGCAGTCCCTGACATCTACCCATACACACCCTGCAGCCTCCACTGCTACCAAAACAATCTTGTCACACACACCCAACACAAGAACGAATAAACGTAATGAGCTATGGCAATTTGAAAAAATCCAGTTTTCCCTAATAGGCTAATACAATGTTTCAAATTCAATACAATTTTCTTCAAAAGAAATAATGAAAGTTCTTAAAAGCAACAATAAGCATTCAAAGCATCTTGGTTTCTAATTTTGTTGCATACATATGTTGATACTTACTCAGGTACGTATCCAAAGGGATACAGTTCTCCAAGTCATCTGTTGGCGACAAGAGCTCACAGATACTTTCAGCTGAGTGGCCTTCAGGGAATTTATTATGATCTCCACATTTCTTCAGTATTTCCACACAATCTGATCTTCAGATAAGTAAAGAAATAGAACTACATGAACAATACTTGAGGAAAAAAGGTCTTGTATGAAAAAGATTTCTTTCCACATTCTTCCCTTACTCAAATCCACAACTTTCCCCTTCTGTCTCACAACAAAGTGTTTTTATCTCTCTCTCTCTGTATCTATCTATCTATATATATGTATATCTATATATGCTACATTTTATGTACAGGGGAGAGAGACAGGAACTATTGCTTACTTACTCTTCCTCTACTTTAGACTTGGTGATCTTTATTTTCTATGGCATCATACACATGCATCTTTCAAGACCAAGCATTTCCTTGCTTTACTGATGACTAATATGGGTTGAACACTATCTTACTACCTGTACTATTACCTGGTCTCTTTTTTACCCAATCACCTACTTTCAAAAATTTTTTTTTTTTTTTAAAAACAAACTTAATTTTTTTCAGACCTTTCTGTGAGCTGACAATCACCAGTAGTTCCCAAAACCAAAAAACAGGAAAGGTTTTACAGACACCACAGAAAGCAAAAAAAAACCACCCCAACAATAAATCAACTTTACAATGGACACATATATATCCATCTCTTTAACAGGCAAGCGTCTTCCATTTACAGTGATGGAGATTCAAGCAATGGAAACTACGCAAAATCATATTTCTTCTGTGTTTGCGTGGCCACGTTTTCCTATCTTAAGTCAAACACAGTCCTACAGCAGCTTTTTAGTTCTCATTAAAATCCTTAGTAGAAACTCTAAACTGTTTTTTCCCCCCCATAGTACTTACTTGCAGATAATACTTCCTCTAGATTTGCTGTGGCAAGGTTTAATCTGCAGTGAGCAGGCAATTGCCTTCCACATTTCTGGTTGGCATTTTTTAATATCAAGCACGGGAATATTTATAAATGGCATCTTAATACTCCCTTTTTCCCATAGCTTCATGTCATTCATGGCTCCCTGGTCTGACTGAGTATTGCAGCTCCTAAAAAGTTCTGTTGGTCTTAAAAGAAGAAGTTAAGATATGGCATGTATACAACAAAAAGAAAACACCACGCATTTTACCTTTTACCATATGAATCCCAAAGCCTTCATATGGCTTGCTTTTCATGACATAAAAGACATTAATCCCTTCAACAGTTAAGCAAGTTCAAAATCAATTTGAATTCTGTCTTTAAGGAAAATGAGCTCTTTAAGACTCAGGGCTGAAACTCCCTTCTCACCTCTACCTCTTAGATCAAATATCACTTCAATTTTTCTTATGTGAAGACAGTTGACTTAAAAGCAAATATTTTAGATATCCTGAATATCTGTGCGAATGTTTGCTGGTGAATCACTAATGCAAGCTGATTTATCATTTATATTTGCCCAGCCTGCATCTACCACGTATGTGATTCTACTAATATAACATTCATGCCACTGTACACTATTTCAAAGAAAAGCCAGAGACCTCTAATAGCTAACAAAATTTTAAACATTTTTGAAACTCAAACTATTTAGTTTGTAACCTTGCAACTACTAGTTCAGACACCACTTTAAATCATGCATTTTGTCCTATAGAGTATAAACCTACAGAATTACCTCCGAAAGAAAAGGAATTTTGAAAAAGTAACATGTAAACTTTAACAAGAATTTTTACCTTATTTATAATACACAACATTCCAGTAGTCATGGCTTACTTGTCTATACAGTAAGACAGAGGAATACGCTGCTAATACATGACAACTTTCTACAAGTTCATGGGCTAGCTTTTATTCTTGAAAGTTTTGTTACATCTGTTGCTAAATACATTTCCAAAAGTTTATTCTAAAGAAAAGCTATTTATTTTTCAGTTATCTAAAAAAATATCTGCAGAAAGACAGCTACATACAATCTCAAAATAAGCCTGAAAAACATTTTATTTTTTAAAATCAAAGCACGGGAATTCCTTTATAAAATATTCAGTGTCTCTCTCCTACCTGTTATTAAAATTAGTGCAGTAAGTAAGATTTCTACAGCCCAGTTGACAAGGTTCTCGTACATCTGCTAAACAGGTCAACATGGAAACTTCAACTGCATTATACTCACAAAAGCGATCAAATTCTTGCCAGCTCTGTGAATTGCCCCAGCTTGTGCTATAAAGTTTAGTGCAGAGCTCTCTGGAAAAAAAAAAAATAGACTAAGAAAACAAAATTGAAAGAACAGCAGTCATTAAGATACAGCAAAGCCTATAATTTCTTTCCTGATCACAACAGCCTACACTCACTGCAGAAGATTGTGTTAGTGCCCACAAAGTCTACAATAGTATCTAAATGTTGTGCTCAAAGCAAATAACCCCACTTCAGTGTTTTCCAAGTTTTCCAGTTTCGTTTAAGAATGCTAGCAAATCTTTAAGCTAGTAAGACTGAAAGACTTCAGAATATAAAACTTCAATATCCAATAAAAATACAATAGCTGGAAACCTGAACTAATGATTTTGAGGTGAGAACTATTCCAGCTGATTTTACTTGTAACAAATCTAGGTTGATGTGATAATGAAGAACTTCTAATCCAATCATTCAACTTCAAACCACATCTTCTCCTCCTACAGAAATGACTGGCAAGCAGAATACATTTGTTTTGCCCTGATGTTTGAAACAGGTGTAGTGTTCATTGCTTGCTTTTGAGATGTTTCCTGGTGTCAGCAATACCCCCGCCACTTTGTTCACAGCAATATCCTACAAATTACAACCGTTCCCATCCCAACTGAAGGTACGGAAATTCACTGTACTATTAAAGTTTTCTGCATACTGAAAATGTGAGAGAAGGATCCATTTTTAGAACTCATTGTCAAAGCAAGCAACTAAAAGATAATACATCCGCTGCCCTGTGCTTCAACGTTCTAAGAAGTAACATAACTCAGGGGTTCTACTACTAAACTCACATTGTAAGATCCAGCTGCATTCAGGATCTGTTGTTTTGTAACTGGAAACTTTAATATCAAAGGAAGTAACAACTCAAAAATCAATGTTTGCAACTTATTTTGACATAATGATGCATTTAAAATGCAATAATGATCTATTTTTAAAGTGGACAGATAAACACCCTAAACTAAAAATGCTACAATTACAGTTGTTTGCAAGTGTGCAACTATCTGCTGAAAATATATATATTTTTTTAATGTTGGAATAATTAGTTCCATTATTTAACTGTTAAATGACCTAAGTTATTTTTCATTGACAAAAATCTGAATAGCATCTAGTAAGGAATACTGCTAAGGTTTTTACATGCAGCAACCAGGCACTTGAGAGTTTGTGCAGTTCATTGTGCCCCTGGCTCTCTTTAGCATCTGGTTAAGGCCTCTTCATCTTGTTTTGCAATTTTGGCTATTATGACCACAAGCAAAGTATAGGTTTCATTAACTTAGTGTGTCTGCTATAGTAAGCCAGTGCTAAAAGTGAGAAAAGTGTGATTCCTCACATGGAAGAGTATTTTTTGAGATACAAAGTAAGTACTGGACAGAACGTGACCCATCTGACGACCTAAACCTGCCTTTTTTCTAAGAGTTTACAGAACTCTTTATTTGATGTATATAGCAGGATTCAAGCAAAGGCCTGATAAGAGACAACTTCTGAAGCATTTTCACAATTGGAAATGAGGGTAGAGAGATACTGACCTACATGTGGAAGAATTTGCTTTAGAACAGCAATGGAGCTTAGCTCCATCAAGGCCTGTTGAAGGTGGAGGGTGCACAGTGACTCCTGGGTGAACAGATCTTGAACTCTCAAGAAAACATTGCCAAAGCGGGTCCTGAGGGAGAGGCATTGTCTTACAGCCTTCTATAAGTCCATCAACAATTTCAAGCTCTGTTTTCATTGACATTAGAATTCTTTTACAAGCAGTCTGACACGCATAGTCTTCTGCTCTATCACAGCAATATAAGCCTGTTAAAAAATTTAAAAATACTTAGTGATCAAGCATACAACAATCAAGATGCATGATATAATAGTGTGTTTTCTCTGAGGGCTATAAGGAGGCTTTTTAGCCCCACAAATAATCCCAAATAACATTGCTGCTTTTAAATGCAAACAGAATCAACTCTGGAAAAACCCCACCAATATGTATAATTAAAAAAAATAAATAAAAATCAATAATGCACCTACAAACAAAAGTTATCCTTATATAAATTTATATAATTACAATACAGAAATACATTAATACCATTTATACAATAAACTTATACAATAATGCACTTTTACGTGCATACAATCCTCAAACATTTTCAGTATTTTTTATAACTTTCAGTAAAGAAGGATTTTTTGTACTTACTATCTGTAGGATTTCTCATTGGATATGACTGTGTATAGTTGTTCACACAGTGTATAAGCTGAGGGCTAATAGATGCACAGTAATTTTCAACTGCTTTGATTTGTGAAGGACCAGGAGAAGAGTCTGTCCGAAAAATTGCTTGACAATATTCCCGACAGTTTGTATGATGACCTGCATAACTGCAACAGACTGACCCCACTGGGGAAACAAACAAACAAAAATCAATGAGCTCCTACACAGAGAAATGAAGAAATGAGCATGTCTGTACCACACACAATGATGCTCAAGGTATTACTGTGGAAAACAAAACATTGAAGAAATTCTTCTATGTTCTGTTAAACTAATCTCTGTCTAAGGAATGGCTGGTAATATCTGTAACTAGCCAAATTACATTTGTTTGTTTGGCTGGAGAAAAAAAGTCCCTAAAGCGGCCTTAAACTCAAGACATCAGCAAGCCAGCTGAATTTTACGTTCAGCTGCTTTGTTCTTTTTTAATGTAACCAAACTTGTCCTATAATTGAATTATTAGACAAATATTAATAGTAAACAAATAAATATGAGAATAGTATCGTAAAACTCATTCAAAAAACCAGACAGATGGTGTCATGATTCACCCATTTTTAATGTTATTAAATCTACAGTTCTTGTGAAATACTTCTACTAGAATTAATTCTGAGACACTGATTTCTCTTCATTTTATATATTTTATATCAGGCAACAAAACACCCGCATGGTGCAAGATCTCATCTATGCATTTAATTTTGTTACTTAACACTCAAATGAACAAAACAGAAGGAAAAAATGAGCTTCTAAGCAATTATCAAACTTTGTGTATCAAAATACACAAATTAAAAACTGATATAAATTATATGGACAGCACAATCCCCTTATTACTTGAGCAAGAAAATTTATGCAGGTGGCTTGTTATTCTATGGAACTGAATCCACATGATTTGTGCATATGTACACCCACAGAATTTCTTACATTTTAGAGAAAAAAGGATAGAATGATATAAAAGAAAAAACAAGAGACAAACTGTTCATTTCATACTTACTTTCATTTCTGTTAATACAACTAAAGAGAGCATTCTGAAATCAAAACAAAAACAGCGTTAGAAGCCAGAAAAATTCAAATAAATATTTAAGTGTCCAGTAATTTCTTATAATAAGCTACTAAATCAAACTTTGTTATTATTTGCTCCGATTAGATTGGATTAAAACAAAAACACTATACAAGAACACTGAAAGTAGGAAATTAAAAGATTGGGGTCAACCGAGTTCTGTGTGCACTTGTAATAAAATACACAAATATTCAAGCAAGTAAATAGGAAGACTTTCCTGGACTAACTTAGAAACAGCATGTTATAATAGGATGTCCCCAAATGGTTTTCTTTTAATGATGACAATTTTAAAGACCCTACATGAAAAAAAGAACTGTGCTCAGATGCACGCATGCAAACAGAAAATCTCAACTAACTCAACAACAATATTCCTTAAAAGCTAAAGCATGCTATCAGCTCCCTCAAACTGGAGCCAAGGGCAGTTGGGGAATATGCAGCATGTTAAATGACAGAAGGAAGGAAACACATACACCCTGCTGTTTTGTTTCAGAGGATTCTAATCTACAGAGCGATCATAAAATGGTCTGGGTAGGAAGAGACCTTAAAAGGTCATCTAGTCTAACCCCCTGCAATAAGCAGGGACATCTTCAACTAGATCAGGCTGATCAGAGCCCCATCCAACCTGACCTTGAATGTTTCCAGGGATGGGGCACTTAACATCTCTCTGGGCAACCTGGTCCAGTGTCTCACCTCTCTCACAGTAAAGAATTTCTTCCTAATATCTAATCTAAATCTACCTTCTTTCAGTTTCAAACCGTTACCCCTCGTCCTATCATTACATTCCCTGATGAAGAGTCCCTCCCTACCTCTCCTGTAGGCCCCCTTTACGTACTGGAAGGCCACAATAAGGTCTCCCTGGAGCCTTCTCTTCTCCAGGCTGGACAGCCCCAACTCTCTCAGCCTGTGCTCATAAAAGACGTGCTCTAGGCCTCTGGTGCCCTCCTCTGGATCTGCTCCAACAGGTCCATGTCTTTCCTGCACTGAGGGCTCCAAAGCTGGACGTGGTGTTCCAGGTGGAGTCTCACCAGAGTGGAGCAGAGGGGCAGAATCCCCTCCCTCAAGACTATTAACTGTTGACTATTGAACTCTTGCCCAAAACAAGCAGTCTTCCCCACAATGAAAAAGCACATTTCTTCTTAAAAAAAAATAGATACTGCATATAAGCTTTCCAGAACTTATCGAAAAAGATGAAGTCATGAGGTTGAAATTCCAAAATGTAGCTGCCAATCATCAAAGACTTTAGGATTATATGATTGTGAAAAAGAGAAATTTGAACGCCCTCCACACGTCCGAACACCAGATTATAAAAAGTGATCGAATACATTAACATAGTGACAAAATACAATTCCCATCTTCATTAACTTCCTGATCGCCTTCATTTCTTCTATCCCCATCATTAAATAAATTTGTATTTTACACAGCATCTACAGAAGAAAACAGAAACACCATCATATCGATCCACAAACATTATTGTGGGATTAAAATCTAGCTTCAGTACACCAAAATATCAGATGTGCTACAATCTTTACATAAGAAAAGGAAGTGACCTCAAAATGCAGACCTAAGTTAAACTCAGTAGTTCACTAGATCCCCTTCATCTATGTTAGTTACTAGTATTTACTGCATTTCAGAGAAGTGGGTATCCCCAATAATCTTTGGAATAGTTTTGTGAAAGCTTCTACTGCTGCAAACAGATGGAAATGTTACATTTTTAAAAGTGAAGAAGAGACAAGGGTATTAGGAATCATCTTGATGTTTTTATTTTTCTTTTTGTTTTAGAGATCGTTTAGAGTGCAGGAGTTTGTTTTTCAGTTCATATTCTCTACTTGCTTTCTTCTCAGAGATCATTTGAGTCAATCTGTTTTGGCAGCACCCTTATTTTCTCCCCTAATCTAGGTAGGATTACAGAGAAAAGCAAAGTAAATATCAAAGTGATCAAATCTCCCAATGGCTAACCCATATAAATACCAGTATCTACCTCTGAATGCTGAGGATTTCCTCTCAAGCAGCTTGCTCGCATTCTGTTACACCGAACAGGGAAGGGCAAATACAGAAACGTAGCTGTGTTCACAGGAACGGCACAAACAGGCAGTCTCATCTCTACTAAACAGCTTCAGTATATAATCCACGCTTTCTGCACCCTTTCCCTTAACTACTCACCTTCAGAGGCATCTTAAATCCTGACACCAGAATCAGTAAATATTAGAGTCCCAGCTTCTTATTTTGTTGAAGTGCTACTCATTAAGCACATGTATTCCATCAGAGAACCAGACAATTCTACAATCTGACTTTCCCTTTTTTAATTATTTTCCTCGTGAAAGTTTTTTTAAGCACATAAGTAAAAACATGATTCTTTTTCAAATGTTGTGTGTCATTTTCATAGCTATCTTAATCTTTTCTGTTGTTCACTTAAGAGGAAGCACTTCAGAATACAGATTGGCTCTCTATGCATTAATTGGCATTCAAATTAATTAGCATTCCTGCCTAGACTGTTGTGATGAAAATCTGAAGAGCCAAAAGAATTATGTACTGTTCCAAAAGATGGAAGACTCACATTTTAACTTAGATTTGAAAAGCCTCAAGCCTTGATGTTTCAGTTTGTATCATGCCATTAATGATTTTATGTTATGCTGTAATTTAAATCACAAGTTCCAACTTGCCAATTACTCTTTATGCCATGTAAATCATAGTGTCACAATCCTGTATTCTACAGTATCACAGTTATATCATCTTTTGCATAATATATTTTTTGGGTAGTGAAATATGGTAACAGTCAAACACAAGATTTTAAAGAGGACCGTCCCAGTAGTGTAGGGAGCAGCATCACTTTCTTCTATTTTCAGTCAGAAATCAATTTAAGCCATGGGTAAGCCATGGCAGATGTGGCACTGAAATAACAACCCTAAGAGAATAAACAGTAATCTAACTTGAAAATCTAAGTTTTCCATGAACACCAGCTACTTATAATTTTAGTAATCATGAATGCAAGCACAGGTCTTCTGAGAACTCCTCACACACAAATTCAAAAGTCTGCCTAAACATATTTGGTAGAAAATAAAATAAAATTTGATTTTATTCTTCTAATATCCTCTACCAAATTTTAGATCTTTTCTCCCAAGAACAAAGATTCCGCACATTTTCTCTGAGACTGAGAATGAACTTGCAGCAACATTCCTCATCCCAGCAGCAAGTTTTCACCTGATTCACTTCAGATTTTCCCTCTTTACTACCCACCAAGCAAATCCTGTCACCCATTTGTCTGTGTAACACAGATGAGGGGCAGGAGAACTCATGGAAACAGAACATGCAGACAGAGTCACCATCCTACATCTGTAAGAACACATTTATACTGTTGCCTAAAGGCTCATGCCATTTTTATAGCACCATACATCCTTCTCTATGGATGCCAGACAATGGTTATCAAAAAGTCACTGTTTCAATGTCCACCTGGTTTCTCTGGGACCTTTCGTGTACGAAAAAAGAAACAACTGTCAGATAGGAACTGACACATACAACATCACTCCGACACAAAAATGACTGTCTTCAGACGCTGCTGAAATTAGACTTCTCCACACCCACCCCGTATCAAACACTGGAACACGGCATACACACCAGCCAGGTAGAAAGCGACACTGTAACTTTATTAATTAACGCACTGGGACAGTGGAGGCTCCTGAAAAGTCTGAAGTCTGTCCGTCATGGTTCTGACTCTACTGTTAGCAGAAACAATACCTAGAATCATGATGTAATGCTGCTATAAACTTGGCTAAAAATTGTCATGTTATTTTCAAGTTCAATGTTACAAAAGAGTTATTAAAAAGCAGTTCAGAGATATAGTGTCACTGGCCCTGTTAGCTCAGATTGCAGTTTATAGCTACACAAAAACCAGTGAAAAACGAAGAACATTATGGTGTCTATCAACATTCCTCCTCTAAAGGAGGGCTCAAATTGAAACATAATTATCTTATAGCAATTTTACACACCAATTTTATTCAGGCAGGATGCCCTAACCAGATAATAAATCTTCTTTCTGTACTTTGAAACTATAGTTCCACAGACTGCTGAATGACTGTAATAATGCTTGTATTTCTGTTAAGAGGAGGTGGTCTTATCTTTTCCACCTTGTTTTCAGCTCTTCTCTCCCTGTTCCCAGCTATATAGTCTTGCATATGCCTTTACACCAGCTGTGGCACTAATCATATCCTCATGACCCAATTTTTCTCAGTAACCCTGCTGAAAACTCCTTTTCTCTTCTCCCAAGAGTTTAAACCAGCAAATTCAACAGGTGTATTATAAAGTTAGAATAGAATAGTCTTCTAGATATCATCTTTTAGATGGACCTGACAGAGGCAGAGTAAGGTAAGGAGAAGTGTATTCGTAGGGTTAGCAGTGGGAGGGAATGTGTGCGGAAGAAGGGCAGTTGCAGGAAGGAAGAGGAAGAACTTGAGCTGCACTGAGTTCTTAAAGAAACTCACCATATTTCATGAAACTGCAGTGCCTGTAGCCACCACAGAATACAGTGTTAGTTAGGGTGCTGACTTTGCTCTTTGTGTAGGTCTGGATAATTGTTCAGTGTCTCAGAAAGTACAGGTACCCATGTGGGGAGTGTATTTATACAGACATGAAAGAACCTTACAAAAAAAATATAAAATTAGTGTGTCACCTGCTTGTAAATAAGGCTGATAACAGTGTTAGACTGTCTGATTTGAATTACTAACCACAACTTCATTACAGAACACAGAGTTAAGGCCCATCTCTAGTAAAGCAGAACTCATATTTAAGAAATCAGCAGCTTTTCTGCCCACTCAAGCTTCCTTCTGAATCTGCTAGTGAACTGTCATAAGAGAAAGACAGAGAAAACAAAGCAAAAGAAACAAAACCAAACAAAACCCACAAAAAACAAAACAGCAGAAAAGGATGTTCTCTCTAAAGGAAGAACTAAGTCATTAAGATCTGGGAAAATGAGGATAAAAAGGCAATACTGTGTACGCACACAGAGTCCAATTCTCCATTTTCAACTTGCGAATGAAATATGAAAGAACGAACAAAGACAGCAATATCGAAGTTTATAAAACACAAACATAATGATTTGCTTTACTTGTGCATTAATCTCATCTATCAGACTTCTCTCTTTTTAAAGCCAAATGTTGTTGAAACTAATGATCAAAGCCAGTGAGACTATAAGCAGGAGGAATGGAAAGTGGCAGGCAGACACAGGCAACACAACTACGTATACCTTAAAGAAAGCAGTCTCAAAGGGCTTTTGGTATTATGGAAATTGAAAAAGGCAACTGAAGTTTATTCGGCAGAGAACGTTATTCAGTCTTCCTCACCAGAAGCTCCTTGAAGAAAGATTTTAGCCAGTACTGCAGGACCTAACTGGTTTCGCTCTTTTTGGAGCTCATCAGCTGCAGGTAACGGCTCAAAAAACAAAATGCATGCACGCAAACACAAATGAAGCAGAGCATTTTGCTAAAGGAAGAAGTCTTCTTCCTTGTAAGGCACGCTTTTATATTCTAAGCACATTTTTTCTAAACGGTTGCCTCTCTGTGTCTTGAATGAAAAGTGACAGCAAAGTCATCCTTTCACACCAGAAATTAAGAGTATTTTGCTAAAAATCAAAGATTATTTTCCTCCCTAAAAATTATCATGGTATCTGTATTCTACTAACTCTGGCAGAAAAATAAGTTTAGTACTGTTGCCTTGGGCAACCTAACCATGTGAAATATTTGAATATAGATCCTATCCAATTAAGGACATCTTAATTTAGAAGTATTACCTACAGCTAACAAATAACACTAGGAAACAAAATGTTTCACTCTGTAAGAACAGCAATGAAAGTCCTGTTAATCTCTCCTTGACTTCATTTAATCTTCCAGTTTATCAACACAAGATAAATTCAGAAGGTAACATACTAAGCTTTAGTGGAGTCAGCTGAAGTTTCAAATGATGGTACATATCTGTTAAGAACTTTAAAAGCTTGCAGTAATTAAGAAGTAAGGCCAAGATTTTAATCAATTATATATACCAGTAAAGAAGTGAGAACACTTGCATAGTAAAGAAGAACAAAATCACCAGAACTTAAATTTTGGCAAGACCAAAACCTATCAACCTTCAACCTTCTTTGAGCAGTAGAGAATACAAACAAAAAGCACCGGAAGATCAGATGACAATAACTTTAGCTACAACGTGTAGTATGGTCCGAGTCCACCCTGAATTCATTAATTAGTACTTCCAGAGGCCACACTCAGCCATGTGCCTTCGGAGTTCATTAAAACTCTTTTGGAACCTTTCCCTAAATTATGTCCTAAACAGCTCCTTGAGTTATAACCTACTGTCTCTAAGTACAAACAATTAGATAAGAGCTAAAAACTGCTGACTGCATTTTTCAGAAGGGGTAATTAGTAGTTAGCATTCGCTAAAACCTCAGCATAAAGCAGGATCATATGACCCTAGAAGACAAAACAAGCCAATACTGTATCACAGTGAATACTTTTCTGAATCCTACTCAAATGCAGTGCCTGCAGTTTTAAGTTGCTGTATTTAAAAACTGTAAGAAAACAAAGTTGGATTAAGCGAAAGAGTGCTCAATTCTGTGAGAGCAAAAATACCTTTAAACAAGGTAAACATCAAAAGTGTTTACTACTGTGTGTCAAAAAAAGTTTAAGAGCAGAAGCTAAATAACTGGCAACATTTCCAATTATATTTTGACTGCATGGCAGATGTTAATAGGGATCAGCTGCAGTAAAGCTCTCATAATGGCCATTAACTAGAAAAGTTTAAATTGTAATTTGTGTGTATTCATGTGTACTAATTCAGTACACATGAAATAAGAACTGCGGTTCTTAATGTGCGGGGCCGGGGGGGCGGGGGGTGAACTCACAGTATGCAGCATAGAGACTCAAAAGCTGCAGCCTAATGGAAATTTTAGTACTAAGCTTTCCATGCACAGAAGACAGAAAAGTGATCTTAAACACAATATTAAAGACTTCACAACTTATTTCAAGTTTTAGAAGTCCTTTTCAGTTACTCTTCCAAGCATGCATTCCATGCAGTCTTTTCAAAAAATGAACCTCAATTTTACACAAAGCTTTTAAAAATAGGAAAATGAGAAAATCTACATAAAATCCAGTCTCCACTTCGTTTTTCTTCTTCCTTTGACTATTACCTACCTTCTTTTTAGAGGAAGATGAACAGAACAGCAGAAAGCTGGAAGAAGTAGTGAAAGACAGAAGAGTTGACATGCATAGAACTAGAGAAAAAATGAAGACGACAAAATGAGTATCTGAGAAGCAGAAGGTGGGAAAGAGGGCTACCTCAATATAATCTTTCAAAAGAAGGCAAATAAAGTACATTTCAGTAACACTCAAAAATATTCAGCATGTTGTGATAAATTTTTTAATTTCTGTATGCATTGCTACTTTGAAAATAAAAATACGCTTAATAGGACACAGAATCTTCAATGCACTGATCAAAAATGAATAGTTTATTACACAATTCATTTCTAAAATGCGTAAAATCTCCAAATCAGAGGAGTCACAAGCTTCATAAATATTAACAGTAAAAGTAATCCAGAAACATACGATCAGCAGGAAAAGCATCTTCAATTAATCTTACGAAAAGCTAGCACATCAATGTCAAAGTGATTCTGCTACTTTACAACCTAAGACTCCACTTAGCAACTTCAAACTTTGTGACACCTCCTGCTTGGAGTTTGGTGGTTTTTTCACTGCTCTGAACCCTATGCCCTAGGCTTGAATACTTACCTCATGCTTCATGCTCGCTAACTTAGTGGGAAGCTCAGGGTTAACTCATGAAGTTGCTTCCCTAATCTCCAAAGATTACAGAAAAGCACTATGCACAGTTCAGTCAACTATTTTAAGAAGCTTGTGAAAATCCTTGGGAAATCCTTATATTCACATAAGTAAGCTATGAGAGTGTTTACAAAAATGGAATTATACTTTTATATTCTTGATTCAGCTAATTTTTACTTCCATGCCATGTACTTATATATTCAATACCCCAATAACACACTTGAGAGCTGATGAACGAGCACATTGTAAACTAATTCTCAACTGGATCCTAATGAAGATCTGATTGAATCTAATTGGATCCTCATTTTTAGTGAATGAAGTACAAATTCTTGAACACAAAGGCAAACATGAATGACAATGTATTTGTGATTCACAGGCTATTTCTGATCTTATGTCACCTCTTTCAGTTTTAATTAGCCACTCCCTTCCCCAGCTGCTTCTTCCCCAGCCAACCCAACTGAGCACAAAGTATGGTACTGGTCACAGACACAGAAGCTACTTACAGACTACAGAAGGAGCAGGACACACTCAGCACAGCATCAAGAATTTTTATTTATTTATTTATTTTAAGAAAAGGAGAAAGCATGACTAGAGTGTTAAAAAGTGCAGGTTCCCTCCAGAAGTATTTTTTTGCAATCTCCTATCTTAGGCAAAACTTCCTCGAATTTTATATAACCAATGGGTCTCTTGAGAGCATTCTAAGTACTATTTTTCATGAGTACCTGTAAGTGTAGATACATAGAAAAACCCATTGTCATACGGAATTCTGTAATAACTGAAGATCTACCACGTCAAATACTTAACTTCCGTCCCTAACACAATAACTGTATCTACTACTTCTAGTGCTCGTTAAAAACTTCTCTTTCCTTCTTCACCAACCAGAAGACTGATGGGCCCACTTTCCAAAATTCCAGATTAAAACTGGAAAGAAACTAGGAAAAGTAATAAGATGACTATCACCATTTTGTAGACATTCTTTTATTTCTTACCTTTCCTCTCCCGTCCTCCTTCAACCCATATTGGTCAACCTCCTACAGCAATGCAGAAATCCAGAAAAAAAGAAGGAAACAGACCAGCGTAATAGAGGAGAAGCTTACAGATGTTGACAGTATAGCATATCATAGCATGAGAGGCGACAGAAGTACTTAAAATGAAAATTCATTTTTAAGAGAACAAGCTACGGTAGCTTCAACAGTGAAGAATCCAGGAAAATACTCTGTAGATTGTTTAGATAAAAGGACCAAAGGTGCGGGGGGGAGGAATTTAATGTTTCCTGGAAAAACAGGAGACCTGCTACACTTCTGCCCAAATCGAGAGAACAAAAAATTGTCTAATATCCCGAGCTATTGATTATGAGCAGAATTTATGCAGGACTACCTAATTCAGGGCGGGAGGAAATGAGATGAAAGGGGGGAGGAGGAATCTGGCTTTCAATTAAGAAACAGACTGAAAGGAAAGAAGTCCTAGCAGAATAGCATTTCTACAAACTGTGTTAAAAGAATATAGGTAAAGGCAGATTTCTGAAAATATCCTGATAATTTAATTTGAAGTGCAGAACAGTAAAAATAACTGCAAACATTCATAGTTTCACTGATGTTATGAAGATTATTAATTTGAAATGATTTACATTAGGATAGGACACTTAAAAGGTTATTCTTTCATGAGTTTATTTCTTTAGGTCACTTTTAAACTGACTCTCCCACTATAAAAGCCAAAATGTTTCTGATGGAATGTATGCTCACGCCTATGAAAGAAACTTTTTTTGTAATCCATGTCTCCATTTTGCAAGTTGCATCTTTTTCATTCAAATGAAGATATATGCAAGATTAAAAAAAGACAAGCCCTTTTTATAGAAAATAATTGTACTTCTACGAAAATCTGTAGAGAGAGGTAATTTACATTTGGATATAAATTACTATATCCAGAAATACAACTATAAGATGACTGCGACTTTTCCTCTTCTACAGGATATTTTTTACAGAATTTATAAACCAGTTGACTTTTAATAACATATATCCAGACACATATGCACATACCTCGTATTCCTTCCTGCAGACCTTTAAAACATCATTCTTTGCAGAAGCCTGAAAGACAGATACATTTCTCTATTTGTAGTAGAAAATAATAAAAACATCTTGCAAAATAAAGAAGATTCTACCTTTCTATTAACTGTGATAGACATGGATTTATGATATATTTAAATGTTCCTTTTTAAGAACCCAAAGAAACCATGTAAAGCTTTAAGAAAAAAAAGCAGAAACCATGACTGTCAATACTAAAGACCAAAACCTCGAATTTCTGTACCAAGTTAGTTGATACCGTGAGCACACAACTTAGTTTTTGTGAAAGGTTTACCACATAGAGCAGAATACAGGAATCAATTAGGAAATGGAAGAACACGAGCATAAAAATCTCCCAATTTTGCATGCTCAGTACCGCTTATGTACATCTTTCCCTTCTCCTCCTTCTTGTACATACAGTCCTATGGTTCCTATTGTCAAACAGAGTTGCAGAATTCTCCCTTCAAACTCCAGATCAGTTTCTGCTGTAGCGTAACTCTTGCTCCTTTTTCATGTGACAGATATTCACAGTTACACTAATGTTATTTCCCCCTCCAGTAATTTAAAATACAAGGGTAAAGTCTGACCTAGGGCCTATCATAATACCTTCTTCAAAATGCCTCTGAAACCTCCTCAGATTTCAAGAATCAAAATTAAAATCCAAATAATTCCCATTATCCCTAATTTTTGGCACGTATCTATATTTTAGTTTAAATGAAAATCATATGAAATGTATCCATCAGCCAGCTAAAGTACAAAATATAGCCAAGATTGTGAGACAGCACAGTCTGCAATCAAACAATACAGCATCTGATTCTGAGAATAATAAGAAATGATATAATAATAATAATATGATTAAATTAACAGCATTTCATAGAACAATGCAATAAATGGAATTGTTTTTATCAGGTCTGGAAAACACTTAAACATTAGGATAAAATTGAAAACTTTGCTAAGAAATGCATTTGGGAAGAGATACATATATTTTCTTTTCAGAAGATCAGAAGTATCCAGTTTGTTTACTCACTCCTCATTTCTTTTTCACACTACTCAGTTTGTGTACTCACTGCTCATCTTTCGTAAAATAATTTAAATTCTATGCTTTGGGTGAAGGTAGAATCTTTTTTTTTGCATGACAACAATCTGCAGTAGACTGCTGGTCCAACATTAAGATTACACAATGGGTAACATACAAAATAGAAGGCTCTGCAGAGGGATCTGGACAGGCTGGATCAATGGCCTAAGGTCAATGGTATGAGGTTCAACAAGGCCGAGTGCCAGGTCCTGCACTTGAGTCACAACAACCCCATGCAGCGTTACAGGCTGGGGGAAGAGTGGCTGGAAAGCTGCCCGGCAGAAATGGACCTGGGGGTGCTGGTCGACAGCCGGCTCAATATGAGCCACCAGTGTGCCCAGGCGGCCAAGAAGGCCAACAGCATCCCGGCCTGTATCAGGAATAGCGTGGCCAGCAGGAGTAGGGAAGTGATCATCCCCCTGCACTCGGCACTGGTGAGGCCACAACTCAAATACTGTGTTCAGTTTTGAGCCCCTCACTACAGGAAAGACATTGAGATGCTGGAGCGTGTCCAGAGAAGGGCAACAAAGCTGGTGAGGGGTCTAGAGAAAAGTCTTATAAGGAGCAGCTGAGGGAACTGGGTAAGTTTAGCCTGGGGAAAAGGAGACTGAGGGGAGACCTTATCGCTCTCTACAGCTACTCGAAAGGAGGTTGTAGAGACGTGGGGGTCAGTCTCTTCTCCCAAGTAACAGGCGATAGAACAAGAGGAAACAGCCTCAAGTTGTGCCAGGGGATGTTTAGATTGCATATAAGGCAAAATTTCTTCACCAAAAGGGTTGACAAGTATTGGAACAGGCTACCCAGGGAAGTGGTGGAATCGCCATCCCTGCAGGTATTTAAAAGATGGGTAGGCGTAGTGATTAGGGACATGGTTTAGTGGTAACTTGGCAGTGCTAGGTTAATGGTTGGACTTGATGATCTTAAATGTCTTTTCCAATCTAAATGATTCTATGATTCTATACAACAGTGAATACTAAGTACATCTGTGCTCCAGAACTGAGTTACAAGGATTATGATAAATAATTATATGCTGTTTTGACTTTGAAGATGTTTTTATGGGATATATTTGGAAAAGAAAGTAATGACAAAATGCTTCACAGATTTTTAATAAAAAGGTCATTGCTAAATTTAGGTACTATGCTTAAAATTGTCACTTGACAAAAACAGTGATATAGTAACACCAAAACCAACTCTCTTATGTCTGATGAACAAAAAACTCTTTGAAGAGGCACAAAAATCTACTTGGGGCTGTAACCAGAATGTTGCATCACTAAACATGACACTGCAAAAAAGGAGAGCCTAGAAAAAGCCACAGTTGCCTTCCACTCAGCATTATTTTATAACAGCAACTTCCAGGTAGAGATTGTGACAAAATTAAGACTTAAAAAAAAAAAAAAAAATCAAGAAATTAAGTTTAGCATAATCAAAGAGAGTTTCAGAGTTTTTATGGATTCAGTCAATAAATTACTGTGAAGTAACAAACCAGAGCACATCAGCAATAATCTACTACTGCTTGCAAAGCAAAACCAAGTGGATTAGTTCCATTTGCCAAGTGCAGTGGACACGCTTGCTGCCATCTCTCACACTAGAACTTCTGTGGTGTCAAAATTATAAACACAGTAAGGTTTCCATCTTAACTCTGTCTTCATCACTGAGCAATAAAATGTGGCATCAGAATGTACAAAAAAGGCACAGCTAATCCTAAGGTCTTAAAATTTCTTCTTCGGGCTCATCTAGTCATAGCAGACAGCCTAGTCCTACAGAACAGTTGCAGTTACATATCCAAACTCACCCTCCCCCCCCCCCCCCGCCAAAAAAAAAAAAACAACCCACCACTTTTCTTAACTAGGTTTTCATCTCAGTAGACTTGAACTTTTACTTTTTTACTGACAATTCACTTTAAAAACATAAATTCTTTGTTTTGGTTTATAGAATTTGGCTGCTGGTATTTATCATCAGCGGTATGTCCTGGAAAGTATTTAGTAATATTTTGCAATTTTAAAAAGTGTTTATGTGATAATTTAACTTTGATGTAAAAAATGCATTAAGCCTGAAGTTCATAAAGACTAATACAAAAATGAATTCAACACAGCATCATTTGACATTAACTACAGAAAAACAATTGGAAAGCTGTACCTGTTTACATGCTTGCCGACATTCCACAGCAATAGCCAGCTCACAGCAACCTAAACCAACCCACCCGTCAGACTTCTTCAAAACTCCTTTGAAAATAAGGTGACAGTAAATATTACAGTAGAAAAAGAAACTATGCCATCATTTTCCCTTCTCTCCCCATGAGTCAGTTAGTTTTCAAATTTGATAATCCTGTTCTCATTCAAGAAGCTAATTTACAGATTACATTTTTATTGGAATTTATGAAGACATTTCAAACCAACGTTAAGCAAGAAGACAACAGGTCTGTGCCTTAATAAAGGCTGGACTTGGCAATTATGAAGTACCCTCTATACACTGAGTTTAAAGATGCTTTTATATGATTTTTTTAATATTTTATATAAAAACTATTTTATATGATCACTGGAAGTATCAGTGTTTGAGAATTTGACTTATCTAATCTGAAATATAAACCAACAGAAAAAATACCCTCATTAAAATTAACAACATTATCTCCTACAGACACATCCTCTTATTGGTTTCCATAGTATATTTTTCTACCGACTTTGTCAACCCAGAATATGTTTTTTTTTTACTTTTTCTTCAAGCTTTCTGTACTGGTTTTGGTTGGAATGGAATTAAATTTCTTCACAGTAGCTGGTATGGGGCTGTGTTTTGGATTTGTGATGACAATAGTGTGGATAACACAGGGATGTTTTAGTTATTGCTGAGCAGTGCTTGCATAGCATCAAGGCCTTTTCTGCTTCTCATACTGACCCACCAGCGAGTAGGCTGGGGGTGCACAAGGAGTTGAGAGGGGACACAGCGGGGACAGCTGACCCCAACTGACCAAAGGAATATCCCAGACCATATGACATCATGCTCAGCAATAAAACTGGGGGGTAGATGTTGGCAGGGGCTGACATTTCTTGGGGACTGGTTGGGCATTGGTTGGTTGGTGGTGAGCAATTGTTTTCTTCTGCATCATTTGTTTTTCTTGGTTTTGGGTTTGTTGTTTTTTTCCTTTCTTTTTGGTTTTTTTTTTTCTTCAATTTTTCAAATGTTTTTATCTCAACCCACGAGATTTCTCACTGTTACCCGTCTGATTCTCCTCCTGTCCCATTGGCAGGGGAGTGAGCAAGCGGATGTCTGGTGCTTAGCTACCTACCAGGGTTAAACCATGACGCTTCCTGTAGTTTATCCCCCTGCAATAACATGGTTTCATACCCACAATTATCTTCAATAAAAGTTTCCCATCTCCCTGTCTCTCTTTTTCCATTTATTTCACTATATCCGTTATCCTAATTTCTTACCATAAAGTTACACAGAAAAGTAAATTCCTGCCATAAGTTGTTTCATCCTCTTAATTTATTCACAAATACAGATTTTCTGACGTTTTCAAGACATCAGAAATCAAATAAAAGAAGAATGCATTCCTGTATCTATTCCTCACATAGCTTTAAAGACTGAAATAATTAAAGGGAAGGTTTAACTTATGCAGCTCCCAGGAGCTGTGACAAATTTGTTACACTTTTTTCTTAGGGTGGGGGGTGGAATTGTTTAGCTCAATGAACCACTCATTTTTGTTATGAATATTTTAAAAATAAAGTGGTATTTTAGGACATGCACAAATTATATTCTTTATGTAGAAATAAAAAGTATGAAGTAAAAGAATCAACCACTTAATTTAAAAAATTGCTCTTAAGCCTAGTAGAAATATGTATTCAGAAAAGTCACATGGAATGTCCAGCTTTAAAAAAGGGAAGTGAAAGAGCCAGGAGTGAGACCAGTGAGCTAATGCTCAAATGCTAAGAAAATACTGGAAAAGAAATCATTAAAAATCAATGCAGTCAATGGAAAACAATCACCAGTATGTATGTATCATGAACAAAACTGCCTTTAAGATACTTTGCTGGCTTTAACAACACAGGTGGCATAGAAAGTCTTACCAGTATCAGCCTTTCATGACATTCTGATGGCCAAATTAAGAAAACACCCTAATAGAAAATTTATAAAGGAGAAGTAAAACCTGTAGCTAAACTAGCATATTTCCCCAGCAAATTAGAATATTAATTACATTTATTAAAATGCAAATTAAAACATTAATGCTTGAAACAAGTAAGGCAGCAGGATTGCAGAGCGGGTGGAGGGAGCAGAGAGGCAAAGGTGAAGAACAGCTTTTGGCTGCAGCCTGCATTCTGTCAGTTTGAAGTGGCTGTGTAGCATCTGAATGGTCCAGACCTTCTGGACGCACTGTAGGCCACTGATTTACTGGTCTTTTTGGAGACTGTCCAAATGCTTTTCACATCTATTCAGAGTATTGGCTCACTTTCCCAATTCAAACTAGTTCAAAGCAGCTGTGAAGGCCACAAACAACTGCACCTCAGCTCACCTTCCACTTCCGTAACCGGGGTTACAGAATTAGTTTTTCAGAGATTGAGCATCTTTTTGAAAGTGTTGAAGAAATGGCTGTTGTGCCCTTATCAGTAGTTTGTAATCAATGTTCAAAAAGTTGGGATTGGATGCATTGTGTTTAACTAATTCCAGAAGCAACTGCATGTCTACATGGAAGTAATGCACACGTGTAGTTAAACATATACAATTAATTGCCAAATCAACTACCCACAACTTTCTACTTTAGGCCTAAAAATAATATGTTTCTGCATAACTTGCATATGTGGAGCTACACACAGGTTCCTTTCAATCAAAACAGTAATGTTCAGTAGAATATTTATTAGTAGGATTGATATTGCAAGGTATAAACAATCTAAAAAATGTAAAAGAAATACCACGTGCAATATGAAAACAAGACTTCCAGAAATCTCTGCTGCAATAACCAGCTATATCCAGGAGAAACACATGATAAATAAAGCTATCCAGCTTTAGGGGCAACGTTACCACTGAATAGTCACCAGTGAATCACCACTGAATAATCAAGCATCCGTATTTTGTGCAATACAGAGCCTGTGGTTTTCAGACACATTTTACTGGAACTAAACTGCTAAAAGAATGAAGGAACTAAGAATACATGCCAAATTAAGAAGGCTGATAATTTTCAGTCATAGTTAGTATTTTCTTGGCAAGTGGACCTCTCCCCAGAATATTTACGAGCAGCAGAGAAGCTTGCAAATAAAAAGAAATTGGTGTCACATCTCGAAAAAAACAATGAACTGTGATTTTAATTCAGCAACTTATAAATTAATTTTGTAGTCAAGGTAATTAAAATGCACACACTTCTAGATGAAAATACACCTTCAGTGCAAAATTAAGTGACAGGAGTCCACAGTTGTGACTATTCACCAAATCAACTGATAGAAGTACAATACATATTCCTGAACTATAAAAAAATGAAAGATCATGTACTTGCATAACACAGGCTCTTGTCCCACATTACCTCCAAAAAGTTTCCAAAAGCCACATCACATTAGTGAGATGACTTACAACATACACACATTTTTCTTCCTTATTATAAACATTTTACTGCAGTCTCCACAAGAGTATTGCAGGCAGAAACAGGAGCGAAAAGCTACATAAACACGAACAATTAGAATGTCATCTCCGATACATTTATTTTGTGATGAAAGAAACATTCCACATTCTGAAAACATCTAAAAAATGCTGGATCACCATGAGATCACCATGACCCCAAGGAAACTGGTGAGGAAAACAAAAAGGAACATGGAAAAAGAAGACAGTGAAAAAGAAATAGGCTTCTCATGTTCAAGAATTGCATGTGTCAAGAAGGGTGCAAGAAAGCTGCTTACAGAAAGTGATAAAGCTTAAAATCAGAACATAGTTATTGTCTAGAATTACAGGTTGTGAAATGTGCTTAACTGATTCGTGTCAGTGTGGAACAGTGTTAGGGCCACAGGGTGAAGTGTGACCTTTGATTGTTTTGTGTGTCTATCGTCTCTGTGTTTTGCAGGAGCCACCTGGCGAACATTCTAGAATACCAACTTAAACCAGTCCTGTTGTTATCTGCATAGTGACCTGTAAGGGGGGGGATACACCCATTTTTGGCAAGGGCCAACCATTTTAGAGACAGTTATGAATATGTATTAGTACAGGAGATATAAACCAAAAACGGGGTCTGTAAGATGTGTGTCTTGGTTGGGCAGAGACCCCCGGCACACCCACCGCTGTTTGCTTGCCTTTGTTCCTTTAATAAATTATAAATTCTAATTGGAATCCTGTTTGCGATTAAATCATTTATCACACAGGTTGTTGGGTTAGCTCTGCTCCTCCCTGCCCCCCCCCAGCTGGCAGTCCCTCGATCATCTTTTCTAAGCAATTTCTTGAACAGTATTGTGTGCATGGTCATAAAGAAACCTTAGTTTCCTAGACAAGTCCCCCAAAATAACGCACGTTCAGTAAGCCTACTGTATTTAATAAACAAACATTGACAAACTAATGATATTTGCCTTCAGGCAACATGGAAAAATAATTTTCTTTCAGAGAATACTTACATTCCTGAACATCTAGTCTTAAGTATTTAAGGCTTACAACACTGTCTTGGCAAGAACGTGACTTACAGTGGTGTTTTGTGAGGATGAGCCATAAAAGAAAGTTAATAGGAGATGGGTTTAAGGAAGTGGAAACAAATGTGAAAAAGCTCAGGTGGTGGCTGTGAGAATATTAACATTTTAGGGTAACTATTGTGAGGAAGTTACTGGTAAATCAAACAATTTCAAAATTTTAACATACATCAGTAATATCAAGTTGCTGTGGGGAAGGAATGGAAGAGGAGAAAAAACAAACTATAATGAAAACACACAAAGGATATATCAAGCAGCAAATTATAAGGCAGAGTCCAAAATTATTTAGCATATGTGTTGTGTTATGACAGAATGCCACTGAAACCCATATGCAAAACAGGTTTCCACCTGCATTAACTAAACTGCCGGGCATGTCATACAGCTGTTTGGAAAGAAAATAACTATCAAAGTCATCTGTTTATCCAGTCATTATTCTGCAACTGTCCCTCATAACACCGATGTTAGGAGGGCTGTATACTGTTTCATCATAGTCTGTCTGTGCACGTGAAAACTTTCATGCAAAGCATGAAAACTTGGTGGATGCTGTACTATGAAAAAACAGAGATGCTGATCCGACCAAAACTCAGTTTGTGGCCCCATTCTAAACTCTGTTATGAAATACTTTCTGTACTGAGGGTAGTCAAAGGGGAGAAAAATCAGAAAGAAAACTACAGAACCACTGAGGTTGGCAGGAACTTCTGGAGATTGTTTAGTCCAACCTCCCTGCTCAAAGCAAGGTCAGCTAGAGCAGACTGCCCAGGATCATGCCCAATAATAAGGTTTTGAATGCCTCCACAGATGGATGCTCCAAAACCTCTCTGAGCAACCTCTTCCATTGTTCAATCATCCTTACAGTAAAAACTTTTTTCTTATGTTTCAATGGAAGTTACTGTTGTTCAATCTGTGCTCAGTGCCTCTTGTCCTGCCGCTGGATACCAGTGAGAAGCGCATGGCTCCATCTTCTTTACACACTTCCATCAGAAAATTTTAAGTACTGGTCATAGAACACAGAATGGTTAGAATTGGAAGGGACCTTAAAGATCAGCTAGTTCCAACCCCCCTGCCCTGGGCAGGGACATCTCCCACTAGAACAGGCTGCTCAAAGCACCACCCAACCTGGCCTCGAACACCTCCAGGGATGGGGCATCCACAACTTCCCTGGGCAACCTCTTCCAGTGTCTCACCACCCTCACAGGAAAGAACTTCTTCCTAATATCTAATTGTAAACCTCCCCTCTTTCAGTTCAAAACCACTATCCCCGTCTATAAGGTCTCCCTGGAGCCTTCTCTCCTCCAGGCTGAACAGCCCCAATTCTCTCAGCCTGTCTTCATAGGAGAGGTACTCCAGCCCTCTGATCATCTTCGTAGCCCTCTTTTGGACTCACTCCAACAGGTCCATGTCCTTCTTGTGTTGGGGGCCCCGGAGCTGGATTCAGTACCCCAGGTGGGGTATCACAAAAGTGGAGTAGAGAGGCAGAATCACCTCCCTCAAGGTGATATTTATAAGATCCATCCTCCTCAGCTTTCTCTTCTTGACAATGGTAACCAATCTCAACTCTCTCAGCCTGTCCTCATATACGTTCCGGTCCCTTAATCATCTTAAAGTGGCTCTTTGCCGGACTTGCTCCAGTGTGTTCATATCTTTCTTGTACCAGGACACTCAGAACTAGACACCATACCCCTGATGTGGTCTCATCCATGATGAGTAGAGGGGAAGGATCACCTCTCTTGATCTGCAGGGAACACTCTCCCTAATGCAGTCTGGGTGCTGTTGGCTGCCTTTGCTACAAGGGCACATTGCTGGATCATGTTCCACTTGCTGTCCACAAAGCTTTGTTTCTACAAAGCTGCTTTCCAGATGGTCAGTCTCCTGTGTGCAGTGGAACATGGGGCCTTCACCAGGTGCAGGACTTTACATTTCCTTTTTTTTGGAAATTCATGAGATTCCTGTCTGCCTATTTCTCCAGCTTGTCAACACCCCTCTGAATGGCAGCAAACTATCTGGTCGAGCAACCTCACCTCCCAGTTTTCTATCATCTGCAAATACACTGAGGGTACATTCCCAGGATAATGGCCTCCAGCTGGACTCTGTGCCACCAGTCACAAACCTTTGAAAATGGCAGTTCAGCCAGTTTTCAATCCACCTCCACTGTCCACCTATCCAGCCCACGCTTCACCAGTTTGTCTATAAGGATGTTATAAAAAACAGCGCTGAAAGCCTTACTGAAGTTGAGACAGACAACATCCACTGCTCTATTGTCATCTAACAAGCCAGTTATCTCATCATAGATTGTTATCCAGTTGGTTAATCACGATCACTTTCTTGTCCTTTATGTGTTTGGAAACAGTTCGCAGGAAGATCTGCTCCATTACCTTCCCAGGGTTTGAGGTGAGACCGACCAGCCTGTAGTTCCCCAGGTCCTCCGTGCTCTTTCTAGAAGAGGGAGTGACATTTGCTTCCTTCCAGTCCTCAGCATCCTCTCTCAATAGCTATAACCTCTCAAAGATTATGGAGAGTGACCTTGCAATGACATTAGCCAACTCTCTCAGCGCTCCTAAGGGTATGCATCAGGTCCCATAGACTTGTGTTCAGTTTGCTTAAATATTACCTACCCCGATCCTCCTGCATGAAGTGCAAGTGTTCCTTCCTCTGGGCTTTACCCCTGATCTCAGGGATCTGGTGTTCCTGAAGGCTCATCTTAACAGTAAAGACTGAGGCAAAGAAGGCCATGGCCTTTTTAATGTCATTTGTCACCAGGTTTTCTGCCCCATTCAGCAGCAGGCCCTCATTTTCCCTAGTCTTCCTTTTGCTGCTGATGTTTAAGAAACAGAGGAGCTTTCTGACTGCCCTTCACACACCTCACCAGGATCAACTCCAGATAGGCTCTGACTTTTCTAACCTGTAATGCATAATTGGACCTTGTATAAGGTGATCCTTGAAAATCAACCGTCTCTCTGGGACCCCTCTTCTCTCCAGGGCCATATATCCCATGTGATTCTTCCAAGCACATTACCTATGTTGTCTCTTCAAAAGATACCAGAAAATGACAGTTGCCCACGAGCATGACAGCCTGTGAACATGAGACTTCTTCCAGTTTTATGAAAAATGTCTCATCTACCACTTCTTCCTGATCAGGCAGTCCGTAGCTGACACACACACCACCACCCATGTAGGGCTGCTCACTAATATGTTGATATGCCCATACTATGTCACTGATACCCCCATGTGGTGTTCTCAGCTGGCTCATCATCCATCCCCAGGCAGAGCTCCATGCATGCTAGTTACACTCTCACATAAAGGGCAAATCTCCCTCCTCACCCTCCTGGCCTGTCCTTCCTGTACCTGCCCATCACAGCACTCCCACTGTGGAGCCTTCCTGCTATGTCTGTGTGACCCCAATAAAAATCGTAGCCCTGTAACTGCACACAGACTTCTAACTCCTCCTGTTTGCTCCCCATGCTGCATGCACCAGCATACAGGCACCTTGCAGAGGCACTCATTGAACTGATTTCCCAGAAAGGGAATAAGAGCTGCCCCTATAATGCTGTCCTATATACACCACATCAATAATTCACAAAATCCTACAGTGAGTGCATCACTGGAGAATACTTAAAAGAATTTTAAAAGTGGCTCACATCAAAGAAGAAAACAGTAACGTAACTTCACATGCAAGAAGAATGAAAAGTGACTGACTGTGCAAGTACAAAGTTCAGGATACAGGCACAGGATACTACAGGAAGATTTCACTTTTATCATAGGACTAAACTATGATTTACGGCACCACTGAAGGAGTGACATCTTTTTTTCCATAAATCAGAGGATAACAGAATCCTACCATAAAGGCAGAGAATAGGCCTCACACCAGTTTAGAAAGTACAAGAAGACAATTTTGCAGTGGTTTATTAACAAAGATTTCCAATGCTTTTTCACTTGCTTACAGAAACCTAACATTCAAAATAAAATATGCATTTCTCACTTGCACTAAAAGCATTGCCACTCATTTGTATATAGCTACTGAGCTTCGGTGAAGATTAGGTATTGTTTCCAACTGAAAATTTATCAGGTTTTAGGTAAGACAGAAGCATTGCAACTCCAAAAGATATTACTGATTAAAGTAAAACTAGCAAAACATAAGACAGCAAATCTCTTTGCATGCACTGGAATCAACAGTTTGCCTTTGAAGCGGGGTGGGGGGAAGTCTGAGCAGATGCCATAAAACTGTTACAGCCTCCTCTTTCCTCACTACCACTTCTTCGACCACAGCATGCTAATTTCACTCCAAGTCTTTTAGAAACGACATATGATATGATAGTACTAGTTAAGTCCAATTTGATCTATTTTTGATCTCTTCTGTTAACCCTAACGGTCCTGTCTTGTGATTTATGCTTTAACTTTCTAAATCTACGTGCACCAAGCAGTTTGGTTCTTGATCTGAGCCTCTGGACTTCTTACATTTTTTTTTTCCTAGTTCTTACTACTTCCCCCTGTTACTCAGTTTTTTTCCAAGTTATACTGCACCCAGAGCAAAGGTGCAATAATCCATGTTTTTATAGATCAGGCTACAGTATACTGAAACTAAAAATAACAGAAAATCTTTAAAGGAAAGAAACTTTGATATTTCTTGGATGTGTCACAGAAGCACACATGTTTAATCATACGAACACATTAAACATTTTCTAACTAGAAAAAGAAGTGTTGAAAAAAGTGCAGGTAACCCACTTTAGACTAAAGGAAACTAGACATCAAATACAGTTTATAATGGAAGCATAAGGAAAGTTAAATTAGCACAAAATCTATAGGTGCAGGTAGTAGACATAACATCAAAACATGCACATGGTGAAAAAGCAACACAATTCAATAGCAAAAACTAGGACTCCTTACCTGGCAAAGAAGAATTTATACAACCCCATACTTCTCCCTGAAAAGTAAAATGCAATTAAGCAAAAGTAAGCCTACAGAGTAAGAGAGTTTCTAGCAGACACAAAACAGCATTTTCAGCATTTTTTCCCCTGGGTTTTATAGAATCATAGAATCTTCATGGCTGGAAAGGACCTTTGAGATCATTGAGTCCAACCAAACAACCTACAATCTCATATATGCTTATATATGCTATTGGAAGAATTCTTATGTCTAAAACATCTTTCGAAGAAGCACTACGTGATATAAATTGAGTACTGCCTGCTCTGACGAGAAGGCTACCATCTACAGAGTATGGAATCAATAGCAGTGTACTGTTACTTACTGAGGCTGCACTCGATCCTCTCATCCAGGTCATCGATAAAGATATTAAACAGAACTGGCCCCAGTACCGAGCCCTGGGGAACACCACTTGTGACTGGCTGCCAGCTGGATTTAACTCCATTCACCACCACTCTTCGGGCCTGGCCACCCCGCCAGTTTTTTACCCAGCAAAGAGTACACCCGTCCAAACTACAAGCAGTCAGTTTCTCCAGGAGAATGCTGTGGGAAACAGTGTCAAAGGCTTTCCTAAAGTTCAGGTAGACAACATCCACAGCCTTTCCCTCATTCACTAAGCGGGTCACTTTGTCACAGAAGGAGATCAGGTTTGTCAAGCAGGACCTGCCTTTCATGGACACATGTTGACTGGGTTTGATCACCTGGCTCTGTCCTGCTTGTGCTCCGTAATGACACTCGACATGATCTGTTCCACAACCTTCACAGGCACTGAAGTCAGACAGACAGGCCTGTAGTTCCCCAGGTCCTTCTTCCAGTCCTTCTTGTGGATAGGCATCACACTTGTTAACCTCAAGTCAACTGGGACCTCCCTGGTTAGCCAGACTGCTGAGCCCGGGAAGAAGGCATGGGTGGGGGGAAGGTGGTTTTAGATTTGTTCTTATTTCTCATTATCCTACTCTGATCTTTTGATTGGCAATAAATTAAATTTATTTCCCCAAGTCAAGTCTGTTTTGCCCATGACGGTAATTGGTGAGTGATCTCCCTGTCCATATCTCGATCCACAAGCTTTTCATCATATTTTTTCTCCCCTGTCCGGTTGAGGAGGAGTGATAGAGCAGCTTGGTGGGCATCTGGCACCTAGCCAAGGTCAACCCACCACAAGGGGCTTTAAATGAGAGTGTTGAACATGTTCTTTAAGACAAAACGAAAAGTTCAATTCAGTGACACTGAAACGGCAAGGCATACTGTCATGCAGGGATTCTGTCATCAAAGGAATTACTGATTTTCTAAAGTTGCAATGGATCTGTATTTAGTGATCTAAACCTGTTAAAACCATCCTCTTCCGTATCTGTGGGAGTTTCCTCCTCAGATAAAAGTCAAAGTCAGATCAAAAGAAAAGGGTAAAGAGCTGCTGCTTCTAGTAGTTCCACTCCATTGATTCATTTGACTTCCTTTATTGCATGAGAAGGTTAATGGTTGGACTCGATGATCTTAAGGGTCTTTTCCAACCTCAATGATTCTATGATTATAAGATAATGTTGCCTTTTGTGTTTGGCAGTTACTGTATTACTTAATACCAGTTAATACTTGATTACTTATTAAATTAATTAATTACATGTATTAATTACTTAATACTCGATACTTTCTATCATGTTACCTGAAGGAATATAGACAACACAACGTCTATAACCAGTGTTCCAGAAAACAGACCATCTGATTAAATTCATAACCTATCCGCTCATCTGGAATGTCACTAGAATACCTCTTCAACAAAGACAAGGGGTATCTGAAACCAGCAAATACAGTATTAACTTGAACTGTTAACTATTTTATATCTAGATACCTTTTTAAAAGTTTATAAAAATTACCAGTTCAGTGATATTAATTTAAGATACACACCATACAGTAAAAATTGCCATTTATAAAGATGGTAATTGGGAGTTAAAAATTGTGTCAATCATTTTCCTGTTTTCAGGTACTCTGCAATCCTGTCTTCTAAAAATGCACTCCTCTCCTATGCAGGTAGATCCTACTTTACCTGTCAGGCAATAAAAGCACCAAAATAAATCCTATTCATCACTTCGATATGTTTTCATGCCACAGGTTTTGCTCATACCATCAGCTATCTATAACTTTCTAAGACCTTAGAGCTGATGATCCACAGAAACAAAACACTGAAAAAACCACACTTCTGAGGAGGAGGAAAGGATGTATAAGTAAACACACTCTTGCAAAGTTGCTTATAAATTGTTATTCTCAGATTTACTACTCCTATATGTTTCTCACTTGAGCTGAGTATATGTTTTAAGCTAGATGGAAACAGTATTGATACTGTTCAGAAGTAACAAAAATTAAAAGAAAGCAGACCCTTCTGACAGCACATGTGTTGAGATATTTTAAGTTGCCAGAAGATAAGACTCCAGAATTTACAATCCAAATGATAGTGTTTATCTCTTCCCCTACTAGAGCATCTCTAAGACAGGGAGTAGATGACATTCTTCATTTTTTTTAGTGAGGCACTAGAGAACTTTTAGGAAACCATAATCTTACTTATCCAGTAACTATCCAATTACTTCAGTTTGTCAGATATGGCCATAAACCATTCAGACCTATGTGAGGGTCTCCTTGCCTTAGCCCAACCAAGACCTCACAGCTTTAATTAAAGTCACTGCCATCAACATCCAAGTGGCAATCACCCAGCACAGTTTTTTTACAACATAGGTCAGTTTTTCATTGCATTTTGTAGCTTACACAACCAGGACACCTAGCAAAATTGTCAAGTCCCATCTTATTGCCAGTAGCAGAATGTATGATGGCTTTACAAAAAAAAAAATAAATACAATCCTACTTTGAGGATCAAATCTCATTCTAAGAATTTTTCTAGTCCTCATAACAAGGAAGAAAAAGCTTTAAGACATACACACATGTTCCAGCAGCTGAAAACTCAGTGAGTAAATAAAATACAAGTAATTTTAAAACTTTAGTTTTGCAAGCAAAACTTTGTTAATATAACATTAGTTGTTTTGTTTTCTTTAATTAAAAACTAGCAAGCCTTACCATTGATTCTGGACAATACTCAGGTGCTCGCTGCAGTAAGTGCTTCAAACGGGAATCACTCTTAGAAGACAAAATCTGTTAGAAACAAAACACGCCTTAAACCATATAGAATGTAACTACATACGGAAAAAAATTTTCCATTGATTACTTTGTTTTTAGTTTCACTACTATCTACCCTTCAACAACTTCGGATAACAGTCAATATATAAACAATATAAAGTTAAGATTTTCTTTAATATATCTGTAGTCTTTCAAATATTTTCCACTTTTTATGAAGAAGAAATTTTTATATTTAGAAGTGAACGAGAATTTCCTCCTCAAACACTTCAATCAAAAAGTTTCTATTGAATAGGCAGTGTGAAAAACATGGAGGATTTCTGCCGTGCGTATCAAAATATTATACAACTCTTATTTACTTAATTAACCTTCTGCTATGCTACCTGACCTCAAGCAACTACACCCCTTCCAAAAACCCTGTAACAAGTAATTTTTGTGGAATGAAGATGAACAAAAGTTAGATTATCAAAACTAACAGGGGAATGAATCCTACCCACAGCAGAGCAAGATCAAGTTAAGCACCATCTACCACCATAAACTGAACATCCAGAAGTTCACGAAACTGGACGGGATGCAACTGAGGATGTTGAGAAGCTGGCCACTGTCATTGCAAGGCAGCTTTGCTACCAACTTAAAACCAGCTGGAACTCTCTAATTTCAATTTATGACTGCTCTCACTTGTCCTCTCACTACGTACCATTGTGAAGAGCCTGGATGTGTCTTCTGAGCAATGTTATTACATGTACCAGAAGGCTGCTCTGAGGTGCTCATTCTTCCGCAGGCTAAAGGCAGTTCCCTCAGCCTCTCCAGAGAGGGCATGTGCTCCAGGCCCCAGATCATCTTGGTGATTCTGCTAACTTGCTCCAGTTAACTGATGTCTTTCTTGTAACAGGGGGGAACAAAACTGGACCCAGTATTCTAGATGTGGTCAGCAAGTGCTGGCTAAATGGGGAGAATCATTTCTCTAAACCTACTGGCTATGCTCCTGTTAATATAGCCCAGGATGCCTTCTTTATTGTTGGGGCGCACTGCTGGCTCATGTTCAGCTTGCTGTTGATATAGCGGTATCCCTGGGTCCTTTTTCAGCAAATCCGCTCCCCAGCGAATCAACCTCCAACTCATATTGTTGCAAGCAATTCTTTCTTCTCCTGCAAGGTGCAGGACTTCGCATTTGTCCTTGCTGAATTTCATAAAGTTCCTGTTGGCCAGTTCCTTCCTTCTGTCCAGGTCCTTCTGGATGACAGTCCTGCTGTTAAGATTATCAGCTTTTTCCTTCCAGCCTGGTATTGCCTGAAAACTCAACAGGAGTGGAATCTGTTGCTTCCTCCAGGTCATTAATAAAGATGTTAAACAGGACAGGTCCTAGAAGAGACGCCTTTGGCATTCCACTTCTTATTAGCCTGCAGGCAGAGTAGTACCCACTAACCTCCATTTCTGAGCCTGATTATCCAGCCAACTTTTTTACTCATCTAGTTGTCCATCCATCAAAACCACATTATCCTAAAATAGATACAAAAACATTGAGGGAGGCAGTGTTGAAAGTCTTGCTAAAGTCAACACAAATGATGTCTACTCCTTTCCCCTCATCCAGAAATCCAGCCTTATTATCAAAGGCAATTGGGTTTGTCAGGCACGATTTACCCCTCACATGCTCAGAAATGTGTTCCGAGAGGACTCTGTCCGTGATTTTCCAAGGGACTAGTCTGTAGTTTGCTGTATTGGGGACTGTCCTTTGAGGGATGTTTTTTGGAAGACGGGTGAATTCTTTGTCCTTCTGCAGTCATTGAAGACCTCCCTCAAGTTCCACAACCTTTCAAAGGTGATAGACAGTAACCTTGCAGTGACACCAGAAAACTCTCTCAGCACCCTCAGATGCAGTCTATCTAGTCCCATGGAGCTGTATGGGTCAAATTTGCTCAAGTAATTCCCGACTCAACCATCACCTATTACTGGTAGTACTCTTCCTTGAACCCCATCTCTGTGCACAGAGGACTGGGAGACCTTGTTAACAAAGACTCAGGAAAGAAGGCATTCATTACCTTTGACTTATCTGTGTTTGCTGATACTAAATCATGTGCTGCATTCAGCAACAGTTGCGCATTTTTCTGTCTTCAGCCTTTAACTACTGCCATAGCACGTCTTGTTGCCCTTGACATCCTCTGCAAGTCTCAACTCCATTTGAGCTTTCTTTCCCACTATAACCTTACATGCCTCTAAATTCCTCTTTTATAACCTTTCCCTGCTTCTACTTTCTCTATACTGCCTTTCTGCATTGAAGCTTGCTCATGTCTTCTCTGTTTAGCCAAGCCACCCTCTTGAAACATTAACGTGTTTTCCTAAGGATGGGGATGGACTATTCATATGCTTAGAGGAGGGTCTGGATAGAGATCCCTGGAGTGGTACAGACGTGAATGCTGACAGGAACGTTATCATTGTGAAAATTCCCAGAAATAAACTTAGGGTAAAAATATCAATTAGAGAAATACAGGCCCACTAATTCCTTGCTACAGTATCTGACAGACAATCAAATAATCACCAGAAGATGATACTGAAACTAAGCTTGGAATAATACTTACTAAGAATGCAAAATAATTAGATATTTGAATCATGTTAGTTGACAAACAGAGCTGTAACCCAGGTCGTCTTTTTCAAAGGGCTCACTTAAAGTAGCTGAATTACTAGTTAGCAGAATTCCTTAATCAAGCCTTCTTCCTTAACTGGCAGGATCAAGGAGGTGGGTCTCCTGTGCCCTTCACCCTAGTTGGGCTGGAGTTACCTTTTACCCATGCAAGGCCTCCCTCAATAGTATCACTGGTGTCCACGTAGATGAGCAGCCAACAGGTAATAGTCTCAGGGTCAAAAAAACCACTTGCAATTTCTGCAACATCCTAGATCTGAGTCCCTAAAAACCAAACCACCTTAGACAGCAAGTCACATCTGCAGATGAGTGCCTCCATCCCCTGCAAAAGGGAGTCTCTCTCCTGGTGGTACTGTTTACAACCAGTTGATTGGTCAAGATGATTCCTTGATGTTGCTTGCTCCTCCTTATCTGTTCTAACGTCCCAAATCTATTCTGCAAGTGCAGATCCACAGACAGGCCAAGAAACTTCTTCCTGCTGTCAGGAGTCACAAACTTTCAGTCCCCACCAATCATAGACTCTGGCCATCCTTCTTTCCATGCAATGCATATTTCAGGCTACTGTCCTTGAAGGTTCTCCATGAACAGCTTGTCTAGCTTCCAATTACACTGAGGCAATGCTTCTATCCTCAGCTGCTTTATCTGACAGTTCAGGAAGGTGATCAGAGCATGACTCTCACAGTTTAAGTGCCATTGACTGAAGGAAAGACACCACCCTTTCCCTGCAGTCCAAGATTTGGATGGACACATTCTTCCTCAAGAGCTCCTTTTGGGTCAAGATCTCTAACATGTCATGAGTGGTTGGCCCAGCCAGTGCCAGAGACTGTCCTTCTGGACATAACAGGTGCACAAGGTCTCAAGCAGTGCATCTGCACCTCCTGCTGGCCCTCTCCACTAGGAACAGCTGTGTTAACACCGAAATTCCTGTCTGTGCACCTTGGTCACTGGTGTTGCCAAGCATTGGTTAAATAGAAATATGGGGCACAAGCCTGCTCTCTTTCCCTGCCATCCCTGGCAAACAACTTAAATGTTTTATGGCACAAACTATGAAGTCTAGGAGGAAAACATTTTTGTATTATTGTTAAAGAAATTATCATGTCAGGATGGTACAGTGTGGTGGTACAGACAAGGCAAAAAGTGCATGGCAATTACTTTGGAAAACATATTTGGAAAGTCAGAAAAAGGCAAATCATTCAGACAGCTCTTCCCTTCCAGTCACCTTCCATGTATGTAACCCTTCACCCTATAAATTTTATGTTTAAGACAAGGGCATAAGTATCAAATAATACATTCCAAAATGTATTCAACAAAGAGAAAGCATTTGAATTGTGCTGCACAAAATGGTTAAGTTACAGAACACGAAAATCAGCAAAAAATTAGTAGACAGCCTCTTCAGCCAGTTTGCTGCCCTATATCAAAGAGTCATTCACAAAATGATGCTACCAGCCTGATGTGAGGCAACTAAGAAAGTTCTTTATAGAACAATTTGAGGGGTGCCAGTCTTGCTTTAGACATGTTCTAGACCTCTCACCACAAAGACTCTGAATATGCTGATTACCTGAGTAGAGAGAGGTAATCCAGATGAGTCAAGATCAGAACATCTTACAAAAACCACAGAACCCCCCCCCCCAATAATTAGAACTGGTATAACAGAAATGGGATGAAATTTGACAGTAAAAAGCTCAAGGCCTTTCATGAAGGGCTAAGAGGAATTCCCATGATAAACTAGGAACTTCAAGCCAATAGAACAGAAGAAAGAATTGGACGGGTTATTCCAAACGCCCTCTCAATGCAGCTACTAAACCTGCCAATTAAATTTGTTTATGTACAGTAATAGATCTCTTTCTCTTACTTACACGTAAGTTTTAACATAATTTTTAAGACTGAGTGCTATATTTTTGTTTATAATACCATGTACAGTTTTGCTTACCTGTATTCAAAGAGATAAACTTATGCTGGAAGGGCTGCAAGAATAATTATAGGAATTGAGAGAATCTCTTATGCGAAGCGACTGTAAGACTTTTCCTTGTTTGGCCTAACAACAGGAAAGCTGAAAGGGGATTTGGTTGCATTCTATAAATATATCAGGGAGGGAGAAGTGCAATTTAAACTAAAAGTTTTGTTAGTACAATCACAGATAAATACAAACTTAATCATAACCAGCTTTTGTGCTTGAATAGCCCCAAAGCGGGTAACGAAGACAAGAAAAGGGGGAAGGTATGATTTCAGGACATAATTTTAATATAAAAATGTATGTATACTTTACCGATGTAAAATTTTTATGTATATAAGTTTATATACACACAAAGTTGTACAACATACTATCCAAAGGTACAAATCTAAACATAAGCTGTGGAAAAGTATTTTCCAAGCTTGAATTTAAGCACAAATAGCTCTTTGTTATTACCTCATGAACAGAGTAAGTAAGCAAGCAGATTTTTGCTGGACTCACAAAGCCATATATCATAATGAGTATCTTGGATGCTTAGCTAAGAAATAAGAACTGGTAGGAAGAAGGAACGCTACCAACATCATCTTCATTTTAAATTCCCCAAAACTTGGAAACACCCAAGACCCAGAAATTAGGTAAAATGCTTTAACCCCCCACATTTCCTAACATGCTTATCACTTCTTGACCAAATCCTGACCTCAGATTTGTATCTCTATTTCTCCTCAACTTCAGTAGAGCCTGTTTTCCACTATGATAGGAAGGAGGATTACAGTTTTAAACCTTTAAGTTCTCATTTAAATAACAATAATATTACATCTCATGAACAGCCCATAGTATTCACACGCACAAGAAAATAATTTCCTTATAACCCTAATCTTGCAACAACATTGTTTAGAGGCATGATTTTAACTCTGAGCGATAAATCACATTTAAAACAAGCTTACCTGTTCACAGACATCACGGCACATTAAGTTGTCCTTTGCATGGTAACAACAAGACAAGCCTATGGAAGAGCAGGGGGAGGGAAAAAGACATGTAAAAGACTCGAAGCACTTGACTATCACTTCTGAACAGAAGCACCCACTTGATCAGAACAATTTGTCTTGTCCACAGATGACTGAGAAACTTTCCTTCCCAGAGGACAAAAAAGAACATGAGAAATTTTTGTTCCAAAGTTGACGCAGATCCGTTCACTGAGTCTCACAGAAATACCCCTACCCACTCTCGGCCACCAAAATGAGATCTCTCTCCCCTTCCTTCTGCTTCTAGCCACATTTCTGCTGCTTAACTTGAACTACTTTGGCACCTTCCAAATTTCTTCATGAGGCAATTCAATTTATTAACCCAGGGAAAATAAAAAGAATAGAATAACAAAAAGTGAACAAATCCCCACCAGAAAAACTCCATAGAGACTATATGCCTTTGTAAATTCAATCATCTCACAGAATCTGAAAATGTGAGAACCAGTTAGGAACAGGTAGGTGTAAAAGGAAATCAGAGCAGGAACACAGCTGCTCATTGAACTCCGTCTTCTTAAAAAACTCGGAACAAAACTGTAAATTGTTTACTAGTGATGGAAGAGTGGTTTTGCCTGACTAGATGAAAGTCATAGAGCAAACACAGATATGAACACATCAACAGGAAAACAAACGAGAACTGAAGCATTAAGTCATGAAACACCAAGGTTTGAAGCAGCATTTTTAGTATTACAGTTTGTTCTGCTTTGTTCCCCCTACCATCCAAGTATTTCCTTCATTCAGAGTTAAGCTTGATCAATATAAAATGAATTGCACAACTCCTTGACATTCATTTTCATCCGAACTGCCCAGTGCTTGGAACAGTGTAGTAGAAAACTGACATGGATTTCCTTCAAAGCTCTTACTTCCATGCATATCTTCACACAGAGGATCATTTAATGATTACAGATTTCTGCTCAACTGTATCTGAACTACATATCACACCGATACAACATTAAAAGCAATACTGTACAATGAAACCACATATATAAAGTTGTATATCACAATACCTAGTTGCTAAATAGATTTTGAACAAACCAATAGGAGGGACCTTGGGCATAAATTCCTTCATAATTTCACAACTTACAAGTGTTTTCATCTGAAAGCTTATAGCTGTTACGACAGCCAATTTAAAAACCAAAAGAATCCACCATGACCAAACCCAAAATTCTCAAATATTGAAAGGACATTTAAAACTAAAAGAAAATTTCAGCCTGAAAATGTCAAGGAACTGGGGGGGAGGGGAAATCACTGAAAAGGCTCTCTGAAACAGTCAGAATTTAAAACAGATACTACGGAATTGAGCTACATTTTAATGCAGAAACCTATCTTTCCTGAAGAGGAAAGAAGAAAAAACAAAGTCGGACTAAATGGTGGTTTTCGTTAATAATTAAAACCAGCACAGCAAAACGCCTGTAACAAATGAGGACCGCACCAAAATCCTGCTTACAACATGATGAAAGAATGAAATTGTAAAATTGACTTTAACGTTTTCTTGCCAATTTTCTACCATTGCAGAAAAGGTTTGAGATATGATACAGATGGCTTAAAATCTTTCTGATTTGAGGGCTACACGTGGGATGTTGCAGTTTTCCTGCACTATGTTCAGTAAGCCGATCTGCGACAAAAATCAACTTCATCATTAGCAAACTCTGCTATGTTCAAACTTCAGTTATTATTTCACTTAAATTAAAAGCCTTGCTTTACACTTTATCCTGTGATAAAGCCATGGTATTAGAAATGTATTACAACAATAAAAAAAAATTAACTTTGAAGAACAGTTTTTCTTAAGGCAAGAGTTGCACTTATTTTCAGAAACATTTCTAAATTTCAGTGCCTATGCAATCAGACTGCAAACACATTAACACAGTGCTGCAGAAAACATTCAGGTTCACAATGAAAAGACACCCAGCAAATTAACTGTCATAAGTAAAAAAAAAAAAACAACCAACCAAACATACTTAAACATAGGTTTTACTTACAAAGAGAAATATTGGCTGCTCAACCATGTTTTTATTGTTTCATTTCACCCTAAGTCCCAGAAATTTTTCATTATATAAATTTTTATTGAAGTAACTGCTACATTTAAGAGGTCGAAGAATTCAGAGTTCTCAACCTATAAAGAGAATCTACCTTGGCTTAGGTGACAATGCATAGGTTTAACTGCGTACACCACTACGATTTGAGTTCGTGAATATCCTAGGCAACATTTTATTAAACGCTCCTTCATATAGATTATTTAACACTCTGTGGCCTTTTATTCATTAGTTTTCAGTGGCTCTCAACCCTATTATGAGCTAACACACATCCAGGATAGTTCTCCTTCTCAATCACTTCCACTGCTGAGTTTCAAGTCTTATCAATTATACCGAAGAGTGTAACAATGAAGTAACAATATACTAAACTTTATGGTCATTTCATTCTTTTTATACAAAATGCTAATCAATTGATGGTATCTTGAATTAGCAGCAAACCAAATTGGCCCAGAGTGATCTTTAGGGCTTAAGTCAAAAATGGAAATTATTAACAACATCCATTCCTAACAATTCCTCTGTTCTCTTTTCAGTTAAGCTCTTCTGAAATGTTTTATGACATCTCTTTCAGTCAGTCCCTCACTTTCTCATTCCCACTTTCTCTAGTTGTACAAAAAATTTCCCAATTTTATTCATGACCAACTATGAAGAGGTAGAGGAGGCTGAGGGGAGACCTCATCACTCTCTACAACTACCTGAAAGGCCATTGTAGAGAGGTTGGTGCTGGTCTCTTCTCACAGGTAATTAGTGATAGAACAAGAAGGGATGGGTTCAAGCTGCAGCAGGGTAGGTTTAGGCCGGACATTAGGAAAAAATTCTTCACAGAAAGAGTGGTTAGACACTGGAATAGGCTGCCCAGGGAGGTGGTGGAGTCACCGTCCCTGAATGTGTGTAAGACTCGTTTAGATGTGGTGTTAAGGGATATGGTGTAAGGGAGAACTTTGTAGAGTGGAGCTGATGGTTGGACTCGATGATCCCAAGGGTCTTTTCCAACTTAAATGATTCTATGAAATATCTACACTTCCTTCTTTGATAAGATCTGCTACCTCTGCATTAGGAGTAAGTTTATCAAGGGAAAGCTGGACTAGAGTATGTCATATTTCATTCCACTTGCTTTTTACTGCCTTCTTTCTAAAACCATGCCTCATTAGAAATCAGAGCTATAGAACAATGAAATGCCACAAATGCCTCAGTGATTGCAGTCTTCTGCTTTAAAGTAGTACATATTTTGTATTTTCCATTCCTGTGACAGCATTACCAACATGATCCGTTTATTAAAAGCTATTTGCCAATACCTGTGCTTGTGCTGCCTTCTTTTTTCCATTATTCTTTTTCGGTCCTGTCAAGAAATTATCGGCTATCACAACTTTAATGCAGGAAACTATTTTACCACTATCCTTCCCTCTATTAAACACCTTTCCTTCACTTTTAAAAAAATTCAATACCTTGTTTAGCACCCTTCTAGAATGTTTGCAAAACCACAAGGAATACAAGCCTTGGGATACAAGGGCTGCTCTGACATTTCACATGGCAATCCACAAGTCAGGTTTTACCCATGTGGGGCAAGACACCAGCTCTTCTCCGTTTCAGACCCCGAGCTTGGGGCTTTACCTGTTGCCAGCTTGACAGCCCAAGGCACAAATCCCGGCCCCGAATCGGGTAAGTGAAGGGGTCCACCACCCCCATGGCGCTGCCAGGCAGGATGCGGGAAAGACGGCCGCCCCCCTGCATCCCGCTCCTCGCTGCCTCTGCTATTTTAGCCCCCTCTCTCCGGTAACTGTCTTTCGCGCTACGGTGCTCTCCGCGGGGAGCCGGACACCGACATAGCGGGAAGACGACGGACAGCAGGAAGGCGACGCTGCCCCTTCCTGGCAGCGCCCGGAGAGCCGCCCCCGACCCTCACCTGCGGCGGCCCCGCGCCCGCCGGCCTCCCGCTCCCGCGGGGCAGGTGCGGGCGGCAGTGCGTGCCGGGGCGCCGTCCCCCCTCTCCCCCCGCTCCAGACAGGAGGGACCCGCGGCGCCGGGCCGCGCCTCGTCCCCGCGGACGACGCCACCCCGCCAAGGCTCGGCACCCCGCGGACGGCCTGGCCGCTGCGCCATGTTGTTGGAGAGAGACCCGCGGAGCCGCCTCCCCCCGCCAACCAAACCCCCGCTACTCACCGTCCGCGCCGGGGCAGAGCAGCGGAGCCGCCGCCAGGCAGAGCAGGGCCCAGGGCCAGCGCGCTGCCGTTACCGCCATGGCCCGGTCGCGAACCCGCCGCGCGGCTCCGCCTCGCGACCCCCGCCCGCCAGACGGACGGGCTCTGACGCGGGCAGCGCCCCCCCCAAGCCCCGCTCGGCCTCCCGCCGCCCCCATTGGCTGCGACGCTCCCGCCGGGCCCCGCCCCCTCCGCCGGGCCCCGCCCCCTCCGCCGGGCCGCCGCGGACATTCCGGCGGGCCAGAGCCGCCGTCGCTGCGGGGAGCCCCGCCCACGGCCCCGCCCCGGCAGGCGGCTGCCTGAAACGGGCGGAGCCTGCAGCGGGGCCAGGCCCGCGGCCGAGCGGTGTCCGCCGGACCCGGCCTTGGCCCCGCTGGCGCCGGCGGGGCCTCTGCGGCCTGCCCCCGCACGGCGGACGCCCCGCCCCGCCCCGCCCCGCCCCGCCCCGCCCGCGGGCACCGGCTCTATGGAGCCTATACCGGCCTTCGCCGCGGCCGGACCGGCAGCCCGCAGCTTTTCCCCCCTCCAGCCCACGGAGCAGCAACTGGGTGCCCGGAGGGAGGGTTCGGGCAGGTGTGGCTTAAAAGTGGGCTAAGGAGAGAAGAAACAGTGTTTAGGAGAAAGTTTTTGTGAAGGAGGCGATTCCATTGAATCCGTTTATTTCTATTTACAGAATACTTGCATTACTAATATTTCTACACAGTGCTTCCAGAGTCTTGATTGTAAGCCTCCTGTATAATGCTGTTTTCTGCTTCAGATTGCGTTGTGCATCCAGCCACCATGTGGGAGAAATGACGGGAAGGGCACAAAGCCACTGGCTGACGCCCCGGGCTGGGAGGACACCCCACGAGGTGAGGAGGCCGTCGTGGCTGCAACTGGTTGATTCAGCATCAGCTCTTGCCACTTGCTCCAGGACAAGCCCTTGCTCTGGGACAAGCTACCAGAAGGGCTCAGGCAGGTGCTAAGGGGTTTTGGTCCCGCTGTGCAGCTGGGGATGGCTCCTGCCCAGGTTGAAGGTGACAGGCAGGGAAGCTGCCTTGGCTTCCCAGTGACAGTGTAACCTCCTCGCTGCCCCGTGCAGCAGCCACGCAGTTCCGCTGTTGCCTATGGTGGGCCTCCATTTGGGAAGGGAACCTGGAATGCTCTGGCAGGCTGATACCGCTTTTGCTCGCCTTTCACCTTTCGTTGGGGTTGTGTGTGGTGTTTGCTGGTTTTCTGTGTCTACGCTGCAGCTTGGGTCAGAGGTGAGATGTTCCGATCCCTGGCAGCAGGAAGGCAATCCAACCTGTGGGGATTCAGCCTGCAGTGTAGACAGTTAGAAAAAGAGTCTGTGACTGAAGAAACCTCTGTACAGTAGGACCACCACTGCAATCTCTTTTCCCTGTAGAGAACAAATTCTCTCACTTTTGTTTTTGGAATTCCAGAGAAATTAAATGTAAGCTATTCAATGAAGTCAAAGCAAACTTAAGTTACTGCTCATTTCGTAGCTAGTAACTATTTTGCCTTGAAGTCTGACCATTCCAAAGTGAATGGAACAGCTTCTGACAGCTCTAGGCTTCTTGGATGAGCACCTTAGCATCCCATTATCAGATTTTCTGGCAATAGTAAAACAGGAAAACTTTTAAGAATCCAGAAAATTCAGCGTCCCACAAACTGCTTATATCCCTTTTCCAATCTGTCATCCCCAAAGACAGTCTGACAAGTTACCAAGCAATTAATGACTCCGTGGTCTTCCACAGCCTGGAGAATTTGTAGGAACCCAGTGCTCTTTGATTCCAGTATCAAATTCATAAATTGTCCAGAAAAAAAAAACCCAAGGCAATGGATTTTCCAGTTATGTGTGCTTGCAGCCCAGAAAGCCAACTGTATCCTGGGCTGCATCAAAAGAAGTGTGGCCATCAAGTCGAGGGAGGGAATTCTGCCCCTCTACTCTGCTGTGGTGAGACCCCACCTGGAGTACTGTGTCCAGCTCTGGAGTCCTCAGCACAAGAAGGACATGAACCTGTTGGAATGGGTCCAGAGGAGGGTCACAAAGATGGTCTGAGGGCTGGAGCACCTCTGCTGTGAGGACAGGCTGAGAGAGTTGGGGTTGTTCAGCCTGGAGAAGAGAAGGCTCCGGGGAGACCTTAGAGCAGCCTTCCAGTCCCTAAAGGGGGCCTACAGGAAGGATGGGGAGGGACTCTTGGTCAGGGAGTGTAGTGATAGGATGAGGGGTAACAGTTTTAAACTGAAAGAGGGGAGGTTTACAATTAGATATTAGGAAGAAATTCTTTACTGTGGGGGTGGTGAGACACCGGAAGAGGTTGCCCAGGGAAGTTGTGGATGCCCCGTCCCTGGAAGTGTTCAAGGCCAGGCTGGATGGGGCTTTGAGCAGCCTGGTCTAGTGGGAGGTGTCCCTGCCCATGGCAGGGGGGTTGGAACTGGGTGATCTTTAAGGTCCCATCCAACCCAAACCATTCTGTGATTCTGTAATGCAGAACACTCCAATGAGATGGAAAAAGTTTGTATCTTGTCTGTCTGCCTATACACCGATACAGAGTGATTAAATTGTACTAGTTATTTATGGCACAGAGCCATAGGAAACAACAGTACATCTAATTGTATTTTAATTTGAACTTAATAAATTAAAGTTGTTGCTGTAATTGTGACTTCAAGAAGCTGAAAAGTGGCAAATGTGACCTTATTATAAAAAAAAACCTCTTCACACCAGCACAGAAATGATGCTTACGTGTAAGTGGGCTTACATGCCAGTTAAATAGATGGGCTTTTCTCCCCAAACCCAAGGTTAATTTTCTGTCTATTATCTCGGGACTTAAAATTCATCATGGGTCCACGAGGTGGCAGCAGATCCAAAAGCAAATTTAGCCAGACGGCCAAATTTGCAGGCTGGTTTTGTTTCTTTGAAAATACGAGGGACTTGGACAGATTAGATGCGTTTTTCCCCACTTATGCTAAATGGCTTAATTTGGCTCGATTTTGAATGAGAGTGAAGTGCTGTGCAGTCTGCTTCCCCTGAAAGCCATTTATGTGCAACGTCATTATCAGCAACAATTTACCCCACAAGCAAACAGGCAGAAAAAAGGTGCTAGTACGTCTGGTAATTTAAAGGCTGTGTGTTGTCACTCGAAGTCCCCGCTTCAGTTCCAGAAGAAATAACAGACCACTGAAAGTATTGCCTTCCATTTAAAGAAGCAAAATGAACTTTGAAATAATACGAGCTTTTAAAATTTGGCTTTCAGTAAGGACAGTGTAAATTTTAACCTAATTATTCTAGAAAGCAAAGACTTTTGTTCCTTAGGCGTTTGGATGTTGATTCTGCAGGCTGCTGTTTTCCCGTTAAACCATGCATATCAGTCTTTTTAAAACAGAACCCACTTGAAGTTGATTCTTATCCAAGTTTAACAGTGAGAAGTGGAATTTTGAGGCTTGAAATAATGAAATGCCTCAGTGTAAAGCAGTTGGCTACAAATATACTGACAGCAACATTTTTAACTCTAGCAATAAGACAGAAACCGTCCTGCAAATATATCTTGGTTTTTTTGTGCTCCTGTCAACTGCTGAGGGAAGAGGAATACTTTATTCTATATGCTGTATTTCTTGTTGCTTAGAATATAAGAACTGCTCATTCAGCTACATTGTACTGCGTGCAGCTCTGGAGTCCTCAGCCCAAGAAGGACACGGACCTGTTGGAGCGAGTCCAGCGGAAGGCCACGAAGATGATCCGAGGGCTGGAGCACCTCTGCTGTGAGGACAGGCTGAGAGAGTTGGGGCTGTTCAGCCTGGAGAAGAGAAGGCTCCGGGGAGACCTTAGAGCAGCCTTCCAGGCCCTAAAGGGGGCCTACAGGAAGGATGGGGAGGGACTCTTCATCAGGGAGTGTAATGATTGGACGAGGGGTAACGGTTTCAAACTGAAGGAGGGTAGATTTAGATTGGATATTAGGAAGAAATTCTTTGCTGTGAGGGTGGTGAGGCACTGGAAGAGGTTGCCCAGGGAAGTTGTGGATGCCCCATCCCTGGAAGTGATCAAGACCAGGTTGGACGGGGCTTTGAGCAGCCTGGTCTAGTGGGAAGTTTCCCTGCCCATGGCGGGGGGGTTGGAACTAGATGATCTTTAAGGTCCCTTCCAACCCGAAGCATTCCATGACTCTATGATTCTATGTTTTTTTGTATTAGCTTGAATAGTTATTTCATTATATTTTTTTCTGAGCAGTGTTTCACCCTGCTTCCTTAACAATTGCTGAAATGTTAAAAGCTTTGAACGTTACTCCATATTTTTTGTTGAAGTCTCCCTCAGCAATAGGTGAAGATTCTGATGCAGTCATGGTCTGAATTACTGGTCCAAACATACATTTTACTGAAAGAGACCTGACCTGATCAGGATCCCCTCAGAAAGTAAAATTTTCTTAAATCCAGAGAATCATGTTGTCAATGTGGCATATCTCTATACATTTCAGCAGAGTATTCTCTGGACTGAAAATACACTGTCCTATATTTGAATTTAACATACTATTATGTGTTTGAGATGTACATAAACTCTGTGCACCATAAAATTGGCTTCCTAACCTTTTAAGAACTTCAAGAACTAATATACAGAGCTACACCTCCTAACACGAGACTTTAATCAGACAAAAGCTTGTTTTCACCTTGTATACCTTCTATTTCTATTTTTATCTCATTACTGGAAGCCAGTAGCATTTTCCTTCTTGGTAATTTCCATTGTAATTTAGCTAAGATTATTTTTTTTTGCTTTGCCGCAATGCTTAGGATATCTACACCTTGCAATTGGAAAGGTACTTAGAACATCTGTAGACTTACCCTAATTAGCATTAATTGGTCTGATCTGTGTATCAACAACTAGATGCCTGCATGATAAGCCAGTGCCAGATTTTTAGTGCATGTTGAATAGCTTTCCTGTGCCGAGGCTTGTTCTGTTTCATCTCTCCGTTGGAAGTAGGTAGGGCTTTACAGCTACCTCAGGTGTGTCTGTGTGCCAACTGGTCGGAATTGTGGGACCAGTTGTGGGACTGTCCCTAACAATCTGCTAGCTAGTAAGCGACACCGTTGCCTGTTTCTTCAGGCTAAGGATGGATTTCCACAAGGAAGCCTCTTTCAAGGAGATTTTGTTCTTAAGCAGGCAAACCTTTTTGTTCAGGCAACCCTTAGCTACTTTATTTTTTCTCCATGAGATCTCAGGCAGCATTTTACATCTGGCTTTCCAAATAATGAATATGAAAGATTCATTTATTTTCAAATTACTTCACTTATTTAAAATCAGAAAACTAGAATGTGGGGGTTTTTTTCATAACTGTTTTATTAAAAGGCGAAACACAAATACAAAAGTGAGGTTTGGTGGCTGCTATTACACACATCAGAAGCAGCGTGCAGTTACACTGATAAGGAGAGTTGTATATAAAGCAACACAGATGCAAAATTAAAGCCAATGAAGATGTACATTAATGGCAAATACAATGTCCACAATTAATTTTAAGCAAGTTGAACATGTGGTCCATATTAGAGTTCGCAAAATCTTGCTATAGGCAAATAATTAATATTGCATACATCAAGTCTGGAAGGATAGCCAACTGCAAGTGATTAAATAAATGTGGAGTATATAATTAATTACAATTTGCTCTGAAGGTAATAAAGTAGTAAATAAGATCGTGGCATCATCAGTGAGCATGAGTTAAACTATTCTATAGTTTTGGAAAGGAATTTCAAATAGATCTCATGTTCGCTGATGAACATCAGTTTTGATGGTGCTATAAAAAAAATCTGGGTCTGCTTTACGTTGCGTAACTTTTCTCAAAAGAGCAAATGACCTGAAACTAAAGTCACCTGTCAGTCTAAATTTTAAACCCCTGGAATCAGTTAAGGGATTAGAGACATGTCTGCTTCTCTTCAAATGAGAATGCTGAGCGAAGTAAAACAGACTTCTTGGTAACAAAGCTTTTGGAATGGATAATTTAGAAATAGGTTGTGGACTGATGGAAGCATCAAGACCATTCATTCTCTTTGACGTAGAAAAACTGCGTCAGAAAAGCCTAATTGCCACATCCTTTCCCGTAACAGAAGGTGATGCTAAAAATAATGCCTAAAAAAATGTCACCAAGATACAGTTATGCTTTTTTACTCTCTATAACGCATTGTATGCTCTATAGTCTTTGTACTGCATACTCTTTATAATGGAGTTATGCATTAACGTAAATGTATCAGTTTGCTGCCTTCAAGGCTGCTATATGTAGGCCAGGGTTGCTAGCACGTGTGTGGAGTACCTTCGTGTCTTTTACAAGACTCTCTTGTAAGGCTCTCTTATGGGATGGACAATCCTTTCGATTTGACTTCTGGAATAACGTGAAGAAATTGGAAATTGAGATATTGGAAATGAGGGAAACTATACCAGAAGATTCTGGGGTTTGGGGAGCAGAAAATTGATCCCTTCAAAATGTGGAAAGAGAGTTTTTTCAAATGGAATCATGTTCAGTCCAGTCGAATCCTTCAACCATCCTAATGATCTAAATCTGAATCTAAACTCAAGTGTCTAAAGTCTGCTGCACCTCTATGGTAGTAGAGACGGGCCGTGCTCATGCCAGTAGAAATCCTATCTTTTTTCTGGCCTTGGCTTACCATACAAGAAGACAAATAACAGCATTTAGCAAGTGATGACACATATATGTCTTTGAATACAGATAAAATGGATATTCATTTATGCTTTTCAACGCAGGCTTCACTATCCGCAGTGCATCCGCCAGCATATCACAAGCATGGGTTGGAGATAGAAAAGGATGTGTTGAAGAACATTGAGAATACCACATGGAAATTCTTCAGTGGATTATCCCACTGAATCACTGAGTCGTGTATAGGATTAGGTACTTCTCCGTATGGTGTTTAAGGACCAAATTGCTGCTGGAATATTTTCCAAAGGTTATTTTTATGTTTTGCTGTACTATGGAACTGTGTTAAAAATTATAGCATAGCTGCACCTACAGTGAGATATTTTAAAGCACCCAAAGAGCTTCATATATTTTCTTCCATGTTTTAGCAATTATAATACTCTCTCAATTAGTAATCTTTGAAGAACTGTGTGTAATTCATTCACTGCTATACATACATTTCTGTATGAACGCAGTCTGCAATCTTTGCAAAAATGAGTGTGGGCGGTATGAAATCATTTATGCTGCTAATTGACAATTTTGCAATTGCTTCTAGTTTCAAATAGAAAAAAAATCAATGTAGACTGGCAGATAAAATAAAAATGAAAGGGGAAGGCATAAAATTCCATTTTTTGCAACCAGTTTGTGTCACGCTATTTAAATCAGTTTTAGTTAAACTAGCTAAAACTAATCAGCTTCAGCTAAAATAAAATTGTTTTATTTTTGCTATGCCATACATTAGCTAGCAAGTTCTGTCAAGATGACATTTTAATTATGTGAATTACAGATCAATGCCTATTCCCACTTGTACCTACGCTTGAGTCACACGAGTGAATTAGGGTAGAACTTTGCTGGTATGCATTAATCCTGAACACGTCTCAAAACACCTTAATAAAAATGTCAAAAGGTACTTTATTTATTCTAACTTCTGCGGACTTTGATAGTGAAAATATTATATGCATAATTTACATGTTAAGTTTTACAGTGAAGGGAGTTGTTAGAGATCTCCGATGTCTTTGCTGGGAAGAGCCACACGTGCCTGAGAGCGGAGAGAGGAAGTGAGGGTTTTTGATCAGAACAAGGAGCAGTGCGCTGGGACAAGGCAGCGGGGCCGGCGAGGAGAGCGAGTGCTGCCCGCAGGTTCCTCGCGTGCAGTGAGCTGGCTGAATTCATCCCCCAGCCAAGGGCGAAGCGCAGCCCAGTACAGCCCCAGGCACACGGCGGTGAGGGTCACTGGCTCCTCCCTGTGCAATCGTCCTGTCCTCACCATCGCTACAGAGGGACACGAGGATCAAACGAAACTTCTTCTGTTAGGAGGCAACTTTAAGTAATACGCGCTATAGAAAAAGAACTTGTTAATTTTGAAATCATATACGGTAGATCAGAATTCAGATCCTACACAATAATTTTAAAGCTCCCTCACCATATATTCAAAAGTTCATAGCTAAATTCTTATTGTCTTTGGTAACTAAGACTGAAAAAATAAATGAATTACTTTTCCCTTTAAAATACTCGTATTTACTTTTCTTGGGTAAAAAGTAAAAAAACTAGACCAGACCTTAAAAATCACTAAGCACCTGATCTCTCTCATAACTGATATCCAAATTGTATATATATATATTTTAATATATATATATACAAAACACAGCAAGATCCAAGTAAAATTTAGTGACCTAAATCAAGACTGAAGATCCATAAAATGAAGATTGAAATTGGAAACATCTAAGTGTTGTATGCACTTTGTGCTTCAGTTTCCTGGATTCCTTTGGCGCTTGTTCCTTCCTAAATCCTCAGCTGTCCTGGTGGATTGCCATCCTCCAACTGCTTGCTCCAAATGGATTGCTCCTCCAGTGGAATAGAGGCAGGATGTGGCTATCTACATCCAAGAAAAAAGGTACGAGCCCCTCACCTTTCTGGGTGCCTACACTCTTCTCGGGGAAAGCCTGAGAATAAATAACCTTTCAAAAATGTAGTGAAGTCCTACGCATAGCGTCTCAAAAGGAGAAAATGAAGAACTGCTGTGGTTTAAAAATGTTCTTACTAGTGCCCGATAGGTAATCGAGTATTTTAGTCATGTCATAAATTATATAAGTGATGCCCTTTATGCGCACCTGTATTCCTCACATGCACCACTAACTGTTTTAACTCATTAAATAGCAAAGAAGGGGGACACAATAATGGGATGAAAGCTGCGGAAGGGGGAACTGGCAGTGTACTTTTATCGAGCTGCGTTTTATTATACATCATGCATGTTTAGAGGTGCAAGAGTATTTTCAAAAACAGAACCCAAATTTTATCTTTAAAATACTTACAGGGTCTGAAAGTCACCTGGTGTGTTTTTTGCTGTTCTGTAGATCCTAGCTTTGAAGATATGATAAAAATAGTGGGATTATTTTTCCAGTAATTTCAGGGTTTAATTAGCATAGAGGAAATAATCTGCCACTTCCTGTTAGTGCATTTCTGCTTTGCTGTAGTACTTCAGCCTTTCTACATACCTGATTCGGTATTAAATAGATAATACTGATTCATTAAATGTGATAATGCTAACTTCAAACCTGTATCAATTACACTTTCATTTTGAAGTATTTTTTTCATTTGAAGTATTTTTTGTCTTAATTTTGGGCCTTGCAGTGACACGTTCCTGGACAAAGAACTGATCAGATGTTGCAAACAATCCTAGACTTGGCACAAAATGGCACATGGCACCAGAGCTTCTTGATCACTCGATTCTGGTTAACGGCTTTGGTGCCTATAAGCATATTGACATGTGGGCATTTGTTCTATGTGCAATAACACGAGGAACGTTCAGTAATAGTAAGCCCCCAAAAAAGAAAAGAAAAATTAAAATCTGAGTTTTTCTGAACCTATAAGTAGAATTAGGGATTCCTTGTCAATGAGGTAGTGTTTTAGTGACTAATTAGTGATATTAGAGTTGCACTACTAATATAAAATCTGTTCTGTAGCAACAATAAACCCAGAAAAAATAACAAATGTTAGCCTAGCCAGCTAGAAAATCAATATGCCAGAATGCTCTTTTCCCTTACCCGCGTTGCATTTGGAAGCAAGACCTTGATGCTTTCTAGAAAGAATGAGGTTGCTCTGTTTGTTACATACCACCTTTTTAGGAGCAAGATGGAGTCTTTTGGCATTTTGTAGAAAAGGTACCTTCAAAATTGCACACTTGCAGTTGTTTAAGATGGCATGTTTTGCTCATATGTAAGGTATTCAGCAGCTGCAGCACACTTTACAGGGATGCATGAATGATAATAGGCTCCTGCGGGAAAAATTTGGGGAATGCAAGAGGAAGGGCAAGGAACACTACAATTCCTGCAAATCTGCCCTAGCTCTAGACATGTGATCTGTTTTCAGCTGTTGTTTTTTTCCATTCATTGTACTTTCCACAATTTCTATTACTTCCATTGTTGCACATTTTCTTCAATTTATATTCTGAGTGACTTCTAATAGGTATCATAATTTATTTTTTCCCCATTTTAATTTCCTAGCGAAACTGTAAAATCTTTCACATCCTTTTCAAAGGAGAGGATCTCAGGCTGGTTAGCATAAGGCAAGTGATCCAGACAGCTAGCTAATTATGTGTCCTGTTTTTCTTTTGACTTGCAGGTAACACACTAAGAGATCATTTAACACATTAAGAGATCCATGTCGGTAACATGGACAGGGGGATTGAGTGCGCCCTCAGCAAGTTTGCCGATGACACCAAGCTGTGTGGTGCGGTCGACAGGCTGGAGGGAAGGATGCAAACCCCATGAAGTTCAACCAGGCCAGGTGCAAAGTCCTGCACCTGGGTCACAGCAATCCCAAGCACAAATACAGGCTGGGCAGGGAATGGATAGAGAGCAGACCTGAGGAGAAGGACTTGGGTGTGTTGGTGGAGGAGAAGCTCACCATGAGCCGGCGATGCACACTCACAGCCCAGAAAGTCAGCCACATCCTGGGCTGCATCAAAAGCAGTGTGGCCAGCAGGGTGAGGGAGGGAATTCTGCCCCTCTCCTCTGCTCTGGTGAGACCCCACCTGGAGTACTGGGTCCAGCTCTGGAGTCCTCAGCACAGGAAGGACATGGACCTGTTGGAATGGGTCCAGAGGAGGGCCACAAAAACAATCCGAGGACTGGAGCAGCTTTCCTATGAGGACAGGCTGAGAGAGTTGGGCTTGTTCAGCCTGGAGAAGAGAAGGCTCTGGGGAGACTTTATAGTGACCTTCCAGTACTTAAAGGGCGCCTAAAGGAAGGATGGGGAGGGATTCTTGGTCAGGGATTGTAGTGATAGGATAGGGGTAATGGTTTTAAACTGAAAGAGGGGAGGTATAGACTAGATATTAGGAAGAAATTCTTTGCTGTGAGGGTGGTGGGACACTGGAAGAGGTTGTCCAGGGAAGTTGTGGATGCCCCATCCCTGGAGGTGTTCGAGGCCAGGTTGGGTGGTGCTTTGAGCAGCCTGTTCTAGTGGGAGGGATCCCTGCCCAGGGCAGGGGGATTGGAACTGGGTGATCTTTAAGGTCACTTCCAACCCAAACCATTCTATGATTCTATGATTTGATGATCTAAAAGTGGATTATATTATTTGGTTCAATGTTAGTTTATGTGATAAACAGCTCGTCCCTACAAACACAAAGGAGCACAGAGGCACAGCGGCAGGTGGGCAAACCCCTATAGCCCAGTAAGAAGAATGGAGACCCTGTCCCAGCCTGTCCCAAAGCTGTCCTGGGAGAGCCATCAGCCTTGCTGTCCAGGTGTGAGACCCAAACGACGAACCTGCACAAGAGGCTCTCTGGACCACCTTGCAGACTGAGCTAAGGTTGCCGCTGGCAGTGCTATGACACATGGCATAGGATGCAGCTGAAGAGTGTGTCGGGGTTGCACTAGACTTGCCATGGCATGTTTAGGGGAGGAACATGGGGTTAGGTGGGGATAGGGAGAGATGGAGGTGGTTTGGGGGGGAACAATCATGGGTAAAGAGCGGGGAAAGGGGATAAAAGGGGCTGGTTATGTATAAACGGGTAGAACATTGCCTTCAAATTAGTTCAAGGTGATTTGCTCATTACAGGAGTTTAAAGAAAAAGCTGAAGCAACACCGGGATTTGGTGTTACTCTGACAGCTTCTGAAGGATCGTGAGTGTACCAGAAGGTTGGGATAGTGGGCAGTGATTCTTTTGAAGAAGGACAAAGGAAAGGGATAAGAAATTATATACCAAAGGGGTAAGAAATTATATACCAGTCAATTTTGTTTTGATTGTTTGGGGAAAAAAACCACCCTGGAATGAGTCATCTAGCATTATTTTTGAGTAACACCATGACAGCAAGCAAGAGTCAACATGCATTTTGTCACGAACAAGTTGTGGCAAACATGTCTTATTTCCCTTCACAACAACTGAAGCAAGGAAAATTCAGGTCGGACATAAAAAAAAAGCTTTCTAAAGATAAGGCCAGTGAAGTAATGAAATATATTGCCTAGGGAAGTGGTAGAATATCCGACAGAAAGAGTCTGGCAAATCTTTCAGAAATAGTCTAGGCAAATGTTTGCCAAGCACATGGTTATGGTTTATCTTGCTTTGGAGGAATGTGAAAGGTTTGATGATTTCTGGAATCTTTTTCAGGCCTATTTTTCTCTGATTTCTTCACACAGACCTCTAGGATATGTCTCAGAAATGAACAGGGCCTTCACCAGGAGGGCGGGGACTACTGTAAAGGGCTTTCGGCTGTAAAGAGCTGATCTGAAGGCACTCATAAACAAACCTGAAGCAGCTTAAAGCACCCTTGTTCTGGCTCGACCTTTGTAAGTGTGCTCTGGAAGAGAAACCTAGCAAAGGAAGCCACTGAAATTTGTTGAAAACCTTTCTGGGGATTAAAAAATAAAAGTTATGTTTTCAACCTCAGCATAAGACCTAATCACCACAACAGACTGCAAGAAAAAAACCTGTTTAATCTCTAGGAAACTCTGCATTTGAGAACATTTTCTAAATGTCAAGACTCCTCTCCCACATTCAAAACTTCCTGGATTTCATCTCTTTGTAGCGTGAAGTTCAAGCTCCTTGTTGCATATCTGTTCCATCTATTTTCTGTGTGACGCATTCCTGTATTTTAAGATATAGCAGAAACAAACTGTGTTTACGTATCATGGGAGTTATGGCCTCAACTGCTTCAAAAGAGATAGATGGAAAATGAAGGGTTTTTTTTACTTTACTTATCATATAATTGCAGCAGTTCTATTTGCTCTTGTGAAATGAATTGCTAGATCTTATTAAGTCAACTTAAATTTTGTAAAAAGTGTCTTCAACAGTCAGTGGAAGTTTTTCATGACTGCCTTTAGCCTTAGCGGAGGCACTCTATATGCTGCAGTGATGCATTCACAGTCAACCATTGCAGCAACCTCTTAACACCACAACTCTGCTCCATAATATAAGGGATTTTTGAAAAAAAGCTAATAAAAGTAGTCTGCCCTAGCAAAGAAAACCAAAGGATTTAGAGATACTATGAAGAAATGAGAAATAACCCTGCAGAATTAATTCCAAGGAAATTAGTTGTATATACCTTCCCTTCCCTATTGCTACTGCAGACGCTTGAGTGTATGACTGACAACAGTAAACCTGGGCAAAAATCTGTGCTTTGAGTTAAATATGTTTATAGAACTATTTTCTTCAGAAGAACATATAGCATAGGTCTGCCTGAGAAAGTACAGTGCAGAAAATACATAGCTAAATAAAATGACTTAGATCCCAAAAGATATAAAAGAATTAGTTTTGCACACTTATGAACAGATGTGCAGTCGCTTATACTTTTAAATGTAGCATATTGCAAAATTAAATAGTATTTTATTTAATATTTCTATTAATTATTACAAAATTATTAAATACTTATTTAATTATTTATATTAATTGTTAAAATTATTGCTCATTTATTATTTAATCTTAAATGTCAAGTGGCAAAAATCGGGAAGGTTTAAAAAAAGTTAAGAATAAAGGCAGTTCAGGTTAAGAATCCTTTCTAGTAATTATAATTTATTGAGAAGTTATCCTTGGTAGATTTCCGCCTTGCTTCTAGATCATTGATTTTATAATCACTTCAACTGTCAGCACTGGTAATTAAAAGACATAACATTCTTTTGTGAAGTACAATGCAACCAGACAGACATTATATATATTCATCGCGGTGTTTCCATTCTGTTTAGCATTTTCTATGTACGAGTGAATGAATCATGACCCACACATTATCCATTGTAATAGGATTAATAGAGTAGGACTTCTGATCAGATTGATATATTTATTCCTGAGACTAAATATCGTATAGTGTTTTGTATGCAACAAGAGTTGTCCAATAAATGTGACATTTTCCTCATTCAAACAGCAGATCTACTAACTGCGAGGAGAATAGGTTATCCTTCATCCAGAATTTGTTACAAAGGAGATTATTTTTCAAATAATGAAAATTTCTTACTGAGATCAGCAATGCAGCGTCACAATTCTTAATGAAGATATTTTTACTTTGTAACGCCTATGTGCTGTTGCTGGTATACCTTCTGACCCAAATATTTTAACATGTAGATATACAAGACCACTTGCAACAAAAAGTATAAAATTTAAACAACCATAAATTATCTACTGTATGTCACTGCAGGCATTGACTCATTTTTGCGGTAGCAAGGCTCAGTTTCTACTGGAATTTCTTGATGTTGTGTCTGATGCAATGAACCCTAAACCAAAAAGGAAATGCTTATCATTAGCTTGTGTTATGATGCTTGCATTTGAAAATAAATTGATATGGTGGGAGTGTATCAGTAAATCTATCAGTAGAGCTATTAATTAAATCCAGTGTTGGGGGTTTTTTTCAAAGAAAAAACATCCAGACACAATCCTTGTTTCTTATCAAACCATCTTTTTTTTTGTGCCATTCACTATGAACTCACTGAGAATAACCATCTTTGTAACTTTACGGTTAATTGCCTTTAAATGTGAAATAGCATGGCTGTTTTGGTACCATACATGGGCAGATCACTAAAACAGCTGAGTAACTATCAAACCCAACCTTCCTTCCAATGAAGGAAATGCGTATCAAATTATTTAAAGGTAGCTTAATCTTATGTAACAAGACTTGTGAAGTTTTTAAATTCAGGCTTCACAAGTGTAATGTAAGTTTTGACAAAGTGTTTTGATTTGGTGATGGAGAGACATGATTAACTCTTGACCTACTTACATCTACTAGCATTTTGCAGTAAAAATAGGAGTGGTGACACACTTCCAGAGGTGTAAGAATAAACCAGCAATGCCTAAACATGGGGGACATTTTTTTTTTCCAGTTAAAACAAAGAAATCATCTAAATAAAGAGCAGCTTTTATAAAGAGGTTCAGAATTCTTGACTGGCATCACTTAAAATTGCCCCCTCCTACCCTCTTAGTAGTAAGAAAATATTATTTTCCAAATCAGCTAGATTTTGCAATGAGTATCAAATGCAATATTTAGAAAGGAAACACTTTATTTCACGTGTTCAGCATCAGTGTGTGCATATAACTGATGCATTTGCGTTCGACCAATTTAGTGACAGGCTGTGACAGCCAAAAATGACAGAATTAGCAGCACTACAATAGGGCTCATGACAAACAAGAAAAGTGTCAGTAGTGGATGGTATTGCATCAGATGCTGAAAAAAAAGACAGTACATAACCAGTTTGCGTACCTGCTTTTAGTTCACCTAACTGGAGTTTTCTGCCAGGTCCGTAGAGGTATTACAGTCCATAGAAGCTTTAGAACTTATTGCAAAGAAATTAATTGCCTCTGATTAACTGCACCGTAACATGAAGTAGCCACATAAACCAGGGGCAGACATTATTACATAGCAGCCCGTCTTGTTCCTTCCTGGTACCAAATCAGTCTACCTACGTGACTGCCAAGGTAAGGAACCAGAACAAACAGAAGAGAGGCAACAAATAACATGTTTTCTGAACATGGCAGTCAAAGAAGAAAATGTGAATTGATCCTATTTTTTACTAGCTACGTTGACAGAAAAGAAAATTCCAGGTATCGCAGTGTGGAGAATAGAGGCATTTTAAAAAAAAAATGAAAGAGAAAGGAAAAAGGTTCTTAGCCACAATCTGATTTCTCGGTCAGTTAAGTGAGTCCTCCTTTTTCATAAACTTTTTTTTTTTAATATGTCAGTAAATAAGCTACATACAAAACTGAGCGTGGGGAATGCCAAACTTCAAGCCTGTATAGTTCAATGAAGAACTAGACTGAGACTGATAAAAATACTTTACAAGAACTGAATGCTTGTGATCCCCTGCACAGAATAGTTCTGCGCCTTTGTAGATAAGGTTTTTTGTCAAGGAAGTGTCACATTTTGATCAAAGTAGCCCAGCCTGTTGCAACAAAACCAGAATACAAATACCAAAAAAAAAATTTCAACAGTGTGAAAGCAATAAATCATATAGTAACCGTGTCAAAATGCTTGCCATATCCAGAGAGATTTGTAGTGACATAACAAACATATGAAAAGTAGTCTCATGTTTACTAAGCTGTTCATTAAATACATAATAAATACAGAATAATAGAAATTATAACACTCGTACCTTGGAAGTAGCGGCTTTTCACTGATCTTCCACTTATGGAGGTTTCCATAACAACATGCAACGATGTGACTTACTGAGGGTGCAGTCCTGCATGCCATTTCTCCATCTTCCACAAAGGTAAAACACCTTTTCTGGAAAACATATGTATCACCATTCAGGATCACTGAAACAAAATACTGCTAAACCAAGCAGCCATTCCGACCACCACATGAACTCACCTCACAAACGCATTCAGACAGCATGGATTTGACAGCTTCGGCTATGGAAAAAAATGCATATGAAGATTTGATAAGCAAAAATACCTACCTTTGTACCAGCAGGAGCTACCCTACCTATATACCAGCAGGGTTTGGACAGACTGATTAAATTACAAATGGGTTTTCTCTTGCATATTCTACTAAAAACCTTACTAGCGTTATAAAATGAAAGGTGAATTAAAACACTATAGATACTTGTGAGATACAGGAGCACAGAGAGTCTTTAACCTTGCTCCTCACTGCTCTCTTTTTGTGCTTATGCTTCAAAAAGGGTGCCAACAAGCCGAATCATAGAATGTCTTGAGTTGTAATGGACCCATAAAGATCATCTACCTGTTCATCACAGGACTACCTAAAACTAAACCATTTGACTAAGAGCATCGTCCAGATGCTCCTTGAACTCTGACAGGCTTGGAGCCGTGACCGCTTCCCTGGGGAGCCTGTTCCAGTGATCGACCACGCTCTCAGTGAAGAACCTTTTCCTCATGTCTAATCTGAACTTCCCCTGACCCAGCTTCTTTCCGATTCCCCATGTCCTACCAGCTGTCGCCAGAGAGAGGAGATCAGCACCTCCCCTCCACTGCCCGCCTTGAGGGAGTTGCAGACTTCCATAAGGGCACCCCTCAGCCTTCTCTTCTCCAGGCTGAACAAACCAAGTAACCTCAGCCACTCCTAAGTCTTGCCCTTGAGACCTTTCACCATCTTGGTCGCCCTCCTCTGGACACCCTCTTCATGGTTTGATGCCCTTATATTGAGTATATAAGTATTCACATTCAACATCAGCAGCTCTTCCCTGCACAAGAGCAACCTAAAGTAACGGCATCAATCTAACCACAAGTAAGATGAAAGTTAATTTTCTGATCTGTGGATATGCTCTCCCCATAGGATGTGCCTACTCTTTTGGACAGAAGTCATAATTCAAAAGGTCGTTCTTTTCAGTTCATCCATGGAAGTGCATTTCCTGCTCTCTTAAAGGAAAACAGAACAAAACCAAAGATGCTTCCTGATGCCTTGATTCTGACCAGTCACATCTGTCCAAGATTGATCTCCAGAGCAGAGAATATTTTAAAATTATTATTAAAATGAAGCTGAAAGAGCCCTCAAAGTTAATCTTTGTTAAAAAAAGATCTTCCACAGCTATTATTTTTATTTTGGCTTAAGGAGTAAACCCACAGAGCAGCATACAATCACAGGTAGATAATATACAGATCAGAAAAGATCAGCACTATAGGTTGATTTCTTGTTGAACAGGAATTGACATTACCAAGCAAGCATACAGAATGATGACAACATTGGGCTCATTTTAGGCATTTGCTCAAATAGAAAATAAAAAAAAAAGAGGTGCCTATGAAGCAAACAAAAAAATAACTGAACGCAAAACTGATAAACATCTATTGCGATTACAAAAAGGCCTGTTGCTATCTTTCCGGTCTTCAGATATCTATGTATGTAATCTCATACATGCACACATTCACACCATCCCACTCTAAGGACAAGTTTCAGTCTAAACACAACTGTTAATGTTATTTTAGATGCCCGGGGGCATGCCAGCTGTCACTCAGCAAGATGGGTGTCTCTGCGCGTCTCTGTCGCTTTCGTGTTGTATCAGCCTGCTGAAGTAAATGCGTGAGATACCCCAGGACATTATCGTGGCAGTTGAAGCCTTTGGTTAAGCAGCCGAACCTACTCCAGTATAGAGTACCTATAGCTTAGCTACTTAAATTCTGTAAGTGGACTCAAACTATATGAAACAGTGGAAAATTAATGTCTGAAAACGGTGGAGAATCCAGACGCTCTCCCGTCACAGTGAAACGCCGGCGTTAGCTTTTGAAGATCGTTCAGTAATGAACTTGAATATATTAAAATATCCTGAATGTCTCCATGTTATTTACAAAATGGAGACTTTGAAGACAGGAGCAAAAGTGTGCAAGAAGTACCAGATGTGCCTACAGCTGCACCTAGGGGATTACGAGTAAAACACAACAGTTTATGAAAAGTAAACGAACTTCTGTTTCTCAGTGCATCATTATTCCTGGACTCTTGGAACAAGATGGGAGAGTACTGTGCTGTAAACCTCGGGAAAACACCAGTAGTTGTAGAGCTTCTGGCAGCAAAACCTTCCCCTTCCCAAAAGATCCAAGCGTAGCTTTGCTAACTTCGACATGACATGACTGCACAGGCATAAAAACACACCTGAATGGAAAACCTACCTTTCCCAGTCAGGAATGTGCAGCTGTTATGGTGGGCACTCTGGAAACATTGGCAATGCTGGGAGTTTCCCGAGCGCAGCGCATCTCAGTCCTACCTAGGGATCAGTTGCTTGATGCTTGGCTGCAATTGCACTTTATATTTGTACCACATGAATTAACTGTGGTCCTTTTCTGAGTGACTGCAGGGTGAATCGGGGCATGCAGTGGGAGACTAAAACATGGACCGTGTTTGCTAACACTAAGGTTAGAGCCGCCCAGCAGTACTTGCTACAAGATAAAGCTATCAGTTGCTTTTCTGTGAAAGCAAGGGAAGAAGCCTCACCGGTTAGGATGCCAAAGCTCACTGCTTTTTCTGGCTCCCTTAAGCCATCAGCAAGATGCAGAATGCAGTAATCGGGGATAACTTATCTCCTTCATTCACAGCAGAAACATAATCTGCTATATCAATATTTTCCGCATTGCTTTATATCCTTTCACTATATTGGAGAGGACTGGTATATAAAAAGAATCATGGTTTTCCTCCTATATTAGGAGCGTGTTTTCCTTCAGTGTTTATCGTTCCGCTCCTCTTTTCTCTACTGGAGAGTGGTGCTTTCTCTGCATCTGAGTGTTCTAGCTACTTAGATTACAACAGTCCACATTTTGGGATCTTTTTGTTGTTGTTATTCAAAGTCCGTATGCAAACAAACTTGATTCTGGGATGATTTTCTGTATGAAAGAATAAAAATAACAGCACAGACAATGCAAGACTCGTGTTATCTTCAACATCACCTTCAAAATAGGATGCATCAGCAAAATTCTGTCTGGCACCTCCTTATATGCACAGATGGCATGAGAACTGCTAGCGATACAGCTTGGTTTCTTTCTTTCTCACTTTCTTAGCCTTGATTTTTCATCCTCGATTTAATTTGTCACTTCACGTCTTTTGAATTTTTATTGCATAAGATCACGCTGTGGTCTTGCACAGCCATTTCTGTATTGAGAGCTACAAAAATACCTGCATTATGTTCCTTGCTACAATGCTTTTCTTTCTGTTATTATTTTTTTGCCTTGTCAGATGACTCCCAAGCCTTCCTCAAGGAAGACGACTTCATTTCTGTGTGTGCGTGTCACAGTCTCGGTGCTGTTTTGAATAAGGTATTGGAGATACTCGCCTGGGTAAAAAACCATCAGTCCATACTAAATTGTGCCTAAGCAACACCAAGTAATGGCTAGCTATCTCACCTCCTTTCCTCTCCATGATCACCTCTGATTTTAAATACCCTTTCCTTGCTTCTGTGGAAATTTTCAAATGCATTTCATTGAGTAGGGCCTGGCATGAACAACTTTGCTTGAGAATCAGCTTCGATTTCTTCCATCGGTTCTTCAAAGCATTTCCTTTGCGTGAACTGGATGAGCCAATGCCCCTTCAGCCTGGCCACCTCTTTCAGGCCCACGATCACATACACTGCTAGGGCTTGTATCTCCTACTTCCCAAGAGTCAGGATTCATCTAGGAGACGGTTTGAAAGGGGCTGCCAGGGAGCCAGAAAAATCACACAGGTCTGTATTTGAGGGATTAATTAATAACCTAATCAGTCACTCATATGTAAAACATCTGCAATAATTTATAAAGTTACTGTACTCCAGCTTAGGCCCGGTAAACAGATCATCTTGAGAGACGACGGCTTCCTGAACTTTGGCCTATATAAATCACCTCCAGTAGTGCTTAAGACTGTAAAGGAAAAACAAACACACCAAAACACATAAAAACTCTAGTGACGAGACCACTGCCTGAGCAGAGTTATGTCTTAGGAAAGGAATCAGTAACACAGAGCTAGTCTTGGAAGCTCCTTAAATGCTCCTGCTGCTTCACAAGTGCAGGTCTGTCTGTGCCTTGGGCAGACAAGCTAGTTTTTGCGATAACCACTTAGATATCAGGCATGTGGATGCAACTAAAATCCTCAGGAGTGCAGAAAAAATAAAAATCTCCAAATGTCTTCTAAATCGCCTGGCTTTCTGGTCAAATACAGAATCTGCAGGAGCTCAGTTGCCCAACCTCTAAATGAGAAACTCAAACTGATTTAGATCTATAAAGATTACAGTATCTCATAGGTTTTAGGTTTACTTCAGGGCACAGCTGCCTTCTTAATCACGTCCAACAGACGGGCACTGAAGGAAACCCATGTTGATATATATTGAAGCTAACAAGCTAGTACTTCAAAGTGCCATCACTTGTCTTTTGGTTTGATTCTATCTTTTTGGTTTTAAGAGCTCTTGTAAAGAAAGCATTCTTTAAAGCACAGATTTTAATAATTCCAACCAGAACAGCTTTCTATCTCTCTACAGTTAAAACAGGGATGACGTGGTAACAACCCTTTCACTCAAGATAACACCGAATGATCTCTAGTCTTGTAACTCTCCTTCCTTTTCCTCCCAAACCATTTAATTAAAGAGATTATATCTAGGTAGTGTTTAGATATTTCCCAGGAGGATATCATAAAGCATTACAGAACTCTGCTTCTGTAAGTCACTCATTGAAATCTTGCAATTGCAACTTATTTCAGCGAGAAAATTAATACGGAAGAAATAAAGCTCTATTTTACGACACACTTTTGAACTGCTTTATGCATAAAAATCTAGGAGAGATTTTGAACATTAAGGAGATCGGAGACACAGTCCACACCAACAGACATTTCATTCTGCAAACTTCAAGGACACAATACAGAGGTTTCACGCTGTAAATTTCAAGCAGTCAGGGGCCAAAGCAAAAGCACTCTTCTTCATTGCTTTATCACTATCAGCAAGGCAGTACAGCATATTTTTAGGGGGCCGCCATACACGAAGACAGATTTAGTCCTGAAATGGATGCAGGGTACTGTCAATTATGGGCTATGTTACCTGGCCTCAACTAACTGTCCAACAGCACAAGCAGCAGTTAGATTCCTGGCAGCTGGAAAGTGCAGCCTGATGTTTCCTTTGGGTTGAAAAGGCCTGGGGAAAAAACAGCTGGGACTAGGAGAATCTGCTTTTAAAAATTACATTCTATTTAAAAAAACAAAAAAACAAAACAAAACAAAACCAAAAAACCCCAGCATTGCTTTTTATGCTAAGGGGCCAAAATCCTTTCATAATGCAACTGCTGACACTAGTCGAAACTGAGCAACAGTAGAGGTAAGACTGCAGGGAGAGGGAGACCTACTGCTGGGATAAAGTTTCTCACGAATGGTTGTTTTTGAGGAAAGTCTCCAGGAACTAGGCTCGAAGGAAAGCAAGGCAGCTGCTGACAGTTGCAGGGAAAGGTGACCTTTCCAAAGGCACTAACACAAACCAACTGCCCCTCAGCCTTCCAAGGGGATTTCTCAACATGGGGCAGGAAAGGCAACTGGGGACCCCTCTTCCATGGGGAGAGGGGAAGTGAGCGGAGCGTGAGGGAGTCGATGCGCGTGTCAGCATGCAGGATTTTGCATTAGCTAAAAAGGGAGGGGGAAGCAAGCAAGCAAGCAAGCCAGCCAGATGAGAGCTGGAATTGTATTTCTGCATACTATAACACCAAATACACAAAAAATGCAAACACAAAAATACCAATATAGTCATTCCCAGCAGAGATGATCCGCTGGATGAAAAAAAGAGTCAAGCTGCCATTCACCATCTACAAATGAGAATAATGTGACATGAAAAACAGGAGTACTTAAACATTTATCAGCTGAACTACATATTAAAGAACTTTCTTTTACTCGAGTCAGGTTTCAAGTGGCCTAAGGAAAACTTTTAATTTAAAATAAATGTATTGAATATAGTGCCCTTAGCATAAATTCTTTCTTTTTAAAACAATTTGAAAGTCTTTTCAGTTTCAGAATGCAACACCTTTGGAAAAGGAAACAACAAACCATACATCTGGCTACAGGAAACTGGGAAAACGGCCGCGGCAACTTATTGTTGTGAAGGAAGAAATTATTAAGAACCTGGACTATGTCATTTTTATTTTGCATTAAAACTCAAAGGCTACCAGAATGGGGAACCAAGACAGGTTGCTTACCTGGAACTTTTCTTCAAAATGTGTTATCTGTTTGTACAGTTACACTGAGATTACCTGTAAGCAAGCACTCAGGCACATTTTACCATACAAGTTTCCTCAGTATTGTTACTTCAGGCCTCCTACATGCAACTGCGGCAAGAATAAAGGGAGCAAAGCACCCGCCTCCCCTTCTGGAGGATCCTCTTCAAAGAGCCAGAAGATCTGGACCTTAAAGGAGAGGGCTGTGGCATACCATATGCACTGACAACACAGCCTGAAGAAGTTAAAAAAGAAATGTAGTAAAACTTCCTTTTTCGCGATAGTCCTTCTTCAAGTTCAATACTACTCTGAGCGTTTTAAGAGCTGAGGAGTGCTTACCGACAGCCCCAGTGAGGATGTGCACAGCAGCGCTTAAGAGGCCGTAAGCCTCAGTGACCGCGTGAGCCTTAGCAGAAGGAGCCTTGGTAAAAACTGGCAATTAGCAGTTTGACAATATTATTGCAGCGAAGAGACTAATAGTCCATGGATCTTTCAGACACGCACGGATGGAAATGAGGTTGGCTGTAAGGGCCCAGGTCTGCCACTACAAGGCCTATAAGTGGTCTATAAGGCCACTATAAGGCCTTCTAACAACTAGCGTGGGAAGCACTAACTTTACAAAATGAGCATGGGCAAAGCCGTTTCCTGAAAAAAGGTAAGAAAAAAGTAGCTCGCTTTCATGAATAATCGTCCACAGAGGGTCAGGAACTGAATCTTACTGACTCTTTTTGGTAATAGCATCAAAAGACTTCACGGCACCAAGAAGTAACATAACAAAGTTCCAAAAAGCTTCTCTTTTAGGAAGGAGATGTAGGTCAGAGACCCCATTCCACAGCAGGGCATTAACAGAAGAAAGCACAGCCTGATTCTACTCTTTGGAAACATGTAAGAATTAGACAGCAACTGTGGTATCAAAGACTTTCTTATATTGCCATTCCTTACCCTGTTCCTGCACCAAGGAAGAAGTTGACCAGTGGGAATATACTCATGAGTTTCCCAGGCCCACAGCATAAAAGGGAAAGGTAATACCTGACTCGAGGAAAAATGTCTGAATGCAAATTTTAAAGTGGGAACGTCCAGAGCATTAGGTAAACTGTAACAACTCAGAGTCAACGTGGAATTTATCACCAGTTCTCTTTTTACCTCACCTTTTCTTAAGGCTGTTACTGCTTCTGTCTTTTAGTTTTTTTAGATATTTAACTTAAAACCACAATAAAGTAGATGTTTTCTAAGTATATTAGTCCCTGTGGGCAGATGACCAATGTTAAGAATCAAAACCGTGACCTCCAGTTCTGGAAGTACAAGCTTCTATTGCCCAAGCTTTGAGAAGCAGCCATGTAATCTCAGGAACTGCATTGGGCCACAAATATTCATGCAAAACGAGTAACTGTGAGCATGTCTATACTAGCAGGTAACACAGAGCAATCAGAACAGATGTCTAGATTAGAACAGCTGATACTAAGGACCATATACCTACATCACACGTGTTAGGATTTTACTTCAGGTCATACTGAACCTGGCCCTTTGGACTTTTAATGTGTGGTTTGACGCCATTCAAAGGAAAGCTACAGCACAAACTTGCTTTCTGAACTGTAGCTCCTTAGTGAGCCATTAGAAAGGGCCACGTCATCCTTTCTCCCGCCTCACAGGGGAGTCAGTATACATCCATTGCCTATTTAAGAAATTTCTCAGGCATGTAAGCTTTATTGCTCTTAATGTTTGCCATTGAATAATCTATCAATCAACTCCAAGCACGGTTGCCAGCCAACAAAGGGCAACATGAGGAGGATGGGAGGACACTAGGCTTGATACTTGCAGCAGCCACCCAAGAACACGGCATATGAACTAATTCTTGACCCTCCTATGTGTTCTTTTGTCTGAGAAAGACAAGTCTCATGACTTTCTAGGTCTCATCCCAGTGACTGCTTGGCCTACCACAAACTCTCAGTATGCTAGATGAACTCAGGCTGGTGGCAACAGGCTGATCTTTAAGATGTGGGACAACTGGCAACAGTCTCAAAAATTTTCAGATGTGGACAGGCACAATCAAAGTCCTCTGCTATGTCTTCACCACGTTCTTCAAGGAGACTTAGAGCCTATGCTCCCACCAATAGATGGCCATACAATTTTTGGTGGACAACCAAAGCCCGACACCTCTCCGTCCATCCCCCATGCCCTCTATGAGTAACCTAGCTAAACCACATTGCTCGTAATCTTGGGCAAGTTTTGAAAATCCCCAAGGAAGAACAGTCCATAATTGCTCTGAGCAACCCATTCCTGTGCTTAAGCACCCTCCTGGTGAAGAGCGTTTTCCTCTCTCAGTCTGTGACTGCCACCTCTTGTCCTTTCTGCTGCACATCTGTCAGAAGAGTTTGCCTCCATCTTCTCCTCTCGTAGTTTTGGCTGGATTGACCAAATGGAATAACAGATTCCTCCCCCCTCCAAAGAGAGGAGAGGAAGAAATAAAGAGATTTATGAATTTAGGAAAAAACTAAACTACTATAATGAAAATATTAATAAATTAATGAAATAATAAATAATAATCAAAAGAAACTGTATCAGGCTCCCAGGATGATGACTGCATCACCAGCAGGCACAGGGAAAGTCCCAGCCTGGACTCAGCGATGGATGGGATCTGGATTCTGGGTCTGGAGTCAGGAATGCTCGGATCAGGATCAAAGGCAGACGAGCAGAGCCCTCCTTGGATGCCTTGAAGAAAGAGGGCTGACCCTTTGATCCCTCAGCTTTTATACTGAGCGTGATGCAGATGGGATGGAATACCCCTGTTGGTCAGTTTTGGGTCACCTGTCCTGTCCGCTCCTCCCCACAGGTGCAACCCCTCTACGCTTTTCCACTTCTGACCCTCTAACGGGGCAAATAAAGTTAGCTGAGCGTGGTTGTTATAGCACTAAGTGTAAGCAGGAGCCCCTCTGCATACCGCCCCTTGGCATAATCAGGTTTTATCACTCTGAGAGCGAACGGTTCCTGCCCAATATGCTGTTCGTTTCAGAGTTTAGTCAGTTAGAAGAGGCACAGCCAAAATGTAAAATTACTGAACAGAAAATTGGTTCTGTTTTACCTCAACCCAGGACATCTCCATAGAAAGTGCAGGAGAGCGCCATGTCCTCTGCTGCTCCCGAGAGGATGTAAGCCTTTCTAACCTACCTGGAATCATACGGGCAACTTTCTTCAGCAGCAGCACACTTAGTTGTCTACCTGAAACCCCAGGATGGCAGCTGCATCCAGGATGCCACCTGTATCAGCACTGCAGACATGCACAGCCCTACCAAGTGTCTACAGCCTTGCTGGAGCAGGGAATCACGCAATTCCACGTTGCCACCTTTGCACTGCATCAGTTTTCATGCACTGATTAAAAAGTAACAGACTTCCCAAGGCTTACTTGTTAAGGGGAAAATATCATCATCGTATCAGGTCCAAGAAAGGCAAGGCTGCCGGAGCTCTGCACTCCCAGTCCAGCCAGTAACGATGCTGAACATGGTACTCCCAGTAGGCACATGCACACAGAGGACGCGAACGCAACACATACGCGATGTGCACGTAGCTGGCCACACAGAGCACCCGCAGGAACCAGTGGCCTCGTCCTCCTCCCCTGCCCGCCTGAGCAGGGTGGAGGTCTGTTAGTGGGAACACGAATGTATATGCAGTGGAACCCCCCCAGCAGCTGGGCTCAAGACACACAGTATGGCCAGTAGCTGCCCCAAAATCTCAGTCTCCCCAGTTGCTGGTTCCTGGGGCTGCAGTCCCGCTCCAGCTGCTGACACCTGGACCCACGCTTGCTCCAGTCACTGGTACTACGGACACACAGACCCCCGTGACCCACGGTCCTGGCTCCAGCTGCTGGCACTTGGGTCTGCTCACCCTGGACAAACAGGGCCTCCTGCCTGTGGTCTGGCTCTAGCTTCTGCACTCAGGCACCACCATCCCCCTCACCACCACCCCTCCAAAACGCAGTCCCTCCCAAGGAAAATATGTAGAAAGAGATTTACAAAGTAGGCAAGACAGGCTGTGCAGGGCACAGTCAGACCAGCATAATGACTGGCCAACTATTTACATGCAACTTGCCCTTTCTATCTCCTTATCCATCTATTTTCCCGTGGTCACTCCTCTCCAGATCACCTAAACCTCTCCCTTTCCCCAGCCTTTATTCCTCCCTTACACATCCCGTAAGCCCTGCATCCTCATCGGACTGAAATGTGTATTTCTAACCCCTTTTCCCATCATTTGATAACCTACACAGACATATTCGATACTATATAAATCAAAAACAAATATCAACTTATGTTCCCAACTCTTCAACAGCTTCCACAAACTTTCTGCTACAGACAATTGGATAACTCTTTTCAGTTTCATAATTGAGCTAATTTGAGACACATCTCATAGATGTTGACTCTTCATCTCCATATACCTATTTTAGTACCAATAAACATTGCAATTCTGCACAGGACCTTATCAGCACGGCTTGCTCTGCCCATTTTCTTTTCAAAAGAGAAGTAATGATTTCAGGTACCATTACATCTCAGAGACTAGGGATTTAAACCTTATTTTCAAGAAACTCTCAAGAAGACTGAAGGCTATGGGTTCCCCGGGGACTTCCGGACACTTTACTTACCGTTAAGTTAAAGAAGGAAACGCTGTGCCAACATTTCTTTCCAATGTGGAAGACTTGGGAACAACTCCAGCCACTCCAAGCCAGAATTACAAGACTCGTAAAACCTCAGCAGCCCATCACATCAGTAACAGGATTTGCAGTGTAAGATTTTAGTGACTCCCAACAAAACGATGAACACTTATAGAAATTCCAAGACAAAAACATTCCCTAAGCAGTGCAGCAAACAAACATAACCTTCCACGTGCCTCTTAACTGAAGGAACTCTGCAGACATGCAGACCAAGCCCATCGCTGGCCAGAGGAGCCCTCCCAGAGTATCCCCCCACACGAATGGTCACCCAGATGCCTGCAACATTTACAGTGTACCCCTACAAAACGTGCCCATGCCTCTGCGCTTCCCCGCTGTTAGCACCAGTCAAAACATCACAGCTTGATAAAGCAAGCTACTAAGAGCATCGGATAAGAACTCTGGAAGCCCGCCACTCTTCATGCTGACTTGTAATCCAAGCTAACATGCAGACCACCTGAATTCTGCATCTCCTCTTAAGTGATCTTAAAACATCCTCGTATCTAAGTTACTTGCAGCATTTGTTCGCTGTTCACAGATTTTCATCGTTAGGTTTAGTCCCTTCAAGGCATGAAACGCAGAAGACTATCTAGTAAAAACTAAGCTTCTTAGACAGCAACATTACTACGCTATTTCCAGGCCATAGACTTCCTCTGCTAGGAGATATATGAGGAAGACTCAGGATTTTACTGAATTTTGGTTGCTTTCCGTGGTAGGAGAGGCCTTCCTTTAGCCACTCATGGGCGAGAGGCACGTTCTCAGCCAATAATCATACCTCCTGTAAGACTTTAAACAGGAACACAACATTTTCACATAGCTTTGAGCTTTCTCTGGACACCTTATAGCTTCCCATTTTGAAGAGAGAGTTTGGTAGAAGAACTGCTTTTTGGTAATACTGTCTGGTCATTTCAGAGTCAAAATTAATGGATGCACATAAAGTTATGGAAGGGCAAGACCTCAGTTTTTTTGTGTGTCTGTCTACATCTTCACCTTCCTTCAGAAATGTAACACTAGTCAAAAGTTTTTTGCACAGAAACAATCCACTTCAACACAAGCTGATGGCACTTGCTGTTCTGTGATGCACTGAGGTCAGCTATTTTAGTAGCCTGAAATCCTCAGCAGCACTGTTACTTCTATGTAAATATAAATGGGGAGAAGGAACACTTTGTCATTAGTTATTTCATCCAGGAGATCAGAGACATCAACAAAAGACACTTATTCAAACATTATTGTAGGACACAAGGAAGATCAGGCATTTTATCATTATCTGTATAGCATAAATGAGATGGATCGCCTCAGCATTAGCAAACTCCTTTATCATTTTTATACCATCATAAATTCATTCTGAGGAAAATAATTCACAGTAAACCCACATTTTGCCAGGTAATAACATCATTCCCAAACCCACACCTACCTGCAACTTCTTACACTGGAAGACAACTCACGTATTTTGAAAAAAGTTATTTATTTTCACTGCTTTAATCTTTCTACTGTAGTGTTAGCACTTAACATAAGCATCCACTCTTCTACTGTCCTATTTACAATCCATTGAAATGTATACTCTACAAATACAATACATATTTTCAGAAATGTAAGGGAAATGCACAATTTTGTAAGGTTTAAAAAAGTGACGCTCATCTGTACAGGATCCTCAAATCATCCAAAAAGTAAAATTTACAAGTCAGTATCCACACAGCTACTTAATGGCAGGTGCTACAGTGACAAAGCAGCAAACTTGCTAATACAATAAAATACAGAAAAATTAAAGTGTTTTGGGGCACCAGATAATACACTTAGTACCGCTGAAGTTGTAAATTTAGTAATACCCATATTTCTAGAAACATGTAACTGCAAACTTGGATAATGTTCTGAAAGATATTAAACACTATATACACATGAGGTAAATGTACCTTGGTCTTTTAAGAGGTAATTTGAGTTTAAAGCAACTGATATGGTGAAGTTTGTTTTGTTTTGTTTTTAAAAAAAAACCACCACAAAATGATCAACACCTTGCAATCATTTCAATGGCACAGTATAAACAAGGAAGTAACTAAAAGGTGAATTTCATGGCAATCACACTCAGAATCTTTACTGAAAAAAATAAAATAGCCTCTTATTTCATTTGACATCTTCATGTCCCCATACAGTCAATCCCAACGTCTTTACCCTATATACAAAGTCTTTCTTAGGATTACAAGTGGAACCATTGGAGGGTGACAGTGTGTCATACTTGGAAAGTCAGCTTGAGAAATATCCCAGAATTCCAGCTTCTAAGGTTGGAAGGTCCCTGAAGAATTCCAGCATTCCAAATTTATAAGACCATTTCCAATGCTCCTTACTCTCCATGTCCATATCCACCTGGTCACAAGTCTGTAAACCAAACCGAGGCTTCGATGCTACTAAAATGTCAAATGGATTAAATCCACAAAACTTAAGTGAATGTATAATGTTATGTAATATTTACAATAAACATTTGCATCGGTATTCATCAGAAACTGTTTGGTATATACTTGAAATGATACAAAATTAATATTTTGAATGCTAAAATATTTTGGTCCCCCTGGATTTCCAAGAGCAGATCTGGTGATATTACAATCTTAATTTAAAAAATACTTATGTGTACCTGTGTCCATATATATAAGATATGATCTTACACAGGTAACACTTAAAGTTACATAATATATACAGACACAGCCTTTGTAAAAGGTGTTCAGTTTATATAATGGAAAAGAAGAACAAAGCTTGAAGTTGTGGCGTCAGAACTGAGGATACATATAGCTCTATTCAGAATTTTCCTGTTCTGCATTCCAAGATGAACAAGGTTGACACAAAATAACATTCCCTAACATCACACGCTGTATCAAGCATCCTGTCTGTGCTTTGTTTTTGCAAGCTTCTATTATGAAGTGAAAAACTGGGACAATGTAAGAACACTTGCTCCCAATTCAGGAGAACGAGGACTAGCAGGTGGTTAAGATGAGACAGATGTACCAAACCACCGTACAAGTCGACGGAATAATCTGCGTGCCATGCAGCTGCTGTAGATTCTCTTAAACGCAACAGAACTGCTCCTTGTGTTTTAGGAAACTAAACGTTAGGTGATAAGGTTTTGTAGGTGTTAAAAAAGCCACTAATTAAATTATTTGACAAATTATATTGGAAGCTCCCTCATGTTACCACCAAGATTACTATAAAGATCCGAAGTGTGCCAGTAGCCTAATGATTCTACTGAAATTAGTATGGAGATATAGTAAGTTCTACTTTAACGCTGACCTGTTTTCTTTAAATATTTGTCTAGATACATAGAACTTGTTAGAGATGCATGCCAAGTAGACAGATTTGGGAGTTACATTCAGCTTTTTTTAGAACAGTCATAATTGAAGAATTCTGTGGTGCACACCTCTCCATTCACACAGAGGCATAGTTTACTTAAAATGCCTACATGAAGTAATTTTTGATCCAGCTTTGATTGGTAGAGGACTGACGCACATAGGCCTGACTGGTCAGACAATGCCAAACAAACATAAGCGTGACAGCTGTACATACGTTTAAACCAAATTATTTTCTAAGAACTTCTCTTATTTTTATCTCTTCTTCTGGATGCCATCCTCCAGGATAAGTAAACTCATCCATAAAGGTGGCTGAATAAAGCATTTCATTACTTCAATTCAGCCTCTGAAGATCTGTAATTCCCTCATCACTTAAACCTCTCTCCAAGCAAGCACTAAAAATTTGGAAATACGCACTAGTTTGCAAAGTACTAAGGTTTATCTTGGCTAAGTCTTATGTCACCTATATAGCCTCTTCTTACCAGGACCCATCCATTTTACTGCTTTAGCCACCATATATCACAGACCACAATCTCGACTATGCTTGTTAGCAACCACCCTGCCGCTGCTACTAGCGTTATGAAAAACTCTCAGTGGACTGTATGCTGAAGAATGAAAAGGAAACAGAGTTAAGGCTGCCGTGTGTCTTTCATAATAGGATGGATACCAAGGTGTTCTGGAGAGTAGAAGCTTAGGTGGCATATTAATTACCAGGCACATTTACCTAGGAAATACTAATGAATGGTTTGGGCATCAATGAAACTAAAGGTCAACAACTCTTCCTAAAACTGCAACTAAAAAAAATATCCTGGGAACAGCAGTTTTTTTAAAGAGACTTTTCCGTATTAATTCCCCCAGTCCCCTCCAGAAGTTGTACATTTGGGCAGGAAGCACTTCAATTTCTAAAGAAGTTTGCAAAAACCTTGTGATATCTTTAAAATCTCAGGTAAATCTTGACTAAAGCCATGCATGTTCTTCGTGTTCTTATGACAACACAAGCCACCATAAGCTTTGTTCTTGTAACTACGAAGAGGATTGCTGGAATCCCCTAGTATTTGTATCCAAACACCTGCAGCTCACCACTTTCTATAGCTCACCACTTTCTATGTATGAGGCACACAAAAAATATATGCACATAAAATTTATAAGCAGCTCCGAACTTTCTAGTATAAAAGCCCAAATAATTTCCCCCTAATTACAGGTGCACTTAATCCTTGTTTAATTGCAAATATTGTTCCTTGAGCCTTAAGACTCTGCAGAACTGCACAGAAAATATGCTTTTGATTTAATGGAGCAAAATCTCCCTTAAGAACTTCTTACTCCTCTTGCTACTTTTCTGAAGTAGATAGGTACTTCAAGCATTTTAGAAGTACCACTTGATAAATCTTACATATAATTATGACTCATGACTTAGCAATTACAAAACACAACAGTGAATTAACTAGCTTACGCTACTTAAAACTCCTAAAGTGGTTTAAAGAGTCAAATTTTGGTAAAATTAAAGGTATTCCACAAATTATGTACTCACTTCCTGGAACGAGTCTGAATTAGATCTTAGCTATGCAAAGGAACAGTTGATTTTTAACTTGTATTTTTGAAAGCAAAAGTACCATAGGCTTTGTACGCTCCTATTGTTTTGCATTAAAAGACTCAAAAGCGGCACTTACTGGTGTAATACAATCTATATTGAAGGTAATGTAAGGTTCTGAAAAGTGGAAAAAAACCCCCAGTAATCATGTATAAAGTATAGTTGCATAAATTATGTTCCCACAACTGAATGAGGTCAATTTGTACATCAAGGTAAGAGTCCAAAAGATATACTACCTTAATAGTTAGCAAAGTATACTCCAACAGTACATTCACAATCTGAATCAAAGAACTGCGACAGTGGTTCAGCATAGTCAATGTACCAGCCAGGAATAAATTGCTTAAAGAGCCATTAATGCACTCTAGAATATAGTGAACCAGTTCCATTTTGAAAGTGACCTATTTGTAGCACAGTTAACTAGAAGTTAAGACCAGCTATCAACTTTGCAAATAAAAAATTACAGGTTAATAAAAATAAAACTAGACTACGCAATGTTTTGTAAGTAACCTGGGAAAGAGGTTCATAGTGCACAGAAAGGACCCAACACAACTGTTTAGCACATTCGCAAAAATCCTAATAAGTGATGTTCCTATGAAGTACTAAAAGGCAGCAATATCCTTCTGTTCCCCCAATGAGGTAGAACAATTAACCTTCTTAACACGCCACTCTGGTGCAGATATGGATTTTTACAATATTCTTCGGTAGCAAATCCAGGATTACATCTTTATCCCCTCCTGTTGACTAAGCTGCGATAATGTTTTCTTAATGCGCAAAGCTGTTAGCCTAGCAGCTCCGTTGGCGTACCAGCATTCCCGCATAATTTTTGCCATTACTCGTAATGCCTGCAAAGGAAAGACAAGTAATTATATGTACTGCTGTTCCAATGTAGCCCATGTAACCTCTTGTCCTGCATTAGCCTCTTCATACCTTTCTGAAGTCTATTACTAGTACTACAGCTGCATGGAAGAGTTGTTGTATAGAGCTCAAAGTTGTACTTTATTTACAGAAAAATAAAATTATTTAAAATATTGTAAAGCAGAACTAGTATTTTTCAGAATTTCAGCCCGTGCAAAAATATTTTAATGAAAAACTAGTAGCTTGTCTGTAACTGTTTTCTGAATTTTTGCATTAGACAAAAATACACTTTTTTGTTGTACCTCCAGTTGAAAAGCAGTAAAAAATTAGAAGATATTTTATATTAGCACAGAACTACTGTGTAGCTGGGAACACAATCACTTCCTTCAGTCATAAATTACTTTTTAAGGAGATAGTTCAATGTATAGCAATTTGGAAGTTTAACAAGCTGACTTCCTCAAATTGAAGCTCTGTAATGACTCTGAAAATTTTTGGTGTCTTTTTATCCTTCAAACAGCCATTCTTTGAAATCTGTGAACGTTACTACACAAGGAACAATGCAAGTAACAGAAACTGAAGATGAAATAAAGTAATAGCTCTACATTCCAAGATTTTACACTCAGAGCTGTATTACACTGAGCTGCTAAGTTCGTAGGATTGGAATGGCAGCATTTAAAAAGCAACTCTGCAGTCTGTTGGTGCGTATCATCACCTTTCTCTCCTGCCTGCATTCTCTTGTCCAATCTCGTTATTTCATACTTTCACCCATGTATTCAATTAATGCATGCCACAACACAGTTCCCTCTTCCATCTAAAGCACACCACATCTCATCAATTTCTTTCTCCTACTGTAGCCTACCACAGCTATTCTCCTAAGCTCGGAATCAGAAAGCATTCGTTCTGGCCCTAGTTGGGCTCCTAGCGCAAGCAACATGAACAAAGCTAGCTGGAAAGGCAAGAGTTCGCTGCTGCGCGTACTACCACACCTGCAGTGACTACCATCATAATGAACTCACCCCAGAATGAGGTAAGCACTTCTACAGAGGTGTGGTCAGGAGCGGTCACTAGACGCATACTTCCGTTCTAAGACTTTGGCTTCAAGTCTCAGCTTCTTAATAATCGTGTTCATCGTTCAGTTAGCCATACAGTACAAGTTCTGAGACACACAAAGCACTAAAGCCACCATAGCTCTAGATGAAAATCCCTAAAGGCATTTGCTATTTTGGCAAGTCTGTAGGATATTCTTTTACTACGCAATGATAGGGCAAAGACCCTTGAGTGAGTTAGTTCCAAGTGAACACTCACATGAGGCAGCACAGCACTGCTGAAGATACGATTTGCCTCCTAACAATCGGTGCTGCTGTGCTGGCAGAGTCCTGAGCTGAAACTAGCAAGTCCACTCCTTGAAAGAGATAACCAGTCTAGTTACAAACCAATCGGCATAGACCTGGTTAGCCCACGTATCTTTACTACCCCTGTTGTGGGTTAATCCCAGTAGGCAGCTAAGCCCCACACAGCCACTTGCTCACTCCCCTGCAGTGGGATGGGGGAGAGAATCAGAAGGGCAAAAGTGAGAAAGTTTGTGGGTTGAGATAAAGACAGTTTAATAGGCAAAGGGGAAAACCAAGCCAAAACAAAAGACAAACAAGTGATACAAAAACCCACTTGCTTACCATCATCTGACCAATACCCAGCCAGTCCCTGAGCAACAGCAGCCCCTAGAAAATTCCCCTCTCTCCCAGTTTTATTGCTGAGCTTGACATTGCATGGTAGGGAACGTCCCTCTGATCCATTTGAGTCAGCTGTCGTAGCTGCATTTCCTCTCTGCCTCTTGCCCACCCCCAGCCTACTCAGCAAGGGGCGGGGGGGCTGGGTAGGCAAGAGTAAGAAACTGAGAAAGCCTTGAAGCTGTGTAAGCACTGTTCAGCAATGGCTAAAACATCGGTGTGCTATCAAACTGTTTTGGTTACAAACCCAAAACACAGCAGCATACAGGCTACTATGAATAAAGTTAACTCAATCTCAGCCAAATGCAGTATAACCCCTAGTCACGCAATTTATTCGCAATGATGCTTCCTGTATAATACAAATCAGACTAGCTTTTAATTTACATTAGCATCACCTGTGCTTCACAGGAAGGGATCCTAGAATCCTCCATGCAGAGTTATCTATTAGTTTTTGTGAAATTACATTAAATATTAATGTATAACCAAGGATCAATAACATTCAATAAAACCACAACAATCAGAATCAAATTAAGTTCTAGAAGCAACCCTTCCTCCTTCAACCGCAAGCACAATTTTTAAACCACTGAAATGAATAAAAGCTCTAGTGTCCATTAAAGTAGCTTTAGCAAGGTTAGTTAATACCTCACAGCTCTGCCACCTGTTTGGAATATTGGGCCTTAACTTCTGCTCACACACAACTTTCCTCATTTCTTCAACAGAAGGATCTGAAGGAACGAGGTCATAGTATGGCAACTGGTAATCTTCGTGGATTCCTGTAACGGGTTGAAAATGACTTTATTTTAGTTAACACTAAATTACATATTCTTCACTTTTTACTGTTTTCCTTATCAGTACCCTACCATTTTCTTTTTTGTTTTTCATTTTTAAAAAAAGAATCCTTAACACTTAGGAGTGTTTACATTACCCTCGAAGAATACTTTCTTTTGAAATTTATGTATTTAGAAACCATACAAGCTATATCAATTTTTTTATATGTTATACTAAAGACACACTTCTTGGAAGCATATGATTTATAATAGCATTTTTTATTTTAAAGAAGGTATGGGTGTTATACGAACACATTATAGCTAGCCCTCAGTTGTGGTATATGCCCCTTGGTCTCAAGGACATTTAACATCACTCTTTTCTCCCCTCCATGTAAAGATTTTAGGGAAAATTAATATAGACAAGGATAGTTCCTATTTTCTTCAACAGGTATGGTTCATCAATTTATCAAGTTACTTATGTCCAATTTTGTAAAGATTGCCACATACCACCGATAGAACATCGTCGAGCTATTTCCCAAAACACTAATCCCATTGCATAGATGTCTGCTCGTTTGAAAGACTCAAAATGTTTCATATTTATGGAATCATCTAGAACTTCAGGTGCCATGTACCTATTTGTGATAAAAAAAAAAGGAAACATTTGATTTCATAAATACTTACTGTAGAGAAAGTTCAGTGCTACTGATCAGCTCAAACCCAAATTTAAAATATTTACGTGGAAAAGGAGGCAAAGGAAAATCTCTTTCATTAAGGTTATCCAATCAAAGACCTTTCATTGCAAAGAGGATAATAAGTAAACTGAGAGAAACAAGCAAAGGAACAGGGGGAATAAGTAAAATGTGAAACGATAAACAAATAGAGCCATAAATCTGATAGACACGGGATAACAGAGACATGACAAAGACCAGAAGTGTTCAGTTGCTAATTGACGGGCTATTAAGAAACTCCTGGCAGAGCTTTAGAGAAGGCCAGTCTGGACACTGTAACTGCTACTAAGTGGGAAACAAGAGGAACATGAGGATTGTGGATATTCAAGAGAGGCCTGTGGGCCTACGTAATGCTTATCAAGGAATGTTTAGGAGAAAGGTAACTGGGAGGAACAAAAGCAGGCAATAGAAAAGAACATCAAAGGAGCCAGTTCCATAAACATTTGCCAGTCACTATGTTTGTCTGACCAAGCCCTGCACCAGCTCACCTCAGTGTATCCTACCTTCTCATTAAATCCTGACTATCTTTCTGTGCAACCTCACTCATGTGCATGCGTGATCTAAGGATTACACGCCAGCAACTGCAGGCAGGCATAAGTGAATTCAGGGCTGGCAACCGGAGTCAGACCAGGGATGAAGCTGCCCTTGGGCCCGAGGTGCCAGCAACTGGACAGAAGGGGAATCTTGGCATCAGCAGCTAGAAAGGGGAACTGCGGATCCTAGGAGAACATGTCCACGGGTCTTCAGAGGATGTATCTGGAGCCACTGTGGGGGGACCACTGTGAATGAATTCTGGGCCAACAACTGCAGTCAGAGAGTGGATGAAGGCACCCCTGGAGCCAGCAACCGGATCAAATGAGTGTCTCTGCTTCAGCCACGCTTCAGAGACACATATTCACAGGTACCTGCTACAGGGGAGAACTGGGATGGGAGAACCAGAGTCAGGCCCTCTCAGTACCAGCAACTGGAGTTGGAATCACAGGTCTTAAAGTCTATGTGCCTGGGTGCCAGCTGCTGGGGTGGGCTGGAAGGTTTGTATTTTCCCCAAACCTGGTATGCATGGCAGGCGTGCATGGGTGTAATTCACTAGCAAGCTTCAAGCTGGTCTAGCCAGCAAATAGGTGGGCCAGGCAGTGATGTTTGACAGGGAGAGAGCCTGTGCTGGTGTTCGAGGGAATCCATGCACGTAGGTGTGCCACTGTGCATTAACTCAGCCCAGCTAATGGAGCACAGAAGAGGGCATTAGATACAGTGAGGGTTGTACTAATAGTTGAAGCATTCATAAATATGCATGGAGCTTGTAAGGCTACAGAAGGGTGTGTGTGTTTTCACTAATTAAATTCAATCCTGATAGCTGAAGGGAAGGAGGGAGACTTGGCCATCTATACTTATATTTTATACAAGTTCTGACAGTGTTCTATGTGGGTGCTGAAGACAGCACATGGCGTATAGCAATCTGTGTATTCAGCCCTGTCAGTATTGTATGTCTGTGTATGCCCAGCCTCAGTACTGGTTGAATCCCAAGTGAGAAAGCAGCAGCCTGGGCCTGAGATGGAGAGAGCACTAGCCCTTTGCACATATCAGGCTGGGCTCCAGCGGCCAGGCAGAAGGAAGCCCCAGCTCCTGGAATCTGCCAAGATAAAGCAGCTGCTTATTCCCTAGCAGGACTAGAGAGGGAATAGACAAGAAAGGCTGGTTAAAAAAGCAGCACTGTTAAAGGTTGCTTAGGAACAAAGCCTCCCTAACATGGTAGTAACTGATTTTTCATCATACAGACTGTAAATCACACCATAAACCATGCCAGGATTATTATTTTTTTTTAATAGTAAATCTTATTGGGGTTACACATTAACAACTGTGCTCAAAAGTAAAGTTTACTTTATCAACATTTCCTGCAACAGAAAAATCTGTGACAGACTTTCAACTGAGAAACAGGGACTGAAAACTGGCACTGCACCCAAGTGATTGTTACCTTGTTTAGTGACTAGCCCTAATGTGGGAACATCAAGCAAAATGTCAGTGTGGACTGTGTTGTGAGAATTACTGACAGCAGCATCCCCGCTGGCTACTGGAAAGAATGAATCAGTCAACATCAGTTGTAGTGTTGCTCTCAATCTGGTATAGCTCTGGCAGCTAAATCCAATATGTAATGTTTAGCAGAGTTCAGAGACTTTCTCCGCATCACTGCCCCATTAATCCCAAGCTGACATACAGATGAAACAGGCAAACAATGACACCAGGGCTTTCGAGCGTACTGTTAACTGGTAAAAAAGAAACACACCAGACACTGTATTCCACTCCAGTAATCTATGCAATAGCTCAACCTCTGCAATAGCCACAGAAGCCTATGCACAATTTTATTTAATCAACATAATGCTAGGATTTTCTTTTCCTAGTACCAGGCATGGCAGGCAGAATACAGTACACGCTACTTAAAATAAATTTCAGGACTATCAGACCTTTCAGAACCCTCTCAGCACTACTATGTTTTATGGAAACGACATACATACAAGGAAGCAAGGGCTATCAACAAGAGAGCAAAAACACAACCAGTAGTCCAGAACTTCAACAAGGGTTGCTGACATGAGATTTCTCCTAAGCACTGTACAGGCATATAAATTCCCCACAAGTGATAACACAGCACAGGCAGAGGACAACTATCTAAAGAGGAACATAAAGTTTACTTCGACAGTATTTATTGAATGGAAGCAGAGTCTTAAGTTAAGTTTACATATGTCCCAATCTTTGATATGGACAAGGCTCAAATTATTCTGGGCCACTCGTATCAAAAGCTTTTTAATCAAGAATGCAAGACTGTGGTGGGTGTTTTAATGCTTTCCAAGGATTTTGCATTATTGGATAATCTTCTTATGCTACTTCCTGTACTTGACAGTATAGTGATCAGCTTTGGGTCTAGAAAGAATATTTGATCTATCTTAAGATCACATGGGGATGAAGAGCGATGGAGCTGGAAAAACACAAACCAAAAACCCCAACCACGTTGCAAGACTGTCAGCCGGAATCACTTATACAAGCAGTAAAGGAGATTGTCTCAGCTTCTGTAAATCATCCTAAGGAGAAGGGTTTTAACAGGAAAGACCATAAGAGGCCTGAGTGTGGCAACGGAGCTGAACTGATACCCTCAAAAGAAAAAAATCCCCCCCCATCAAATGTGACTGCCATTGAATTTATCAGCAAATTGACCTCTTACCATGATCCTCCATCAATGCATTTAGATTGGCTTTGGCTTCCATAACTCAGAATGGTGACTGACTGCTCAAAAAGTCTGAGAGATTATTGCTGGAACAAGAGAGGCGAAAGGCAAGTAGGTCATCTAGTGCAGTTAGCAGATTAGCCGTTTCACGGCTATCAGACAGAAGGGAGAGGAACATGCGTCTCCTTGTCAGCTTATATATTGGAAATGCATTGCTTGTCAGAAACAGTATTTTAGGTTCTGGACAGAACTACTCTACATAGACTAACTTTGACCTTCTGAACAAGGTCAGCAGCTCAATACACTCCAAGAATGAAAAGATAAGTCTACAAAGCAGTTTGCAATTATGTTGAGCATGGCCTTGCCAAACTTCACTTGCCCGCTGACCTCTTCCCCACCCCCTTTAGCCCAAAAGCCCAAAAGCTCTGTACTAGTTGCCTAAATTTCTCGTACAGCATATAGGGAGCTTGGTGTCATCAACCAGGACCTGTACACCACATGTTGAGCGTGACATCTCCCATCACCAAGCGTGTTCTCCACAAGTATAGCTAGAATTCTGCTCATATTGCATTTAGGTAAATTGCAGAAAAGCACTCATGTTAAGGTCAATTCACAGCCAAACTTCTTTTAAACACAGCCTTTTTCAACTACCAAAATAACAGTTGGGCCACGCTTCTCAAATAAAGGAAAAAAAATAAAAAAGAAAGACTAGTTTGTTTTTGTTTGTTTGTTGTGGTTTTTTTTTTTTGTTTTTTTTTTTTTTTTAACCTGCCTCAGGGAGTGAGAGAGGGATTCTATTTCCTTCTCAGTTTAAAGATCACATTTCCTGCTTTATGCTGCAGGTTGAGCTGTGAAAGCATGCACCATCTGCTAAAATTCAGCCTCTGAATAGAAAAGAAAAAAAAGATTCATTCAGTCAGAGAGAAGGATCAGTCTGATTCAGCACCTAGATTGTCACCCAAGAATGAGTCTTGCTCACTTCCTAGACTATACATTTTTCTCAACAATCATTAGAAAAATATAAGCTTAGACAAGTCTCCCTGAACTTGCACACAGAGCTTCCAAGTCCAGAAGAGATACCAGCAGTGGCAAGCAATGAGAGTTAAAATTGTTATTGAACAGCTAAGATCTGAACAGTAACTATGAAAAATTTAACCAGAGTTGCTTAACAAAGAATGCACAAGAGGGAGGAGGAGAGGACCAAGCCTTTTATGAGCATGAAGACTTTTCAGAGGGGTAGAAGTGACTTATGTGTTCAAAGTGGGAAACAGACTTAGTCCTGCTGCCACCCCCTGCAGCAAGCAAGACAGTTGCTACAGCTTTACCCTTATGAAGAAGCATAAGGCAGATGAACAAGCAATTTAATAGCGCCTATGCAAGAAGAGATCTTCTAAGTAGGATCTACACATGCAATCCAAAGACTAGACTAAAAGTAACTGATTTGCACATAATTTTTCTCTGCATGTAGGGGTAGTACAAAAGACCAAGCCACATGCGGTATATACCTTGCACACAGTTAAGTTTGCAATGACAAATACCAAAGTGGTCTGCTGTTTTACTACCAATGATTACTGGAGATTTTGAGAAGGAATAATGCCCAGTATTTTGTAATCTAGTAGTAGTTCAGAAAGTAAATCTCATCTGACCATTTGTGTTTTGAAGCTGGAAAAGGACAAGTACAGCAGAGCTTTAGAAGAAAGTAATCTCAGCAATATAATTGTCACTAAAATAACTTTTCAGTACATGTTCTAAAAGCTTTTGTTCACTGAGCCTTAAAAAAAAGTGGTTTTTTCTTCCAAAAAGCCACAGCTAATGGGGCCTCCTAGTTCATTGTGAAACCCCAATCACACCCCCCCACCCCTCTGCAGTATCACTCACTAAAGAGAGAGATAAAACCGGTACTTTTTATGTATGGATTGGAGATCGGGCAAAATAAACACAGAATTTTCTCTAATGCTGCTAGGGCATATGCTGAAGTTAATCACGTACAGCCCTGAACCACTGGGCTTCCACACATTTCTCCGTGACAGGCATACAAACTTCAGTTTGATACACCACTAAACCTACAGGCATCAAAAGGACAAAAAACTGACCACATCACACAACTCTATTGCTGTGGTTCACTGTTGGTGCTGCTATCTCTGCATGCTGCATAGCTGCACAGATTAAAGAACAGTTTCCAGTTATTACTGTCTGAAAGTCCAGCAATGATAAATTACAGCTAATAAGTTTAACTGCACTTGCACTGATGGAGTTAAACTGATCTGAGTTCTTTTGAGGACAAGAAAATCTGTATTTCCAAATTCAGAAGAAGGCCTTTAAAAGAAAGGGAGTATACTGACTCATCCATTGACAATTCTATTTATGTATTAGATGAAAGATGACCGCTGTTTTAAGTTCTTATATTTTTCTCAAAAATGTGATCCCATGAAAGCCCACGTCCAAAACTCTGCACCTTGTATGTTCTACCACTTAAAACTTCTCACTGAAAAAAAATCCAGCTTTTTACTTTCACTGTCAATATCCTGTCTTACACCTCAGGTTGGGCTGCAAGCAACATTTCCATGCAACACAAGGCAAAAAGAACAAAGATATGAGTGAATTTTCCAAACCAGTCATTCATGAAGTCTCCTAGCTGTTTTAATATACGCTTGTGCCCCACGATATTCTGCAAGTTTTTGTTATTTAACACATGCTAGTAATAGATGCCAAGATTTTAAGCACCTACGGTCTAACTAAATTACCAGCTGGCAAGGAAGTACCCACGAACTCTACCTGCCATTATTTACATTTTCCTGCTGCTTGTGTTTGTACCCGCAAAAACCCTTCTATGCAACAAGAAAAACCAAAACATTTTATAATAAAAGTGGCCCAACACATCATGTTAATGGTTTTACCTTTTTGTTCCCACTCTGTGGTTTGGGGCAATATCAATTGTGTCTGTAGCTGAATCGTGCCTAACTGCCAATCCTAGGTCTGCAATGCAGCATGTTCCATTCTTTTTTACCAATATATTTTTTGATTTCAAATCTCTGTGGGCAATTGCTGGCTTGCCTGTAAGGGAAAAAAAAAAAAAAAACCAAAACACCAGAAATAACACATCTGTGAAAAACATAACTGCTTTTATTCTAAGCCTGGTGCAGATTTTGTTTGAAGTTACAGAATTCATTCCAGTTCTGCTGCTTTATGTGCACTAAGATAACTCCTGAAATCATTCATTGTGGACTGGAGTTATCCAGAAAAGTGCCATAAATGTCTACTGTATTACTGCACTCTACTGCTCCTTTCCCTTTCCCTTTTATGCAAGGTTATCTATTGCATACATGTACTACTTGCCACAAAAAAGTTTCTAATATCTTTGGGAATAGACCAATAGTGCTGTCTCAAATCCAAGTTGAGAAGATACTACAGGCACCATTACTTAGTGCCTTTTAATAGGTGTTTTGTACGAAGGACTGTTACATCACAAAACCTGGATATACCATAGAAAGGAAAGTAAAACACCCTCCAAATTAAGAAGTTCTATTAGTTCAGAAATTATCACAGGTCCCAAACAGACATTTTTCAATTCACTCAGCTCCACAAGGGATTAACTTGGGTATCTGTTATGAATTCAGCTGCCTTCTCATCACTTAAATTAAGTAGCTGTGGGCAAAGCAACTACACCCTGAAAAGACTGAATGTTCTAATTCAGAAGACAATTACAATAGAAAGTCCTATGTATGGGTCATTTTTTAAAAAAAACAGCATTATCCACATGACAGGCTGAATAGTTGTAAGATTACCTTGTGTGCCAACAATTTCCATGTGAAGATGAGCAAGACCACTGGCAGTGGACAAAGCTAATTTTATCATTCCTTCCACTGTTACTGTATACCTATTCAGGTAATCAAAGAGTGATCCATGCTCATGATAGTCTGACACCAACCACAGCTGAGTCCATGTACCATTGTCTGCAAAACAACACTGATATGAATACCACACAGACACACAAAAGACAAGCAAACCATATATGCCGCTTTTATACAATGCCTATGAAGTACAAATTAAGTTTTACAAGTAACCTCAGCCAATTAGACTCTTAAATCTTTACTTTTATCCTTATAACATTTAAATGCCTCTGTAAGGGCTGGGACTACCACAGAAGACTTTGTGAACAGCTCAGTAAGCTATTATTTAAGCTAAAAGACAAACCATAGAAAGCTGATGCCACTATGATTCTGAGATGAACTATTCAGGGTATTAGTCAGGCCCTGCCTTCCCCTTACTTTTCTGCTTGGGGGGGAACAGTGCTGAATGCGTGATGCAAAACTGATCCTGTCACTATTGGTCTAGTACACTATTGTTCAGGCTACCCACAAAAAAAAAAAAAAAAGGTTAAAAAAAAAAAGTGAAAAAAAAAAAAATAGTCTTTCAAGCAGAGCACAAGCTTTGCCCCAGAACTCCCTCAGTCTTTCCATAACCTGCCTGGCCTTATCCTGGGAGACAATTTCCACAGTTACCAGAAGCTGATGGATTCTTCCTCTTGGAGTAGAAGCCTGCAAGCAGCAACTGGACATATTACTTCAAAATCAAAATCAAATCCCATCTCTGGCGACCTCTAAGTTGCTGGACAAAATTTAGGTTTCCAGGAGGCACAAGGGTAAGGAGAATGAAAAACACTGAGTTTGCTGTATGATTTTTCACTGAACTATTAAGAACAAGACAGGCCTTAATACATTTGCAGATATCCCAAGGTATATAAATGACAGATAAGAATCAAACTGTTCACATTACTACACCAGTGGACAAAAATACCTTGAAGTTTAAGCCACAGAGATGAGACCATTAAAGGAATTCACATCAAGATGGGGTAAAGTTTTTTTTGACCTAAGAAGTAGAAATACTTCCAGAAAAGAACAATCCTGCCACTAAACAGGTTTTCCATTTTTGTTTTGATATAAAAGCAACTCACGTGGCAGATCTGAGACATGTTTTTATAGCTAACTACTTTTGTAGAAGAGTTTTTAATCTCTTTAAAAGACTAGTTATCCCATGAAAGATTCCAGTTGGAGTTCTACCCTGAATTATACAGCTACTATTCCCTAAGAACAAGTGAGAAAACTCAGCACAAGCCAAAAATAGATCTCATTATGTGGTAGTACCTACAGATTATCAGAACGCACACTCAAGAACTAAATATGAAGAACAGGAAGGAAAGAAGTGAATTCAGAAGTTAGTTACTATCATAAATGTACTGAAACACGCTTGGCCCAGGAAAGTCCAGGCACAGCCCAGAAAAGAGGCACAAAATGCCTGATGTACAGATTGACAGAAACTACCTTTATAGCGGTGCAGAAAAACTTTCAAGCATCCCTTCTACTTGGATGTTTCCAGGGAGGCCAGTGATGCCATTAAATATCATTCTAAAAAAAATTAATTAAAATGCCACCAAATGCTTGAGAGTAGGGAAATAAAAGTCTAATCTACATTCAAACAATTACCATAATGGAAAGAAAATTCTGCATTGCTGCATTCACAGAATAGTTTTAACTAAGTTGTGAATTTAAAGAAGCAAAAATAAAGCAGTCAAATGCTCTAACCTGTAAAGGACTGTTAGAAAACTGCTGTTGCAATGGGAAGCTTCTTATAATATGCCCAAAGAAGTGACTCCTAAGCTTTGTTTTTTAAAAAAGGAAATTAAAGACTTAAAAAAATAAAAAATCTGCAATTATTTTATAGTTAGGACTGCTGTTTCTTTTGCTACTTCACATACCCAAGCATGAAATCTTAGAACTCAGCGTACTATTTAATGTAACTTTTACCAGAGAGAATGATGGTCTCTGAAAAGTCAATCCAACAGTATTAGCTTCACTGCACCAGTTTTAGAGAACCATTAGAAACAGGTACGTGTTCACAGGGATATAAAAGGTGCTCTCAAACACATATATTCAAAGAGCTCCAAAAAGCTGTAGAAGTTCAAAATAAACTAACTTAATCGGTTCAGAACATTATCTGTACTCAGTTTTATTCTACTACTTCACCAGTCATGACCCTACGTTGCCTGAAATAATCCTCTCACAAGTATTAACACTATACGCACTCATTGCTTGATACTGTATTTGATTTCTTCTCGTGTTTCTTATGAATGGGATACCTCAGCAGGTGTCCACCCTAGACAACAATAAGTAGGGAAATTACTAATCTATTTTAAGTAGTCTACCAGACCTGTCGTGTTTAAACAGAACATTTAAAGATGTCATGAAGTTTCTGAAGAATTATCATTGCTTTGAATCAAGATTATAGTGCCTTTGCATGAAGTTTTCCCCTCTCTTAACTCTAGGTGCCCACCTACGAAGAGAATATATGCTGCTGATTACAGACCCTTCTACTTCAGTTTTATCTTATTTATCACTTGCAAGTCTTAATATTAAGTCTGTTTTTACCTTCCTCTAAAGGAGAAAATATAAAGCTTGGCTTTACATCTTGGTGTTGCATCCAAGCTTACGTGAATAATATTAATTACAAACAAACTGAAATGCAGTATTAACTACAATGTCCAGCTATTAGATGGGACCTACTACCTTTTCTTTAGCGTGCTATATTTTGACAAGCTACACATTCATTTAGTGACCTAAGCAGAACACATGTTATGATGAACTCAAGTCTTCTTATACTGTTGACAGTAGTTAATTAATAATTAACCTGACCCTGAGTATTTTTGGCTGCACAGCAAACAGCATCTGCCATGAAGCTTTCAATCACAGGAATTGCATTATCAGGTAAGAAAAAGTAATTGCACTCAGTAGTAATTACATACAGTAGCATAGCCTTCCATGACAAGGTAACCTCATTTGGTTCATATACACACATTGATCAAGAACCTCAAGCAGTTTCAGAATGTTCAAAACATTACAAAAATTTATGTATGTTCTTAGAAACCCCTTTAAGAGACTAATTATAGTTATTTCATCTGTTTGCAAGAAACCTGAAAGTATTTTAGACCATCAAAATCATTCAGAAGTAAAGATTTTTCTTTACTTAAAGATTTAACAAATCTTAAAGATTTATTCTTAGAAAGACCGGTTACAGTTGAGAAAAACATCAGTGAAGTCCAAGCAACATCCACCTTAGACAAGCTACCTCTTGAGGAAAGGAATTCATAGCAATTGCTTTATCAAATATATAATCAAGTTTCAATTAAAGGTGAATTGATTGAATTCACTTAAGTGAAAAATGCTTTTTCACTTAAGCAAAAATTTGGACTTGTCACATGCCTGTTTTTAAACCAAATACTAGGTTTTAAGGTGTGACAGTATTGTTTGTTGCAAGAGTTTTGAACTGCAGACTTATATTCCAAGCTGAATGTTTAAAAGAAGTTACAGAAACTGCCTAATTGCATGTGTTCTCTAGTGCCATGTAGTAAAGTGTTTCAAAGAAGAGAGTGGGATAGATTAGCCTTTTTTGGCATGCAGATAACTTAACATAAACAGAGGAAAAAAACATGAGAAGATCGGATACAGATGGGATCTACAACTAGAAGACTCTTAGAAATGAGATATTCAGGGAGATGTTGAGGAAAACACTTTTGTCTGTGGCTGGAAGAGGACTAATACTTTGTTAGTGAAACAGCTTGACCCTATCAGACTGAGACAGTCATCTGATTAAATTAATGAAAAGCATTTGAGCTGTGTAGATTATCAAGATCTTTCAGTCAAATTCCTTCTTCTGAGGCTAAAGACAGAGCTTCAAAAGGAATAAACAGCTCAAATATTACTTTTCTCAAGAGGAAGAAATTCTGCACATTTCTGTGCAGTATATTGCCTACCATCATTCTCGGGGATCTACTTACTACGTAAGGTACCCCGAACAGAACTTTCACCTAGGGAAGTGCAGCTTTCAGTTAAGGGAAAGGAATGGAGACGTCAAAATATTGTAATGCATGAAGTTATCTGGAAGTGCGTAGTACAAGACTTCATCTTACTTGTAACACAACCACAGTCAGTTATGGCTACAGACAGCTAATCCAGGGAAACCTCTAGTACTGTAAACAGAGGTTGCTGCCACTGCTCTTCTCGTAGAACAGTGCAGATGGGTAGTTCCTGATCCACTTCACAATCAAGCATCTAGGTTAGAAGAACAAAACAAAAACCACACCCCAAACCCAAACTATCTGTTTAGGCTGTTCAAAACAAGGCAACACATGTCCCAGAAAGTAACATCCCTGACTGAGCAATGTTTGAAAGTTAGCATACACTCCTAGCTAAATAGCGAGCTACGTAAACACGCTAGCCAAACAGAACACAACTTCAGTTAAAATCATTCCTTGATTCTCAGCCTTAAAGCTGGCTTAACATCAGCACCTATATCCCAATAAATTTTGGGATTGGACCAGCTCCTGTAGCCTTCTGAACACCATACAGCTGTAGGGAAGTACAGGAGGAAGAATATATGCTGTTAAGGCACGTGGAATGTCTAAACAGTAGTAGAACAAGGAGTGAAGACAGTAGTTCAGTCACAAGCTTTATGACTACACCATCTGAACCAAACACCACTGACTTAAGTGATCTATCTCTGCTTGTAAACACTTTCTAATCTATACATGCACCCTTTTACCTGAAGGTGCACCCCCCCCCATTTTACAGCTACAGTGGCCAGCCAGATGTTCCCCAGCAGTTGTGAAAACTATGCAGTTATCTCTATGTCTACCCTGACAGAGTACACAATCAGCAAAATGAATTCATAGTGTCACTAACCTTTGTTGTCTGCAGCTATAAATCCAAGAATGTTTTCATGCCGTAGCATAACTGTTTGATAGATTTCTGCTTCGCGAAACCATGAGCGTTCCTCTCTTGAAGAGAAGATCTTCACAGCAACTTCTTCTCCTCTCCACTTCCCTCGCCAGACTTCTCCAAAGCGACCTTTACCAATGCTTTCTTGAAGTACTATAGTTCTTGCAATCGTTCTTTGCACAAGTAAAGGTAAACCTAAAAAGAAGATTTAACATTAACCTTAAACAACACTAACAAAATAAGCACTTATCATAACTACGAAATATAAGATCCATATTCCATGAAGACATTTCTCTTAAAATGCACATGAACTCTCTTAAGATATTAACAGCTTGTTGTGAACTGCTAACAAGCATGTAGGCAAGATGCTGCCTTCAACCTAAGAGGGCAGCAGTACAACTATTCAAAGATATATTGCAAACTGCCTCTACAGCTGTTAAGGAGAAGGCACAAACTTTCTATCAGTTTAGAATTTCAACAGTTGTTGATACATAAAGTTTTACTTTAACAAAAAAAAAGAAACAAGCCATGAAGCAATCAGCAGGACGAAGACAGAGTTGGGTTTTTTTTGTTTGGTTGGTTTTTTTGTTTGTTTTTTCCTAGAAAAGGATCTGCCTACGACTCTCCTGGCAAAGCAGTTCAAGAACACTTTTGCTACTGATTCACTTGATTTTATCACTAGACTTGGTCCATTTCTAAATTGAAGTTAAACGACACTTATCAGCAACACTGACTGTCAGATGTTCACACTCATGCCCAAGTACACCAGTTGCCTGTTAGTACTCTCAAGCCACTCTAACACAGGAAGACATCCTGGTAATGCAAGCTTCCCATCTTACAGGCCATTCTTGTGCACCTCACTTACTTGAGAAAAATGCTCACATTCATGAAAGTTTTATAGCTTCGGAACATCTACATGCTTTCAACTCACAGCACCTCATAACATGCTTTAGTAAGTTTATACAACAAACAAGAAGCACCGGCACTGCCCAAACCAGGGCGGGTTTTTGTTTACTTTAAATCTTTCCTGTTGTAACTTCCGAGGCTTGTCACAGAATTCTGCAGTGATACTACACTGCAGGATGAATGAATCAGCCAGGTTATCGGCTCTCAATAAGCTATTTTGGTTTAGGATTAAATCAAACCCTTTACAAAGTCATCTATTACACTATAATCACTGTTCTAATACCTGACAGAAGAACATCTATATTTTCTTATGCTACAGAAAATAAATCCCAACTTATAGCTCAAATAACAAGTTCCTGTCCATCTCTGGACACTCTTTGCTAATAACAGCAGTAGAAGAACATCTGATCTGGTCTACAGCATTGCCACACTTGTGTCACAGCCTGAGGAGTGCAAATTAAAACGCTGCAGTGTTCAGAGAGTGCCTCAAGACTTCCAGACCTACAGGCATTTTCCGCATGCTCTGTGCTGACAACATACCTACATGAAAAAAGGAAGGGGAAAAACCATGCATCATACCAGCAATTTAACCATTGTCAGGTGCTGCAAGAATGAGAAAGTTAATTTTTGCTGTAATATCTGTCCTCAGGTCAATTGTGCTGTGTACCCAAACTGTAAAGGCTCATCTCTGAAGCGTAACTAGCATTCTTTATGGACAGACTTTTGAAATGCAGAAAAGGCCAGACTAGAACAACCACAGGACCAAACTCAACCCTGAAAATGTAGAATTTGACTTTGTTAGCCAGACAAAGCTTCCTCCTTCGCACTTACGTACTACTGCAAAGTCTACTAACAAATGCTAAATAAAAGCTGTTTTTGTATACTTGAAGCAGGTGATATGCCTAATATTTTCTTTTTCATATAGCTGTTTCAGAAAACCATTTTTACATTTTCAGTTTCAGATGCACTGGTCTCAACTTGCTGTAACACTTATAGACATTGCTTCTTGTTTAAAAAAGATTATGTCCAAGGACATCAGCAAACCTCTAAACAGATACTAAGCCCTAAACTTTCCAGACATGAAGCATTACAAATTCACATTACAAACCCCCAATCGACACATTAACATGTCACAGTACAATAAAACCCTGCTAACTGTGATCTATCCACCTTGCCTCTATACTTATTTTTACAACATTTACAAGATTCAACTTTCTTCTGTTTTTTGTGACTATGCTTTCTCTCACTACCGCTGCTGAACACAACCAGAAGACTAGAATCCATATTTATCTTACATCCATAAGAATTCCTTACAGACTTCTTGGTGCAACTGAGCAGTCTCCTCTTTTTGCTACAGAGAAAACACAGCCCTGTATCACCATGAACTTGAGCAACTGCTTTACTGTAAACCAGACTGCCTGAAAAGTAGCTCACTGGAGATAGCCTCTGACATACACATTGGGCACAACTGTACCTTAAAGCTCTTGGAGTACAGCTGCTTTTAACTGTGCACGAAGAAAGATGACAGTCAGTTTGCTAATACGAAGGATGAAAAAATTCAAGCCCATGTTAAATTCAACAGCAGCTCATAACATTATCCCTGAAGCCTTCATCATCATCTTCATACATCATAACAAAGTATCCTCAAGTCTTCTGAGAGTAACGAGTTGTTTTTCTTTTCCACATCTTAACTGTACTCTGATTAGTCTGGATCAATGACTGCTGAATGCATAAGAAGTTCGTACATTATTTGGATAATTCAGGAATTCAGTTCTAAACCATGACAGTTAGCAAAGAAAAGCAGAACTTTGTTCTTGTTCATAAGTCTCTGTCCAGAAGACTTCCTCTGAAGAGTAATAAAATAAACTAACCCCATGAACTATGAAAAAATCTCATTCTCTTCAAGCTTCCATGAAATGCAGATAAGTTTAAGGAATTTTTAGATTGCCTTCAACTGACTCATCTTTACATTGATTTTTGTGACCATTTGGATTTCTAAACACTTTAACTTCCTGCTTGAAGTTACCTACCAATAATAACTAAAGCTTCTCCTTGCTGTTTTAGGCAATTCTTCCCATTTCCTCGCAAGTAAGTTACTTTGTCATTTGTGAGTTGGAGAGTAACAGCTGGGCATCCCAATCTGTCTATACAACATGTAGTTGATATTTAGAGATTTGCCTCATGATCTGAAATTTTTTCTCAGCTCCAAGACTTTGAAATCCTTCTCTTAAAAGCTGCAGCTTCAGCAGAAGGATCTATTTCAGATGTTTCATCAATTCCTTTCATCAAGCCTCTAGTAATTTCAGGTCTTGTTCGTCATGGAACAATAGGGCAATACTAACAGAAGTCAAAACTGAATAATTAATAACAGCTTACTGTTCATCATTGCAGAAAATGAATCCTACTTCCCTTTTGATCTGAGCAGGAAGCTCATTTTTAGAGTTTTGATCACTTCTGGTTTATATGCTTCTCTTCAGAGAATACCATAATACAAAATCCTTTTTATTTGACTACTAGCTCTTTTAGTCCCCTAGTATGAATTTAAGAGCAGAACATTTACTTTAAGTCACCAGACCAAACACTTCCTTAGCTGTGCCTCTTGGGTCTGTATTATTTTTTCTGTTCTGCACATTTCCATTATGTTTCTTGCAGCCCCTCACCCGAACAGCATCCCTTTCACACAGTTCAGTTTCTGACAGGGTTAAGCAGTATTGTAACTAGCTAGCAGCTCTGACTCTTCTCCCTTCAGTGACCCTGTTGCCCACCCCCAGTTTATTCCATACGTGTACAGTCTTCTCAATTTTAAATATGCTGTACCAAAGTCTGGATTAAAAATACACATTTCAATGAGATTCAATTGCTGCAGGCATACTTCAGGACACAAGAAAATTATCAGCCCAAGTGCTAGGGCACTGTGAATTTATATAGTCATTGCTTGACTAATTTTGAGACAAAGTGATACAAGTCATTGCAAATACATACACTGCCAACACTACCGAAAATAAGTACTTAAAGCACCTCCTATACCATTATCATAATAAAAGGAAAACACACAACACTAAAGGCTAATACTTGTCTTACAAACAGCTGAACAACATAGAACTCACTGCAGCTGAAGCTAAAAGATCACTCCTAAGGAAGCATTCAGCCTTCTTGTTTTACAGGGAACATGACTTTGCCTTTCAAGCATAAAAACAAGTTAGTGAAGAGCTTTCCTTAGGGGTAAGTCATACTTGTTGGTTTCCTTCCTCTGATGCAGCCATCAGTAGCCAACGCTCAAATACTATTGTAAGTCAGGCATTCTGGGAGTCTAGACCAGCTTGAGTGTCCTGAATCTCTGAAAACTAAGTAATTCCCTGGCATGCTGCTTTTACTTAAAGTGCAATTTGCAAATAGGCAAGGGAAGAGTCAGTAGTTTCTAATCATTTGACCTGCAGGAAGAATCCTAAATTTCTTCTAACTTGGATTCCCTGCTTTTCAAGAGCTTATTTTGAAGTAGTACTTCCAGAGTTTTCAAACATGAAGAGAGGCTCAGAAGCACCCCAGGAAAAAAGGCCAGAAGGAAAATGAAGTATTCCTTAGCAAATGGAAACACCAACAGAAAATTAAGTCTGAATTAACATTATCACAGGCCTGACTTCTGATCTGAAGAAGCGTGAGAAAGTGACCACGCAGAAAGTGGCAGAAGTGCTGTAATCATCCACAGAAGTTAGAAGGGAACTATCAACCAGACAGTACTCCAAAACAAGTATGACTAAATGTGGTTTCAAGGGAAAACTTTAAAGGCTTTCTTTCCTGGGTTTACTGAAGTGATAGCAGCTAGTACACTGCAGATGACTACTTATACATATGGAACATACATCTGCTCTTTTACGTTTTAGTTAAAGAAAATAATATTAGAATTTATTTCCAGCCTTTTTTAGGAAAAGTCTGTACCTGCAAACATTAAGTAAAGAGTTTTATGCTCCCAATAGTGTAACAATTATATATCATAGCTTCCTGGATTCCAAGAAATGTGAATCTCTAACTCCTTCATATTCTCTTACTAAGTATCCTACTTCTGTACACTTCTAGAAAGAACATAACTGGAGGACTAAGTCCAGCATTTTCATTTATCAAGTTCTAGCCCAATATATTGGAAGTTCTATTAATCACTTTCATTGTTTGATTTAGTTATTGCCGTTAGTAAATGAGAAAATTGAGATAAACACAAACAACTACAGCTCCAGTTTTAACCAGAAAGCAACTTACCCTATCATGATCAAGTCTTATTTGGACACACAAAAGCTTTCTCAATTGAAACATAGCTGCCTACACGCTCAGTGCAACCTCAGCTTCTTCAATGAAGATATGACTAAAGGTAACTTATTTTGACCTATATTCTAAACATGTTCAGCTAGTTTTGATAGAGCAATCGACTCTAAATAGTTTTACCAGTTACTGTCCTTGGGAAAGAAATACAACCTAGGTGCTTGGGTTTTGTTGTTGTAATTTCTTCCAATTTTGGGGAATTAAAGAATTCATCAGTTGAGGATTAAACACCAGTATTTCTTTGCAGAAAATACCCTGAAAGGGCATGGATGTTTCAGCATGTACATTTGCAAGTAGGATTAAATCATTTAAACTTTTAATACAGTAGAAGGCCGGTACGAGGTTGCAGTACGCAATCTGATGTCTCATTCTTTAACATGGACCAGAGATTAATAAATTTATACAATGGTTTATCTGATACATCATCCCCTATCAACACTTACTAAACCATATTTCTGTGATGCAGACCATCACAGTCCTATAAGCAAGTATGCCAGGATTACCATAGCAAAGACTACATGCAGTGAACAGACTACTGCCTCATCTTCCCAAAGCAACACCTGCTAAAGTCAGAATTAAAATAAAACCTCATGAAATCAAAGGATGTAAATTATTAAGATGTGATCTGCATACTACATCCATTCTATACACATAGAAATTACTATTTACAACTGAAAAATACCTTCTGTAAGGAAAGAACTGGCTAAAACGTTAACTCAGAATTCAGAATATTCTTCATATACCAATAACTCCAGAGCGAAATTAATTTTCACTTCAAAGCCAAAGAACAAAAAACTTCACGCATTATCTCAAAACCACAGAAGACAGTAATTTAGATATGCTGTGCAGAACAAAAAGGTAAATGACTGAGCCTTACTAGAGAAAACTAAACATTTACAATAGCTGACTGTGATATTCCCTGCTTAACATACTGTACTCTCAGAATTACGAGTAACACTAGCAGCAACTCAATATGGTTCTTTCATTTCACTTATTTCCATATATTTAATCTTTACTGGTATTGAATGGATCTACATGTAAGTAGCTTTTTGAGTCATTTCTCCAGTTAATCATAAGTTTAAGTAGATTTGACAATATTAAAAAAAAATTGATGTCTTACAAGGCTCTTAAACACAGAGTAATTACTACTGTAAGTGTGACATTACCTGACCCAGAGCCTGAAGTTGTCATATCATAAATTAAATCCTTTAAAGTAGTTCCTTCTGATATAAAGGGACGATCCAGTGAGGGATCTTCTTCACTTGGCACACGATGATGAATGACAGTACGATTATGACAAAGATATAGAATCAACATCAGTGAAATGCAGACAAAGCAGACAGGTCCAGCAATGACGGCAGCCAGTTCCACAGGTCCTAGATTAGAAGCTGGTTTTCCTGGAGTAGGGCCTGACAGAAAAAATAAAAGAAAACAGCAAAACTATTTCTTGCTTTTTGTGCAACTAAATTTATTGTATTTCACAGTGACCTTCACATTATTTCGATGTATTTGTTAAAACTTCTGCACAGTAACTTTTTCAAGAATCAAAGTAAGTATTACTAAGGACAAAGGCAGCTATGTTCTCATTCAGTTTCCACTTAACTTGCATATAAGTCTTCAAAACTGGCCCTAACATCCCTACCCAGAAGATAAAGTTTCATGTTACAGATCTCGTGAAATTTTATTTGCAGAATCCAAGGTGTACTTTAGGCCTTCAAATTCACCTACAACCTCAAAACTGAAACTTCCACTCTTACAGGATTTCCTGTTTAAAAAAAGAATCAAAAATGTCAAAACCTCTTACCTGGCGTTGGAACTGGGAGTTCGATTTTATTGCAGTGGTCTCTGTCACAGCAATGAGGCACAGTAATGACTCCATCTCTGGAAGAGGAGGCACAAACAAACGGCCTGTCTCGGGGAATCAGATCAATTTCTGCTATACACATACTATTGTGTATGACTTTGTCTGCAGTTCGTGTTACTGAGGTAAAACATAGTCCATCTGTCACACATGTAAAGTTGTCTTTTGTACACAGGTGGCAGTAACACTGTAATGCTGTATTGAGAAAAAACATTAATGTTAGCATTGGTACACATTCTGAGTTGAGACAACTTGAATGACTGAAGAAATAAAAGTTCAAAACACTACTAGGCCTGTATCTTCTACATAAACACAGAACTGTAACACTAAAGAAGAACACCAGAAGGCTTCTTAGTAGGACAAAAAAAAATAAGGAGATGAGCAGACAAAAGTCAGTTGAATTTAAAGCTGAAGTCATCTCTCCTTATAATTACATATTAAAAGAGAAAGGATGCCACCCTAGACGTTCCTCCAGGTAAAGAAGTTCCATTACAGTTCCTCATACTAAAGATCTATTTTTATTAACACTGTATCCTCCACAGTATGCAATCCTGCTATTTTAAAACCCAATACAAATAATGCTTCCCCCCCCGCCCCCCCAATAACCATGGGTATAGCTTTAGTAAGTAACAAATAGGATGCTGCTGGCTACCCAAGATTAATACTTTATACGTTCCTTGCTATCTTCAATTTTGCATTGAGGAAAGGGCATATAAAGGCTTAATCCTCATTAAAATACAAATCCCAAATGACCTGAGAACATACCCTTTCACACAAGCAGAATATAGTTTAGACTTGTTATTTATGAAGCCACAGGAAAACATTGCCTTACATTGCTCAAGTTCCTGGTTCACTAAAGCTATCGATTGCACTAGTAAAGTAGGGCGCATGGAGGGGAAAGTGGGAATGATTGACTAATCATGTCTAAGAGAGTCAGGTTTCATTCTCTAAATTACAAAAGTTCTTGGAGAAGGAAGACTACTACTACAAATTTCTTTCTCCATTCCTGCATTTACAGGACCAAAGCTAGACAGAAAACAGTGCAGTAGCAACAATAAAAATATCAATAAACTCTGACTCCACTTGTTCATCTGTGGAGAGCAAAAGCTAGCACAGAACTTGTGTACATGCTTGCAGAAAGATAAAAATACAGAAATTTAGACAAATTTAAAAATCTTAAACATTCATGCCCAAAACACAAAAATGCCCTGAGCCATAAACAAGCCTCTTTCAACAGTGTATACAAAATCTCATACCAAAGGTGTGAGGATTAATAGGTGGCAAAGCTAAAGTTGCCCCAAAATCTGAAATTTGGTGTTTCACTTAAATTCAAGAGTTTACGATAACCACCTGAATTGCCTTGGATTTTACACCCCTCTCTATCCTTGGATAGCATGGATTTAAATAAATGGCAATCTGATCTCAAATATACATTCCATCTCTAAGTCTTGATTCTGAGTTGTATACCTTTCCCTGAAAACACCTCCTGCCCCCAAGGTTTTGAATCAAAACAAATTATTGACACTCATCCTCTACTATTATAGCAAACATCTAATAAAGTTCTTAGATGCAATTTCCCACCCACCCCCCCCCAGTCAGAGAAGAAAGGAAAGTCTTATTATTCAGAGTTTAACTATGAGAACGTTTAACAGTTATTTTCCTGTTCGTGTGCCTTTGGTAATTTACACTTGAACAAATTACTTTTTTAACCAACTAAAAGTTTCCTAAAATATTCACACATTGATATTTCTTTTAACTTTCTTAACAAGAAGGTCTTTATATCTCTTGCTTCATCCATGACTTTTTTTTTTCTATTTAAATAATATTCTTGGCTCATCATAATTGTGCACGCATCTGAATGCCTACAGTAAGAGACAGGTATTCTGTAAAGCAGATTTGCATTGAGTCACTGTACAGAGGCCAAGCCACTTGAAGTGAAAAATGAGGTTTGGGCTGACCTTCTTACACTTATTCATCCTCCTAATCTTGTGAAGTTGTAGAGGCACACTGATACCATTACGATTAGTCAAAGAATTTGGTGTCTTATGTTCCTCATTCATTTTGTTCCCACCTCTCTCTCCTTTGCCACAGAATTCCCAAGGAGTGCAATTTGATACACTTTATACTTTTGTTCCAGTTTGATGTCACTATCTTCTAGTTTCCCGTCAAGACACAGTACACTGTCACATACAATTGAATGGCTTTGTCGGCACAAATAGAACACTGCTTCCTGCTGAAGATACTCTCCCCCTCCCTTAAAAGCAGAAAACAATGCCTAATCAGCTCAAGAGGCAAAGCTTCTAGGAATACAGGGGTTTGCTGCTCTCTAGCGGACGTACTCTTAAAAAAACCACAAACACCCACATTAAAAATGCTTCAGCTCCCTTCCTGCTCTGGCCACTCTAGAATTCTTCAGGCCTTCCAACTCAAGTGGGTAACAGCAGAATTTCCATATTTTACTATCAGGAAAACTAATTCAGTATCTTCAGCAACAATCCATACTAGGAGGAGAGGAAACGGAATTGGAATATCCTTGCCCATGTCTCACTCTCGTTATCCATGCGTAAAAGAACAAAGACTATGACTATATGAACACATTGTAGAGAAGATTTAACATCAGTGGGATGAGATGTCAATGACCACCAGTAATTAAATCACTTCACTCCTATAAGGAAGTGTTTCCACATGTAACTGATCTTAAAGAAAAAAATATCATACTGTTGTTCTCTTGAAGATATAAATTTTCCCACTGTCTCCAAGTAGTCCATTTTCTTCTCAGAGAAGCATTACAGTAATTTTAAAAACTCCGATGGAAACCAGTCAGGTCTCCAAGTTCACTTAAATAAATACATACATTTCTAGAATGGGTTGATAACAGTATGCGATGAGAGAATAACTCTGATGTAACCAAATCTTCCAGAACCAGTAATATCTTCCAGGTATAATGCATTTCAATACATTTGGAAACCACCTTTTAAAAAGGTCTTTTCTGTTTAAGTCATACAAGTCTTGTGACAGTTGCATAGACAACCAGTGACAAAGACAAGAACAGAAATCATGTCAACATAGCAATTTAGTGCCTTCTGCATTGCATTTCCTCACTGTGCCATGACCTTCTAACATACCATTCCTGCTTTATGTGACTGCCTACCATAACAGAAAACAGAGAGGCAGTGCAGTTATAAAAGTGTGTGTGTATGCATTATGACACAGATGCCACAGAAGTTATCAACAGCATACTTCTTATACCTCAATCTGATTTAATTCTTGTGTTGAACACAATTACTTGGGTAATCTCTCAGGCTCAGACCCTCAGTTTGACAGTTTTTTATTCCCTTTGAAAAGTCTCTCTTGCATGGGTGTTGCAGTCTGGAAAGCCCACAGTGAAGGTAAGGCAAGCTGGCAACATAAATGAGACACTGAAACTACACAGCTTGACAAGCCTTAAAATAAGCTGAATCACAAAAGCTCAGATATTAATACTACATGCAAAATGTGAACAGAGAATTAAGTACACCCTATCCACTTTGGAAGCCTATACCATTAGGTACCTATTGAAACAGTCTTTTTTGTATCTGTTGTCTTCCTGAAGTAAGAAAATTGCGCAAAGCCTTCATTTTTAGAATTGCATAAAACCCTATGAATCACTCCATAGTATTCGCTAGCATCCTGCAGAACTACTTCAGACAGTTTATCATAGAACACCACCTTCAGCCAAAGAATTTTTGGTTAGAAATCAATTGTTGAAATACTGTCTCATGTATTACAGCAGTTAAAACTGCACTGTGAAGTGCTCTAAAAAAAACCCAAACCCACATCTCATTATGAGTAATTAACAATTTGATATTAGTAATACTTTTATTTATTTTATCACACACCTTAGTTTTACAAATTTAAAAGAAACAAATAGTCTCAGGCCCCCAACAGTAGCACTACGCTGAAGAAGAAACTCCAGATCCTTCTCTTGTGATATTATAAACTCTTCTCCCATGGAAAATACAAATGACACTTTGAAACAAGAATTTCACCAGAAAGTGTAACTTCACCAGAAGAACAATCAGGACTCTTGGTTCCACAAGATAAAGAGTTTTAAGGGATAAAGGAGCGAAGCTATGATGTGCTAGAGCGTTCAAGGCCAGGGTGGATGAGGCTTTGAGCAGCCTGGTCTAGTGGGAGGTGTCCCTGCTCACGGCAGGGGGGTTGGAACTAGACGATCTTTAAGGTCCCTTCCAACCTAAACCATTCTATGATTCTAGGAGACCATAATAGATTTTGGAGAGATAAGCAAGAGAGCTGTCGTGTTTACTGGTAGTTTTTTCCCCTATCCAATAAAATTTGCTGGAAGCAAAAAAGCATAATACAGAAGGGTGCTGTCAGCTTCCTATTCTGTTATTCAGACTATCCCCTCACAACACATCTGACTCATCTCTGATCTCTTCTAGCTCAAGACACAAAAATGTTTAGGTCTTACCTAAATGTTAGGTCCCAATTATTTGGGACGTGGGTACATCTTTTTAACCATAATACTTCATGACCCTCACTAACTCATTATTCTCAAAGGCACTAGTTAACTGTTCTAAAGTAACAGCACTGGATATCAAGTTTTCAGGACAACTTTCATATACATATCATATGTCTTTGTTAAGCAAAACTTTCACTGAAGACAGCAGCTTTGTCAACCAACAGGATGCACTCAAGAAAACAGACAGACTATTAAGGCACTATCCTCAACTTGCAAGTAATGATAAAGCCTTGTGAAAAATCCCAGCTTCAAAAACCTGGTATTACATTCTCTGTAGCGCAGGTGCCAAATGGCACTATCAGTTTTTTTGCATGTCATTCATAAAGCTACTCACAATATGTTCATGCCTCTTACAGCAAGATAACATTAACAATTTGTTTCTGGTATCTTTCATAAAACAGCATACTTTAGTAACACAAAAGAAAGTTAGAAAGTTACAATTAAAAGCCTAGGTTATAATTTTACTAACCTTCTGAAAACAGAAAGAATAAAGATCTCCTTCATCGGTACTTTTAAATACATTTCAGCATACAAATCAGATTTCCATCTTTATTTGCGATTAGGAGCAATTGAGTGGATCCAAGAGTTTCCAAGGATGACTCCCCAGAATTTTGGAGAGACCAAACACTATGACTCACACATTTAAAAAAGAAAAAAAAAAAAAAAAAAAAAAAGGAAAAGGAGCTAAACTTCAGAGTCTGTCTTACAAATGAGGGCTGTTCTACTGTTCAGCTAGCTGCTGTGATTCATTACATGCCTGGTCTCCACATAAAACATATCACAAGACGATTCGTTCATGCAGTAACACTAGTACACTGCAGAGCAGGTAGCACCAGAAGCAATCAGAAAATGCCTAACTTTTGTCCACCCATGATAAGAATACTAAGTAACAGTAGCCAAATCTTACCTTGCATTTCTTTGTCAACTTAGACCACGATGTTCAGACAAATTAACCGCTTCACCAGTACCAGGACTTGCCTGAGTTATGGATCAAGAACACTGGATCCCCGCCTATTCCCTTGGACAAAAGGTAGCACACCATCACTTCCATCCCTAAGCTTTTGTATGGAAGACCACTGCCTGTTTTCACATAAAGCTTTCAGACCTTAATTTCACAACTGAGATTAAGTGAAAACTGTTGACTGATCTGAGGGATTAAAGGAGAAAAGTTCAAAGCTCAAATCAAGGTAGAATTTCCTTCAATATCTAAATTGGATGTGTTACATAAGAAAACTTTAAATTACTGAAGCCTGCCACACATTTTCAAGAACATAAGAACCACTATGGGTAACTTAAGCTTACTTCACTGTTTCCACATCAAAGATTCTCCTTCTTCTTCAGTAAGAATATAGGCAATTAACACAACATTTTGGTATAGCAAGTTATGCTTTCTTTAAGTAGTATTTTCTTTACAGCACAAATACCATCTTAGATTGAATTATGAAATGCATTGTAAAATATCCAGACTGAGGGATGTCTTTAAGCTGTAACTGAAGAAGAAAGTTGTGGCGCTTCTCCACTTCCTCTTTAAAACCCAAAGCAATCTACAATCCGCCTCCAGAAAAATTTAGATAGTTGATCGAATAGAAAATGCAGATTTTGTGTATCAGTCATCATCATTTAACTTGGTACAGATGTAACTGAAACCTAAACCAACTGGAGTAGGGCATCTATAACACTTGTAGGCCCCATTAGGACATATAGCCTGCTAACCAAAGAACAAAATACGCTTTTTCTTTTCTTTAATGGAAAAATACCTATTTCTTGCATTTCTGAATGCTATTAAGAACTCCCGTTTCATGCATTAGCTCTGCAACAGCACAGCTGTGATACCGCATCTCTTTTACAAGAGGCCATAGGTACAGAAGGCTGGAGGAACAAAAGAAACCATTTTACTGTACAACATTCTCCAAAGGTTTTTATTTCCCCACGGTTTGGTTCTCACACAGCATACAGGTTAGCTGTCTGACTGTAACTGGAAGATGACCTACCGAAATCACCACGATACTAGCTCTCAGAGCAGACGCCGCCAGCACACCCACGATGTGGCATGTAACGGAGCTGAAGCATCTGACGTGGGAGTTGAGGGATTCTTTTACCTTCACTACGTGGAACATGCAACACGTTATCTATGCCAGCCGACGCCGCTTGCCTCTCCTCCCCCGTGGCACCCTTTGTACGCTCCCTCCAGCGCGCCGCGGGGAGCCCCCAAGGCACGGCGGCTTTACCCGGTCCGCTGCCGGAGCTGAGGCACCCGGGGCGCGGGCAGGCACCCTCCCCGGCAGGGCAGCCTGCCCGCGGGGAGGGAGGGCGGGCGCTCCGCTACCGAGAACCAAGTTGCCTTCGCGGGCCACGGCCGCCCGTACCCGCGTGGGCAAGGAAGGGCCGGGGCCGGCCACGGCCCACGGAGGCAGGGGCCAGCGGGCTCACGGGGCGGGAAAGTTACCCCGAGCAGACGGCACCCGAGGGGGCAAGGCGGGGGCGGGTGTCAAAGGGAGGGGCTGCGGGCACCCTCTCTACCCCTCACCACCCCCCGTCCTCGCCCGGCGGCGCCGCGTCTGCCCCGCGCCGCGGCCCCTCCCGCCGCGCTCGGCCAACAAAGGGACGAGCAGTCCCCGGACTCCGCCAGGCTCAGACACCGGGGGGGTGCGGGGGGGAAGGCGACTCCGCCCCAGCCGGCCCCTCCGCCATGTTGTTGAAAGGAACCGACGGAGACCCGCAGCCCCCCGTCGCTCTCCTCCCCCCGCCCCAGGCACCACCTCGCCCGCTCCCTCCTTCCCACCAGACCTGCGTGCACTCACCGTCCGCCCCGGGGAAGAGCAACGCGGCCACCACCAGACACGGCAGGGCCCAGGGCCACCGAGCGGCCGCTACCGCCATAGTCCGGTCCCGGAACCGTGGAGCCAGGGCGCGCGCGCGCAGCCGCGCGCCAGGATTCCGCCTCACGACCCCCCCTCCTCTTCTTCCCTTCCCTCCTCGCCCCTCCCGCCCGAGAAAGACACAGGGAGGCGCTCACGCCGCCCGCGCCTCCCCGGCTCGCTCCTGCCGCTCATGTAACTGCCGCAGCGGCGCCGCCGGATTGGCTGCTCTGCCCCGCTACGCCACCGCCCCGCCCCTCCCCCGCCCCGCCCACGCCCCGCCCCCGGCAGCTGCGGGGAGACCCAACAACAACAGGCGTCGGGAGGGCGCGACCGGTGCGGCCGAGGGGCGGGGCCGGGCCGGGCCGGGCAGTGATTGGCCGTCGCCTGGCGGCGCCTCGTTGCGTTGCCGGTAAAGAGGAGGACGGCGGCGGGGCGTGAGCCTGGGTGGCCCCGGCGGTGCGGCTCGGTGAGGTGGGTGGCGGGAGGCACCGTCCTTGCGCCCGCAGCTTCAAGTGCTGCCGTTTCTCCCCGAAGCAGGGGCGAGCCAGACGGCCGACGTGTCCGGGCGGTGGGGGAAGCAGCCAGGCTGAGGCGCTGTGGAGGGGCGGACCCAACCGGCCAGTCTTGGTCAGCACTCCTCGCCTTCTAGGCTCGCTGGCCGCCATGTGCGGGGCCGCGGTGTCAGCGAGGCCCTTGGAGGGAGAGGCGGGAGGGGCTAGGCAGCCCTCAGGTTGTCTCGGGAGAGGAGGAGAAGCACCAGCAGCCGAGGAGTTACCCCTCCGCGGAGACTGCGCGGGTGGGGGACGGGCCGGGAGAGGAGCCCTGGCCGCGGCGCTTCTGTCGGGTGGGGTGTAGGGGTGACACACGAACCGATAGCTCCTTCGCCGCTGGCGGGCCAGCTGTCCCGGCTGTAACACAGCTCGGCCTTCGTGCTGCGAGCCCTGCAGCGCGACTGGGGACCGGGGGACTTGTCTTCCCGCAGCACGAAGGGAAGAGCCTACAGGTTTTAGTACGGGGCGGTAAACGAGCAGTGCTCGTCCCCGTGTGCAGCTCCCATCGTACTTCACAGTCTGCGCATTTGCTGTGCGTCACTGGAGGAGTTAATAGGGAACCAGAAGCGAACTTGCCCAGTCCAAATAGCTGTCTGAGGTTCTCCTTGATCTTACGTGGCAGCTAGGACCCACCTTGTGAAGAAAATACCATGACAGTTTGTTACTTCTATCCATAGCTTTATTAGCTTTTGCCTGGGTGGCAGGGAAGGAGGAAAGGCTCTCTTCTTTCCTCTTGGCATCAGGTAAATGCTCTTGCAGCAGTTACCTGCTTGCTCTGGGAATCCGCCATCCCACCTGGAGTTCTGGCCACATTACCTGGCTGAGACATCTGGGTCCTGAATCAGTTCAGGGTCCCTCAAGTTCAGGATATGCTTATATACTACTTTATACTACAAAACTTGCTTGTTTTTCTTGCTTTGTAACCTTCCAATCACAGGACAAGTCACGTAGGTCACAGGTGCTTTTCCACTTGTTAGGTGCAGTCACTCTTGCGAGCTTCAGGTACTGTGTCTGCCAGCTGGTGACTTCCCAGTTCATAGCGTTCAGGCCAGCGACCTCCATGCTCCTCAGTGCCACGTTCACTTGCATGTCACACTGATCTCCTGTCTCATTTTTACTTGCAGCTGTTAAGCCAACACAGCCTTTATAAAAAGTCCTATTTCTCCTACAGTACAGTTTACCTGGATAAGAATCTTGATAATATTCAAAATGAGGTAAACTTTTATTAATTCATTCTCTTTCCCTCTGAGCAATGATCAGCATTGTATTTAAATAGACCCTAGTTATATTTTCTCTTACAAAATAATATTTTTAATGACAGATGTCCTTTGTGACAGATGTTGGACCAAATGTCTGGATTTGATATAGATTCATGCCATAATGAAGTTGACAACACCAGGCAAACATGTTCTTAGGTATCCATATATGGAAATACTTAAAGGGCTAATCCTCAAGTAATATACTAGCATAAAAAGAAATACTGAAGCGCTGTTAAAATTGCTCAAATCCCAAGGCATCTTTTAAATTCAGGTAGGGTACTCAAACTATAAGTTAAGAAAATTATGTGCTTGGGAAAAAAATAATCCACTATTCATTTCCTCATCACAGATCTTCTGGATTTAAGTTTGGGCCACAGACAATATCTCTGAGGGAAGGCAGGGAACAGGAAGCAGAGCATGGTGAAAGAGTTCTTTCAGGGCTCCCAATTCAGTCCTACAGGGAGCATTCTGAATTAACATCCTGAGCAACGTTTGGCTGTCAGCCACAGAAAAAATAAATTAAGTCAGTAACTTGCAGGTAACAGCTCACCAACTAAGATCGTTTTAGGTCACTTTCAAGTAGTGAACAGTGCCACCACAAATTAAATATTTTTGCCAGGCCTCACCCTTCTTTCATAACATGCACCAGGTAAAGACCACTACTGAAGAAATACCTACAGTTATGTCATCCCCAGTCCTGATCCCTGGGTACCCATCTGTAATCTTGTGTACCACAGTAGATTCAAAAGCCAAAGTAAACTTGGGGTAGAAGCAGCAACTACAATGGATTCTGTATGTCATTAAAAATATTACCAGTTTTGAAAAGCAACAAGTGGTGAGATAGAAAATTATACAGAATGAATTGCTGTGTAGATTAGTCTTTGACTAAGAACAAGGATATGCATTATAAGCTGATTTACTTAAGAAAACTGGCACTAATAAACAAAAACTTTTTAGCTTTTAAAGTGAAAATGTATGGAAGTGTGGTAGGAAGTATTATTAATGATGGTGACCTCTAAAAGCCTTATTAGTCTTTCAGTGTAAGAGATCCTGTATCAGGGTAATAAAGAATTCTAATGGATCTTCCTCTCAGCAAGAAAATATGCAGAACAAGAGGAAATAAAGGTGTTGCAAAACTTTATTTGCAGTTTTTACAGTTTTCTCTCCATGGTAATTAGCTAAATTTTATATGCTTTTTTTAAGAACTATTCAGTGCATCATGATATTTACAAATTATGTTTACCGAGGAACTCAGCAAGAGGAAAAATACTTAATGTGTAACATTTACCAAAACAACAGAATAAGCTATTTTCAAAAAAAAAAAAAAACAACCCACCCCCCATCCTCTGCCTGAGCAGTTTTACTCAAACTAGGACAGAAAGAATCAAAGTGCTTGTAAGTGTGCAATTTTTATAAGCACACAAATCAGAAAGTTTAGCAAAGATCTGTGATCTTGCTAAAGCAGAGGCAAGTAAAAGAAAACACTTTTTTGAAGTCATTGCTTTTTAAAATACTCAGAATTACTCATTTTATAACCTTTATAAACATTGTTTGATTTGCCTCATCAGTGCCTCCAAAACTAAATACAGTGAGATCTCAATTATTCAAAACCCAGTTAATCATCTCCATTAACAGAAGGCCAATTAAAGCTTAAGACATACGAAACCCTTTTCGCTTCTAATTCACTGTCTGTGAAACACACCAGATCTGTATCTCAGAGTTGCAAATTGGGCAGCCCAGCAATACACCGCATCAGTATGCATCTTCTTGATCCCTCCAGCTAACACTCCTCATTATACAGCTAGTAGTTTTGCGCATACGTTATAGCGTAAGTTCTTACTCTGCAGTTAACAGCAATGACAGTTTTGCGCTGCTCCTGTTAAATCTATCAGACTTAGTGTTTCATTCCAGCTTGTAAAGTCCATCATCTGCTGAGTTTTCGTATGTTTCCTATGCATATGATATCCAACTTCATTTGAAATCAGGTATGAATGTATTCAAAGACAGTGGTGTTGATTGTAAGTCTCATTAAAGAGAGATCTAATTTATGCAGCAAGCAGGGCAGAAGTATAGAGTCCGAGACATGTTGCTAAACACAAAAGTGACTGAGACGACTGGTTAGCTCAGGGAGGGTTTGCCATAAGCAAAGAGGCTGGCATCAACAAGGTCTGGAAATGACTTCAGACTGTACGTCATTATCTATTTGAAGGCCTTATATTGCTATAGCAACTGTGAAATTGCGTATCTCACCTGTGACTACAGTGAAGGATAGATGCATTGAAGTAGCTTTCCTCTGATTAAGAAAGTGTACTTTTTTCCTGTGGAAGCACAGCTTTTTACCTTGAACACAACTCCTCATACTGAGTTGACGGTGCAAGTAGTAATTTATACCATTCTGCTTTTCAAGAAAGGTTAGTTTCTTCCTACACTGAAAGCAGTTTTGAGATTGGACTCAGTTTAGACTTGAGTGGGAAGGAGCAGCATGTGTAACTCACCAAAAGTTAATATCTCTCTAGCAATGCACAGATTGTGAGGTTTTCCTATTGTAGACCTCTCCGTATCCATCAGCATGTAGGCATCCTGTAGGTTTGACAAACTTGACTTCTTCCATGGAATTAGGGCTTATTACAGACAGGGAATGTCTTAGAGGAGAAAGTGGGTGTTGTGGTGATAAACTGCTAACTGGAATCTAGATTCCAGCTTGGATTAAATATCAGCCATCCTTAAAAAAGAAATCATTTTTTAATTAAGACTTTCACTCTGTCGTTAAAATAACACTTTGTTCAGTTAAATGTAAACCCACAATTATATGAAAAAAGAAAAAGAGAAAATAACACACCATCATTAATTCCTGATTTATTAACCTTGCAAACTGGGAATGAGAGAAGAGAGAGTTTCTTCTATAGCACGCTGTAGGAATTGCCTGTTTTGCTGCAGCGTTTCTAGACTTGCTACCTATTCCCCATCCACTCTCATTCTTCAGTGCTTGTGATTGTATATTACCTGAAGTGAGAATGCCAAACTTTCTGTCACAGTTCATGTTCTGCCTGGTTGTTTCAAAGTCCTGTTTTCTGTAGTCTCTCTAGAAGTGTTTTCTGTAAGTTTTCACTTGTTCATCTGCAAACAGTTGCAGATGAACAAGTGAAACAATAGCTAGAGTTCACTCTAAAGGTGCTGTACTTTGAGCAGTCCAATAAAATTATTTGGAGATTTTCTGTAGTTTGTTCCACAAAGGTGTTTTTTCCTTTAAATCAGGTAACAGAGTTTGTACCTACTCAGGAATAAAAATTAAAAAAGAAAAGTAGACTGAAGATCTATTTGAATAAGATGACAGATTATTCAGTGAGAAGCGAGATGGTGGAAATAAATTGGCAATTGTTCTTTACCAGTTTTTCAGCAGTTAAGTTTCTGTCTTTTCTCCAAGAATATATAATTCTGAGATAACTTAAGTCCTTGGTTATTTCTCCATTTCCAAGTGACATTGTTAATAGGGAAGACTTTCATCACTGGACCTATACAAAATAATAATTCATGCTGTTTTAATTTCTGAGTTAGTATGGGAGTTCTCCTGAACAACACTTGCTGGTTGCAAATAATAAGAACTTCATTCTGTTTCTCTGTAATTTTCCATCAGCCATATCCCTTAAGCGTAATGCCAAAGGTTGACGTTTTATCCAAGAAGTCTTATTAGACTGGATACTGGATTGCTGAAGAAACTCTCTCTCTTGAGAATTTAAGAATGTAGCAAGAATGCTGGTGCTAACGTACAGCTAGCCAAATGCATAAGGCTTGAAGAATACAGTAAGGATGAAAAAGCAGTGAGAGACTACGGAGATGGTGGAGCTTCTCAAATCTCAGATTCTTTTAGGAAAGGCTGGGGATGTACAAAACTGTTTCGTACATTGAAAAATTATTTCATCTGCATCATAAACCACTTGGAAGGATGTATTTTTAGACCATGGCCTTAGTAAACAAACTTTTGAAGTAGGATTTTATTTTTTTTTTGCGATAGTAACACCTGCAATATCCTCACACAGGAAACCGAATGGTCTTATTACTGTGTCTGGAATGTGTTGTTGGTAGGCAGTAACTGTTCCTTTTCTGGCCTTCTGTTCTATCTTCAGGCATTTTTCCAGGTTGGGTCTTTGTTTTCTAAAGGAGGTTGTTGACCACCTATTATTGATGTCCTGATAACTGTATACAAGCCAAGACTATGCGAATATTTAGTCCTTAGGGACTTTGGATATGGAAATACCATTGTCTATGTGTGTATCTGGTGCAAAAGACTACTGATGTATGTGCATTCTTGTGAAGGTCTGGTGATATATCATTGTTACTTGATGTGAGCCCTATTTTTCTAAAAAATGTGTGAACAGGTTTTTATCTTTGTTGTTTAACAAATTATTGAACCATTTTCTCTTTCCTCCTGATTTAACTTCAGTTCTGACTGGAACATCATCTCAAATATTACTACATTTGCAGCAGTACTGCTTTCTAAAGCTTAACTATCCTGCTTCCAAACAGTATGAACTATAATGGTTTGGAAGAGTGCCAGTTGGTAAGATACAGTGAGAAACAATGAGAAGGTGCAATCAGGAATGACCTTCTATTGACACGAAGTTCAAGTTTTTTCATATTTTTTTTTTAACGGGACTTAAGATTCTGACTTTTAAAATCTAAAAAAAATAAACCCTTCCTATCACATCCTTCATATCTATTTTCCCTGACAGTGACAACCTCAATTGGCAGGTTCCTCAGGTAACACTCTCCCCAAATGCCCACGAAAGCAGGTGGGTCTTCTAGCACAGAAATAAATGAGCTCAAGTCAGGGGAGAAAAAAAAACAACCCTTTTTGATGAGAGATCCTCATAGATGGCTGCTGGCATCCATTTCCTGTCAATTAATAATTATTTTTTTTTGGCTAGTATTTAATCTCGTGGGAATATGGTCTAAAAACTTTTCAGAATTTCCTAGTACATAAAGATAACAGTTGACTCACACCTCTAATTTTGCCTACTAATAAAGCTTCAAATTTCTCCTGAAGTTTTGAGTCATTTCTGTTTTCATTTTAAAAATTCAGCAGTGCAACAGCACAGCACGGTCACAGACCTAGCAAGCGTCATACAGGTTTCCTAGCACTCAGATATTTGCTTGCCTACATGTGGTAAAAAACTTCTAATATATTTGACAGGGAAAAGGTTTTTTCATGTATCTTTTAAATTAGGAGCCATGAGACGTGGGATTCTAGTCTAACCCTCCATTGCTTGTTTTTACTGATATATGTGAGCAGTTTGGAGATCCCCTTTGGTGATCGACAGAGTAGCGAAGCTGTGTTGTGCCATGCTGAGCTGGGCTGTGAGCAGAACCCTGAGCACTGACGTCTGTCTACTGGCTATCCAACTAGCGAAGCCAAATCCGTATATTTCCAGTCTTGTTCAACATATTCATCAATGACCTGGATGAGGGGACAGAGTGTACCCTCAGCAGCTTTTATGGTGTCACAAAACTGGGAGGAGTGGCTGACACACCAGAAGGCTGTCCCGCCATACAGTGAGGCCTGGACAGGCTGGAGAGCTGGGCAGAAAGGAACTAAGGAAGTTCAACAAGGGCAAGTGTAGGGTCCCGCACCTAGGGAGGAATAACCCCATGCACTGGTACAGGAAAGCAGCTCTGCAGAGAGGGACTTGGGAGTCCTGGTGGACAAGTTGTCCACAAGCCAGCAACGAACCCTTGTGGCCGAGAAGGCCAATGGTCTCCTGGGGTGCATTAAAAAGAGCATGGCCAGCAGGTTGAGGGAGGTCGTCCTCCCCCTCTTCTTTGCCTTGGTGAGGCCACATCTGCAATACTGGAATACATCTGGGCTCCCCAGTTCAAGACAGACAAGGAACTACTGGAGAGAATCCAGCTGAGGGCTACAAAGGTGATCAAGGGAATGGAGCACCTCTTTTATGAGGAAAGGCTGAGACCTGCGTCTGTTAAGCCTGGAGAAGAGAAGACTGAGGGGGGATCTCATCAATGCTTATGAATATGTACAGGGTGGGTGTCAAGAGGATGGGGCCAGGCTCTTTTCAGTGGTACCCAGTGAGAGGACAAGGGGTAATGGGCACAGACTGGAATACAGGAAGTTCCATCTCAACATGAGAAAAAACTTCTTTATGGTGAGGGTGACAGAGAACTGGAACAGGCTGCCCAGAGAGGTTGTGGAGTCTCCTCTGGAGATACTCGAAACCTGCCTGGATGCGTTCCTGTCCAGCCTGCTCTAGGTGAACCTGCTTTGGCAGGGGGGTTGGACTAGATGATCTCCAAAGGTCCCTTCCAATCCCTGACATACCATGATTCTGTGATAGACTCAGCAGTCCTTGCTGTAAACAGGTCCTTTTTGCTACTAGAATAGATGCCAGAATCTGGACGCCAAGTGTCAACTTCACAAATAGCTCTGCATTCCTCCAGCAAAATCCACCGTGCGCTACTTTTTTTGGGTGATGTTATGTCCCGGTCTGACTACATTGGGCCTGGGAGAAGTTCGCAATAATTCCAAGTATGAGATTAAGACACAAACGAGGTCAGATGCTGCTCACTGTAGGTTTATTGTTATTCCCCAGCAAAAGTCACCGAGACAAGTGAGAGAGTAAAGGCAGAAGTAGAGAAAAGGCAGAAAAGATAAGCAGTATTATGGAGTGTAGCAAGAGTATAGTCACCACCACTGGCCCGAGGATGTCTTGGCGGTCCTCCGGAAGTTCAGCAGCATCCTGTTGATCCGCGGTTGATAGTGGTGGGGGTCTCGGTCCCAATTCCCAAATTGTGGTGGGTCTCTGTGCCAGTTATAGACCAGGTAGCCCAGGTCGGTCTGTAGCTTGACCAATCAGCACGACGGTGGCCTTTGCCCAGCTAATTGGCATTTTACACAGTTGCCCCTCGCTGCTTGGGCAGCGCTTGGCACAGTCATTGTTATTGTGCTTCAGCAATTTTGGAGTTAACGCACAAGCTCGGGTGGGCCTGGGGGTAGGCAGGGTCTGGCTGCTCTGATAGCCAAAGGCCTACACCCTTTCCAGCTGGGGGGGCAACGCACCCTCTTCAGCTGATGGCTGTCTTGGGTGGTGACTGGCAAGCAAGGCGATAGTCTGCAGAAGGTGCTAAATAGATACAAGCAAGCTTCTTATCTGCCTGCAAGCCTGCCGTCCATTTGCAGAACGTTAAGCAAGCTTTGAAACAATTATTTTAAAGTTCCCATCTTTCGCAGGGTGGCATACAAATCGCCAGCCTCTTTCAGCCCAATTACCTCCATTCGTTTCTGAATAGGTTAGGTTCAAGTTTAAGTGACTGTGCAAGAAGGAGGATGTAAAAAGAAATTAAATAAAAAAAAATGCCATGCTAGTACATCATACAGCTTGTCTGCACACTTGCGAGGAGCCCAAATCTGCTGAATTAGACCTCAGTATAGGACTGGTGACTTAGCTTATTAACACTGAAAGGAAGGGCACATGGTGTGAGCAGAAAATACCAAAAAGTTTCACAAATAGTATGTCCTGAAGCAGAAAATACCTCTGTCACATGAACGTTAGTGGGCAAACGTGCCTCACTGTTTCAGTGGTGATTGCTGCTGCGGATTTCCAGCCTTTAGCATCTCCATCCGATAATGTAGATCTATTGTTTTGCTGCTTTTCACTGAATGCTGTTTAATTTAATGATATCTTTTTGGTAAGATGATACCTGTACCTGAAGATAACACCCCTAGTGGATTTGTACTGCTAACTCCCCATCCTTTTTTGGTACTCAGAACAAAGTAGCTGTCCTTTCTGGGGACCACCTTGCTTCTGTGGCATGTTACAACCCACTAGCAAGAGCAGATAATAGTATTGGACTTTTAAGAGCTGAGAATTCATTTATGGTCTCTGAAACAGGACTAGTTTTTACAGACTATGAAACAGTGAATACTGCTGTACTGTAGTCATTCTTTCCTATGACAATTCATGAAGAACTGCACCTAAAAGCTAGGGTGTATCAAATCTATTAACTTATTTTTATACTTCTGATAGTGAGTGTTAGCTGCTGTTTAACTATGCAGAGACCATCACAAGCCACAAAACAGGAAATGCAAGAGGAAGTTGACACTAAGAAGTTTAAATTTCTTGCCACTGCCGTCATCACAAGTATTTCCTATTCCTGAAATCAAGAGGGGTCACTATTCAAAACTGAAATTAAAGAGATACTACCCAGTTGGACAGTATCCAGTTGGACTGGATAGACCTCTGTCTTGCATCTGTTTAAATCAAGGTTCTAGATAATCTACATATCCCAGAACCTCTGCAATAGTAATGCTGAAAATGCTTTCATCACACCTGCCCAACCAAACTGCCTGTTGTCAGTGGTGTTTAAAGGTGACCATTGCCAAAAAATCAGGATAAATTTGTCAGTTCCTAACTTAAAGGCAGGATAAAATTAAGGAAAAAATGAGCATTTTAAATAAATGTCAGGAAAACGTCCATCATGGCACTGGATTATTCTGCCAACAAAATATCAGAAATGATGGTAGTAAGAATACATATATTTGATCTAATGAAGAGTAGAAGATGGGAAAGGAAAAGCCTTCCCTGGCATGGAGGCCTTTTCGGTTTAACTAACTAGTCATGGGATTAATTTTGTCAAAGTTAATGGATGTATTACAGGACAAAAAATGAAGAGCTCAATAAATGTTCAATATTTACTAGGGCAAAAATTTAGAGTTAGGGTATCTCTGAGTATCATTCTGTTGCAGTTTAGTTTTATAGACAAGTTTATTCCTTTTGTAACTATAGTTGAAGTCATTAGATGTCCAGCCTATCACGCTCCTAGTTTTCAGAAAAACTGATTTTCTTGAGAAGCTGAATGCTTTATCTTTTTCCAGGATACAGTTTTTCTTAGAACTTTGTTAAAGGTCAAAGAACTGTGTAAGTATTACATTTTGAAGACTAGCCGTGACGATTTTTTAAATACAGTTTTAACTTCTAATTGAATCAACTCTCAAAAATGGATTGGCCTACAAACACACCAGAAATAGTTTTTTCTGTTAGCTTGGCTGAGAAGAAAAGCTTCTTACATTTGTAGGATTATCCTGGAGGTGAGATAAAAGGAACTATGTTTAGGTGCACAAAAAATGTCATAAATTATCTGGTTTTGATCTGTTGTGCTCTCTGTGGGGCTTTGTGATAACGAGGGTGGGCACAAGGGAGAATGCACGATGTGGAGCACAAAGGTGTTTGTATCTGGTTGAACTAACTGAGGTAAATTTTAACTCTCATGGAACTGCATGTTGATCTACACCACACTGTTTGTAACCTACTCTAAAATGGACCAGTTTCTATGGAGCTTTCTTCCGTGAGTGAATCGGGGACAGAATCCAGTTCATTTGGGTGCTGTTCTGTTGCCATAACCATGAGATCATCCTTTCTCTTTGGCCACGCCATGCTTTAGTCATTGCAGCATTTGTGACATATGAAGTTTTCCAGACAGCCTTACCCTTGATGAATAGTCCTAGTTTGTTTTCTGCACATTGCTTTCCTGTGAGCAAAATGAAGAAGTGTTGTGAAAAGGAAACTGCCCTAAACCACTTGAGTCTGAAATGCAGTGTGTGTTTGAACATTGCTACCAAAACCTGTAAAGGCATAATTGGGTCTCAGCAGGTTCCTGTCCTGTTCTGTGCTGTTCTAACTTTGTCCTGTGCTTACTTCTCTGTATGCTTCTGGATTGGCTTGGATGGGAGAGTCGCAGCTGTTGTAGGGCTCTACTGATAATAATGAAAGACACTGACTAGTTTTCCCAGAAGTAGTGGAATACATGGCTTGTGACCACATTCATCCGCTGTATTTTATTTGGGCTTCCTTCTCTGGAGATACTCAAAACCCGCCTGGACACGTTCCTGTCCAGCCTGCTCTAGGTGAACCTGCTTTGGCGGGGGGGTTGGACTAGATGATCTCCAGAGGTCCCTTCTAACCTCTACCATTCTGGGATTCTGTGATTCTCTTGCATGTGAACTAACATTTGAGCAGGCTGTAATTTTGGATGGCAAAAAGTTGCTGTTGTACTTCTTATCTTGATCTGCCTTTGATTAAAATAGGTTTCTGTAGTTTAGAAGTAACTTATTATTTTAGATTTAGGCAGCTCAAGTCTTATCATTGTATTTTTTTACCCTTGGGTTCTTAAGCTCTCTGCATAATGTGCAGAGAGATACTCACTTAAAAATTAACAGAAAGTCTTGTGAGCAGGGCACCAAGGGTTGCCTAAACTTCTTCACTCGCTCCACATAGTTAAGTTTCTATGTAGAATCAGAGCTTCTCTGCAAAAGTGTACCTGCGAGCTGTTACCTTTTAACCCATTATCCTAGTGGGAAATATAGTTCTAATGCCCAAGGAGTTTGTGCTCACAGACCTTACTTGCAAGACTAAGGATATTTGGAGCACTACTCTGAGTCCTTCCTGTTGCAGCTGTTTCAATGTCTGTGGATTCTTATTCATGGGCTGCAGAAAGAGATTCTTGCTCTTTAATTGCCCAAAGTGTCAATGGAAGCATAGCTGCCTATGGATATTTACCAGTGGCTGAAGGGAAATTAGAGGATCATGAATTTTGGACATAAATAAATCCTTCAATCCTTTGGACATACATAAATCCTTTTCATCACTGTGTTTGACATCTACTAGATTTCACTAGGCTGCTCTTCACAAACATCTCTCTGAGTTCACTGTCCCTTTTATAGCTCCAACCTGTAGACTAGTGTATTGGGTTTGCATGGCAGGTTTTTTGGTAGCAGGGGGCTACAGTGAGATGCCTTCAGTGAGAAGCCACTAGAAGCTTCCCTGTGTCCAAAAGAGCCAATGCCAACCGGCTCCAAGATGGACCCACTGCTGGCCAAGGCCGAGCCAATCAGCCACAGTGGTAGCGCCTCTGTGATAAGATATTTAAGAAGGCGGAAATAAAATTGCACGGCAGCATTTAGAAGAGAGGAGTGAGAATATGCAAGAGAAAATACTCTGCAGACACCAAGGTCAGTGAAGAAGTAGGGCGAGGAGGTACTCCAGGTGCTGGAGCAGAGATTCCCCTGCAGCCCATGTTGAGGACCGTGGTGAGGCAGGCTGTCCCCCTGCAGCCCGTGGAAGACTCCACACTGGAGCAAGTGGATGCCTGAAGGAGGCTGAGACTCCGTGGGAAACCCGTGCAGAAGCAGGCTCTGGCAAGACCTGTGGACCCATGAAGAGAGTGGAGTACATGCTGGAGCAGGTTTGCTGGCAGGAGTTGTGACCCTGTGGGGGACCCATGCTGGAGCAGTCTGTTCCTGAAGGACTGCACCCTGTGGAAGGGAACCACAGTGGAGCAGTTTGTGAAAAACTGTAGTCTGTGGGAAGGATTAATGTTGGAGAAACCTGTGGAAAACTGTGTTCTGTGGGAGGGACACCACACCGGAGCAGGGGAAGAGTGTGAGGAATCCTCCCCCTGAGGAGGAAGGAGCGTCAGTGATAGTGTGTGATGAACTGACGGCAACCCCCATTCCCCATCCCCCTGTGCCACTTGTGGGGGGAGGAGGTAGAGAATTTGGGAGTAAAGTTAAGCCTGGGAAGAAGGGAGGTGCGGGGGTAGGGTGTTTTAAGATTTACTTTTTATTTTCTCTTTATCCTACTCTGATTTGATTGGTAGTAAATTAAATTTATTCTTCCCAAGCCAAGTCTGTTTCACCTGCGATGGTAATTGGTGAGTGATCTCCCTGTCCTTATCTTGACCCACGAGCCTTTCGTTATATTTTCTCTCCCCTGTCTAGATGAGGAGGCGGAGTGATAGAGCGGCTTTGGTGGGCACCTGGCGTCCAGACAGTGTCAGCCCACCACAACTGCCTTGTTTACTGCCTTCAGAGTTGCTTTTGTAGATCCTACCCAGAGCTGATAATTTGCTACTTTCCTCTTAACTTCTCATTCATGGAGTTCACCACTTCAGTGCTTTATTATCCCTCCTCCCCAATCCTTTTGACTCATCTTATCCTTCTCCCTTCCCACCTTATATCCTACTGAGCATAGCAGTAAAAGAGGATAACAGCTGAAAGTGATCCCTCGTCTAGGCTATTCATCAGTATTCCTGACCTTTTCTGCTGGTGACGAGCAATTGGGTTTTTGTAAGAAAGATATTGTGATTAAGTGACTTTGACAGAATGAGTAGCTTATTATCTGTCATTATGTGGCACTCGATTGAGAACAGGACTTTGCTAGTCTGTGCCTAAGGCTTGCAGTGTCCTCTCATATATCATCAATAGCTAGACTGGGAGGGTTGACTACTTTTTTCCAGGAAAAAAATGTGGATGTTAGGTGACTGAGTTAGATGCAAATAACTTATCTTGCTTTTCTCCCCCCATTTTTTTTTTTTTGTAGAAACAGAAGCCTTTCTTCAGGAGATATATTTTGAGAAACCCAGGCCACAAATCTGTTCTGACTTTGGTGACAATTACCTCTGTCCATCAACTAGATACTTTCCTGCCCTAACAGGAAAGTATCATGGTACATGCACCAGCTTCTTGCCTTCTTAAAATGGAGGCAAAGACATCTGAGCACACTGCTGCACCTTCAGTGTCTCCATGTGCAATGCGAGAAGATCTAACTGTGAAGTTAGCTTAGCTGTGCTTTGAGCAGGCAGTTGGATTAAATGACCTTCTGAGATCACTTCAATCTAAATTATTCTACCATTCTAAGACATATCAAACTACAGGAAAGCGAGGAGAGAGAGAGTGAATACAGATTCAGTCCATGAATCTCAATGAACTCTGGCTATTAATAAGTATTTTTTTCACTTTTGGGTAACAGTCTGTATGTCCATTTCTAATTCATGTGGATTAATGCATGGCATCAGCTTTGGCTGTAGCTGAACCCTTTGCACAAACAGCAGTCTTACATCTGCTCTTTTCAATTTCTGTAAGCTTTAGCTGGATGAAAATGGGGGTCAAGATGGGCATTCTGCAGCCTAATGGGTGAAAACACTTGTAAATAAGCCCTCTGTGCTCAAGCTTTGTCAGCAGCATATGTTTTAATTACTCAGATCAGCTCTGCTATAGCAAACTTCAGTGTAATCTTACAACCTGTTAGCCAATTAGCTTCTGTACAGTGGTTTTTGTTTTGGATATCCCAAGAATGGAGGCAACCAATCTCAAGATATTTTTGAAAGAGCTTGAGTGTATGACATCAAGACTGCCATGTCTTCCTGATATGGGCTACTTCTGAATCCTGGATGTTTCAGATCAAGACCAAAAGATGGCTGAATTAAGTTTGTGGTTTAAGAATGGCTTTGCTATAATGATAGAGGAACTTTGCAAAGTAGTGGTGTGGGAAAAGCACCTGAGACCAAGCCAGGTTCTTACTCTGTAGGCAGAACTAATGGCAATGAAAGACACATTAATGAAAACATGCTGTAGTGAATGCTTCTGAGGCAACCTGTTTACAGACGTACCCTAGAGACTTCCCAAGCCCTAGGGACTTGAGGAGGTTCAGAGCCCACTGGAACATACCTTCTTGGAAGGAAACATGGACTTCAAAATAATGGGATCAACAAGTTGGAAATTGCTGCTGAGTTTTGATGGAGCTCATGAACAATTCCCAACACAGCTGAAAAAGGAAATCTGATATGACTTTCGGGCTTGCTTTTGATCAACATCGCAATGGGAATTTAGCATTTAGTGGTGAGCTCAAAGACACCACTCATCCCACCCTAACATGGTGTAGAATCAAGGGATGCAGTCTCAGATTTCAAGGTATCAGGAAGACTTCTGATAGGCTGGCTGAAAGGGTAGTGGGATGATTTTGGGAACTCACTTTTGGTGTCTCAGGCAAATCTCAGCACACCTCTAGACTCTGAAATGAGTCATTGAGAAGATGCTGCTTACTCTAGAATTGGAAGCTGCTCAGTACTCCTAATGGGTAGACTGTACACACATAAACACGATGCCTGATCCACCAGGTGCTGGAGTAAAGGACATGGGCAAATGTCTTATGTTGTCCTGTTTCCAATGTAAGATATCATGGTACTAGTTAATCAGTTGTACAGGATGACCATACCAGGGCCTTTTATTTCTCACAGATCTGAAACTGTCCAGCTGTTCTGTCCAGCAGATCTGAAACAGACACTCCATGCCCCAACCAATGTGCTCATTACTGTTGAATGCGGTGAGGATAACGGTATGGCATAAATATATTTTTGTACAGCATGAGACCATTTGTGTAGGGCAATGATGGCTTTAGGAGGGTTCCCTGAATGAATGCACTCTGGACATATGGATTCTATGAATGGATATTTGCAGGAGGGTTGTATATTAAGCTTGGCAAAAAGCCATAAAGATGCGTGTCCCATGAGTATCAGACACGCAGGTTCTGCGGTCACTCTACAAGCTTTCAGTTGGGTGAGGACTCCAGTTAGCCCTGAAACCAGGCACAATGGTTAAGCACCTGTCAGGACAATTAAATCTTTCTGTTCCAAAATAGGGTGGCTTCTTCAAACTATCCACAGCAGTAGCTGTTGACACATGCTGTCCCCCCAAAACGTACCCCAAGGCAGTGGCTGGAAGAGTTACAGGTGGCACCGACCAGAACTGTGCCAGGGAATAGTTCAGCAATCAAACAGCAATCAGTCTCCATGGGGAGATAATGCTTTTTCCAGTAGCAAGCCATTACTGTTGCTAGGATCTTGGTGAATAGGTCTGGAACCAAAGAAGGCCAAACCAAAGGACTGTGAGGTGGTATATTGGTACTGACCAGCAGGGAAACACAGCTATTAGGCAGTCCCCTGCTGCTGTTCATATGAGCATACTTGAAGTGCAGCATACAAAACATACCTTTCCTGCAGAGGCGTTGTCATCATCATCATCCTGGCTTGAATTTGAATTTGCAGGTGATCTTAGATACTTTTTGTAAGGTCAGACAAGGCTGTCACCCCTCTGCTGAAGCATCACTGGTGCTCCCGAGACCAGCTGAGGAAAGCAGGTTCTAATGTTACCCCCTATCAACGCCGGGGCGTGATGCTGAATTGATTTCACGTGTAGAAATTCCCACAGCCTGTGCTGTCTGTAATTCTGGGCACTGAGCTTGAAAGAGCTGCAGTGTAGTACTTTGCAGGAGCAGGCAGGGAGGTTAGCTGCTTCGTAAGGGAGGGAGGAGCTGTGTTTTCTTCTTAGTTCCAAAGGGACCTCTCTGGACTCCCACCCATCCTACCACTGTATAGGGTGCTCCCAGCAAAACACACGTAGGTGGAAGCTAGCCTTCAGTGCTTATCTCAGTGCTGTGGAAGACAGAATGAAGAAGATCCATGTGAAAGGTGGAACTTTTTAAGTTGACTCATCTAGAAATATTTCTGTCTCTGGCCAGTTATTGTTGAAGCATTAAGGAGAGACAGCAGGGAGGAACTGTTAGAGCGTAGGCTCTGACTACATGCCAGACCAACAAATAACAGCCAAACCCTGATGAGAAGTTTTTTAAAATGCATGCGTACCATTAACTCCAGTACTTGAACACCAAATTGAAATTGCAATTCTAGCATCTAATTCATTTAAAATCTAGAAGAGAGGTTCCCTTCTCTAGGCAGAGGACTGGAGTGAAAATAAGAATGGCAAGTGTTACTTCGGAAGGAACACCTAAACCTCAGTGCAAAAGAAGAGTAACTGTGGAGTCCTCGAAGCAGGACATACTGCAGCTCATTCTTTCTTTCACCTGAATGCACAGCTCAGAAGTAAGGCTAGACAGTCTTGGACTACACCAAGATGAGTTTTGTTAATTGTCAGTCCTTTGAGGTGTATATGCTGCACTGCTGAAACTCACAGGTTTGACTTGCTTATAATAGCAATGGGAGGAGAAACCGCTCATCTCACTGATCAACGATAAAATGTCACGTTTTGCGACTGCCCACAGAAAAGATCCCTGAACTGAAAATGGCAAAAGACCTGCTGATTACCCATCGCTAACAAAATTGATGGGCCAGAAGAGGATTGTGGGGGGCCTGCAATCTACTGCTTATGCTCACAATTCAGTGCAAATATGACCCTGTGGAGGAATATTTGCTATCATGAAAAACAGAACGGTAGGAAAGTGAGTTGAGGGGAAGGCACATTTTTGTTGGTCTCAGATTTCTAAATTGGTTGTCAGAAGTTCCTCCATCCTAATATAACATTTACCTGCGTGCATGAGGTCAAAGGAGCTGATGAGTCGGTTAAAGACTAAGTCAGCCATGGTGTATGAGGTGCCAAGGATGAAAAAAGTTGCTTGAAGATGAGTGTGCCTGCAGTTATATGTGTATGCGTGCACACTCCAGCCATGTCTCCCAATATGACTTCCCGCCATTTTCCTCATCAGATTGAAAGCTATATTCTCCAACACCAACTTTTAAACAATTTGGAAGGACAAATTCAGGAGAAAAAAATATCCCAACCCTTGCTATTTCAAGTCAAAAGATGATGTTAAAAATTGTTGCACAATACCACAAGGTACTTTGGATGTAGTCAGTCAGTTCAGACAGATGTATAATTGATTGTGTTGAACTGCTTTCAAAATACTGAAGAGTTAACAATTTGTAAGCATACATTTACCCTGTTGGCAGGAGTTATATTCTGGCTGCATAAAGCAGTGATGATAACGGGTGTTTGGTTTTTTTTTGTGTATTTTGGGGGTGGGGTGGGGATCTGCTGCAGCATTAGCGCTTTTTAGAAAGAATCGTCCTTGAGGAGGTAAAACATACAATGAAAAAATGTTTTCATATGTTACTGAGGAGTCTTAATTCCTTTTTATTATTACAGAGCAGGTAAATGAGAACAAAAATGTCTTGACTTAAAGCATGTCTTTTGAAAATGACTCCTATTAATGTCTCCTATTTGGCACAAACCAGTAAAATGTTGTGATAAAAAGTGATGTTTCTACTGAAAACTGTTGTCCGATTCTAACAAAGTCCAATCTAAAGTGGTATATTCAAAGTCAATTTTTAACTCATGTGCCAATTTACCTTCATAACAAAAAATTATTTTCACTTAGAAAGAATCTGTAGTGAACATTCAACTATATGTTCATGCGTTTTGCCCCATCCCCAATGTATCTATGATATATAAACGAATCTCTCCAGTAACAATTCAATATTCCCTTTTCAAATAGTTACTAACTTTCCCTAGACCTTACTACTTTTTTCTGCTTTTCTGCTTGTTTTTTCTTCTTTTTTTTTTATTTTTAATATATTATATTCTTTCAGGTTAAGCACCAGCTTAATTAAAGTTAAATTGCAATTATTTTTAGTGGAGAACCAATTCTTTTGTAGAAGCACAAACCCCACTGTGGATTCTTCTTGGTGTAAACGAAGCTTCTGTTGTTACAGCTTGCACCTACAATTCATATAAAGACAAATCTATCAGCTTGATTTCTAGAAATCCAGTAGCTGAAATGGATCTGCTGTATTTTATTCATCGACCAGCCCTGGGGTTCAGATGGTTTATAAGACTTTCACCTCCTCTGTGTTTACAATGTATTAACTTCTTCCTCTTAAAGTGCATCAAAGTTTCACCATAAGTGGATGTTTTCAACCAAAAACCTTCCTCTAAAAGACGGAAGAATCTTGTTTGACTGATTTCATTCATTCAGGCTGCTACAGCGGTTTCTAGTGCAGTTACTCTTTTCAGCCTTGCTCTGGTACTCGTTTTGGTGACTCATTTGCTTTATACACCATTCCTTACCTGAATTAGCAAATGTTCTTCCTCAAGTGCACCTGACCTTTGTGTTGGAATCATGCTGAAAAACGTATTGTGCTTTGATAGGGAAAGCTAATTTATTTTTAAGTACTGGGCTAATTTTTTCTCTGTCATATCCTCGATGAGTATTACAGTTTCTCTTCAGTTACGCTAAGGAGTATGAAGAGCCTCAGTGGCTCTGGTTAAAATGACAAAAAGTGTTTTTTTCCAAGGGAGACCTCTTCTTAGGTCTCTCATGGCGTTCTCTGGTAAGCTAGCTCCCTTGCTGGTGCGTGAGCATGACGCGTGGTTCGTGCTCTGTATCAAGTTGAAGGGCGCGCAATAAACTCCTGTAGCCTGCAGATTAATCTTAGAGGTGGGAAGCAACCATTGAGAGTTCTTTGCCACTTAACCATTTCAGTTCCCTGCTCTATCAGCCATTTAGGATACAGAAAGGGGCCAGCCCTGTGAAAGTATGGGCACAAACAGAATTCCAGACGCGTTTTTGCTAGGCCCAACTTAAACTCTAGTTCACTGTCTCCTAAAAATGGCATGTTTTTTTTTAGTCTTCTCCCCTCCCCCTTCACACAGCTCTTCTGTGGGATCCCGTCTCCCCGCCACCTCTTGTCACTGCAATTCTAGGCAAAGAAAGAGCCAACTCCGCAGCCAGTTGTTGCTCCGGAAGAGCAACAACTGAGGGTGATGACTGGGTGATGGCTGGCTGCAAGCATAGACCCCGCTGGCCATGACTTGGCTTGAGCTGAGGGTCTGCCAACAATTAAAGGATTAAAGGCAGATGGTTTGCTGCTGGAGGCACGCAAAAGCACTTTATTTCCCCCCTAGAACCTTCTGTGACTCAGAGTGAAACCCTGCCATACATATAAAACTCTTCCAACTGTGTGAGTTGAAGGAATTTGGCATTTCACAAGAGTGCTCAGCATTTTATGGGAAATGGACTATAAATGAGTACAGTTAATTGTTGTGCATACATTTTAAATGTAATATAAACTGTTTTTGCCTCATTACCATGTTGTAATAATGGAGTCATGGCTTTTTCGAGAAAAAAAAAAACCAGAAGATGTGATTCAGATGACCCTGGGAAATAAGCTTTTATAGTAAATTGGAAAAATAAAGCTGAATTTCACAATATTGTGTTATATATCAGTGTAGCATAGTAAGCGTGATTTGCTTTTGTCTTTTGAAGATAGCTATCTAGTAATTTAATACTCTACTTGTTAGCAAATAAACATATATTTCCCACACAGACTCTAGATTAAATCTTAAAAAATGATAATGTGGTGTTTGACCTCCATAGTTACTGCTTGATAAAATATAAGTAAATATGTCGTTTAAAGTATGCAGTAGACAAATATATAAGCAAAGGCTTCAGATATTATGGTGATACTGTTTGCAAAGAATATTAGCATTTACTGATCATTTCTATCGTTGTTGCTGTTATTTTATATTAACAAATCTTTAATTACGTGAATGCCAGAAGGATAAATTCACAAAAATGAAAATCACTTTACATATAACTTAGTGGGATAACAATGTCTAGAACCTACTTTAGAGAAGCCATGACAGGCGTCTTTCATTCAGCAGTCTGCCACAACAGGAAATGACTTCCTCTAATACGCAAGGAAATAAATAAAGGTCAGATGGTTCGTTTGTCTGCATTTGCTTTGCACAGTTCTACCAGTAAAACAGGATGTTTTCTATTAACATGGCTCCAGGTTTCCTGTTAACAATAGCACCAAAATAAGGACCAGATTTTGTCTAGGTGAAATTCACTCCCCCTGCAAAAAAGCCCTATTGCCTAGAATCTGCCAAGAAAAAAGCTGCAGTAAGATGTGGAAGCTGCTAAATTTATGTGTGAGCACCAGGCTGCGATCCCTACAAGCTTACAGGGCTTAGGTACTCAGTTTCCACTGAAACTCCAAGAAGGTGAGCACCTTTGTTCTTAAAGCCTTTTTGAAAATTCCATCCCCGTAAGGTGTAACGGCCTCCCATTATTTGCTCAGGGACAGTATGTGTATATACATATATATGGGTAGTGCCTTGGGTAGTCACAATCTATGCCAGCGAAAAGAGGAGCGTAGAGCATGCATCTTCTCAGCTGTGAAGAAGCAGCAGCCTTGCTGAGCCGTGCTGCTTATGAGACAGGCTACTGGATTTTCCTCACAGACCACGCTTGACTAGTGCCCTTAAGCGATCCTAATCTCAGCCAGGAAGACAAGGGGCTGTGAGTTAATTGTTGGCAAACTTTGAACCGTGTGGGCTTCAGGGGAAAGGAAGGGCTTTAAGTCAGCCGCATGTACACTGGATGTTCCATTTAAGCAGAATGTGGTTTCTGTTGAGGTATGTTTTCTTTGGCTATTTTTTCACGAAATGTGCAATTACAAAAAATAAATTATTTACAACATTACAAATGAAATTTCAGTGTCAGCTTTTTCTGTTAGAAAATGGAATATTCCTCTGTGCAACAGGTGAATTATTTTCCTTGGGGGTCAGATACGAAACTGATTTCAATACAGAGAACAATAAACTTATTATTACAGCTAAATACTTTCTGATCAAGAAGTTTCCCCGTCTTCAGCGGTGATGCTTGTCCCATAGCTCCCATATCAGCTGTGTGCCAGGCTTCACAGTAGTTGCTAACCAGTCGGATCCCATTTGCAGTTGAACCATGCCATATTACTTTTTGAGGCCTGAAAGGTAATGTTAAGAAGTTATTTCCTGAAAAAGTCTCTTTTTTGCTTTATTCAGCTGCACATCTATGTGTATGGTGACCTGTATTTCTGCTTTCCTTCTGCTTGAAGCAAACAGTGGGTAGGGAAAGATGAACACAGAAAAGTGAGGAAGAAAAGGAGAACACAACCTGATATCTCATTCATAGGTTATCAGAAATGGAAACGAAAGATGGCATAATTGAAAAATTTTTATCACATTTCTAGTAGGCCAAGATACTGCTACTTGTACTATCTGGTAAAAGTACATGTCATGTAAAACTTATAAATGGTAATGTAAACTCACCAAGATGGGTCAGTCATGACGTTCCTCCCATCAAAGGAGTATATTGGAACATGAACGTTGAATTGTCCACCGTTTCCATTAAATATGAACTCCCAGTTATTGAAAAGTGTTTCTCCCTGTTAAAATTTCAAAGCCACATTTACAAACAAAACAAATCCAAAATCCACATCATAGCAGACTTATCGACTTATCTATACATCTAAAATCTTATCTGCATATGAGAACACTTATGATTCCAGCTTTCACATCAGTTTCTGCATGATAGTCCTGAACAAGCTTGTCTCATCTATCATCTCTATGCTAATAGCTCTCTGATCCGCACCTTTGCCTCACAGTTGCATCTCTGTTCTGTTGTCACTCCAGATATTCAGCTTGATCATCTCCATTCCCACTGTCCTTTTCCTCCTAACTGTCTAAGGAGTTGTTTGAAAAATTGCTTAGAACTACCATAGCTATAGAAAAAATATAGAGATAATCTGTATTGGAACTTCAGTCGAGGTCACAGTTTTGTGAAAAGCGTGGCAAATGTTCAAGTCGAAAGCCTTGCATCAGGCTGCCTCTCCATCTGCTGTTATGTTTTTCCAGTCAAAGTTGAAACAACATTGTCTTTACAAGTTTGTCTCCAAGGCTCTGGATTTGCATGCACTTCAGAGTAGCATCCGTTCTGCATGTTCCAAGTATCCCATGTTATTCCTGTAGGTTTCTTTGGCCGTTTGTTCTGGGCGCCAGCCAATGCTACATGGTTTGTTTTCCTCAGTTTTACAGCGTGTCTGTTTATGTGAGACCACAAAATGACTCATGCTCTAGACTCTCCTCTCAGTTTCATTGGGGTAAATCCAGCACCACTCCTAAGCACAGGATTTGCCTTTATCTTTAGAAATGAAAAAAATAGGTATTTTAGCCTACCATATACTCTGTGATCATACTAGAAGGTAGAACACAATAGCTGTCTTTACGAAAACTTTCCCTGCCAATGTAAAAAATATCCAGAAAGCCGAACATCGTGCTGTTGCTTTGTCAGCGGTCTGCTTGAAGTAGGGTATTCTCCTAACTTCATTTCTACCACTAGTCTTAGGATATTGAAAAAAGCAGCCCTTGAAAACGGAAAGGAAATGTGAGACGGTCTGTAACTTTCTACTTTATCACTACAATTGCATTTCTTGAACCCGACTCCAAAATATGCAGCAAAGCTGCTTCTTTATAAAATGCAGTTTGGGTTGAAACTGTCTGCTCTTGTCCTTTTTCAAGATTTTGGGGCACCTACAGCCTATCCTTATATAACAAGTACTAAGGACTCATTTTTACCTTAAGATTGACTATTGGTAAATGGTATCGGTCTGTTTTTCTGACAACTGTGGCCAGATCTTGCAAATGCGATGAGAGGAAGGCTCTATAGGTAGCTGACAATCCTGCTTGTTGGGCCTGTTGAAAACACTGAAAATCTGCTCGCATGTCACCAGAAAATGGCGAGTTTAAAGCCACCAGATGCAGCTGGAAAAAAGAAGAAGAAAAGCTACTGGTTTTTTTTTTTTTAAGTTTATAACACAAGGAAGACATATATTAGAAACAAACTAGACCCCCTCCCCCTGGCTCCTGCCGGCATAAGAACTAATACCTTCCGTACCAGGTATGAAAGTTATTTGCTGCCATAACATTACATTTCTTAACTATGAGACCCATAGCAGAAATACCTATTTATCTTCAAACATTAAGGAAACCATGATGAAGATTATATAGTCCTAAAAAATAAAGTTCTTTTAAAAACAGCTAATATTTTTAAGCAGAAGCCTTGGAGTTATCAGACGAACAAAATCCCAAATCCTACAAGCACGAAAATAGGTAGTAAGAAGTGAGCATATACCATTTAAAAATTCACTGCTATCAAATACAAGAAGCAGCATGCTAAGTACAATAGTATAGATGCAAGAACTAACCCACATTTTTGTTGTTTGGGGTTTTTTTTTGGGGGGGGGGCGGGGTGGAGTGGGGTGATTATCCATAACCCAGTTACCTTGCTTTCTTTGTCTAAATATTTTTAAGTATTTTAAATGAAAGCTTAGATTCTAAAGTGCCTATCTAAAACAAGCAGCACCACAAAGGTAGAAAATATTCTAGTGAATATTTTAATGATTTAATTGTAACACTATTGTTAACTTAAAAACTGCTGCGTGTTGTAGGTACAGTTATTAAGTGAAGAGGTATTCCTAACTCAGAATCAGGCTGTTTTTTCTTTGAGATGGGAAAGGGGCTAGGATCATGAAAACAGATCTGGAGGAAACAATTTAAAATTGTCTCTGAGATGTCTAAACCAGTTAAAGAAATGTATTTGTAAATTTCTAAAGTCAAATGTGTGAATTTGAAGAGGAATTAATCACAAATCTCCCTCAAGATGCAAACTGTCACGCTTCAAACCACAGCTATGCAGTTACAATACAGATCTCATACTTACTGCTGGTCTTCCATTGTTCATATTTGATACTGGACTCAGCACTGGAAGAGACTGAAATCCCTGTTATTTTAACACATGCAGAGAGATACGTTAAACACGTTAGATCAGAATTTTAGACACTTAATCATTTTCTAAATAAAGCAAACATAGAACACTGGAGAATCTGAAACTGCCCTGCCTCAAAACACGAAGCCGGAATATTCCACCTACATATCATCGATTTGATATGCCACATAAATATGTATTGAAAAGCTGTTCTGGCCAGAGCTGCTTTGCTAGACCCGAGTGTACCCAGTCCACAGTGCTCTGCCAGAGCTGGTATCAGCGCTGGATCGCATCTGGAGTCCTGCATGGCCTGCTCTTGGCAGGAGCAGAAGACCAGTTCAGGAAAATTAAACTGAAAGTGTAAGGAGGATGTGGAAAGAGAAAATGTAGTGGGTGGGAACGTTTCCCGAGGCCTCGGTAATTCCCTCTCCTAAGCTACTGGCATGTAGAGACCAGAAGGTCGATGAGCTTCAGAGCTGTTTCAGGAACGGCAAAGTTTTCTTCTCTAGTTACGGTAAGTATGAGTAACAAGCCACTGATTGTACCAGCTGGGAAACTCACGTGGTGTCAGCTGGAGGCTGCAAGACAGTTTCTTACAACATGATGTCTAGACATTTTCCCAGTGTGCTAAGTACACTTCTCTCTGACCTACTCTTAACTTTTTCTTTATTTCTTTCTGGCCATCTTCCTTCTTGCTTCTCCTTCCTAGCACTCTCTTGTCCTTTCGTTATCTCAGCAGTCAGATCAATGAACCTGTCATCAGTGAGACTGTTCTCTATCCCCTTTGTCACTTCTTGGTTTTCATCCTCGTGCAATTTTTTTTGGTACAGACCGCATGTTCACATGCAGGTTGGTAGAATAATTTGCAGAATGGGGTCAGGTACAAACCAACAGTTGAGGCTTTAGAATAGACCCTCAGCATACTGTGGGATAAACTACATGCAGGTGATGATGATGTACTCTGAATACAGGATTATAATCTCGGAAAGAAAACCCGCTTTTCAAGAAACACTTTTCTGAGTTTCCTTGAAAGGGACCAGGGCTTGATATGACTGACTTCAGAGTTACAAAACAGAATACTGTTGTGTTTGGGTTTTTTTTTTGTAGGCAGCCTGCTTTGTTCTGCTTTTTGTAGGTGCTGCTTTGTCTCTGTAGTGTTTGGAGTCTCAGAAGATAATGGAAACAGATGACTGGCCAGTGCGAACCAATTTGCAAGCTTATGTTGTGGTAGGATGCTTATTTTGAACTAACAAGTCTCTGTTGAAAATTACGTTGTGCAGGGATCTGCCTGCAACTCCTGCCATGTGTATTGCCTGTTTTTGCACATTCAGACTCAGTTTTTCACAGTCCAATATTTTGTACTTACATGGCTTGATATAGCTGGAGGAGGAAGGCTGTCAGCAGGGATAGGAATTAGCTCACCAAGCTGAAAGAACCCAAAAGGAAAAGCAAACAAAACTGTATCACCAGCAGCTTCTGAACTAAAAGAAGGAATCTTTGCACCCATGCTTCTCCACCCCTGTAAAAAATATCTGCAACACCTCCATTTTGGGTAAGGGAGTTGGAAAGGATTAGGACGTAGTGTGATAGTACCTGCAATTTTCTCCATCCATTTCGAACACGGATAAAAACCTCACTAGTTTCGCTCAGATAGATTAGCGTACCTTCTGCTACCAAATGAACTTTTTCCAACATACCCTTAATGTTTTGGAATGTCGTAACCTGCCAAATAGGAAAACAAAACATGCTTCTTCAGACACACAAAATATTTTTTAAGTTAAATTATTAAATTGAAGTCTCATTTGAACACATAAATGTCAAGGCTTCTTCCCGCAGGAAATGCTCATAAAGTTGGTTTCACGTCATTTCATACAAAGAGCTTGAGTAACCTAAATATCTTGCTACGCTTGCGTACCAGCATCATCATTCTGTGGATTGTAGTAGAACTACACCAATAGTCAATTTTGCACAGAGTGAGGATCGTTGCATCTCTATAGTTTAACATGTTAGATCAAAATGTCAGAGTTCAGAAGAGATTTGATAAGGCTTAGAAATATCACACACAATTCTAGATACATTTGTTTCTGTTATATTTTTCTTAGTGGTGCTGTGATCTCTTTTCTTTAAGGGTGTTTTCTTCCATCCCTTTTGTTATGTTTCCAGATGTCACTAGCTTATACGGCAAGTATTTTTCAATTTATCTTTTATAGACCATCAAGAGGCTTAAAATGATGTTTGTCAGATATGGACATTGCACCTATTACCTCTGTCTTTGTCACCTGAAGATAAAAACAGAGTCGTCTGTGTTGCTCCTACAATCTGTTTGATAATTGCAGTTAGTGTAAAATCAGGGGCAAGTTTCTTAAGAGAGTGTCATTTCTTTTTAATTTCTTCAGTGTCAGAAGGCATATAAATGCTTTATGAATCATGTAGACCTTACTATAGATTTGCATATTGTTTTTTAATGTTGGTTTTGACTTAAGTGGTTTTGGTTCTCTCAGCCCTCAGCCTGTAACTACAGCCCCCTACCTTGGGGCACCAGTCTGTGAACATCCGTTTCTCCCCTGATCTGTAATCATTGTCAGGTCCTGAATTTTCATGAGAAAAGGCAGTTAGCAGAGGCATAACGCTATGATGGGAAGGCATTAAGAAACTTACACTCAGATTCTTGTTAGTTCAATTGATACGATGTAGATGATCTGAAAGTCTGCTTGTTTATTAGTCCGTTCTCGAATGATTGCCAAATATATCCAGCGAATTTGCTTTTCTATTATAACGTGAGAATGTGGAAAAGGAAAAAATTGCAGTAAACCCCCTCTGCTAGCTTGAATAATTTTTTTTTTCAGAAACTACGAATATTTAATTTAGAAATTAACGAGACAGAAATCTTAGTTGTCATTTTTACCGCATGGATATCTGGGATATAATTCTAATTTGATTCATGCAATAAGAAAAGGAAACAAATTTGTATTTTCTAGCACAACAATTTTTAGATTTGATAGGGAAATCTACAGTTTTCTTCTTAGAATCAAATGATCTATATTACTGGGTTTTAATCCAGTAATGTAAAGCATTTTTTTCATGGAAACTGGGCATTCAGTTGTTATTCTAGTATCTCAGCATGCTAAGTTGCCACACTCTTTCAGGGATACTGCTTTGAACGTGGAATATGTACCTTTCCATTACTTTAGCATGCCATTGATCTTTGCATTTGTTTGAATAGGCTGTTACTAACAAGGCAATGGACAGGCTTCCCTCATCACTTTCCTCAGCTATATGGGTTCCCTGCTGAAAAATTATGAGGTTCAGAAAACCAGAAAACATTCTAATAAATAAAAACACAGGACAGAGCTCTCCCTCCTCTCTCAGTGCTACCAATGTTCACCAAAAGTTTTGAAGCGAGGTTTCAACAGGAAACTTCCTTGTTTTGTAGTCTTACCAGGTTCCTGGTTGCAGGTGGCCCTGGCTCTCCAGGAGGTCCTGGTGGCCCAGGCATTGTGGCTGCTAAAATGAAACAAGCATACAATACATGTTGAAGGTCATCTTTTTTGAGAAAGAAGGTGAGTGACATAAAGAAATGACCTAGTGGTGGTGTTTAGGAGTAGCAGGAGATTTAAATAGCTGTAGACTACCTAAATTCTTGAACAGTCAAGTTCTGAATAGCTGTGTTCAAGCCAACTACAGAAAATGCATTCTAAGGATTTTTTTTTAAAAGCAGTGGTGAAACTTAGTCTGTTCTCTGTTTCTTGGGAGGTTAAGGTCAACAAATTGCAATCTGTTGTAGATACTCTGCAAATGAAGAACGAGATCCACTTAAATTGACCAGAATACTCTTCTGCTAGCTGCTAATGAAAGAGGAAGAATGTGTATATGGAAGACGAAGAACTTTTAGCTCCTGCCTGTATAGGCTTTGAGTGAGTCAATATATTTTTTGCTCTAAAAGTAAACAAAAATGAACTTTTCCTTAGATAAAAAATTCAAATGAACTTTTCCTTAGATAAAAAATTCACAAGTGTAAACTCAGCTTATATTTCAAAGCAAAAAAGAATTCTCCAATGATATGAAGTTCTAAGACTGCGTCTAGTACCTAGTACCTGTCTTGGCTCCAAAATTGGATTTCTTCATCTTAAGCTGAAAGTCCCTGTTTTCTGGAGTAAAAACTCATTTCTTTTAAGGAAGGAAAGAAGGAAAGATATGGAAGACTGAAAGCAAGCACGCTGTGCAAATGCATATAATGATAATGGGAATTTGAATCTGTTTAGAAGAAAGAGCTTCTACACATGGACCCTGCTGAGCACCATGGCGTGTCCCAGCAGGGCTCTGTAGCTGAGATCTGGGTAGATCTTGTGTTAACCTTAAGCAGAAATTCCTTCGGTAGAGGAAAAGAGAGATGTAGAGTGAGGGCAAGAAAACAGGTCCAGGGGTATCCAGGAGAGTACACTACTATACTGCTGGGAGAAAATATAAAAGCCTCACTAAGAAATGTGATTAGGAATGGAAACGCATGAGAGATATTAGGACATGGGAGAAAGAGATCTAATAGTTGGTGGATAGTTGTCAAACTACCTGAGCATAGGGAAGTCTAGCACGTCCTGCCTAGCATGCTGGTGAATCTGGAGTATGAAACATGCGCAAGGAACTCCAAGGTTCAGCTCCTAACCACTGCCCAATTCTTACCTTGCTGGGTACTTAAACATGGTGTACAGCTGCTCTTAGCTATGCAAAAAGTGATATAATCCCAAATACGGACAGAATTGCTCTTCAAAAGTGAAGCAGAAATGGAGGAATGTAGGAATATTCTCTGAAACTACCCTCTGGAGGAATTTTGGTAAGCACATCTGTTAGCCCAAACCCAAACCCACTCATCCACAGCTTACTGGATACGGCAACTAAACAGACTAAGGGAGAGTAACAGAAGATAAGCCAAACGAGCGCACCTTCTGCCTTCATAATTTTCAAAGGAATCAGGATCACAGTGATTTTCAGTGACAGTGAAGCTATAAATTCCCCTCCACCCTTACAAATAAATTCCGTGAAGAAGTATTGACTGTCTTTTATTGTATCTTTCTACTCTGAAGTAGTTTGATAGTCCAAATAAAGGACTGTAAGATACATGTTAAAAATATAGTTTGAACCATTGAAGAGTCCATAAGGGTTAACCCTGAGAGCACTGCTGCATCCTAGAGCTTGCATTTTACTGATCCGTACCCCTTGAATTAGGAGGCTGCAGTTACGCACCAATAAAGCAAGTTCTAGTGTTCAAAAATGTTTGTTTTTGTGAAACCTGGAGGAGCCTTGAAATCACCTTTTACAAATTGAAGAATCCATGCTCTGACCCATTTACAAGGATCCTCCAGAGCAGTTCCTTCATGTCAATGGGAGGGAAAAGGGGTTCAGTTCTCAGAAGTGTTCGGAGCTATTTATCTGCAGATAAGCCATTCCTCTTTCCCCATATTACAGTATGTAAGCCACATATTACAGTAAGCAAGAACTTTAACAGGTATAACTGTGCTTTGAAGATAGGAAATAAATAAACATCTATGTTCATAACATTTAGTAAAATGGACATCTATCAGTGGTCTGCTTAAAGAACCTTCTTTAGCAAGAGGAAAGAGGAAAATGTGTAGGAGGATGATGAAGACTAATGGCAGAGATGAAAAGCGAAAGTATAGGGATGGAGTACTAATAATAGTTTGTTTTGTCTGTCTGGGTCTCTTAGCTAATATTCAGAAGTGCTTAATAAAGTCCTCTATGGACTTTATGGATGCTGAGGATCTGCCATACTATAACGATCAGGAGCTAATTCAGGTACAGGCCTATGTTCCAACGTTGAACATATTAAGGATTTGTTCTTTCTCAAATATTCTTTGAACACTTCCGATAGACACTCAATTCATAGTATTTACTGGATGACAGATTGGGAGTCTCACCTTGTCCCTGGGCAGCTGTATAAACCAGTCTGACCAGGTTGGAGAAATACCTGGAGAGAACAACAAATTGGAGACAGAGAGGTCTGCTCCCTAGACTAGCATACTGGAGACACAGGTCTTGTGGAGAAACAGACTGATCATTAGTTCTCAGAAATGGAGATCTGTATTAGCCAGACCTCCCAATTTTTAGGTGGGCCAGATCTGCATTGTAGCCTCTCTATGCGGTTAACAATTCCCTTTCTGTTAGTACACCACCTTCAGCTGAGATTAAGGAATGCTTTGCTCTGGTTTTACCTGGCTGGATTCCCATGCTGGTCTCAATTCCCAGAGGGAGTCATTTGCTCAGGCAGACCTGTCGAGTAGTATCAGAGGAGCCCAGGACCCTATCCACCAGAACCTAGTCTAAAGACTGGGCATTAACAGTATGAGGCCTTTCACTAGCAGACCTGTGACCCAAGAAGAGTCAGAAGCACAAATGCCTTGAAGTGTGATACTTGGTTTATAGCCATGTATTCCCTTTGATGCAAGTTTGAGATAATTCACCTGAAGCTCCAGTGCCACCTTGTTTGCAAAGCTCCTCCCCTGATGTGTCTGTCTGTGGCATGTTTTACTCCTTTTCTAATCCAATAAGTTGAAAATCTTTAAAGGCACAGTAACCAACCCTCCCAAAGTTTGTTTCTCTTCAGCATTTGCATAATAACTAGTTTCTAGAAGCAGTTCTCCAGCAATTTCATTCTAGACCTAAACTCTACTGTCGATACTGCCTTTCTATCGGAGAATCATGGAATTGTTTTAGGTTGGAAAAGACCTTTAAGATTATCGGGTCCAACTGTTAACCTAGCACTACCAAGTCCACCACTAAGCCATGTCCCTAAGCACCACATCAACACATCTTTGAAATACCTTCAGGTACAGTGACTCAACCACTTCCCTGGGCAGCCTGTTCCAATGCTCATCAACCCTTTTGGTGAAGAAATTTTTCCTAATACCCAATCTAAACCTCTAAACCATTTCATCTTGTCCTGTCACTTGTTACTTCAGAGGAGAAACTGACACCCACCTCACTACAACCTCCTTTCAGGTAGTTGTAGAGTGTAATAAGGTCTCCCCTTGAGCCTTGTTTTCTCCAGGCTAAACTTACCCAGTTCCCTCAGCTGCTCCTTATAAGACTTTTCTCTAGACCCCTCACCAGCTTTGTTGCCCTTCTCTGGACACGCTCCAGCATCTCAATGTCTTTCTTGTAGTGAGGGGCCCAAAACTGAACACAGTATTTGAGGTGCTGCCTCACCAACATGGAGTACAGGGGGATGATCACTTCCCTACTCCTGCTGGCCACACTGTTCCTGATACAGGCCAGGACGCTGTTGGCCTTCTTGGCCACCTGGGCACACTGCTGGCTCATATTGAGCCGGCTGTCGACCAGCACCCCCAGGTCCATTTCTGCCGGGCAGCTTTCCAGCTACTCTTCCCCCAGCCTGTAGCGCTGCTTGGGGTTGTTGTGACTCAAGTGCAGGACCCGGCACTTGGCCTTGTTGAACCTCATACCATTGGCCTCAGCCCATCGGTCCAGCCTGTCCAGATCCCTCTGTAGACCCATCCTACCTTCAAGCAGATCAACACTCCTGCTCGGTGTCATCTGTAAATTTACTGACAGTGCACTTGATTTCCTTGTTCAGGTCATTGATAAAGATATTAAACAGACGGGCCCCAATACTGAGCCTTAGGGAGCACCACTTGTGACTGGCTGCCAACTGGATTTAAGTCCATTCACCACATGGCTGATGGAGCATCTTGGGCCACATTAACATCTTCCTAAATTTAGCCAACTGCTCAAACTGATAGATTTTGCAAAGCTCTCAAAGGCAGCCTGTCTCTGTTATGTAGACTGCTGTTATGGTTTGAGGAACTCACAACAACCTGATACCAATATAAAATAGACAAGAATTATACTCAGCCAGTTATACCAGCAGGAAGCTGTGTGCTCCCAGCATTGGACAGCAGGTGTTGGACTTTGGGAGGGAGAGAAGGGCTCAGGGGTCTGGCACCGGGGCAAAAAGTTCTCAGGATCACAGCCATCAAGGAACAGAGAGAACTTCTCAGCAAAGTTTCTAATTTATATTGAATGTGACACTCATGGTATGAAATAATCCTGTTGGCCAGCTTGGGTCAAGTGCCCAGGTCTCTCTCCTCCTCATCCCTGCACCCGGCGAGCTTGAAAACACTCAGACCTTGAAATCCACATAACGGAGCTGTCTATAAAGTAAATATTTTCACAAATTCAGACACTAGAGCCTTCTAAAAGTGCAGTTTTCCCTAGCATTAGAAGAGAAATTAGTCCTGTGTTGCTCAAACCAGGACAACTGCCTCCCAGCCACAGCCACAGCCAGGTTTTTCATGTCTCCCATGGCACTAGCCAGTGAGAACTGTTTGCAGAGAAATTGTCCCTTTTGTGCTCCCTGTTCCAACTCACGCCCCAGGAGAAATCGGTAGAGGGCAGGAGGACAGGGGGGAGCAACCTGGTTCAGGTGTGTGGAGCGGGTGGGCAGAGGGAAGAACAGGCATGTAAAGGAAGTGTCAGTGTGTGTGAGGGGGTGTGGGCGCATGCCTGTGTACTCGCATGTACCGTGAAAAGCAAAACCACGCTCTCTCACCTGAGCCATAAATTGCAGGGGGTCCTGGTGGGCCTGGTGGGCCAGGTGGGCCAGGTGGGCCAATTTTTCCATAACCTGGTAAACCAGGTAGGCCAGGTAATCCCGGAGGTCCTCTGGGTCCGACAACTGCATCCCCTTTTGGTCCCTGTCAGTGATAAAAAGCACTTCTTTGCATGTATCGGTTTCACTGCTGCAAGGGCCTTCATCTCTGGCGGCAATGTTTTCTGAAGGCCTGCCACCACACCACTGTTTAGACATGTGTCTGTACGTAATTTTCTTCAAGGAGGCATCGATATTAACAAAAAATTAAAAATCTGATGATATACTAAACTAAATTCAAGAATTTAAGTTTCAGAAGACTTTATGAAAGTTCTCGCACCTGTTCCTGAGTAGCTGGTATCTGCAAAACTCTCAACAGTACTCTCAAAGTCCTGGATCTCAACTCTGCTCATGCTGAGACTATTTGCTTTGATGTGTTTATAAGATAAGGGTTTGTCTGAAGGTGGAAAGCTTTAACATAAAGTGTGCCTATGCAGGGCGTGTCTCATGACGAATGTTACCTTCTCCCTCCTGTGACCAAATGTCAGCTCATAACCCTTAAGCTCTCCAGCTGCCAGTGTTCTAGATTAAAAAGGCTTCAACTCTCTACATTTCCAGTTTAGCAGCATGTCTTCAGCCCGAATGGGGAGGGCTTGCACTCCCTGCGCTCAAACTGGTCTGCATACATAGACAGTTTTTGGACCCTCGACTCAGAGAGCTGTGTCTCTGACGGATCTCAGCTGTGCCATCCAACTCCTCCTTGCCAGTGGAACAATTTCTAAACAGAGAGATGGTTCTCAGCGATGTGGAATAGCTCCAGGGGGATTTTTGAAGGTGGGCTTGCTAACCTAACACTTTGTCCTCAGCTGTGACCCACCCCATTCATGCTCCTTGGCACAGAACGTGATAACAGAGTAAATGCAATGCGTACGTTTGTTGCCAGATCCCAGGGACAAACTAGTTTCCAAAGAATTGGTGCATTTGATTCCAAAGCAGCTGTGGTGGCAATTGGCAGAAGATAAAACAACTAGGTAGAGATTAGACAGTGGCTGAATTTTATAGGAATAGTCTAGATGGGTACACACTGGACTTTTAATTCATGGTTTTGGATTACTGGGACATAAAAGATTCATTATTTGGATGGCCAATAATTTTCAAGTCAGCTTCTGTCTAACTTTATATAGCCTATTTTGGCCTTTATGGAGATATAAGTAGTAGTGTCACAAGTTATTTGTACTGCCTTGATTTGTAATGTCATTAATAGCATGAATCTACATACTGATGTATTAGACAGCTGAGCGTAACATTATATCAGTCTTTCATAGCAAATTAATTCTGTGCACACCAGTGAAGTGTCTGTGTTTACGCCTAGTGCAACTCTCTTGTATTCACCTAATGGTTAGCGTATGAGGTTTTATATAGTTCTTAGCATCATCTTGATGTTTGTCTCTTTTTAGTGCCTTCTAAATTAAAGCAATGGGTAGCCACAACTATTCCTATTCTACAACTTGCGTGACTTACAACTAATCCCGGTCTTCCAGGTGGTCCAGGAGGTCCTGTCAGATAAAAACCTCCATTTGGTTCTCCTTTTTCTCCTTTTACACCAGTGACTCCGTTGTCTCCTTTTTCACCCTTTAAAGAGAATATATTTTAAAACACTGAGATGAAGTGAGATCAGAACTCTGTGCACTGATCTTTTAAAGTTACATGAAATATCTGAGCTTAATAAAGAAAAGCATCTTAAAATCTTTTTGACATTACTACCTTCTTCAGTGATATGGAATGAAAAGGAATGCTTTCTCTATTGAGGCTGCAAAGCTCACTCATGGCAGGGGCTAGGGCAGGTTGGGTTAGGTGGAGGCAGAGAAAATACCTTTGTTGCTGTTTCCTGCTATTCTACCCAGCAAAACCTTGTTCTGTGCTGTAGCTGGCGGCAAAGAGAAAGTCGCAGGAAGCATAAAAGCCTGGCTTTCTACTGTTCTCCATCATCAAGAAAAAAGCAAAGCAAGAATGACCTGGAATGGACAGATATTTAAAAGTATGTGGCAAGTGAAGACTACTGTGCGTAGGATGAGAGACAAGAGCAGGGGCGTGTACCTGGACAACAGAAACATAACACCACACAAAACTGCAGGCACCTTGAAAAGCGTGTCTTCTCCTGTGCTTCATAATTAACTATCACTTAGTTTGGGGAACAAGTAGATAAGAAGAAGTGTTTAAATACTAGGTCATTATCTCTCCATGCAAAATGAGTCACAGCAATTTTAGGTTCCTCCTCACACTATTTCCTTCTGTTTGTCTGGTGTGGTTTTTTTTTTCTTTCAACTTTTTTTGGTCTACTTTGTTTTACCTTTTTGAGAAATAAACGTGTGAACAGGCAAAGGGCAAAGCAAGAATGTCAGGTAGCTGCAGAAGGCCTGTAGAGGTGGCAATGTATAGCTCCCTCTCTGACTTTTCTTCTTTTTAGTTTCCCAGTAAACAGGACCACGAAGCTTTCTGTATGGCATGCCATTTGGCAGAGATGAAGGACTAGATGAAAAATGAGTTCTTTATAGCTAAAGCTGTAAAGCTACAGACACTACTCTATAAGATCAAAGAAACTATATCGGCTCTGCCATGCGTGCATGGGGCGCTTTACGTCATAGCAATAACTTAGGCACACTCAGCCAAGCAGAAACAGAATCTGAAAATCAGATGGCATGAGTCCTTCAAGAAAACTGACAATACGCTGCTTTTAGTGGCATCGTTAAACAATAACTTGATTCAATTTTTTTTCAGATCTTCTACTGATAAAGAGCCTTGTTCACTTAAAAACATTTCAAATGGTATTGCATTGGTATTAATTGTCAGCTGGTGCAGTCAGGAGAATAATGGAAGAGAGAACATCAAGGCATGGGTGTATTTTCTTGTAAGATATTCTAGGAAAAGTCGTTTCTTTAACTTATTTTATTCAGTGTGTTTAAAAGATAAATAGTATAACATAGAAGTGATTCCCCCCTCCCCAGTGTGTTAATTGCTGCTAAATTTTTCTAGAAGCCCTGTAGGTAATGGATGTCTCTTACCTGAGCTGGCATGGAAACAAAAGCATTCATTTATGGCAGATAATTTATACCAACTTATGTTAGGAAACAGTGAATTATGACTCACTTTAATACCACAGGGAAGGTAAAAAGCCTCAGTAACAACATTTTTTCAAAAGTAATCTATATATACTACTGACATTTGCTCTCTCTATACTTGCAATAAGCTTGTCTATGCAGCTGGAGTTTAAGAAATGACTATCATTTGTAATTGCTGATGCTGATTGTTGTTGATGTTGTTTTGTATATTTCACCATGCTATACTGCTTTATGCTTAATTTATAGGAAAGCACACTTTAACAAAAGCTTAACAGAACTCAAACACAAATGGGATATAATT